>NC_056630.2:193289322-193962536 GCF_002870075.4 Lactuca sativa | reverse complement strand
GAGAAGTACAGGATGCAGCTGCAATGTATTCTGCTTCAGTTGTAGACAAAGACACACACGATTGTTTCTTTGATTGCCAGCTAACCAACTTCCCGTCAAGGAATTGGCAGCCGCCAGTGGTGCTTTTCCTGTCTAGTCCACAACCTCCAAGGTCTGCATCTGAGTAGGCCTGAATGAAGAAGCCTGAGTTGGATGGATACCATAGACCTAAAGAGGTAGTTCGCTTGAGATATTGTAGAATGTTCTTCACTGCAAGCATGTGAGGTTCGCGTGGGTTCGCCTGAAATCTAGCACAGTAACAAACAGAGAACATTATGTCAGGCCTGCTAGCAATGAGATACATCAGAGAACCGATCATCGGGCGATAAAGCATAATATCAACTGCCGGTTTATCCAATGATGGAGTGAGCTTGGTGCCGAACGCCATTGGAACTTTGACCTTTGAATCTCCCATCATGCCAAATTTTTCTAGAAGAGTCTTTGTGTAAGCTTCCTGATTAATAAAGATGCCTTCGGGTCTCTGTCTAATATTTAAACCAAGGAAAAAGTTAATTGGACCCATTGAGCTCATTTCAAATTTAGTCTCCATCAGCTTTCTGAATTCAGCCGTTAAGCTGGGATTCGTAGAGCCAAAGATGATATCATCGACGTAAATTTGAACAATCATAAGGTGGTTACCTTCCTTCTTACGAAAGAAGGTTGGGTCAACCGAACCTTGTTTGAATTTGGACATCTTTAAAAAGTTTGTCAGCGTTTCATACCAGGCCCTCAGAGCTTGTTTCAGTCCATACACGGCTTTGTCCAAAATATAACAATGATTAGGATACCTTTCGTTTACGAATCCAGGAGGTTGCTCCACGTACACTGTTTCTTCAAGTTCTCCATTGAGAAATGCACACTTGACGTCCATTTGGTAGACTTCAAAGTTTTTGTGTGCAGCATAGGCGAGAAATATTCTAACGGATTCCAGCCTAGCTACAGGAGCGAAAGTCTCTTCATAGTCAATTCCTTCCTCCTGACAGTATCCTTTCACAACCAGACGTGCTTTGTTTCGTATCACGTTCCCTTCCTTGTCCATTTTGTTCCTGAAGACCCATTTGAGACCAACAACTGAAGCATCTGGAGGAGTTGGAATGAGTCGCCAAACTTTGTTCCTTTCGAATTCATTCAGTTCGTCTTGCATAGATTGAACCCAATCGGAGTGATCAAGAGCAGTGTTAACTGTCTTTGGTTCAACTTTTGAGACGAAGGAGTTAAACATACATAATTCTACTTTTGAAAAAAAGGAAGTTTGTTTTGCCTTGAGTTGTGATCGGGTCAGAACTTTTTCAGATACATTACCAACAACCTGGGAGACAGGATGATCTCTGGTCCATTTGACGAGAGGAGGGTAGTTTGGATCCAATTCAGCGTTTACCATCTCTTCTAGTTCGGATTGACTTTCATAGTCGTAAGACATATCTATATTCTCCCCCTCAACAGATAAGCTTTTTGGTGTGTCTTGAGTTTCTGGAGCTATAGAGGTTTCGGGTGGTGCTGAGCTTTCGGGTACCACTGGACTTTTGTTTGGCGTGGCACCTTCGGTTAGTGAAGTGTGTTCTGGAGCAGCTTGAGAACTGTTCTCCCCCTCGACATGTGAGCTCGCCTGTGATGACGAAGATGGATCCTCCCCCTCAACTGAAGTATTGTATTGTGGAGGGTCGTCAGAATTTGATCCTCCTTCATTCATTCTCTTTGCAGCATCATCGACAAGTTGCTTCAGATGATCTACCTTGTTGTCAGCTGCGCCGGCTTCTGAGAATGTGGCCTTCTCTGGTTCATCAAATAATTCAACGAACTTCTCAAATAGGTTTGCGATTAAGGCTGTGACTTGGCCAGTTTGAGGAAAGATTTCTCCAGCTGTGTCTTCGTTGGCCTTTAGCTTTTTGACATAGCTATCGTCAAAAGTCATGTAATAAGTTTCTTCTATTTTCCTCGAGCGCTTGTTTAATACCCTGTACGCTTTAGAAGTGAGAGAATAGTCCAGAAATATCCCTTCGTCGGCTTTGACATCAAACTTGTTGCGGTGTTCTTTAGAATTGAAGATGAAACACCGTGAACCGAACACATGGAAAAACTTGACATTTGGCTTCCTGTTGTTGATGATCTCATAAGGAGTGATAGTGAAGCGCTTATTGAGATATGACCTGTTCTGTGTAAAACAAGCAGCAGAAATAGCATCAGCCCAAAAATATAAAGGTAAGGAAGCGAAACTTAGCATGGTTCGGGCCGCTTCACACAAAGATCGGTTTCGTCTTTCGACAATTCCGTTTTGTTGAGGAGTGTAGGGAGCTAAGAGGTTATGACTGGTTCCCTTTTCGGCTAAGAATTCTCCGAATTCTTTATTTTTGAACTCCAGCCCATTATCGCTCCTGATGTTGCGAACGACTTTCTTCAGCTGTACTTCAACCTGCTTAATGAACGTCTTCAGTTTGAGAGTCGCTTCAGATTTTTGCTTCAAAAAGAACACCCATGTAAAACGTGAAAAGTCATCAACAATAACAAGAATGTACTTGCTACCACCGATACTTTTGATAGATGATGGACCACACAAATCAATATGAAGTAACTCGAGTGGTTCAACAACTTTAGTGTTTATTATAGATGGATGACTTTGACGGCTCTGCTTCCCCATTTCACATGCAGCACACAAATCTTCTCTATCGTACTTGAGCAATGGAAGACCTCGAACATGTCCTCCAGTGACAAGTTTGTTGATATCCTTAAAGTTGAGATGAGAGAGCCTTCGGTGCCACAACCAGCTTTCGTCAGATTGTGCTTTGGATAACAGGCAGATAGCTGGGTTTCCTTTGATAGGTTTGAGGTTTAGAGGAAACATTTCACCTTTACGCTCCGATTTGAGAATAACTTTTTTCGTCTTCTTCTCAATTATTTCAGAACCCTCATCGTCGAATGAAACTTTGAGACCGGTACCTCCAACAAGCTGAGATACACTAATGAGGTTATGTTGTAGTCCTTCCACGTATGCAACCTTCCTAATCGTGAAATCACCGTTTGTAATCATTCCATAGCCTTTTATGGTGCCGAAGGAGTTGTTCCCGAACTTGACATTTCCATCGTTTGAAAGAGACCTGTATTCCCTTAGCTCTTCCTTCCTTCCTTCCTGTCATGTGACGCGAGCAGCCACTGTCAATGTACCATTCTTCGTCAAACTGCTCATCACTGATAACCTGCAAAAATTAAGCAGATTTAGGAACCCAAAGTTTCTTGGGTCCTCGTGAGCCTTTCACAGGAACAGGAATAGTGAGAGAGATGTCAACAAGATATGTTCTTTTTATTAGTGTTGTTTCATCTTTCTTTTTGATGGTGAAAACCTTAATTTTATTAGGATTCGTCGCTTTTGGTTTGGACTCTGGTTTAACTGATGAAACCTTCAGTTTTCCTTTCAGTTCAGTTGATGATTGAGGTTTTTGAGAGTGAACATAATGGAATTTAGAATGGGGTTGAGAGGAATTAGAAGAATTTGAAGAATTAGAAGAGTTAGAATGAGAGAACTTAGACTGAGATGATTTCTTGACTTGAGATTCTAGGTGACCCTTTTGCTTTGCATCATTAGTGGGACCGAACCTAGAATTTTGATCTCTTTTGTTCTCAGAACCGAACCTTTGCTTTCGGTTGATGTTATTTTCTGAACCGAACCTCTGCTTTCGGTTGATGTTATTTTCTGAACCGAACCTCTACTTTCGGTTGTTGTTGCTCTCTTATGATTTAACAGGACTTTTCTCTGACTTTAAGTTCCTGTCATGATATGAGAAATAGGCATTTTGAGATTGCCAAAACTGTTTTCTTTCAGAGAGATTCTTCTTGTATCTCTGATTCCTTTGCTGTTCTTGATTTCTCATCTGCTTCGGTTGATGATGGATATTGGCTTTTGGTTTCTGTTTTCCTTTAGCTGGTTCACTCTGAACTGATGATGTTTCGCTTAAAGGAGTGACTTCTTTTGCAGGAATTCCTTTTTCTTGAGGAACATCTTTTGTACCACTAGTACTTGGCACATCGAAGCTATCAGGCTTATTCAAAGGTTCTGGCACATATCTGCCTTTGCTTTTCCATGAAGTCCTTTCAGACAGACCTACCGTTTCGTCAGCATTGTCGATGGGAGCTGACCAGAAGAACTCGTCGCAGCCATCAGCATTGTCTTCTTTTACAATTGCTGTGAGTTCAGCGGTCTGATGTTCGGTTACGCCTGTGACCTTATACACCTGATTTGGAGTTGTTCTTACTTTTTGGTATACTACAACCTTTTCTGCAAGAATCGGGGACTTTTGTTGTGACAAACGAGCAAACTCCACTGAATTTTCTGAAATGAGATTCTTGTGGTTTTCGGGTTCGCTCTTAACAAATTCTGAACAATCAACTGTGTCCTCTACAGAAATTTCACTCATATTGTCGTCCTCATTAAGCTCAGATGCATTTTCAACATCAATTTTATTTTCTGAGCTCAAGTTGGCATTCAATGAGTCAAATTTTTGTATGGTTTCGGTCCTCAGTTTAAGTTTATCATTTTCATCCAAAAGGTTTTTAAGCATGTCCGTATGGTCCTTGGACTTTATGAAAGATTCGATTTTGTCTAGTCCATACATATACGTCGGATTAACATCCTCAGACGAAATAACACTTTCACAATTATACGCTTCAGCATCAATTTCATCCTCCTTAAACTCAAGGAAGGGTAAAATCATGCGATGAATCTTTTGTCCTATTTCACAGTCCAAATAAAGCTGAGTGATATTAGTGTAAAGACGTTTAGCAATCAAACAAAAAACATTTCTCTGTTTTCAAAGCTTTAAATTGTCTCTTTGCAAATAAATGTTTTCATCTTTGGTTTTGATTAACTCCGACTCCTTCAGTTCGATCCACATCCTCCGTTCCTCACTCTTTGAAGATACCCTGCTTATTTGGTCAGTTAGGTTAGAATTGGTGACTCGAGTTTGAGTTAAACTACTGTCTAGATGAGAGATTCTTGAATTAACACTTTTTAATTCTTTTTCGTATGAGCATTGCGGGACTTTGAATGAAACAAAAACGGATTGTACCTTCTTGATCAGTTCATCAAGTTTGTTGAACTACACGCTGAGCGGTTTTGCTGTGAAGCACAAGTCCTCTCGCTCCTTTGCGTCTCCATTCCCACCATCAGTGTTGTATCCCCTCATCTGAGATACATCAAATACCATCAAGCATTTGCCCCCGCTATTCTCATCTTTCGCCACATAAGCCTTTCCATGAGAAGGCTTCCTTACTTCATCATCTTCAGAGTCGGTTGACCAGACCTCCACGCCACCGAACTCATCATTCGCTACCGAACCCTGCACAATTAAAGCATTCATAGAAGGGTTAGCAGTGGATTTCTTCTTCCTGATCTCATCCAGCTTTCTCTGCAACAAAGCTTCTTCATCTTTTTCCTCATCCTTTTCTGCCATTTTCTTGAGGACACAATCTTTTGCATAGTGGTTCTTTCCTCCACAGTAATAGCAGCTCACTCCCGAATCTCCTTCAGCTTTCGGTTCCTTCTTTGATTCGTCTGCCTTCGGTTCATCTTTGACCTTTTCAGAACTATAACTTCCCTGCCAATTTCTATTCTTATTTGTGGGAAATCTTTTCTTGATGAACCTCTTGGGGTTTGACACCATCATAGCATAGTCTTCCGAAGTGAGGTCATAGTCCTCCAAGATGAGGTCTTCTTCTTCCATCACCGCTTTGCTTTTGGACAAAAGGGCCAACGAACCCAAGCTTGAGACCACATTTTTCTCCTGTAACACGATCTTTTCTTGAGATTTCAGGATGCCCACCAGTTTCGCCAAGGAGTAGGATTTGAATTGCTCATGCGCTTTAACTGTGGACACTACAGCTCTCCACTCAGATCTGAGGCCGTTCAAAAACGTAACCTTCTGCTCAATTAGCTTCCTTTCAATGTCATGTTTAATCATCTTGCTAAGAAGATGATTGAAGCGATCGAACGTTTGAGTCACAGTTTCTTCGGCTCCCTGCTTGAATTCACCAAACTCAGACAAGAGTAAGGTTTGAATGGAGTGTTCAAGATCTTCGTCCGTAGAATACAATTCTCGTAGCCTGTCCCATATTTCTTTTGAAGTTGTGCACGAACTCACCAGCCTGAAAGTATCAGATTGAAGAGCGAATCTGATTAATCTCAATGCTTTGATATTGCACTGAAATTTATCTTTTTCGTCTTGAGCAATATCTTTAACGTCTTTCAAAAGATCATTATACTCCTTCTGAGTTTTAATAATCCTTGAAGTTGTTGAATGAGCGAATGATCCAAATACTATTGCTTCCCAGATGAGGTATCCATTGTCCTCAGATCCTATAACATAGTTGATGTGTGTAAAACCAACTAGTTTTAATCCTACTAACTTAGACACAAAATAAACACACGAAAGGCAGTGTACCTATCGATTAGTAATATAGTTCAAGCAAGTAGGGTATCGAACACAGGGAACGGTAAACAATTAAAATAAATGCTAATATTATCTAAATAAAACAAATAACAAAATGGAGGTTTTCTCTAGTTTTACAAGATTAGAAACTTAATTAGAATAACCAACACACAAATTAACTAACTAGCAACTGAAACAATTAATTACCAACTAAATTCAATAGTAAAGAGGACTTCTGTTTAGGTACGACTCATTTGTTCCCATGGATGATTTTAATGTATCAGATTAATTCTTCATTGGCTACCGATTAAGATAATTAGGTTCACGTTCGCTATTCCTAATTCTTAGAAAACAAATTAACTCAAGCAATGGCCAGTTGTCTAAATTAACGGGTTTCCTAGATTATTGATTCGGGTTAAGTAAGACTTGTAATGGTTAATTAAATTGACCCTTCAATTAACCTATTGCTGATGTTCATCAAACAATCTCACACATTAACTTACCTATCTTCTAGTTAATTCTAGTTTCACATTCGTTATTCCTAGACATACAACTATGTGGTCACAATAAATCATATGAAATTAATAACTAAGAGATGTTCATACAACTTAATTACTAATTTATTAACAGAAGAATAGTTATTGTCAACACATAAGGTTCTTTAACAAGCTTAACTAAACATAATTACCAATTAAAATTAATCCTACTCAAATAATCAATCCATGTTCACAAAATTGTCTACCCTAACAGAAGAATAAGTTTTTAGCTCATGATTGCAGTAAACATAAACTCAAAAACAAAATCAAAGTATGTAAACATGATTCAAATCAAAAAGTTACTAAGAATAAACCAAAATTGTCTTGATTCTCTTCACAATTGAATGTAGGGTTGATTCTTCAGTCCCTCACGACCTAGCAGCACTTCTAATCGTTTCTCAGCCTCCTAGGGTTTCTCCCCATGCTAGGGTATCGATCTGAAAGTCCCTTTATATAGATTTTCACAAAACAGAGGCTACTCGGCGAGTCCAGTGACCTACTCGGCGAGTCCGTCACTTAAAACCTGTGCACGGCAAGTCAGCGCGTCCAGAATCGCGAAAGTTCGATACAACTCGCCGAGTAATCGACCCTACTCGCCGAGTACGTTTCGAATCAGCATTTTCTCAAAACACGAAAGTCGTCCGAAATTATGTCTACTTTTCAGAACATTTTGAATCTCGTCAATCGGAGTTACGGTTCATGAGATATGGCGAAAACACTGACGAGGGGTCAAGCTGTCCAGCAACATCCTTCTTTCTTCAAAATCCAAGATCCAAGCGTCCAATCGCCAATTCCGCTTCCTTTTCTATCCGAGCATGTAATTGTTGCTGAAAAATGAAATTATAAACTAATTAAGCACCTTTTGTTCATTAAATGAGACAACAACAACATAAAGTATTAAGATAACGCATGAATTATATGACTAAATATGCTCATATCAAAATACCCCACACTTGACTTTTGCTTGCCCCCAAGCAAAACTGAATTTTACTACACTAATATTACATAAGACAATCCCAATCGAACCTATCCATTATGCCAAGACCGCAACGCATGCATTTGTGTCTAAAATTTTCCTAATAACCCCCATACTCCAAATACTCACAATCCTCATAAACATTCGCCCACTTTTTCCGAACAATGCTCATTTTATGCATCCCTCCGAATCCATCCTCAGAAAATCTCCTAACCTCAAGGTATTTTTGGTTGAGCAACCCAAGCATACATAATCTAGACAATTACAATTTATGATACCACTATGGAGCTCTTTTAGAATTCTTCACTTCTTTGACATTTGATCTTTAATTTCTTTGAATTCACCACCTTGTTGTTTGATTTTTGGTATCTTCAACTTTTTGAATCTTCGGAATTTTGATCTTTTGATCTTCACTTTGATTGCTCCAAAATTCTTACAACTTTTCTTGTAATTCTCTCTCTCTTTTTTTTAACATGTAACTCACTTTTTTTCACTCAAAACCTACATGCTTAAGCAGGGGCGCTCAACTTCAACCTTTATTGGTTAACAATAATAATTTTCCTGGATACATTTCTGGTACACGATGCTAAACATATTGCATCCTTCAAACTAAGCGAGGTCATGTTTTTGTCCCATGATTTCACTGGAATAAGGAAGCCACAAATGCACTAGAACGTATATAGGCTCGACTAAACATTTGGGTTTTCATGCAATCATCAAATATAATACTAGCATGATCCCTAATTGCTTTACCAAAATTTTCTAAATTAATCCTATCAAATTTTATGCAAAACTTTAAAAATTAACTAGTGTAACCAACCAACCCCCTACCCCACACTTAATTTATGCAATGTCCCCAGTGCATATCATGCATGATAAAGAACAATAAAAATAAGGAGAGAATTGGAACAAACTCCCCTGGGATAGTAGTGGCGAGGTTGATATCTCTTCTCTTCAGCTCCATCTTCAATTGACTTTAGACATGGAAACAGCCCATCCATGTCTTGGGTGTCAAAATCTCGTGTGGTACAGTCTTTATAAAAGCTCCAAATATAAGGGAAAAACTCTTGGAAATGCTCGGAAAATGATCTTCAAAGAATAGAACCAATGCCCATATCGAATGTCATCAAATCTTCAGCTCAAAAGTAAGAAGAATGAGCGACTCGTCGAGTAAGTATGTAGACTCGCCGAGTTGAAGCGTAAATGGCAGAAGAATCATGGATTTTCACATGGACTCGGCGAGTCCATAAGATGCACTCGGCGAGTAGACCGCTGTGTGACAAAAATTTTATTCTGCCCAAGTCCGTTGCTGATGTATGGGGGCTATATAAACCAATAATTTCCCTCATTTTTCTTCAGGGAATAAACACTCTATAACCCTTCTATCAATTGGACTCATAGCTTGACTCAAAACTTCGTTTCCTCTCTCGCCTAGACTCGATTTCTCGCTTCATTTAGCCTTGGCTCTAGACCCTCACATGCATCCTTACACTCAAACTGAAAAGATCAAAAACAAAAACCAAGTAATAAAAAAAACATTAAAATAAAAAAAATCCTAAATTATCCTTAAACACTAGAAGTTTAAAAAGAAAAAGAAAAGAAAACTCTAATGACGGGTTGCCTCCCGCAAGCGCTTCTTTTTGTGCGAGTCTTTAGCTGGACTCCCAACTTAATAAACTTCTAATAAAATCAATGCCCATCCATCCATTGCATTAAATATTTTCTTTGGACCAATTTGTAAAATTCGACTCTTTGCTTCAAAAATTGGCCAAACGAGCTTGAATTCATAAAACCCAAGAATATTGACAAGAGTTGGGACCGGTCGGGTACTAATCAGAAATGGGTCGCGCTTCAGAACTTTCTCCAAAGTTGGAATCGTCACCCCATGCTTCGAAACACAAACCGGAAGAACATGGAACCATGTCGTGGTAATGGTCAAACCACAACTTGGTTCCTGCAATTCAGCTTGTTCTTGTTCTTCATCTGACCTCTCTGCTAGCAACCTTTGCAGCTCCTCCAAGTCTCTTTCTGGATTAAATTCATCATCTTGTAAATCTAGCTCTTGTGACTCAGATTGTTCTTGATCGTTAGACAAGAAGTTATCTAACCTTCTTCCAAATTTCTTCAAATCATCATCAGAGTCATAATCCTCATCTTCCTGCACTACTTCCTCAAGAAAAGCATCAAAAGCATCGAGATTTGGAAAATACATAATAAATAAAAATAAAGATAAAAATGAAACTAAATAAAAAAATAATCAATAAAACCGATAACAATTAGCAAATAAAATTAACTATTTGAACCGTTCCCCGGCAACGGCGCCAAAAACTTGATGTGTGTAAAACCAACTAGTTTTAATCCTACTAACTTAGACACAAAATAAACACACGAAAGGCAGTGTACCTATCGATTAGTAATATAGTTCAAGCAAGTAGGGTATCGAACACAGGGAACGGTAAACAATTAAAATAAATGTTAATATTATCTAAATAAAACAAATAACAAAATGGAGGTTTTCTCTAGTTTTACAAGATTAGAAACTTAATTAGAATAACCAACACACAAATTAACTAACTAGCAACTGAAACAATTAATTACCAACTAAATTCAATAGTAAAGAGGACTTCTGTTTAGGTACGACTCATTTGTTCCCATGGATGATTTTAATGTATCAGATTAATTCTTCATTGGCTACCGATTAAGATAATTAGGTTCACGTTCGCTATTCCTAATTCTTAGAAAACAAATTAACTCAAGCAATGGCCAGTTGTCTAAATTAACGGGTTTCCTAGATTATTGATTCGGGTTAAGTAAGACTTGTAATGGTTAATTAAATTGACCCTTCAATTAACCTATTGCTGATGTTCATCAAACAATCTCACACATTAACTTACCTATCTTCTAGTTAATTCTAGTTTCACATTCGTTATTCCTAGACATACAACTATGTGGTCACAATAAATCATATGAAATTAATAACTAAGAGATGTTCATACAACTTAATTACTAATTTATTAACAGAAGAATAGTTATTGTCAACACATAAGGTTCTTTAACAAGCTTAACTAAACATAATTACCAATTAAAATTAATCCTACTCAAATAATCAATCCATGTTCACAAAATTGTCTACCCTAACAGAAGAATAAGTTTTTAGCTCATGATTGCAGTAAACATAAACTCAAAAACAAAATCAAAGTATGTAAACATGATTCAAATCAAAAAGTTACTAAGAATAAACCAAAATTGTCTTGATTCTCTTCACAATTGAATGTAGGGTTGATTCTTCAGTCCCTCACGACCTAGCAGCACTTCTAATCGTTTCTCAGCCTCCTAGGGTTTCTCCCCATGCTAGGGTATCGATCTGAAAGTCCCTTTATATAGATTTTCACAAAACAGAGGCTACTCGGCGAGTCCAGTGACCTACTCGGCGAGTCCGTCACTTAAAACCTGTGCACGGCAAGTCAGCGCGTCCAGAATCGCGAAAGTTCGATACAACTCGCCGAGTAATCGACCCTACTCGCCGAGTACGTTTCGAATCAGCATTTTCTCAAAACACGAAAGTCGTCCGAAATTATGTCTACTTTTCAGAACATTTTGAATCTTGTCAATCGGAGTTACGGTTCATGAGATATGGCGAAAACACTGACGAGGGGTCAAGCTGTCCAGCAACATCCTTCTTTCTTCAAAATCCAAGATCCAAGCGTCCAATCGCCAATTCCGCTTCCTTTTCTATCCGAGCATGTAATTGTTGCTGAAAAATGAAATTATAAACTAATTAAGCACCTTTTGTTCATTAAATGAGACAACAACAACATAAAGTATTAAGATAACGCATGAATTATATGACTAAATATGCTCATATCAATAGTCTTCAAAGTGATGCGCCCAGACTTCATAATCCTGGGTGTAAAGGATGGGAATCTTCGTTGTTGATCCGATGCTGTTCGAAATATTAATGGGATTGGATTACAACTCGTCCATGCTTGATCGAATAACCTGTTTAAAAGATCAGACTTGTAATGTATTAAATTAGGGCAAAACAATAAATACCGAGTTACGTCAATTATGGGATGACGGCTCAATAAATATCAGTAAATGCGGAATAACCCTAATCGAAACCTTTTTCACAGAAAAGAAGTGTATGAATTACACATCCTCCTGCTTTGATACCAATTGATGAGTTAAAAACTAACTTGAAGATCGATTAGATCTTTATAACAGGTAAAATAATAAACACGAAAACAGCAAATAACAGAAGAATGGATCAAAGTGTGTCGAATGATTAATCAACAATCCTCAGCAGAGCTCGATAAAGAACTTCCGCTGTAGAGGATTTAGGGTTACAAGAACGATAAAGAAATTATGCTCTGATCTATCGTGATAATCGTATTCTCTCGTTATCAAATCATTTTTCTAATATGCATGCAAGCATATCAATATATACTAAACCCTATCAAGCTCTCGGTTGGACAGGCCCAAACCGGAGTTTACAAAACTGGACTAATAAACGAGCCCAATAGACGCAATACATCAAACCGCTACCCAAGAAATATACATGAAACATAACATCATACAATACCAAGCATTGCAATATTACAACTGGTAGCGTTTACATTCAGTACATTGATCCATAATATTACATGCCCAAAAGTAAATTGTTCGGTACTAATTAAAACAACAGCAAAATGTTACTGAGTACATTTTTCCTTTTCGATTTACCTGTTACCTGAGAATACAAGTATTTTGAAAAACGTCAACATATGAAATGTTGGTGAGTTCATAAGTATTGTTTGAAATATAGTGGTTTGTATTGTTTTGAAAATCACCAGAAAATCCGATATTTTCTGAAAAGAGTATCGTGTAAAAAGTGTGAAGATCTGTAAGTATGCTTGTTTGTTTCCTATAAATGTAAAAGAACAATTTGTAAAACTCGGTATGTAACTCGTAGGTGTATTAATTGAAAACCCTAGGAAAACCCGATGTTTTCCTAATACTTTGCATCAAATAATTTATATCTTGTTATTTCGTTACGACAGGTGTATTCGTTGAGTTCCGGTGACGTTGGATTAATTATGGATTGTGAATTGTTATAAACACACATTAATGAAAATGACTAGTTTACAACCATACAAACGATCCCTTAGGCGTCGCTCGCCCTATTCACTTAATCCAGACACCCGGACTTCATGTAGCCCCACGACCGAGGAGGAAAAAAGGGTGCGAAGTCCTGATATTTTCCGTAAGTCGTTCAAGGCTACGTGAATGCGAAGGGCCCTTAGCCCGACTCGCATTTGGTGAATTCTCGACTTTACTAGCAGCACCAGAAGGCCCTTGGGGTCCAACAACACAAAGCCTGTAAAAGTCCTTTTACACGAAATTAGGTCATATAAGACCCAACTACATGTAAGTGAGTTTCCTTCGGGCCTAAAGATCATGTCATTGGGCTAGCTAGGCCCAACAATCACGATTTGAAACTTTTGGGCCCAAAGACGGTGTATCGACGTCTGGTGTATTCTCACGTGTGTATTGACTTCCCGAATTTTCCGCGTGTGTATTGAAGTTTCGTCGTGTTAGTAATTTCGGATTCATTATTGATTCGAGACCGAATCAACTCGTTTGATAACGATTTTTGGTGTTGACGGTGTATTATAAGTTGCTGATAGTCGAGATGCTAGTATTTCATCATGACGGATTTATTATTTAAAACATTAGGATGCTTCATTATTGCAGCCCCTTTCTTTTGGATAATTTACACATTTAACCCTTTGTATAAAATAAGTTTCTATTTTAGTCCTCAAACCATTTTTCTTGACACTTTAGTATCAAAACTTGTAGAAAAACTATTTTTCAGCCCAAAGTTATTTGAAAAACAGTTTTAGTCCACCAAATGAAATTTTTCTCGGCTAGAACCCTTATTTTCGCAATTTTTACACTTTTGGCCTAAAATAGAAAATTTTTGCATCTTTGGTCCCTTTTAAATATGAAAAGCATTTTTAACCCTTGAAGCGGACTTGGAGCACTAGTAGTCCCCTGTTTTACAGAAAATACAGTTTCAGCCCCTTAAATTTGAAAATCTCGCAATTTGGGCTTTATTGGGCCGAAAAGTTCATTTTTGGCCCATTATGCTTAAAAATTCACATTTTAATCCTTCCAAAGAGTAAATTTCTGGAAAATCCATTCTTGAAACTGTTTTGACTCATCTCATCCCTCAGAATTTGTATTTTGACATTTTGGGCCCTTTAACTTCATATTATTAACATTTTGAGTCCCAAAAATAGGATTTTTAGCCCAATGAGTTCATGTTAACCAACTTGGTTATTTATATAGAAATGATTTGTGTGTAATAATATGTTTAACACTTGTTTCATACATCCTAATGCAAATCTCGATTTTAAGGACTTTTTGACTAGTGTCAACACCATAATCACGTATAAACATGTAAATAAGCATAGAAATCATACAAAGCATACATATACTCATAGATCTACACATTTGCTTGTATTCCCCCCCCCCCCCACAAAACTTATAAAACCAAAAACTAGGGGGTATGAAGCTCACCTTTGGGTGTGGTTTCAGTTTTTTGGAAGAAAATGAGAAGAAATTCGGCCTTAGCAACCTTCCTTGGAAGATTTCGAACTTGAATGCTTCTTAGGTGCTAGATCATGAGTTGGAATGAATTAAGAGGTGATTTTTGGACGAAATGAAGTATCTAGTTTAAGGATCTAAGAGATTTCTTACCTTAGATGATGATTTTTGTGTAAAAATCCCCTTGATTCCTTCTTAGATCTCGAAATATGGATGAGTTATGAGAGAGTTTCCTTGAGAGAAAAGTGAGTGAATTGTGTGTGTGTGTGTGTGTTTGGAATCGGCCGAGAATGAGAGAGAGAGAGAGGAAGAAATAGATCTTTGAGGTGATATATGCATGGATGTATGAGATATGCTGCATGGAGAACCAAGAGGTAATAATGAGGTGGCAATTGAATGTCAACCCTCTTCCATGTTGGGTTGTTTGGGCCGAGAAGTGAAGAAGGAAAGGGAGAATATTGGGCTTCTTATGTTTAATCCCATATTATGACTTAATTATGTAATTTTTCGGCCCAATCACATCAAGGTATGATTATTATGATCCATTAGGGCTATATAAGTTTGTTGTGACCCAATAAGGTCCATTAGGGTGTTTTATTTCATTCTAGGCCCATTATGGCCCAAAATATTGGATTAAATGGAATTGGGTCCAATTAGAGCCCATTTAAAGGTTCTAATCCCATGATAGTCAAATTGGAAGCTTATTGGTCCATTGAGTCCAATAAGGAAGTCCTAGTCCAAAATGGACCTAAACAAGAACTTCTAGGGTTTCCAATTGCTTGTTGACTATTTGTAGTACTTGTATGGTGTATTGGATTGAAATTTTGCTGTCATAGAGTAAGCATCATACATGCTCTTAAGTTTTTGATTCTACATTTTACTTGAGTGTAGTGATTACAAGACACAAAACTTCTAGTTGTGACATCATCCCCCCCCCCCCCCCGTTAGAAGGAATTTCGTCCCGAAATTCTGTTTGAAAGCTAGATTTGAGAATGCTAGAATAGGTGAGGGTACTTTTGCTTCATTTGATCTTCGCGTTCCCACGTGAATTCTGGCCAACGCTTCGCGTTCCAACGTACTTTCACGATCGGGATGCGACTTTGCTTAGTACGCTTCACCTCCCTGTCCATGATTTCAACCGGTTCTTCAACAAACAGGAGATTCTCGTTGATTTCGATCTCGTCAAGGGGAATGACGAGTGTTTCATCCGATAGGCACTTCTTTAGATTAGAGACATGGAACACGGGGTGTACACTGTTTAGCTCTGCGGGTAGCTGCAGTTTATACGCCACTGGACCTATTCGGGCGACGATCTCGAAAGGTCCAGTGTATCGTGGGTTCAGTTTTCCCCATTTTCTGAAACGAATAACTCCTTTCCAGGGTGAGACTTTCAACGGTACTCAATCCCCGGGCTGAAATTCTAAGGGCTTTCATCGTTTATCGGCGTAGCTCTTTTGTCGTCGCGCGATGCTTGTAATCGAGCTCTGATTTGAACAATCTTTTCCGTGGTTTCACAAATGATCTCCGGTCCCGTTAGTGCCTTGTCCGATGTATGTGTTTTTGCTAGTTGGGTATCACCCAACTCAGCCCAACATAACGGTGATCTACACTTACGCCCGTATAGTGCTTCGAAAGGAGCGACCTTGATGCTCGAATGGTAACTGTTGTTATATGAGAATTCTACTAAGGGTAAGTGGGTATCCCAAGACTTCCCAAAGTCTATCACACATGCGCGGAGCATGTCTTCGAGCGTTTGAATGGTTCGTTCACTTTGACCATCCGTTTGTGGATGATAAGCGGTGCTCATGTCGAGATGAGTTCCTAGTGCCTTCTGGAGAGATTGCCAAAAACGTGAAGTGAACCTACTGTCCCTATCCGAGATAATAGACATTGGTACTCCGTGGAGTCTCACGATTTCTCGAATGTATAAACGTGTCAATCTTTCCATCTTGTAGGATTCCTTTATGGGCAGGAAATGGGCAGACTTTGTCAGTCGATCCACTATTACCCATATGGTGTCCAGTCCATCCGACGTCTTGGGTAGCTTGGTCACGAAATCCATAGAAATCCCCTCCCATTTCCACTCAGGAATTACCGGTTGCTGTAATAACCCTGAGGGCTTCTGGTACTCCACCTTTACCTTGGCACACGTAAGGCACTTACTAACATAGGTGGCAATTTCCGCCTTCATGTTGGGCCACCAATAGTGTTGTTTAATATCCAAATACATCTTGTCTGAGCCGGGATGAACGGAGTATCGGGTCTTATGGGCTTCCTTCATAACTACCTCCCTAAATCCTCCGAGTTTAGGGACCCAAATACGGTTCATGAAATAGTATACTCCATTCTCCTTTGCTTCTAGGTTTTTCTCCATTCCGCGCAATGCTTCGCTTGCTCTATTTTCCATCTTCATGGCCTCTGACTAGGCTACTACAATTTGAGTGGCTAGGTGAGATTGAATGGTTATTGAGAGAGTTTTCGTACGACGATTAGAGTACTCCTTCCGACTTAATGCGTCAGCTACCACGTTGGCCTTGCCTGGGTGGTACTTGATCTCACACTCGTAATCGTTTAGTAATTCAACCCATCTTCGTTGCCTCATGTTCAACTCCTTCTGGTTCAAGATGTGCTGGAGACTCTTGTGGTCCGTGAAGATGGTGCACTTTGTACCGTAAAGGTAATGCCTCCAAATTTTTAGGGCAAAGACCACGGCTCCCAATTCTAGGTCATGGGTCGTATAATTCACTCCGTGCGTCTTTAGTTGGCGGGATGCATAAGCTATCACCCTTCCACGCTGCATGAGAACACAACCTAAGCCCTGATTTGACACGTCACAGTAGACCACAAAATCTTCTGTTCCCTCCGGTAGTGATAGTATCGGGGCACTACAGAGAGCTTGTTTCAGGGTTCGGAATGCGACTTCTTGTTTGTCTGTCCATTTGAATGGTACGCCCTTTTGTGTAAGCGAGGTAAGTGGTTTGGCGATCTTAGAGAAGTTTTGAATGAATCTTCTATAATAGCCTGCTAGACCCAAGAATTGACGGATTTCCGTGGGTGTTGTCGGGATTGCCCATCCTTCAACAGCTTTGACCTTAGAGGGATCCACATGAATTCCATCTTGGCTAACTACATGACCTAGGAAGTTCACACTCCGAAGCCAGAACTCACACTTGGAGAGTTTTGCGTATAGCTTTTCCGATCGCAGAGTTTCTAGGATTTGTCGGAGATGTTGGCCATGCTCTTCTTTGCTTCGGGAATAGACGAGAATGTCATCAATGAATACGATGAAAAAGTTGTTGAGGAATGGTCGACAGATTCGGTTCATCAGATCCATAAATGCGGCAGGGGCATTTGTTAGACCGAAGGGCATTACGACAAATTCATAATGTCTGTAACGAGTTCGGAAAGCGGTTTTTGGAATATCCTCTTCCCGTACTTTGAGTTGGTGGTATCCGGACCGTAGATCTATCTTAGAAAAATAACTAGCTCCTTGGAGCTAGTCAAATAGATCATCGATTCGTGGGAGTGGGTAGCGATTTTTAACAGTGAGTTTATTTAACTCTCTGTAATCGATGCACATTCTAAAAGATCCGTCCTTCTTTTTTACAAAGAGGACTGGAGCTCCCCATGGCGAGTAACTAGGGCGGATGAATCCCTTGTCCAAGAGTTCACTGAGTTGGCTGGACAATTCCTGCATTTCAGCAGGAGCTAGCCGATAGGGTGATTTAGCGAGAGGAGTTGCTCCTGGAACGAGGTCAATTCGAAACTCCACTTGTCTCTCTGGGGGCACTCCTGGAAGATCTTCAGGAAACACGTCTGGGAACTCACATGCTACGGGAATGTCTTGAACGTTAACCTCTTCCTTGATTTTATCCACTATGTGAGCCAGGAACGCCAAGTTGTTCTTTCGTAGATGTTTTCGTGCCTTGATGCACGAGATGAGGCGAAGGTTCATGCTAGGTTTGTCTCCGTAAATTACTAGGGTTTCGTGATTAGGAAGGCGAAGGCGAACGGCCTTCTCGTGACACATAATTTCAGCATGGTGGGGGCTTAACCAGTCCATGCCAATAATCACATCGAAACTCCTAATTGATACAGGCATTAAGTCTATTCGAAAGACGTGTTGATTGAGGGTTAGGGTACATCCGATGTAGATTTCCCCGGTGGATTCGGTTTTCCCATTGGCCATTTCCACCGTAAAGGTTTCATTTAGCTTCTGGGGCTGTTGTTTTAATAAATGTTTAAACTTATTGCTTACGAAACTTCGCTCCGCTCCGGTGTCAAATAGGATGCATGCATAAGTGTGGTTTAGGGGAAACATACCGGTAACAACAGCGGGGTACTGAATCGCCTCTCCCTGACCCATGGTCAGCATCCTTCCTGTTCCTCCGTTTCCTGGATTATTGTTGTTAGGGAAGTCTCGGCGGAAATGCCCAGTCCTCCCACACCCATAGCAGGTGTGGCTAGGCCCTGCATTGTTGCCGCCGGTGGTGATGTTGTTGTTGTTGCGATTGTTGTTGTTGTTGCTGTTTCCCTGTTGTTGGTTTTGGGGAGGGTAGGTCCTGCAGTACTTCGCCGTGTGTCCCCTTCGTTTACAACTGGTGCACTGCAACTCCTTGCATTCTCCATTGTGATGGAAACCGCACTTGTTGCACTTGGGAAGATTAATAAGGCCTGGGAGCATTTGAAGCAGCTGAGGCTGGAGCATGTGGTGTGGCTGGAACCGGTGCGGTGACAGCATTAACTGGCACTGTCTGCTGCTTTTTAGAGGTATCGGGGCCCTGACGCCCCTTCCTCTTGTTGTTCTTCCCTTTCTTGCCATCACCTTCCTTCTTTCCTTCAGCCTCCGCTGGCTTCTCACCCTTCTTCTTGTTATGGTCATACAACTTCTTTGCCAATCTTTTTGCACTGTCAAATGTTTCGGGGTTTGCAGCTATCACATTTCCTTGGATTGGTGATGTTAGTCCCCAGATGAATCGCTCAATCTTCTTTCCTTCCGAGGTGATCATACCCGGGCACAACAGAGATAGTTCACTAAATCTCGATATGTAGGCATCGATATTCGCATTCTGCACAGTGAGGTTCCACAGCTCTTGCTCCATTTTCTGGATCTCACCTCGTGGGCAGTATTCAGCCATCAACATTTCTTTCATCTCCGCCCACGGCATGGAGTTGGCTACAGGGAGTGTCATGGCTTCCACATGTCCGTTCCACCAGGTGAGCACTTGATCGACAAAAGTGCAGGCCGCGAACTTCACTTTCATCTGCTCAGGACAATCGCATATCTCGAATACCGATTCCACCTTCTCGATCCATCGCTTCAGAGTGATCACTCCTCCAGTGCCGTTAAAAGTTCGTGGTTTGGCATTTGTAAAGTCCTTGTAGGTACATGTTTTGGTGGGTCCTTGATTCATCCCGTTGTTCGAACTCCCGGCCCCTTGCCCGTTGCCTCCTCCGTTATTCCCTTGGTGGAGTTGTGCCATAGTTGCGGTGACCGCAGCAGACACGGCCGCCTGGAATGCAGGGGAGTCAACTTCGGGTGGGGTTGGTCCAGGGTTTCCGCGAGTAGGTCGGCGAGGCATCTTTCTGTCATGAAACGGAAAGATGTTGAGTGTTTGGGGTTTCTGGGAGGTTGTGACCCTACTGACTAGGTGCAATGTACGAACTTAAACACTCCTACCATTCAACATACAATCATAGATTCTCAACACATAGCAATTTGTAATATCATAACAAAGCACGTAAATGTTTACTAATATTATCCGCATTTGATATATAAAAAAAATTTGCTCATAAGAACATACATGAGTGACACTAGTTCGACAGCATAACGGCTCTATGAGTAGTGTAGTCACTTAAACACAGAGTCGGGGTACATAGCATAGTTCCTAACGACCTACTAAGATAAGTCTATCCCTAACCGCGATGATCTGCGTCCTACGTAGTGGCGGGGTCATATGCCGAAATGTTGCGCCAGTAACTGAGCCATCTCCGTCATGTCTCCAATAACCTCATCCCTCTCATGCTCAGCTCGCACTGCCCGAGCCTCCATAGCATACAACTGTTGTCGCAGTGCGGCGATCTCAGCTTCGGGGGAACGGTTCTCCCTTGGGGGGTTCATTGGTGGGGCGGGGTGGTCTGGTTGCGCCTCGTTCTCACACGACGGGATGTTATCCTTGTCCTGGTCTTGCCCTTCCTCGGCGTCATCGTCGGTCTCTCCAAATTCGTAGTCGGTGTCTATGTATTCGTCAGGTCGGACGTCGTGTGCTCCTTCTGGATTCCCTTCTGGTTCATCTTCAAGCATCCCGTGAGCCACTAGGACTTGATGGAACTGGATACCCGGCTCATCTCCCTCCATGACGACTGGGGGAAAGTATAAACTATCGTCACTCCCACGACTATGATATATACTAAACAGACGTTCTCTTTTTGGTGATAAAGGGGTATAGTTTTTAGGTTCCCTAGCTATCACGATCTCATCAGAACGTGTGTTAGTTATACTTTGGAGAGAATGTAGTTGATCAGGCTACATCCACTCCTTGGTACCACTAAGAACAGTCCTGAATTAACCGAGATACTAGCATTATTTTGTTTGGTTCGGCGTTATGTTCCTTGTTCCTAATGCAAGCAAAGGTGTTTTATTGTTGTATTTTTACTTTTTTTGTTTAGAGTTATGTTAGTTCCTCTTCTGGTTTATAGTTGCATATCAATGTATGGTTTGATATGCTAGTTCACTATAAACAGAGCTCTGATACCAACCTGTCACACCCCCGAACCAGACGGCGGAAACGTCCGAGGGCTATTGTGACTCAATTGAATACCACCACAATGAATATACATGAAACATAACATCATACAATACCAAGCATTGGAATATTACAACTGGTAGCGTTTACATTCAGTACATTGATCCATAATATTACATGCCCAAAAGTAAATTGTTCGGTACTAATTAAAACAACAGCAAGACGTTACTGAGTACATTTTTCCTTTTCGATTTACCTGTTACCTGAGAATACAAGTATTTTGAAAAACGTCAACATATGAAATATTGGTGAGTTCATAAGTATTGTTTGAAATATAGTGGTTTGTATTGTTTTGAAAATCACCAGAAAATCCGATATTTTCTGAAAAGAGTATCGTGTAAAAAGTGTGAAGATCTGTAAGTATGCTTGTTTGTTTTCTATAAATGTAAAAGAACAATTTGTAAAACTCGGTATGTAACTCGTAGGTGTATTAATTGAAAACCCTAGGAAAACCCGATGTTTTCCTAATACTTTGCATCAAATAATTTATATCTTGTTATTTCGTTACGACAGGTGTATTCGTTGAGTCCCGGTGACGTTGGATTAATTATGGATTGTGAATTGTTATAAACACACATTAATGAAAATGACTAGTTTACAACCATACAAACGATCCCTTAGGCGTCGCTCGCACTATTCACTTAATCCAGACACCCGGACTTCATGTAGCCCCACGGCCGAGGAGGAAAAGTGGGTGCGAAGTCCCGATATTGTCCATAAGTCGTTCAAGGCTATCGTGAATGCGAAGGGCCCTTAGCCCGACTCGCATTTGGTGAATTCTCGACTTTACTAGCAGCACCAGAAGGCCCTTGGGGTCCAACAGCACAAAGCCTGTAAAAGTCCTTTTACACGAAATTAGGTCATATAAGACCCAACTACATGTAAGCGAGTTTCCTTCGGGCCTAAAGATCATGTCATTGGGCTAGCTAGGACCAACAATCACGATTTGAAACTTTTGGGCCCAAAGACGGTGTATCGACGTCTGGTGTATTCTCATGTGTGTATTGACTTCCCGAATTTTCCGCGTGTGTATTGAAGTTTCGTCGTGTTAGTAATTTCGGATTCATTATTGATTCGAGACCGAATCAACTCGTTTGATAACGATTTTTGGTGTTGACGGTGTATTATAAGTTGCTGATAGTCGAGATGCTAGTATTTCATCATGACGGATTTATTATTTAAAACATTAGGATGCTTCATTATTGCAGCCCCTTTCTTTTGGATAATTTACACATTTAACCCTTTGTATAAAATAAGTTTCTATTTTAGTCCTCAAACCATTTTTCTTGACACTTTAGTATCAAAACTTGTAGAAAAACTATTTTTCAGCCCAAAGTTATTTGAAAAACAGTTTTAGTCCACCAAATGAAATTTTTCTCGGCTAGAACCCTTATTTTCGCAATTTTTACACTTTTGGCCTAAAATAGAAAATTTTTGCATCTTTGGTCCCTTTTAAATATGAAAAGCATTTTTAACCCTTGAAGCGGACTTGGAGCACTAGTAGTCCCCTGTTTTACAGAAAATACAGTTTCAGCCCCTTAAATTTGAAAATCTCGCAATTTGGGCTTTATTGGGCCGAAAAGTTCATTTTTGGCCCATTATGCTTAAAAATTCACATTTTAATCCTTCCAAAGAGTAAATTTCTGGAAAATCCATTCTTGAAACTGTTTTGACTCATCTCATCCCTCAGAATTTGTATTTTGACATTTTGGGCCCTTTAACTTCATATTATTAACATTTTGAGTCCCAAAAATAGGATTTTTAGCCCAATGAGTTCATGTTAACCAACTTGGTTATTTATATAGAAATGATTTGTGTGTAATAATATGTTTAACACTTGTTTCATACATCCTAATGCAAATCTCGATTTTAAGGACTTTTTGACTAGTGTCAACACGATAATCACGTATAAACATGTAAATAAGCATAGAAATCATACAAAGCATACATATACTCATAGATCTACACATTTGCTTGTATCCCCCCCCTACAAAACTTATAAAACCGAAAAATAGGAGGTATGAAGCTCACCTTTGGGTTTGGTTTCGGTTTTTTGGAAGAAAATGAGAAGAAATTCGGCCTTAGCAACCTTCCTTGGAAGATTTCTAACTTGAATGCTTCTTATGTGCTAGATCATGAGTTGGAATGAATTAAGAGGTGATTTTTGGATGAAATGAAGTAGCTAGTTTAAGGATCTAAGAGATTTCTTACCTTAGATGATGATTTTTGTGTAAAAATCCCCTTGATTCCTTCTTAGATCTCGAAATATGGATGAGTTATGAGAGAGTTTCCTTGAGAGAAAAGTGAGTGAATTGTGTGTGTGTGTGTTTGGAATCGGCCGAGAATGAGAGAGAGAGAGAGAGAGAGGAAGAAATAAATCTTTGAGGTGATATATGCATGGAAGTATGAGATATGTTGCATGGAGAACCAAGAGGTAATAATGAGGTGGCAATTGAAAGTCAACCCTCTTCCATGTTGGGTTGTTTGGGCCGAGAAGTGAAGAAGGAAAGGGAGAATATTGGGCTTCTTATGTTTAAGCCCATATTATGACTTAATTATGTAATTTTTCGGCCCAATCACATCAAGGTATGATTATTATGATCCATTAGGGCTATATAAGTTTGTTGTGACCCAATAAGGTCCATTAGGGTGTTTTATTTCATTCTATGCCCATTATGGCCCAAAATATTGGATTAAATGGAATTGGGTCCAATTAGAGCCCATTTAAAGGTTCTAATCCCATGATAGTCAAATTGGAAGCTTATTGGTCCATTGAGTCCAATAAGGAAGTCCTAGTCCAAAATGGACCTAAACAAGAACTTCTAGGGTTTCCAATTGCTTGTTGACTATTTGTAGTACTTGTATGGTGTATTAGATTGAAATTTTGTTGTCATAGAGTAAGCATCATACATGCTCTTAAGTTTTTGATTCTACATTTTACTTGAGTGTAGTGATTACAAGACACAAAACTTCTAGTTGTGACAAACTCAGCCAAAACATCTTCTCTCACAAGTAACTACAAATAGATGTAATTCAAATAAAGCTCAAAAGAGTACATAAAATTACATTACATATGTTTAACTGGCCTGATACAGGCAAAAAAAAAAGTAATTATTTTCAAGAACACTCACCATGATAATTGGATCCGAGATAGAAATAACAATGTCAACATTGTAGGTCACTACAAAATGCTCAAATAAAAAAGTAATTAGATCTTAATCTAATAAGAGTCACAATTAAGCAAAGTTTGTTTATAAGTTTTTAGATATTACTGTCAGGAAAGAACTCATAGCTGCTTACATGCATTTTCACACAATAAAATCATAAATAAACTTTATATCCTTACTTGCAAAGAGAAAAGATGTCCTCATGCATGCCTCTTCCAAAATAGATATTTGGCTATAAAAATTCACAAAATTTAGAATGAAACAAGATGCATGTAACATTAATACAAACTACCAACACATAAATGAACTTGCCTGTGCCCACCACATTAGAAGAGTGACTATACATCAATTGGGATGCTCTATATGTCTGAACAGAAGTAATGAAATAATGTTTAGAAACTTGTTCCTTATTTACTTATCGAACATAGGGAGTATATCCATAAAACGCATTGTTGCTTGTTTTCTGTAATGATATAAATTACATAAGAATTTGAGTGTTATGCATCAAAACTTAGTGACAAGTGACAACGTTTCGTTCAAGATTTACCTGCTTAATAATTTGGCTTCCAAAGATACCCCTTCTCCAAAAAAAAAGCCACCTATAGAATATAAAATTTTCAAATGAATATAATATAACTATTTGGTACCACTATTTCTGAATAACAATGATTTTAAACCTATTTCTCCAACTCCCTTATCCATAGCCTCTGATTCCTCACGTTTTTCTTCTACATGATGAATCTGAAATACATGTAGGCATAATCCTACAATTGTCTTTATGTTGTTATACTAATATTTTTATATAACTGGGATTAATAAAGGAACCAAAAGGATAGAATCACTTTATCTATAATGGCATCATGCTCTTCTTGTAGCATATCATGTTGCAATTAAGCACCAATAAGTAAGATCGTCAAAGATAGCTAATATGTTTCCAATGAACCAAAATGAGAAATTTGTAACCACAATGAAATTAAGATGTAACAATGTCTTAATTCTAGCATAAGAACAAAATTTCAAGTGGTTAGAGGTTTATAAAGCACATTTAAGTAGTCGTTTCTTAAGTAAATGGGGTTAAAAAGCTTGAATCATGATAGGAATTGGAAAGTGGAAAGTAGAATACCAACATACTGGCCCAAGTTTCTGTTGGAGGTCTGATTTTGAGTTTGCAGTTTGATGTTTTGAAATTGATTATTTGCCTTATGAAGTAATAAGTTATGGGAATTTGGTTTCTTTGCTTCATAGGTAACACTTCCATTTCTGATGCAGATTAATAAAGAAATTTAGTTGATCAGCAACTGTATACTGGATCAAAATGCCTAGTACAACTTGCTTTATGATCATTAGCAATAATAACATTCTTATCTATGAAGCTGAATTTGGATCTCCTAAAGTATGTTAGATTATACATACAAAAAGGCTTATTTTTAATTAACTTAAACATTTTGAAGTGAATTGTAAAGCTTTAACTCTGATATATGTTCTTCTAATTACATTATTTGACATATCTACAGATAAACTCAAACTCTAGACTAGAAACAACCTAAAAATAGATATAAAACAAACAATCATATGCAAACAAACCAGGATGAAAGAATATCTACCTACAACTGTGGTTAGCTTCAAGAGCATCTCAATCGAGAATTAAAATAATGAAGGTTCAGATGACTTGATTGCTTCACTATCGATGTAGATTAAATATGTGAAGCAATATGTTGTACACAAAGAAAGACATTGTCATCCACACAACACTTAATAAACTAATCAATCAACTACACCCAAAGGCCGATCATACCTGTAAACAATGTGAAAGAAGGGGGAGGCGGAAGCGGTTGGAGTCCAATGGAGGCCGGAGGCTGGTGGGGGAGGCTTTGTCGGTGTCATCGGGTGGATGTCGAAGGCCAGTGGGGGAGGCTTCGTCGGTGTCGTCGACTAGAGACCGGAGGCGGAGGCGGAGGCAGAGGCGTCGTCGGCCGGATCATTGACTTTGTGTAGTTGATGTTCTTCTAGTGATAAGTGACCTTAGCAGAAAAATGAACACGGGCAAAATAAGAACATTCGATTCAATTTTAACTTTATGGTCAAATGAATATTCTATTAAGTAGTGAGGCTATTGGTGAGTGGTGATCTAGAATAGTGAGGAAAGACAGAGTATGTTTGTGATATAATTTGCCATAAGCATCATTTTGCAAAATATATACACAGATACAAAATACAATTACCTACTAATGGGCTCAAGCTATACAAATATTGGCTAACTATATATATATATATATATATATATATATATATATATATATATATATATATATATATATATACACATAATGGGCTAACAATATATACACTAATAATTGAATTATCAACAGCTTTCTTTTTTTTCAATTCCTCCCAATTAGCTCAAAAACAACTTATTTTCTATCTTTTCTCTCTCTCTAAACATACATATACCAGTACATATGAAAACAAAGATACTTTTTTAACTCCAATAAACAAAAATATTCATGATGAATGAAAAAATTAAGTTGGTACAAACAAATAATTATGATCAATTATTATGATGATTTTCAATCAATTATTATTCAATATACTATATGGTAGCTTCATAAATATAATATTTGTTTACATCCTCCTATATTTTCAAAGATCCTTAACAGATTTTGGCTTAATCTCTTTATTTTGCAAGCATATCTATAAATTTGTTGACTAAAAATATTCAATAACCGTAACTACGCATGATAAAATTTTATGATGTTTATATCCGTCTATATTTTCGGTTTAATGTGTCTTGTAGTAATTATCATCCATGGGACAGCATAATATCACAAAGCTGTGATTACAAGAATTAAGAGGGGAAATTTGGGAATTTCACTTTTTCTATATAAACTTTTTTTTAACATTCATCTAAATGATTATTTAGTTGTCTAGGATCTATTATCTCTTTTTTTTCTGCAACTTTTACATTTAGTTTGTTTAATCTTAGATTCTATCCATCAAGAGGGGCAATTCGGGAATTTTACATTTTCTCTCTCTGGTTTTCATTTGAATTTTTATCATTGAGTATCCCTATTCTCTCCATCTTATTGTTATTTTTGTTACTTTTAAATTTCTAGCATTTTCACAACTTCATTTTATCTCCAGCATATTGGTTAGCACTATTACATTAATTTTGACCCTTTAAAGTGAAAACTAAATTTTCTAAAGCAAGCTAACCACCTGCCATACATAACCACACATACACAGCTACAAACATAAGTATACATGCCATCATTAAACTATCAACAATCTCAATTAACAGGAAAAAATTAAACGATGGCACTTTGTAAATGACCATTTTACCCTTCTTTTCATATTCAAAGTAAAGTAGGTTATATAAAAACTATTATCACCATACAAAAACTCCAAAATACTCTCCTTATCCTTTGTGAAACTGTTGTGGTCTCTTTTTATTTCTGCGTGGGTTTATTTGTAGCAAAAACAGAAATCAAAGCTCTTCCCTTTTAAATTTGAAGGGCAGGTGTGGTTAATTTGTATGATGATGATTGTCCGGCTGTGCGATTTTCATGGTGGTTGTAATGTATAATTAATGGTGGTGTGAGGCTGTTTTTGATGGTTGGTGATGTTGGAACTTTGCTCTATAAAATTACAATATGGGACTAATCCCACATTGGTGGAAGAGGAAACCTTTTCCCACCTTATAAGGCTTGTCCTACTCATTTATTTAAATGGACCAAGTAATGGGTTAAGCAAATTGCGTTTGGGTTGTGGTGTTGGACTAGTCAAATTGGGCTAGTAGTAGGCTTGGATTATTAAATATTAATGGTCAAAGATAGGGCCTTGGGCCATGGGGCTCTTGGGCTCTTCTTGACTAAATAATATTTTTTAATATATAATCCGAAATTAATTAGTCCTTAATTAATCTTTTTTTAAATTGAGTGCAAAACAAATTTTGTTAAATAAAGGATTAACTGCAGACAGTTTTTGGCAGTTAATTTCGGTTGGTGGTTTACAACCACCATTAGAAGCCTATAAATAAAGGAATTTGGACAGAATTTGAAGGCTAATGATACATACACGCTTTCTCTAAAAAAATCGTTTATCTTTCCAAAGGGATCATGGTGAATTTCGACAGATTCAAGATATGTTCTTGAATTGGATTGTTGTATCCTCAAGACAGACCCATTCCAGGGAAATTTCTGTCTTAGGACACTGCAAAAGCAGGCCTCAATCTCTACTATTTTGTGGTTATATTTCTGTGTAATCATCAAACAAGTATGTTTTCTGTAAATTTGATTCTTGTATATTAAATATATCTGAATTTAGTTCGTTTTATTTCAATTACTTTGTTGATTGTATACTTTTGTATTAACAATCTAAGACAGAAATCAAAGAGTGAAGAATGGATCAAAATTCCATCATCAAAACACATGTGGAAAAGCCTGAGAAATTCAAAGGCTCAAATTTCTGGAGATGGCAACAGAAGATGTTGTTTTATCTAACAACTCTTCATGTTTCCAATGTTCTCACTGATGATTCCCCCTCTCCTCCTATTGGTATGACCACTGCAGAAGGAACAACACCACCCAGTGAAGCCCAATTGGCAGAACATCAAAGGGCAGTGGAAACTTGGAACACAAATGAATATAATTGCAGAAATTATATTCTGAATGCCCTGGATGATTCTCTCTATGATATCTACTCTACCATGACTACTGCAAGAGAGATATGGGAATCACTGGAAAAGAAATTCAAAACAGAAGTGGCATGTTCTAAGAAATTCGTGATTGGAAAATTCATGCATTTCAAGATGGTGGATACCAAATTTGTCCTCAAACAAGTGGAGGAAATTCAAGTCATTGCACATGATCTTGAAGTTGAAGGTATGGGTATAAACTCTAACTTTCTTGTTGGTTCAATCATTGAAAAACTTCCTCCTTCTTGGAAGAATTTCAAACTATATCTTAAACACTTAACTTATGACATGAGTTTTGAGCAACTTGTGTTGAGAATTCGTGTGGAAGAAGATAACAAATTGAATGAGAAGGTAGATGCAAATTCCTTGGAACCAAGTGCAAACTTTTTTGGAGAAGAAAGTACTTCAAGGAAAAAGCACAACAACAATAAAGGGAAGCAAGGCTCCAAAAACTCTTCCAAAGATGGCAAAAATCATGGCCCTAACCAGAAGAATTTCAAGAAGAATTCTGGTCCATGCTATGTTTGTGACAAAATTGGACACAAGGCCAAAGATTGCAGATTCAGGAGGGGTCAAGGAGGAAACAATGGAGGAAAAATGGAGGAAATAATGGAGGGAACAATTGAGGGAACAATGGAAACAATGGTGGCAATTCTGGTGGAGGAAATTCTAGTCAAGCCAACATGGTTGAATCACCAAATCAGTTTGTTGTTGTGATTCAAACCAACATGGTTAGCAATTGTGTGGATTGGTGGATTGATATTGGAGCCACAAGGCACATTTGCAACTCCCGAACCATGTTTTCTACATACCAGAAAGTCTTGGATTCTAAACCAATGTTTATGGGGAATGGCTCTACTGCAAAAGCTAAAGGAAAGGGAAAAGTGAAGCTGCAACTGACTTCTGAAAAAGAACTCATTTTAAGTGATGTTTTGCATGTTCCTGAAATTACTAAGAATTTGATTTCTGGTCCTATTCTTAGTAACAAAGGTTTCAAACTTGTATTTGAGTCTGATAAGTTTGTTCTCACCAAGGGTGGGGTGTATGTTGGAAAGGGATACCTTAGTGAGGGTCTCTTCAAAGTTAGTGTCTTACATTTGTACTATGGTATTGAAACACCAAACAATGATGTAACCAATGTTAATGTTAATGCAATAATGGGCACTACTAGCCCCTCTTCTATGTATATGCATGATCCTTCAATTTTGTGGCATTCTCGTTTGGGACATGTCAATTTTCGTTCTATTCAAAGAATGGCAAAACTTGGCATGTTACCAAAATGTTCATTAGATAAAAACTTAAAATGTGAGGTTTGTGTAGAATCAAAATTTTCACATGTGACAACCCGAAATTTCTACTCTGTAAAAACTATATCACTTCAGTAGAAGTTATAGCAGTCACAGTTAATTTTCAGACTTTTTCGTGTAAGTTTGAGTAATTCAGGGTTTACACTTCAGGAAATATCAGGAGAGTGGATGCACTAGGGTTTAGTGCAACTCTATTATTCCATCACTCTATTATATTAGAGATCATTTCGGGAATAAAAATATTTTCTGCCAAAATTATCTCAGGACTATAAATAGAATTCTGAACCAAATTCATTCATTATTCGCATTTCCAACTAGAGAAAAGCCATTTTCTCTCTCACGGATCTTCGGGTTTTTATCCCAAAACGTGAGTATCTCTTGCTAGTAGTGTTAGATAGCTTAATATGTGTTTATAACATGATTTAGATGGCTAAATCACTAGATTTAGGAGTTTACTCCCCAAGGTGTTCTTGGGCGGTAAACTCCCGAAACAATGCCTAGACTTTCCCCCGTGATATGATACTACTTTAGGCTTGTATAGAAGTGTATTACGGACAAGAAAACAACAAAGAATCACCCAATTTTATGTGTTCACGGCCCAAGATGATCTTGGACCGTGAACTCCAAAATCATGCATAAAATGGTGCTTTTAAGGCACCTAAAGCCTTAGACAATTGCTAGAAATTGTTTCCACTTAAATCAAGGACCAAAACACATCAAACCCCCCCCCCCCTCAAAGTGAGTTCACGGCCCTAATAAGGTTCTTGGGCCGTGAACATCAAACAAAGGCACCAAAGTGTGCCTAAGGCCTTCATATGCTTGGGATAAAAGTCTAAGACCTATACTACATGTGCAAGAGACTTGAAAGCATCAAAAACATCATTCCAAGGGAGTTTACGGTCGTAAACTCCAAAGGAATTGGCCTTGGGGCCGTAAACTCCTCAAAGGAGTGTTTCTATGCCTTAAACCCTTCCAAGAATTAAACCACCAAGTTGGAATACTTCTAGGGATCATTTAACACCTCAAAACAACCAAGGACATTAAGTCTTGGAGTTTACGGCCGTAAAATCAAGAGTTTACAACTGTAAACTCCATGTGTGAGGTTATTTGGAGAGTAAACTCAAGTATAGGGTCCTTTGGAACCCTAAACCCAAGTGCCTTGTCCCACAATAGCTTAGATGCAATCCTTAGGGCTTATAACACTTATATAAAGTGTTTATTATGTTCTAGGATGTCTTAACATTATCAATTAGTAATTTGAGACTAATTGAGTGCATATATGTGTGATTATATGTTCATTAGGATCGTAGTGTGTGTACAAGTCCTTACTTGACGCCTAACAATCCTACACCGTTCAGTTCATCCAAACCACCATCTACAGGTGAGTTCATACCCCTAATAAATGTTTTAAATGATTTTAAATGCTTTAATGGGGGGGGGGAATACAAGTAGAAAACAGCATGTTATTAAACCACTCATATGTATTTTATAACTGTGTTTCCATCCAACAAATTTCACATACTACAAAATGTGATGCATGAAATTGTTTTCCATCTTAAAATACCTTGATAACAAAAGTATTAGTTTTGAAATGTGTATTAACATGACATCAAGTCACTCTTAATTATTATTCAAAACTCTTAGATATCTTGCAAAACCATTACGTTTACCTTCTTGAACAAACAATTGCCTTTCAGTTAATTATCATAGGGATAGTTAGAAGATACAAAACAATATTCCTATTACAAGGAATCACACAAGAGTCAGTTCATTCATGAGTCTATACCAGTACATTACATGATACATGAGTACATTTATCTAAGATTACATGATACATGAGTACATTTATCTAGGATTACATGATACATAAGTACGTTTTCATAGATACATTTATCTGAATACGCTTACATGAATACCATACATGAGTACTGTTACATAGATACATTATCCTGTATTCACTTACCTGGATACTTGTACCTAGAGTTATGAGGAAGATTTATTCGTACCTTCTATGTAAATTTTCCTGCCTATCCCTGTTCGACGGGATGTCTAGACGGGACTAACCATTCTGGAACCCAGCTGTTAGCACCACTGGGTGATGAACATCTACGGATGTCTAAGGTTATCACTTATAATTGATAGTTTGATATCGGAACTAACCATTCCTCCATCCTGATGTTGCAACAGAGGATGAGATGAAAATCTTCGGAGGATCATTAGGTTACCACTTATATTAGGAGTCGGCTACGGGACTAACCCTTCCTCCAACCTGATGCTGCTACAGAGGACAATTGGACCATCTTCGGAGGTTCATTAGGTTATTCATATCTTATTGTGATGGCGTGTTAGTCCTGGTATCCAGGGATAACACTTACATGGTTATATTTTTCCTATTTACTTTATTTTGTGATATATTCACATAAACGATGAGTTAGACTAATTACTGTTAGTAGTAGTCAAAAGAAGGAAAAACTATGATGTTACTTACAAAACATTCGGGTCTTGGTATAAGACTACATTATCATAACAAAACATTCAGATCTTGGTAGAAGACTACATTATCATAACAAAACATTCGGGTCTTGGTAAAAGACTACATTCTCATAACAAAACATTCGGGTCTTGGTAGAAGACTACATTTCATACTAGTAGGAAATAAGGGATTTCTTAGGGTTTTTCATACTTATATCAACTGTCTTACTTAAATGTTTTACATGACATTCATAACAACTTTTCAAAGCAAGACAATGACACTTAAATACTTATGAATTCACTAGCTTTAAAATTGATACTCTCTTTCAAAATAACTTGTATTCTCAGGTCATCAGTAGACAGGTACGGTGGCCAGGTTTTGAGAAGACGGAGCAGACAAGTCTCGTCTTTTATTTTGATTATATATTTTTGGTGTCTTATTACAATGAAAGAACACACATGTATTAAAACTTTACTTATAATGCAATGGATGATGTTGTTGCTTATTTACTATTTTACACAGTTGTGATACTGTACATGACGTCCTCCACCCCGGAACGTTTACGCCGTTCTTGGTTTTGGGGTGTGACATCACAACATCCTCATAAATCAGTTGAAAAATCTAATGAAATACTTGGCTTAATCCACTTTGATTTATGTGATTTTAGAGCACCACCTACAAGAGGAGGAAAGAATTATTATATATCTTTTATTGATGATTGCAGCAAGTATTGTTATATTTATTTGTTAAATACCAAAGATGAAGCCTTGAATTATTTTAAGAATTACAAGGCTGAAGTTGAAAATCAACTTGACAAAAAGATCAAAATTCTAAGGTCTGATCGAGGAGGAGAATATGAATCCAAAGACTTTGCTGAATTTTGTTCTTTAAATGGTATTATACATCAAACAACTGCTCCATATACTCCTCAACAAAATGGAGTGGCAGAAAGAAAGAATAGAGCATTGAAAAACATGATTAATTCAATGTTAATTACTTTTGGAGCACCATATAATCTGTGGGGAGAAGCAAATTCAATAGTTAATAGAATTCCTCATAAAAAGAGTGATAAATCACCCTATCATCTGTGGAAAGGGAGGTTACCCTCTTATAAAAGGATGAAAGTGTGGGGTTGCCTTGCTAAGGTACAAGTACCTCTTCTTAAGAGGACTAAACTTGGACCAAAAACCATAGATTGCATCTATCTTGGCCCTGCCATGAATAGTGCAGCCTATAGGTTTCTTGTGTTTAAATCACATGTTGATGATATCCATAACCACACCATCATGGAATCAGCAGAGGCTAAATTCTTTGAAAATATTTTTCTTTTTAAGGATAAAGGGAAAGAGGTTACCTGCTCTAGGAAAAGACCTCTAGATGATGGACTAAATGATACCATTCCAGACAAAAGTTTACAATAAAATGAAGAGAACTCTTCTAAGGTTCAAGAAGAGAACTTAGAACCCAGAAGAAGTAAACGGGGCAAAATAGCCAAAGATTTTGGACCTGATTACATGACCTATGTAGTGAATAAGGAACCACAAACCTACAAGGATGCTATGGATTCGTCTAAAGCTCCTTTTTGAAAAGAGGAAATCAAAAGTGAGATTGATTCCATTGTGCAGAATAACACTTGGAAATTGGTAGATTTGCCACCTGGGCAAAAACCAATTGGGCACAAATAAATATTCAAGAAGAAGTTTAGACCTGATGGTACCATTGAGAAGTATAAAGCTCGTTTAGTAGCTAAAAGGTATCGTCAAAAAGAGGGTCAAGACTTCTTTGACACCTATTCACCTGTTACAAGAATTACATCAATTCGCATATTAGTAGCAATTACAGCCATTCACAATTTGGAAATACACCAAATGGATGTGAAAACTACCTTCTTGTATGGTGAACTAGATGAAGAGATATATATGAACCAACCTGAAGGGTTTGTGGTTAATGGTCAAGAAAACAAAGTTTGTAAGTTAGTTAGATCACTTTATGGACTAAAACAGGCTCCAAAGCAATGGCATGAGAAGTTTGACAACACGTTACTCTCTAATGGATTTAGAATTAATGAATGTGATAAATGTGTTTATGTCAAACAATACAAGATAACAAGAATGCTTGTGTTATCATATGCTTGTATGTGGATGATATGCTTATAATGGGTACTAATTTGGATGTGATCAATCAAACCAAGAAAATGCTACACTCCTCCTTTTCCATGAAGGACTTAGGAGTAATAGATGTGATCCTTGGTGTAAGAGTTCAAAGAAGATCAGATGGTTATACTCTAACGCAATCCCATTATATTGAAAGTGTACTTAAGAAGTTTGGACACTATGATGACAAGCCGGTAGTCACCCTTTTTGATCCTTCAAGTCATCTTAAGAAGAATAAAGGTGATAGTGTAGCTTAGTTAGAATATACTCAAGTTCTTGGTAGCTTAATGTATATTATGAATTATACTAGACCGGACTTGGCTTATAGTGTAAGTAGATTGATTCATTACTCCCACAATCCTGGAAAAGATCATTGGTATGCATTAGTGAGAGTGCTTAGATATTTAAAGCAGACAATGAATTACGGATTGCATTACATGAAATATCCTCCTGTTCTTGAAAGGTATTGTGATGCAAATTGGATTTCCAATACTTCAGAGGGAAAATCCACAAGTGGATATGTGTTCACTCTTGGTGGAGCTGCTATCTCTTGGAAATCATCTAAGCAAACTGTGAATACTCGTTCTACAATGGAAGCAGAGTTTGTTGCTTTAGATAAAGTTGTTGAAGAAGTTGAATGGCTTAAAAGCTTCCTAGAGGGTATTCCTCTGTGGCCTCAACCTGTTACTGCCATTGCCATACATTGTGATAGTATGGTTGCTCTTACTAGAGCACAAAGTCATATATACAATGGCAAGTCGAGACACATTAGGCGCAGACATATTACAATAAGATACTTGCTGAAGAATGGAATCATTTCCATTAGTTACATAAAGTCAAAGGAAAATATAGTTGATCCCTTGACAAAAGGCCTTAGTAGAGAGCAAGTTCTCTTCACATCGAGGGGAATGGGCTTAAAGCCAACACAATGAGTCACCACCTGGCGGAAACCTAACCTAGCAACATTGGAGATCCCATGGTCTAGGTTCAATAGGACAACTAGTTGGGGAAGAATCAAAGAACCACCAACACCAAGGTATGCTCACTCCTATGATATTTATTTTGTGTTTTCTGTTGATGATATAGGGATGAATTCTTTATTCTTAATAATGTTGATAGCTTTTATAGTGGAATAGTACGGATTGTTCCAGATTAGCATTACCTATGTGAGATGGATGTGAGGTCGCATCTTTGGGATCTGATATGGCTAAGCTCTCTAAAAGTCTCATGAAGAAAGGATTGTTCACGACCGAAAAGAACACAACGGTAAGAAATGAACCATGCTTAGATATGATATGTGTGATACTTCTTGTTTTTTATTCTACTATAAAAAGTGGTTAGTTCAAGACTCTAGTTCACTACCCACAAAGTAGATCCAAGTAGTACTCATTATGAAAGGTTCAAGTTTTCCAACACCTATTCAGATGCATGTCATATCTTACTTCCCTTATTTGAATATCAAAGTTCATTTATTTTCTATTCAAATGTGGGGTATTCTTGGAGTTTGAATAGAAAATATGGGGTATCGTTGGAACTTTGCTCTATAAAATTACAATATGGGACTTATCCCACATTGGTGGAAGAGGAAACCTTTTCCCACCTTATAAGGCTTGTCCCACTCATTTATTTAAATGGACCAAGTAATGGGTTAAGCAAATTGGGTTTGGGTTGTGGTGTTGGAGTAGTCAAATTGGGCTAGTAGTAGGCTTGGATTATTAAATATTAATGGTCAAAGATAGGGCCTTGGGCCTTGGGGCTCTTCTTGACTAAATAATATTTTTTAATATATAATCCGATATTAATTAGTCCTTAATTAATCTTTTTTAATTGAGTGCATGCAAAACAAATTCTGTTAAATAAAGGATTAACTGCAGACAGTTTTTGGCAGTTAATTTCGGTTGGTGGTTTACAACCACCATTAGAAGCCTATAAATGAAGGAATTTGGACAGACTTTGAAGGCTAATGATACACACATGCTTTCTCTAAAAAAATCGTTTATCTTTCCAAAGGGATCATGGTGAATTTTGACAGATTCAAGATCTGTTCTTGAATTGGATTGTTGTATCCTCAAGACAGACCCATTCCAGGGAAATTTCTGTCTTAGGACACTGCAAAAGCAGACCTCAATCTCTACTATTCCGTGGTTATATTTTTGTGTAATCATTAAACAAGTATGTTTTCTGTAAATTTGATTCTTGTATATTAAATATATCTGAATTTAGTTCGTTTTATATCAATTTCTTTGTTGATTGTATACTTTTGTATTAACAGGTATGATGATTTTGCGACAGGGGAGATGATGATCATGTTGGGATGAAGAGGATGATGGAGTGATGGTGGGTGTTTTATATGCAGGTTAAGGTGTTGTTCGGTGTTTGGGAGGAGGAAGTTGAGTATTTGAAAATTATTTTGTACTTGATTAAAAATGAGGCGTAGTTGATTCAAAATAGGCATATTTGATTTGGATAACTGATTTAGTTTCTAGTGCACCTAATTAACCGTATTAGATGTCGTATTTGTCTGTATTAGATTAATTTAGCCTTTTATAATATGCATTTTCATTACAACCGTATTAGATTTGGGTGTATTATATTACCTATTTTACATTAGTGACATCAAATTGGACAAGAGTTACATGTGTTTGTGATGAGTTTTTTCTTATTAACAAGTATATTTTATTAATATGTTTCTTTTGATAATTATTTGTGTAATATGGCATTGTACTTCATCTGTGATTGTCTTCATACGATAGTGAAGAAAATTCACAAATTGCCCTTCATAGTATTTGTTATTATTTATTGGCCGTGTGGTAAAAATTTCAATTAGTTGTCGAATACATTATAAAAACTTAACAACATATACTTTATTATTGGTTCACTTAAAAATAGATAAATGTGAAGCCAAATATTTAAGAAGATTAAAAGGGTTTATAGTCAATCATCAAAAAAAAAAAAAAAAAAAAAAAAAAAAAAAAAAAAGGTCTAATCGAAAGTCAGGAATACTTCGTGTTAGCGGTAACTTAGCCCTTAATTTGTATATTGTTTTATTGGTGAAAATTATAATCAAAAAAATATATGGATTGATTGACTGATAAAGGTATTTATTCCAAAATTTTAGGTTATAGTTTCTAGAAACAACATAATTGTTGCTTTGATACGACAGAATCAGTCTTACATGTTGTTTAACGCTAACCTTAACAATCATATTTATTGTGGTTGAAATACTTTAAGAGAAATAAATTGAAAAAAGAATCCTTTTATAAACAAAAAATAGTTTCGGCTATGTATTCAAAAGAAAGAAACATTTTTTTTGGTTGAAACATTTCAATACTATAATTTTTCTTTCATTTCTATCCCCACATTTTTCCCTTAATTTGTGTTTAACACAAGGCATGCTCACTTGCAATTTAATGTTTGCATAAATGGGGATTTACTAAGCTTCATATTATTATGGGTTTCTTCCTGTTACCCATTTTAATAATTACTAATACAAATCTTAATTTGTTTCACAAACAAGTAATTAAATCTTCAACTGGATGATCATGTAATAGCTGTAGGCAAAATATATAGAAATGTGTGGCCATCAGTTTTAGCCACCATAGAAAATAGGGGTGAGAAGCGGTTCGGTTTTTTGGTTTCCTCGAATCGGTTTTCTCTGTTTGATTTTTTTTTTGTCCAATTCGAAAACCGAACCAAACCGAATTCAAATTCTCTAGACCAAAACGAAAGCCAAATTTTAATTCGGTTTGGTTCAGTTTGAAAACCGAGGAAACTAAATAAAACCTTAAAAAAAATTTCAAACATAAATTAAAATGTTTTTAACATAGAAACCTAAAGTTGCAAACATAAATATCTAAAGTTTCATACAAAATGATCCAAAGATTAAATGAGTTGAAATGAGTATTACTTTATAATTAATACTTTTATTTAATATAAATTATAAAATATATTTTTTTAGTAATTAATTTATAAAATTCGGTTTTTTTGGTTCGGTTTGGTTTAAATTTCACGAGACCAAAAATCGAACCAAAAACCAAATTCACAATTCGGTTTGGTGTTGAACCAAACCGAAAACCGAATTTGAATATGGTTCGGTCTGAAATTGATTTCAATTCGATTTGGTTTTCGGGTTTTTTGGTTTCAAACCAAATAATTCTCACCCCTAATAGAAAAAGATCAAATTGACAAATAACAACTTTTAGAGGTAACTTTTAATAAGATGACCAAATTTTTATTCTCTCGTTCCAAAATTGACAAACAATTTCTATGTTTTTATTCTTTAACCCTGAAATAAGGACAAACATTGGAAAAATGTTTAATGGTTTGTGTCTCTAAATATCGATGTTGGTTCAAAGTAGGAAATTCTTTTGATTTTTCTCTTTATATTTCAACTTGTATGTGGTAAAATTGGCAATGCACAACTGTTAGGCCAAATTAGTTGAAGAACAAGTGGAAGGAGATTAACATGAAATATGTGAATGAAATATATGTGAAACTGGTCTTCCTATTACAACAACTTGTTTACACTTACACTTACAGTTAAGGTTATATTTGTTTAATTTGCAAAACGGTAAAACAGATAAGATGAAACTGAACCATGAGTTAGCTAACAAGATTCATGAAAAATGTTGGGTTGGAGCATCTAGTATGCATTGATTTAGTAGTTGATGCCTAATGCAAAATGCATGTACGTTCTAGTTGTGTCATTTTGATAGTTTTGAAGTGGTTTATTAAGTTGGTTTTGTGATATGTCACGTACTATGGTTATAAAAGTGTATATAATGACCGAAGCAAGCTCTTTTTGTTCTTAAAAGATATTTATTATAAGAATTATTTTATTCTTGAATTTTCATACATATATAACTATTAATTACAAAACCATATAGTAGCTAGCAATGATGCTGACTTTCTTTGTGCATGATCAATTGGCGATTAAAACTATTTCAACAATGATTTTGCATGTTTCTAAATTAGTTGAAAACTACCAATGCTGATATAATTTACATATACATGAAAGTACATTGTCATTTCTTGCATTTTACCCATTTTTTAAATTTGTTTTGATATGTTTGTAACACTGTATAATTTGTTTTTTTATACTGGTATCCACATATTTAAATCCGAGTAGAATATAATCTATTTGACCAGTTATAACAACAGGCTTTGCATTTTTCTTATTAGAAAGTGGTTGTGGGTGGTGTACTGGTGGTGGTGGTGATGGTGATATATAATGGTGCCTGCTTCTTTGTACCATATAAATATAGAGAAAGATCATGAACTATCATTGGTGAAAAAAACTTGAAGGTCTTTGGACTAAATACATAAATAAGTGACATGGTTTTGTTTGTATGTGTATTATAGCATTCAAAATTTCTTTCTTTTGATTTAACATCCTACATTTTTCCTTATTAGGGGCTGTGCAATAAAATTTCCATCCAATTAGAGCATTGTATTGTCCACTTTTTCCAATTAAAGCTATGTAGTCACAGAGTAGACGTAATCAGTAAGATTTCCTTCAACCATATTCTTGGGTCGTGCTTAGCACGGGCCAAAAACCTTTCTAATATATATATATATATATATATATATATATATATATATATATATATATATATATATATATATATATATATATATAGGGTTAGGTTATTGTGTTCTAACTATCTATTGTGTGTATGTAAGATTGATTGTGGACCAATCATTTTAGTTATTTTAAGAAAGTAATTAATTTATATTAAATGTTGAAGATATAATGAGTATTAATTAAATATTCAGCATTTATTATGTATTAATTACTTTCTTTAAATAACTAAAATGATCAATCATGCACACAATAGATAGTAAACATTTGAACCTATATTGTTAATATTATTACTTCTGGTTTTATTTTCCGTCTTAAAAGCTGGTGAGATTTCTATATTTCACAAGAAAAAGATTATATTTTGTCTGCTAAGAAAACCATTATAATTCAAGAAAATAAATTTAAAAATGTAACTATTGGAAAAATTATAAATAATCAAGTTTCTCAAAAATAGAAAACTCAAATTACTTTAGTCAAATATAATTTTAAAATCAACCTAACTGCCTTGATTAATAGTGGTGCTGACATTAATTGTATTCAAGAAGGAATTTCCCCTACACAATTCTATAAAAAAAAATTGCATCTAGACTTATTGGTGTCTGAGGTACAAAATTAATTGTAAATTATAAAGTTTCCAATGTTCATATTTGTAATGATCAAGATTACTGTTGTAAAACTCACCTAATTTTAATAAAAGATCTCTCTTCTCCTTTAATTCTAGGAACACCTTTTATTACAAACTCTATCTTTTTTTGGTTCATGATGATGGTATAAAAACCAATGTTTTTGGAAAAGAAATTATTTTTAAATTTTGTAAACCTCCTCTATATTCAACTATTAATGTCTTTAATTATAAAACACAACAAGCCAAATATCTTATTAACGAAATAAAAGGTTTTCGAATAATTAATCAATTAAATGATAATAATATTCAAAATAAAATAACAGCTTTAAAATTAAAATTTGAAAGAAAAAAAAATGTGTGTTCTAATATTCCTAATGCCTTTTGGAATAGAAAACAATATATTATAAAATTATCATATACAAAAAAATAATGAAATAGATATTCATTCAAAATCTAAAGTCATCCACATGAATAATGAACTAGAAATTCATTGTAAAAATGACATTCAAGATTTATTAAATAAAAAACCCATAAGATCTTCTAAATCACCATGGTCTTGTTCAGCATTTTATGTTATGAATGTCGCAGAAATAGAAAGATGATCACCAAGATTAGTTATTAATTATAAACCTTTAAACAAAGTTGTAGAATGGATTCGTTATCCCATTCCTAATAGACGAAATTTGCTAAAAAGGCTTTGTGATTCAAAAATATTTTCAAATTTTGATATGAAATCTGAATTTTGGCAAATACAACTTCATGAAGAAGATAAATACAAAACCGACTTTAATGTTCCTTTCGGACATTATGAATGGAATGTAATGCATTTTTGATTAAAAATTGTCTTTTCTGAATTCCAAAACATTATGAATGATATCATAAATCCTATAAGTAGTTTTGCTATTGCTTATATTAACGATGTCCTAATTTTTTCAAAATCCATTGATCAACATTTCTAAGATTTAAATCAATTTCATGATTTAATTTATCAAAATGGTTAGATGTTTCTGCGGCAAAAATGTATTTATTTAAAGATGAAATTCGTTTTTCAGAACATGATATTGTCAAAAACATTGTTAGACCTACTATAAGAAGTTTGCGATTTTCTACTAAATTTCCTGATGAAATTAAAGATAAAAAGCAACTTCAATGATTTTTAGGATGCTTAAATTATATCCATGATTTTTTCAAAGATTTAGGAATTATATGTAAACCACTTTATAATAGATTAAAAGATAATCCTGAACCATCGACTCAAAAATACATATATAATTAAATATATAAAACAAAAAGTTTCTACTTTGCCATGTTTAAATCTACCTCATCCCAATGTCAATATTATAGTTGAAACTGATGCTAGTGATATTGGAATCGGAGGAATTCTAAAACAAAAATTTGTTAACTTAAAAAAGAAACAATTGGTTCGATATTACTCTGATGCATGCAATGATACACAAAAAAAAATATTCAACTGTCAAAAAAGAAATTTTAAGCATTGTTTTATGTATCAAAAAATTTGATGATAATTTATTTATGAAAAGTTTTTTATTAAAAATAGATTGTCAATCTGCAAAAACAATTTTAGAAAAAGACGTTAAAAATATTTTTTCCAAACATTTTTTTGCTCGATGGCAAGCCCTCTTAGGTAACTATGATTTCGAAATAGAATTTATAAAAAGAGAAAATAATTCGCTTCCTGACTTTCTTTCTTGAGAATTTTTACAGGGAAAATGTAGCACCTGGTTCCTGGTATGTATTTTAATCTAAGTATTTTTGCATTTTTTTAGCTGGGACTCGGCGAGTTGTAGGCCCGACTCGCCGAGTAGAGACGAGATATTGAGCACGTTTAAGTTGGCGACTCGGCGAGACCGCCAGTCTGGAAGAAACCCTAGATCCACGGGTTTTGCACCCTATTTAAACCATGTTATGAGCCCCAACCTCGCCTCCTTCACCCTTAGAGCACCATTTAGCAAACCCTAACCATTCCTTGAGCATTTTGAGCATTTCTTGCGTGAATCTTGAAGTTTTGGAGAGAAGAAGGAAGCTAGATCCAAAGGAGTAGAAAGAGATCCAAGATCTTGCACCCACTACAGAGTTTATTGAGGTAATAATCGTATTCCTTCTGTTTCTATGATTGATTCTCCATTATTAATCACATTTAGGCCATTTTATCCATTTCTTAGCTTGTTTATAGTAGAGAGATCGCATTGGGTTGAATAGCCTTCGGATCTAGCCATGTTTCAGTTCCAAAAACTTAGATCAAATACCTTTATGGAGCCATTTTGCATGAAAGCCCTAGATCTACTCTTTTAAGTGTCTTTTGAGCCTTTAAATCCCTTTTCATGCATATGTACACGTAAAGTTGGAAACTTTACGTGGTAACCAAGCCTTAAGAACCCAGATCTATAAGTTGTATGCATTGGTTTTGAGCAGAATCAACTGTATAGAAGTTGCATGCAACCGACTCGGCGAGTCGTTCTTCAGACTCGGCGAGTCGAGTCGCGAGTCCTCGAGTTTTCCCCCTTCTATGTATTATGCCGAGTGGAACCCGTGAGTTTTAGGTGGACTCAGTGAGTCGGAGATCGGACTCATTCATGGAAGGACTCGGCGAGTCAATGCCCTGACTCAACGAGTCCAAGGCAATCTTCATATCTCAAGAACAGACTCGGCGAGTTGTTCATACAACTCGGCGAGTCACATTCGGAGTATTCAAACATTTGCCCCTGTTGCAAGACTCGAGGCTGTTCGTATTTTTCTGGCTTTTGCAGCTCATAAAGATTTTGATGTCTATCAAATGGATGTAAAATGTGCATTCTTAAATGGAGAACTCGAAGAAACGGTATATGTTGAACAACCTCCAGGTTTCATAAACACAGAACATCCTGATCATGTTTATATTTTAGATAAAGCTGTATATGGGTTAAAATAAGCACCAAGAGCATGGTATGCCACTCTAACATCATTTTTGAAACAATCTAAATTTAAACAAGGCTCAGTTGATCCTACTTTATTTCGAAAGAAAATTGGAAATCATCTGATGCTTGTTCAAATTTATGTTGATGATATAATTTTTGGCTCAACTGACCCTGCTTTATCTAAAGAATTCGAAGATCTTATGAAAAGCAAATTTGAAATTAGTATGATGGGCAAAATTAATAACTTTTTGGGTTTGAATATTCGTCAAAACAGGGAAGGCATCTTCATTAATCAAGAGAAATATACGAAGAATTTGTTAGAAAAGTTTGGAATGACGAATAGCACACAGTTACGAATACCAATGGCAACGGGCATAAAGCTAACTCCTTCGTTAGATAAATCTGCTGTTGATATTACTTTGTATCGAAGCATGATTGGGTCTTTATTGTATTTAACTACAAGTCGACCTGATATTATGTATTCTGTTTGTAATTGTGCAAGGTATCAATCAAATCCACGTGAACCACATCTAACTGCAGTAAAGAATATTTTCCGATATTTGAAAGGCACTACTTCATTAGGATTGTGGTATCCTTCGAAAACAGGGTTCTTTGTACAAGCTTATTCGGATGCGGATCTTGGAGGATGCAGTCTTGATCGTAAAAGCACAACTGGTGGGTGTCAATTACTAGATGGAAAGTTGGTCAGTTGGCAATCGAAGAAGCAAACATGTGTTTCAATATCAACCGTTGAAGCTGAATATGTTGCTGCAGCTGCGTGTACATCACAAATAATTTGGATTCAAAGTCAATTAAGAGATTATGCAATTAATATGAAAAAGATTCCTTTATATTGTGATTCACAAAGTGCAATAAGAATTTGTCATAATCCTGTGCAGCATTCGAAGACTAAGCACATTGCTCTTCGATATCATTTCATCAAAGATCATGTTGAAGAAGGAAATATTGAAGTTCATTTTGTAAAAACAACGGAGAAATTGGCAGATATTTTTACAAAGGCTTTGGATGAAAAATCGTTTCTTCGTATCTTAGAAGGATTGGGAATGATTAATGGAAATTCACTTCAATATGATAAAAGCGAAGAGTGATGGGTCTGAATCATTTGGTGTATGGACGGAAAGGGTGATTCAGTGTTCAGAGGTTACTGTTCATGGTCAACGCTTCGAACGCTTTGCATTCGGAAGATTTATTTCTTATTGAAATACAACATCAGAGATTACTGCAAGTCAACGGTTCGAATGCTTCGTATTTGTACACATTTCAACTAAGAGATTTCTATATTTCACAAGAAAAAGATTATATTTTGTCTGCTAAGAAAACCATTATAATTCAAGAAAATAAATTTAAAAATGTAACTATTGGAAAAATTATAAATAATCAAGTTTCTCAAAAATAGAAAACTCAAATTACTTTAGTCAAATATAATTTTAAAATCAACCTAACTGCCTTGATTAATAGTGGTGCTGACATTAATTGTATTCAAGAAGGAATTTCCCCTACACAATTCTATAAAAAAAATTGCATCTAGACTTATTGGTGTCTGAGGTACAAAATTAATTGTAAATTATAAAGTTTCCAATGTTCATATTTGTAATGTTCAAGTCTGGGGTACAAAATTAATTGTAAATTATAAAGTTTCCAATGTTCATGGTCAACGCTTCGAACGCTTCGCATTCGGAAGATTTATTTCTTATTGAAATACAACATCAGAGATTACTGTTCAAGTCAACGGTTCGAATGCTTCGTATTTGTACACATTTCAACTAAGGTTAGATTTTTAGTTTGTTTAATTTTTTTTGAAAAACCTGAAAAATCAAAAATATTTTCTTTTATTGAAAAATTAAAAATCCAAAAAGATTTTGTTTCAGTTTGTCTTTAATTTTTTGAAAAATTTCAAAAATACCAAAAATATTTTTTATTTTTTTGGTTTTAACATGTGTATTGTGAGTTTTGTCAAGTTTCAAATACGAAGGATTCATGCGTCTGGTTTCGAACGAAAGGTATGATCTTGATACACTTTGGATTAGTTAGGATGTCCCTAGAAGCATGCTGCTGCATGTTGTCTCAAGTCTCGTATGATTCTATGTATGGGAAATGAAAGCCTTGATGAAATTATCTCAAGAAAATTTCTTCCCAACAAGGCTTGTATTTGCATAAATCAACAAGAGCTACCTTACTCTTCTCAAATGAGTTAAGAGTTTTCTGTTTTGTCCATTATAACAGAGGTACCCTTCGATTCTTATCCAATCTTTTTAAACCAAACAATTCTTACATTCCAAATATTCGAAGCAATTTGTCCTTGAGGTCTTTGATCAAACCAATCAAAACCTAGACAAATCACAAATCTGTGTTTATGATCTAATATCATGAGACCGTGATAGAAGTGAAACCCAAAATATCATAAACCTTAAGGAATTGACGGGGAACCATGTTCCAGATCTTACGAAGCATTTGTTTCAGTACCTTTTATACTCCAAATCATATTCATTTCTTTTGAGTGATCTTAATCAAACATTCGAAAACTACGATGTTTGTTCCCAGCAAGATCCAGCATAAATGTTTTTATGAATATGATTTCCGTGTGAGTATATTTTCAAAATTCTAGTTACTTTGAATATCATTCGCAACCAAGTTGTCACTGACTACATTGGTTATACAACTAATTTTGTTTACAATTTATCACCTTATTTTAAGGTTGATATGTAACGAAATTTTTGAAGCCACCCATTTGACCTATAAAAGAAACCCTTCGAAACTTCTCTACAAGTTATCGATTGTAATTCACGGGAAACCAAACAAGCTGTTAATTATCTCTCTTGATAATTTTCGAAGATATCTTTGCCTGGGATAAAATTGTTTTTGTGTCAAAATAAATTGTTGACATCACAAGTTTTCAAAAAAAAATTCTTTGTTTCTCATCTAATTTCTTTTGGAACACAGCACACACGAAATCCTTGAGGTTTGAGTAACACCAACTTAAACTGAAGATTTCGAAATTCTGGCAAATGACTTCGCTTTTTAAACCTCAAAGTGAAAGAGCCTGACCTCTATTCTGAAGGCATCCGACGGTTACAATTCTTTTGGGGAAGATCAAACAGTCTTATCTCTTGATGACGCATGGTGTATGATAAGCGTGTAAGGCGTGTTGACAGTTACGATTGTTACTTTTTGATGAGTACATTTCGTATTTCAAGATGCCATGTCAGCAAGCATTTATTGTATCCCGCTTCAAATTCAAAATTCTAGGGTTACATATAAAAGGGCAAATCAAAACTCAATAACACTTTATGCGATCAAACTTTCTGTAACACAAAATTCTCTTTGCAATTCATCTTCTTCATACGTTCTTTGCTCAAATCATCATCAATGGTGTATGATAAGCGTGTAAGGCGTGTTGACAGTTACGATTGTTACTTTTTGATGAGTACATTCCGTATTTCAAGGTGCCATGTCAGCAAGCATTTATTGTATCCCGCTTCAAATTCAAAATTCTAGGGTTACATATAAAAGGGCAAATCAAAACTCAATAACACTTTCTGTGATCAAACTTTCTGTAACACAAAATTCTCTTTGCAATTCATCTTCTTCATACGTTCTTTGCTCAAATCATCATCAATGGCGACTACTTCATCACCAACTACAGACGAAATCATCAGTGTTCCGATTCTAAAGATCCAGGGTTCCAACTATCAAGTCGAATCGGATTTGTCAAAGTATCTGGAGGAACTTCACATGCTTGTGGTTGCTTTACAGAATTCAGTTCTGTCTAAAGCAATGTTTGATTCATTTGCTGCTCCGATGTCTTGGTTGTCAAAGGCGGGTTCTACTGCATCATACAACAAGGAGACAGGTTGTGTGGAATTCACAATGGTTAATGATACGAGAATTAGGGTCTCCAAGCGGTTATTTTGCAAGATTTTGGGAATTCCGAATTCTGGTCCTTATGATGAACTTTCTTATTCACAAGTGGTGTTTATGTTCAATGAGATGGGTCATCAACCTCCATTGAAGCGTATCAGTGATTTCAAAAAGTCGGGGTTACCAACAGTATGGAATTTTTTGTTTGGCATCTTTCTTAGATGTCTTACTGGAAGAACTGTGGGGCTTGATAAAGGAAGAATGGAGGTATATGCAATGGTACTTGGGTTGTACTATGATTTGCAAGTTGATTACTCTGAACAATTATGGACAGAGTTCTTAACAAGCATTTCGAAGACGAGTGCTAAGCAGGGGATTTCTTGTGCACGATACTGGAGTCTGATAGTCCAATATGTCTATCAGAAGGAGAAAATTGAAGTTCCGGAATACGAAGAGAAAGCAGTTTTCCACATGTATGGTAGTCCGAAGGAGGTGCATGATGATCCGGCTATCTTTACAACAATTGCTCGCATTCCGGATGCAATGCTCAAGAAGGTGGATCCAACGAATGATGTGTTGGTGTCATATTTGCAATCTATTGACACAACAGTCGTTACTGTTAATTTACAACATGAAGAGAAGAAGAAGCCGAAGAAATCAAAGAAGACAGAGGGTGAGTCTTCGGAAAAAGGGGTGAAAACAGAACCAAAGAATCAAGAGCCAATAGTTACATCTGGTAATGTCGAAAAGGTGTCTCCAATTTTAACCTCAGTGGCTGATACACCAGTGATTGAAGCGTCTCCATCAAAAGAGACAATTCCTTCGAAGACGGGTGTTTTTCGAAGGATCAAAATCAAGAGAAAATCTCAGTTGGTGAAGAAAACACATGTTACACATCAAGGGGTCACAGTTCAAGAAATTCCAGCTCAGTGTCTCCATCTTCTAAGAAACGAAGGGCTGAAGATATGGCAAATTTTTTAAAGAAATCCCAACGAATTGAAGAAGTGGATCAAGTTCCTGAGACTCCCGAAGATGACATTCCTAAAGCAGTAGAGATCCTTCAGTCTACTGATATTTCGAAGTCTGCTGATGTAAAGCTCATTGACCCAACTTCTTTACCTCAGGTTACATCCACAACTGATTCTCCAACATTTCAATCAATTATGGATCAACCTTTCACCACTATCTTCTCAACACAATCAACTGATCCACCTAATCCATCCTCACCTATTGCTGAAACCATGGCCATTGATGAGGAAACTGATAACAAAGGCTTTGGAGGAACATTCGAAGCTCTTTATTTCAATAAAGCTGAAGAAGATTTCCCTGATCATATGCTGATGACTATGAAGCAGTTCAAGATTTTGAATTCAAAATTGAATTCTATCTTGCAATCTCAAGCAGATGTGGGAAGTGCTGGCATTACCATCATGGAAGTTGATTCCATAATGAAGGAAATGGAAGGCAGGGTTATTTCGAAGGCATCAGGGTTAATTCGTGATTCTGAAAGTTGAATTCTTGAGAAGACTGATCAGAATGATAGTTCTACAGAGAGTCGAATAAATTCTTTGAGGTCTGACTTTCTGAAGGAGGTGAAAGATTTGAAGATTGTTATGAAGGAGCGTCATGTGCTCTTCGTACAAGAAGTTAAGAAGGTTCGTGAAGATGTTAACATGCAGATTCGCGAACTTCGTGAAAAAATGACGAAGGTGGTTCAGAATATCCAACAAGGGTATGAATCAGCACATCAGAAGATCGACATCATTTGTGATGCGGTTGTTCAATGTGTTAAAATGTTCGAACAAATGAATCCTCAGATGATCTCTCTTTCAGCCAAAGAAGAACAAAATTTTGGAGAGTTGGTCAAACTGTTGAAAGAACTTCAAGAACTATCTTCAAAATCTACCTCTCCAATTGTTTCTCAAGAATTTCTTTCTCAGAAATTCACACATTTCGAAGCCATCCTACACAAACACCTTGCTCCACTACTTCGTATATCAAGCCTTTTACCAAACATATCAGATGCCCCATCTACTGTCACAGGGGTGCAAGGGGGAGAAAAGGTTGGTCATGAAAAGGCTGGGGAACATGAGAAGACAACTGAAAATACGAAGGTGGTAGGAAAAGTATATCCTTCGAAATTGGTGGTTAAGCCAACAATTGTTTCAGCTGCTCCAGTCATTTCGATTGTGACTACAACTGTTCCAATTTCAAAAACTATTACAAAAGGTATTGTAATTGAGAAACAGAGTGATGTATCTTCGTCAAAGAATATAGCTTCTTCAAATGTTAAAGATAAGGGAAAAGGAGTTTTGGTTGAGAAGACTAATAAAGAGAAGAAAACTGAGGTGGCAGCTGAGGTTGAAAGAATGAGGCAAGTTGAAAGTATAATGAGACAAAGAGCTTTCGAAGGTTCGAATGTTGATAAGGGTGATCCTTCGAAAGTATACAATTACGAAACAATAGAATCCAGGGTGATGTTCGATCACATGTATTCTTTTGAAAAGATTCCGAAGAAGAGCTTTGTGGTGACAAATACTGATTTTGGTCAACTTGATTTTCCTATCAACGAAATGATGTTCGTTATGCCACAGTTCAAGGCTGAGACAAAGTCTATGGATATCGAAGAGGGAAAGAAGATGAAGATAAGATTTCATGCTGTGTTAGCAAAGACTCAAGAAGAAGTTTGGTTCTTGGAGAAGATCAAGAAGGTGATATCTATAAAGAGGGATGTCATTTTCGAAGGGAAATTTCAAAATCTAAAATATATTGTGACAAGAGCAAGTGGAAAGTTACAAGAGTTTACTGTGACAGACTTTCCTTTGATGAACACTTATGATCTCATCAACGTTGCCTTGATACTTAAAGACAATTAATTCTCTTTTCTCCAAGATACAGAACCAGATGTTTTCAGTCTTGGGTGTAGGCACATAAAAATACTTTTGGAAAATTATTTTGAGTGCTTAGCTCAAACTGATGTCGAACTTGCTACTGTTAAAGGCTTCGACATAACTGCACCAATGGCACCTACGAAGAAGCAGATTGAGTTGAAAAAGTACGAAGAAGGTGAAATATGTTTAAAGTCATTGGGGATTGTTTTTGCAGGAAAACATAAAGCTGGAAGAGCTAAAAGGTTCTTATTTCAAACTTCTGAAGTGGAGAGATACACAAATTCACAATATACGAACTTAATTGTTCGTATGAATCATTGCAAGAAGAACTCAGAAGGAGACAAGAAAGAGATAATGAAAGTTATCTCTTGGTACATGGAAATCCGTAGAGTGCTGATGTATGATGTTCAACTACTAACTTCATGAAGACTTCGACCTTTATTCCAAAGGGGGAGATTGTTAGGGTTTAAATGTTGTAATATGTCGAAGTGTTAGTTAGTTTGTTACGAAGGATCTTTTGTCTTCATAAGAAGTGTCTTCGGATGTAATGTTATTTTTACTAAGGCATTATAATGAATAGTCTTAATGTCTAGTCCTTAGTATTTTTGTTATGCTTTTGTTCTCCTATAAATAGGGGTCTGTACTAAGTGAGTAGTAGAACTTTTGACTCGGTCTTTACAGATTATTCCTTGTACTCTGTAAAATCAAAAAGCATAATATGAGCTGAACAAATATTATATTTACTCTCGTGTTCATCATTTTTATTCTTTCTGAATTCTTACTTGAATTGATCTTAAACTCGATTTCAAATCTCATCAATTGTAGTGGTGTTGATTCTGATGGCATGTGCAGAATTAGAAAGATCTAGTGATTCATCATACAAATCAAGAACACAAGGAGTAAATAATTCTTTGTAATCTCTTATTAGATCTAGAAAGAATATACAAATGGGTTTGTACAAAATTTCTCTCTCTAGTCTAACACTCCAAATGATTCCTTACATAATGGGAGTCACTCACTTCCTATTTATAGGAAAGACTCAACCCATTTACACATACAAAGAGGAAAGCCTAAAACATTACATCCAAGCATGACTTTTCACCCTAACATTCTACCCCTCAAAGTTAGGATTGGATGTCCGGCTTTAATCTCCAACGAGCTAGCGCGATCAAAACCAAACTCCCCCTCGAAGTAACACCGGTCTTCAAATCCGCAAATGAATATTCGACAAACCCGAGAAGCTTCGAATACCCATCATTCTCCCCTTTTTATAATCAAAAAATGATTATAAAACCCACTAAGGATGAGAAGCACCCGAGGAATAATCTTCATAATACTCCCCCTTGATGTGTACCAAAAATGAATCACCAAAAATCTTGCACGGAAAAACAATCACGAAAAAGCCACAAAAAATTTTCAATTTATGAAAAATTTTCACTTTTTGGGTGAAAGTTGCAAGATTTTTCAAAATCCGGGTAGAAATTGTCACTTTCTGAAACTTGCAGGGACCCGTTGCGTCCAAAACAGCCAAATATGCAAAACTCTCCCCCTTTTCCAAATCTGGGTAGAAAGCGTCAATTTGCACAAACTGCAGGGACCAGAAATGAACATTCTTCAATTTTCAGCAAAAAATAGTCCTTTTTCGAATTTGGGTGCAAACTGCCAAAAATTCGAAGTTTCAGGGACCATATTCGAAATTCTGTCATTCTTCGAAAACTTTTGTCATCATTTCGAAATTGGACCATTTGTGCCAAGTCTTCGAAACTTCAGGGGTGATATTCGAAACTTTTGATTTTCTTCTTCAATTTGTTACCCAGTAACCAGGTAACAGACATACGAAGACTTGAACACTTACGAAGACTTTTTCTTTCTCCCCTTCGAAAATAGAAACCCAGTAACCATTCGTTCAAATGCCAAACACCTTTGTACCCTTCGAATCTGGACTCCAAACTCTTCGTTTTTCAATTCAGCCATATACACTCTTCGAAAATTCTTTCATAATCATCCTTTGTTCGTTCATTTCACCAAATCAAACCCAAGAACAACCAACCAGTGACCCTTCGTTTTTGATTACTCCTAGATTGTATCGATCATTTCAACAATCGATCCTACAGGAAAGGCTTCGATTGATCGACTCCAAACCATCGTCCATACAGGAACCCTTCGTATATTAACGATCAAAATCATCTTTCCAAATCTTCGTTCTCACGTTCTTCGTTTCTTACTGTTCTTCACCAATTCACGGATCAAATAACCAAAACCAAGGCTTCGTTTTTAGAGTTAACAACACAAATCAAGCCGTCTACTCTCCAACCCTTCGAATCAAAATCACAAATCACAATCTTTGTTCAAGAAACCCAGATACATTCTTCAAAATCGTTCTTACAGTTCTTCGATCCTTACAGTTGTTGTTCGTCTTTTAACCCAAAAACTTCGTCCTTTGTATTTCAGTGATCAACCTAAATCATCAATCACCCTTCGCTTTTTAGTCCAAACCTTAAATCTGTTAATAGTCGATCCAAACGAACAAGAACGTCCTTAACATTCGTCGACATTAAGATCAATAATCATAACCAATTTTCGAAATTAATTCCCAAATTAGACTCAATTTCCTCATCCATAGCCCAAATACAACTAGTATTAACCAATTTCAGCCTCAAATTCATAGATTCATCTCTTAAATCTCGAGTTTGACTTTTCTTTTCTGAGATTGAATTTTTAAAATCGGAAGTCAACAAACACGATACTGATGAGTCTAGCTTCCAATTTCAGATCAAAACAGTTTCAACGAACAGTTCTTCAGCTTTTCGACTTTCCCAGTCCAATCTTCGAGATCGACATACTTGTTGTAAACCAAATACAATTTCAGTCAAAATCGAAATTGCTTCTAGATTCATCAAGAACTGAAATTTAACTTTCAACTGATGAATATCAATTTCTCAAAAGTCTTTTGATTTGAAAAACAAACATCAATCCTTTCGATTTGAACTCAAATCGAATTTTGATTCTAAATCATTAATAATGAACACTTGATTCAAACTTAATCATAATCGATTTTATGATTAAAGAAGTTATATAGAATCGATTCATCAGCAAAGATTCCCAGATACTTCCAATCGATTAATAAGAAAATGAAATCGAAACTTTAATACAAAATTGGAACTTAAGGATTCGTAGATCAAAACGAGATGCAAGAAAACTTGAAACGTACAACTCGTTTAAGCGTAAACCGGTGATCTACGAACAATATGACTTGAATCAATTTTATCAGATTGTTTGGCTCAATTCTTGATTTATGGGCTCAAATTTCCGATTAATGAACAGTGAAGAATTCAACAACTGGGCTCAATCATGATGATGAACAGTAACAGATAACTAAAGATCCAATCTTAGACAATACGAATTTTTGGGCTCAAGATACAAATTCAAAACAAAATTAAAGGTTTGATTTGGGCTTGATCTAAAAAAAATATTGTTGGATCATCAATGGGGTAAAAACGGATTAGATCCAACGAAGCAAATCGATCAAAAATGAAAAAACGCAAAATACGAATCGAAATCATGGATGTTTTGGAATCCATTTGAGAGTTTGAGATACCTTTTTGACGAATTGAGTTCCGTTTTCAACAAACGAATCAAATTTGGAAGATCTTGGTTCTTTTGTCGGAATGAGAAAATCTCCAAATCGAACATTGTACCACCCACCATGCGAGATGTACAACTCGTTCTTCGTGTTCTTCATCAAACCAAGAACATCTTCAAAAGAACCACCAACACATTTGGGTTTTGACTTCAAATTCAATTCAACACTTGGAGATTGTTGCTTTGGAACCCAAATTTGCTTCACGGATTTTGGCTTCACAACATATGACGATTTTTGTGAGTAAACCCGCTTGTTCTTCCGATTCATCTTCTTCTTCTTTTTCTTTCTCATGTTTTTGCATCTTGAAGACTTGACTTCATGAACAAACCCACTTTCAACAACATGAACATTTTGAGTTTGAATCAAATCTTTTGGAGTTTGATATTTGTGATTTTCTTGAACCATCGGCTTTCGATAAGGAATCATTCCTTCAAACGAATCACAAGAACACAAAATATCATCGGTTTGAACTCCAAGTGAGCAAAAAACTTTTTCATCTTGAGAATCAACTTGAACTCCTTTTTCTTGAATATCAAGAACATCACATTGAACTCCATTATCAAGAACTTCAAGAAATTTAAGAGCACGAAGATCATTTAGGTCTTCAATAAGAGAAACATATTTTTTATTGAACAAATCTCTTTCTTCTCCTTCCTTTTGATTTCTACTACGAAGTAATATGGACAAGGCAATTTTATTCAACCATGCAATCTTACAAATTGGTTGAAATACCAAGCTTCCATGATCATCCTTCAAACCTCCATAAGAAACCATATTACCCCATGAAATCAATTTGCTTAACACCAACCCATAAAATTGATCTTCATTGACTTTGTATTTCACATCTTTAACAATCACAATACAAGAATCATATGGCAAACCCACCATGATCACAAAAACTTGAAGATTTCTAGAGAGAGAAAGTGATTATGAATGGGTTTTCTAGAGAGATAAAGTGATACAAACAAGTATTCTAGAGAGAGAAAGTCGAATTATGGATCAAATCAAAGAAAAATTCGACTTCTAGAACACAAAAACACTCTCTAAACACGAAGATCAATGAACAATAAGAATCACCAAATCAAAATAGCCATCAAGGATCAATTCTTGATGAGATTCAAGAACACCCGCTCTGATACCAATTGTAGTGGTGTTGATTCTGATGGCATGTGCGGAATTAGAAAGATCTAGTGATTCATCATACAAATCAAGAACACAAAGAGTAAATAATTCTTTGTAAGCTCTTATTAGATCTAGAAAGAATATACAAATGGGTTTGTACAAAATTTCTCTCTCTAGTCTAACACTCCAAATGATTCCTTACATAATAGGAGTCACTCACTTCCTATTTATAGGAAAGACTCAACCCATTTACACATACAAAGAGGAAAGCCTAAAACATTACATCCAAGCATGACTTTGCACCCTAACAGAGAACTCGACGAGTTGTTCATACAACTCGGCGAGTCGGATGCAGATTGACTAAGTGTTAGTATTAAAGAGGAACTCGTCGAGTCTATGCCAAACTCGACGAGTAGTAGCGAGCAGAGTTAAGAAATGAGAGTAGGGACTCGACGAGTTGGTGGCCCAACTCGACGAGTCAGGTCAACTGTATGTTGACTTTGACCAAGAGGTTGACTTTGACCAGGGGTAAAATAGTCATTTTACCCTCAGTATAGTTATCAGTATTTGATTGAGTGTACTTATGGAAATTATAGTCGGGGAGATATCGGAGCAGCAGCAGACAGATTCCAGAGCAGTTCACTCAGCAGCCAGACTACGAGGTGAGTTTTCCTTCCAGTAGGAACGGGTCTACGGCCACAATGTCGGCCCGTTTAGTTAGTAGTAGTTCCGGAACTCGGTCTGATGCAGTAGTTTGATTGCTTGATGTCTTTGTGATTCAAGCATGTTTGTGTTATGTGTTTCGTACTTCGGTCTAATGCAGTATGCAGTATATGTGCTTATGCTAGTTGATATGTTTATGTTATGCTATGTTATGCTCAGTCAGTTTCCGGACTTCGGTCCGATGCAAGGACAAGGTCCTAGTCAATTCTGGATTTCGGTCCGATGCAGTTAGTTCCGGACTTCGGTCCGATGCAGGGGACAAGGTCCCAGTCAGTTCCGGACTTCAGTCCGATGCAGTTTTCGGACTTCGGTCCGATGCAGTTTCCGGACTTCGGTCCGATGCAGAGGGCAAGTCCCTGGTTAGTTCCGGACTTCGGTCCGATGCAGTGGGCAAGGCCCAGTATGTGTTTACATGTTATTGTATGGTATGTGGTAGTTTGGGGGAGCTCACTAAGCTTCGTGCTTACAGTTTCAGTTTTGGTTTTAGCTGCTTCCGCAATTAAAGGGAAGAACTCGGGATGATGGCATCGCACACACCACAGCTTCAGTTTTTGCCCTGGGAGTAGGGATGTCAATGGGGGCAAACGGGACGGGGAGTACATCCCCCGCCCCTGCCCCCAAAATTCTCCCGTTGCCCCGCCCCCGCCCCCGCCCCCGAAATTTTTAGCATTGTCATCCCCGCCCCCGCCCCCGCCCCCGAATTCCTTGTTTACCCCCATCCCCGCCCCCGTTTCCCCGCCCCCGAAGAAAAAACACTATAAATTCTAAGTTACAGCTTACAAACCAAAAAAAAATCAAAGAAACAAGAATGATTACGATAAAGTTCCAAAAACCACAATATATCCAAATCTATCGACTCGACTGATTAAAGTTCCAAAAAAGCTCAATAAATCCAAAGTTACAAACCAAAAACTAATGTACGATTATGATAAATTCAAAGAAACATCAATGATTACTATAACACAAAATCATTCTACTTTCCATCTTTCTCTTCATCTTCATCAACATTTAAGTCATCGCCACCATCCACAAGACTACCTATAAAAATGTTATAGTAAGCAACAATTAATATGGAAATGATATAACAAACAACAAATAACAACAAAATGCATACCTTTTTTCCCGCCAGATAACCAATTTTGGGTGCATATGATAGCTTCAATTGTTTTTGGAAGAAGTTTACTACGATGTGGGCCAACAATTCTACTACTAGTAGAAAAGGAAGACTCTGAAGCAACGGTAGAGATGGGAATAGCCAATATGTCTCTTGCAATCACACTCAAAGTAGGATATTTAATAGCATTTAGCTCCCACCAAGCTAAAATATCAAAATCATGACTCTTTGGTAAAGTTTTTTCTTCTAAATACAATTCTAGCTCTGTTTTTCCACAAAAAACACTACTAGAAGAATTCCATGAAAAAAAAGCATCTAACGATTTTGTCTCAACACTGGAAGTTGCATTTTGAGTACTAGAAGTGGGGACACTATCATCACTGCTTGTTTGGCTTACACATCTTGAATCATATTGTTGATATATACCCTCACAAATTGTTTTCACATTCAATAGATGAACTTTTTCTTTATCATCTCCATAGATAAGAGGGAAAAAGTACTCTAGGATTTTCATCTTAAACCTGGGATCCAAGATAGTAGCCATAGACATCACCCCATAACTGTCTTCCCAATACTTATCAAATTTTGTAACCATACTTGATGCCATTGTACTAACTTCAATGAACTTGGAGTCATCCCATTTCTTTAAAGCAAACTTTATTTCGCAAATTTTAGGGAAAAAAATGTTAGTGGTAGGATATTTTGTTCCCGAAAACAATTCTGTAACACTATAAAAGATCTTTAGTCTGTCGCAAAGTTCATTAGCCAAATCCCAATCACTTTCATTAGGTAAGCTCTTATATTGGGGCTCACGATTTTTTAACCTGGAGAAGATTTTTTTGTATTTCACGGCAGTAGCGAGCATCAAGTATGTAGAATTCCAGCGTGTTTTGCAGTCAAGGGCGGTTTTTTTTTCCACAAATAACACCTGATTGTTTTGCATTCTGTTCAAATGTCGCCATTCTTTTTGGTGTTGTTGTCCAAAAAGAAACACTTTCATGAACTTTCTCAATCCCCTTAAAGGAATCCAACCCACTTCTCACAATTAAGTTTAAAATATGCGCCGCACATCGCATATGGAACAACTCTCGACCTAAAATCAGCCCATCAGAAGGCATTTTTTTCTATCAGTTCAATCATGCAATCATTTGTTGAACAATTATCAACAGTTAAAGTTGATAATTTTCTATCTAAATTCCATTCCATCAAACAATCTAACAACACCTCTGATAGCTTCTCTGCAGTGTGAGGACACGGCACATATATAAACCTACCAATCAACAAAATAAATTCAATTTAATAATGAAAACATAGTATATTAAGCATATATAGCTATAAATTAGTAATTACCTCAAAAGTCGACTTTGCAATTTCCATGAATCATCAATGAAATGGGACGTCACGGTCATGTATCCTTTTCTTTGGTTGTTGCAAGTCCACATATCGGTAGTTATTGCAATACGACCTTGAATACTCCCCAAGAATTGCATTAGCTTTTCCTTTTCTTCATCATACAATTTCAAGACGTCACTCCTAGCCGTGTTTCTACAAATAGACTTAAATAATGGTTGAAGCCCTTGACAAAAAAAACTCTAAAGCCTTCATGTTCAACAATACGGAGTGGGTAGTCATGTTGTGCTATCATCCTAGCAAGATCCATTCGTGAATCCTCATACTTAAAACAATGGATTGCTAATACCGATCCCTCACTTTCGTCCATCTTAGACTTTTTTCCAACTAAACGGCTTTGGAAATCGTCAATTCTTTTTTGATATTTCCCTGCTTTACATGTGTTTTGGTGACCCAACAAACCTTTTGTTCCGGTGTTGCTATGGTAAGTTAACGCCTTTTTGCAATAAATGCAAACTGCCTTTTTGATTCCTTTAATTTTTTTCAATTCGTAATGAGCCCATACTGGGGATCTTAGTTTTCTTTTTTTATCATTTTCTGCAGCCTAATCAGTAGCGTTAGTAGTACCATGAAACATATTTGAATCATGTGGTTGAGTTTGATCAGCTGAAGACATGATATTTGAATCCTGGAATTGATTTCACAACATCAGAAAACATTCAACAAATTAAACACAACTAACACTAATACTAACAAACTTCAAGAACATATTACAGGAACACAATAACACTAATAAATTAATTGTATTTGAATGAGAAAAATGAACAAATTACTAGAACATACTAACACATAATTAAACATTAACAAATTAACCACTACTTACACTAACACTAACAAAGTTCAAGAACAAATTACAGGAACACACTAATACTAACAAATTAACTGCATTTAAATCAAAAAGATGATCAGGACCATACTAACACCAACAAATTTCAAGAATTTAAAAGAAAGTAATGTTTATATTCAATGAAATAGATGATCTGGTGAACATATGAATCATATATTGAGCAACTAATTTTAAAATAATAAATTTCCAGAAGATGTTGTGTTCAATCACAAAGAATCGATGTTTCATGTCTACTGAAGTAAATAACAATTAATGAGATGAACTTATAAGACAAGATCAGAATATGATATACGATGTTATACGAACCTGACTTGAGTGAGACGAGAAATAAATTGCACGTTAAGGAAGCACTGATGAAGGGATCGATGGCTAAGGAGTCGACGGCTAAAGAGTCGGCGGCGACTGGTGGGCTTACGACGACCGGCGAAGACGTGAAGGTGAAGCACTGAAGTGATGATGAACGATTGAAGGTCCACGGTCGCTTGGAGTCTCGAGAGAACGGGAGGCAGAGTGACGAAGTCTGAACTCAGAAGCGGGAACTGGCCACTCTGAAGGATCGATCAACAAAGAAAAGAAATTGAAGCGTCATTACGTGATTTACATGATTTACCCTAAATGGATTGACAACTACAAAGCAGTAAATACAGTAAGTCAAATAGTCAATATCTATGTAAATATGTAATTAATATATATATAGAATTATAAATATTATATATATATATATATATATATATATATATATATATAACATATTAACGGGGACCCCACGGGGTTTTCGGGACGGGACTACCCACCCCCACCCCCGCCCCCGAAATCAAAGCGGGGTTAACTTTACCCCTGTCCCCGCCCCCGCCCCCGAATTCCTTGTTTACCCCCATCCCCGCCCCCGTTTCCCCGCCCCCGAAGAAAAAACACTATAAATTCTAAGTTACAGCTTACAAACCAAAAAAAAAATCAAAGAAACAAGAATGATTACGATAAAGTTCCAAAAACCACAATATATCCAAATCTATCGACTCGACTGATTAAAGTTCCAAAAAAGCTCAATAAATCCAAAGTTACAAACCAAAAACTAATGTACGATTATGATAAATTCAAAGAAACATCAATGATTACTATAACACAAAATCATTCTACTTTCCATCTTTCTCTTCATCTTCATCAACATTTAAGTCATCGCCACCATCCACAAGACTACCTATAAAAATGTTATAGTAAGCAACAATTAATATGGAAATGATATAACAAACAACAAATAACAACAAAATGCATACCTTTTTTCCCGCCAGATAACCAATTTTGGGTGCATATGATAGCTTCAATTGTTTTTGGAAGAAGTTTACTACGATGTGGGCCAACAATTCTACTACTAGTAGAAAAGGAAGACTCTGAAGCAACGGTAGAGATGGGAATAGCCAATATGTCTCTTGCAATCACACTCAAAGTAGGATATTTAATAGCATTTAGCTCCCACCAAGCTAAAATATCAAAATCATGACTCTTTGGTAAAGTTTTTTCTTCTAAATACAATTCTAGCTCTGTTTTTCCACAAAAAACACTACTAGAAGAATTCCATGAAAAAAAAGCATCTAACGATTTTGTCTCAACACTGGAAGTTGCATTTTGAGTACTAGAAGTGGGGACACTATCATCACTGCTTGTTTGGCTTACACATCTTGAATCATATTGTTGATATATACCCTCACAAATTGTTTTCACATTCAATAGATGAACTTTTTCTTTATCATCTCCATAGATAAGAGGGAAAAAGTACTCTAGGATTTTCATCTTAAACCTGGGATCCAAGATAGTAGCCATAGACATCACCCCATAACTGTCTTCCCAATACTTATCAAATTTTGTAACCATACTTGATGCCATTGTACTAACTTCAATGAACTTGGAGTCATCCCATTTCTTTAAAGCTAACTTTATTTCGCAAATTTTAGGGAAAAAAATGTTAGTGGTAGGATATTTTGTTCCCGAAAACAATTCTGTAACACTATAAAAGATCTTTAGTCTGTCGCAAAGTTCATTAGCCAAATCCCAATCACTTTCATTAGGTAAGCTCTTATATTGGGGCTCACGATTTTTTAACCTGGAGAAGATTTTTTTGTATTTCACGGCAGTAGCAAGCATCAAGTATGTAGAATTCCAGCGTGTTTTGCAGTCAAGGGCGGTTTTTTTTTCCACAAATAACACCTGATTGTTTTGCATTCTGTTCAAATGTCGCCATTCTTTTTGGTGTTGTTGTCCAAAAAGAAACACTTTCATGAACTTTCTCAATCCCCTTAAAGGAATCCAACCCACTTCTCACAATTAAGTTTAAAATATGCGCCGCACATCGCATATGGAACAACTCTCGACCTAAAATCAACCCATCAGAAGGCATTTTTTTCTATCATCAGTTCAATCATGCAATCATTTGTTGAACAATTATCAACAGTTAAAGTTGATAATTTTCTATCTAAATTCCATTCCATCAAACAATCTAACAACACCTCTGATAGCTTCTCTGCAGTGTGAGGACACGGCACATATATAAACCTACCAATCAACAAAATAAATTCAATTTAATAATGAAAACATATTATATTAAGCATATATAGCTATAAATTAGTAATTACCTCAAAAGTCGACTTTGCAATTTCCATGAATCATCAATGAAATGGGACGTCACGGTCATGTATCCTTTTCTTTGGTTGTTGCAAGTCCACATATCGGTAGTTATTGCAATACGACCTTGAATACTCCCCAAGAATTGCATTAGCTTTTCCTTTTCTTCATCATACAATTTCAAGACGTCACTCCTAGCCGTGTTTCTACAAATAGACTTAAATAATGGTTGAAGCCCTTGACAAAAAAAAACTCTAAAGCCTTCATGTTCAACAATACGGAGTGGGTAGTCATGTTGTGCTATCATCCTAGCAAGATCCATTCGTGAATCCTCATACTTAAAACAATGGATTGCTAATACCGATCCCTCACTTTCGTCCATCTTAGACTTTTTTCCAACTAAACGGCTTTGGAAATCGTCAATTCTTTTTTGATATTTCCCTGCTTTACATGTGTTTTGGTGACCCAACAAACCTTTTGTTCCGGTGTTGCTATGGTAAGTTAACGCCTTTTTGCAATAAATGCAAACTGCCTTTTTGATTCCTTTAATTTTTTCAATTCGTAATGAGCCCATACTGGGGATCTTAGTTTTCTTTTTTTATCATTTTCTGCAGCCTAATCAGTAGCGTTAGTAGTACCATGAAACATATTTGAATCATGTGGTTGAGTTTGATCAGCTGAAGACATGATATTTGAATCCTGGAATTGATTTCACAACATCAGAAAACATTCAACAAATTAAACACAACTAACACTAATACTAACAAACTTCAAGAACATATTACAGGAACACAATAACACTAATAAATTAATTGTATTTGAATGAGAAAAATGAACAAATTACTAGAACATACTAACACATAATTAAACATTAACAAATTAACCACTACTTACACTAACACTAACAAAGTTCAAGAACAAATTACAGGAACACACTAATACTAACAAATTAACTGCATTTAAATCAAAAAGATGATCAGGACCATACTAACACCAACAAATTTCAAGAATTTAAAAGAAAGTAATGTTTATATTCAATGAAATAGATGATCTGGTGAACATATGAATCATATATTGAGCAACTAATTTTAAAATAATAAATTTCCAGAAGATGTTGTGTTCAATCACAAAGAATCGATGTTTCATGTCTACTGAAGTAAATAACAATTAATGAGATGAACTTATAAGACAAGATCAGAATATGATATACGATGTTATACGAACCTGACTTGAGTGAGACGAGAAATAAATTGCACGTTAAGGAAGCACTGATGAAGGGATCGATGGCTAAGGAGTCGACGGCTAAAGAGTCGGCGGCGACTGGTGGGCTTACGACGACCGGCGAAGACGTGAAGGTGAAGCACTGAAGTGATGATGAACGATTGAAGGTCCACGGTCGCTTGGAGTCTCGAGAGAACGGGAGGCAGAGTGACGAAGTCTGAACTCAGAAGCGGGAACTGGCCACTCTGAAGGATCGATCAACAAAGAAAAGAAATTGAAGCGTCATTACGTGATTTACATGATTTACCCTAAATGGATTGACAACTACAAAGCAGTAAATACAGTAAGTCAAATAGTCAATATCTATGTAAATATGTAATTAATATATATATAGAATTATAAATATTATATATATATATATATATATATAACATATTAACGGGGACCCCACGGGGTTTTCGGGACGGGACTACCCACCCCCGCCCCCGCCCCCGAAATCAAAGCGGGGTTAACTTTACCCCTGTCCCCGCCCCCGTCCCCGAATTTTTTAAGCAACTACCCCTCATACGGGTTCGGCGCCCCACGGGATCGGGGTCCCACGGGACTTTTTGACATCCCTACCTGGGAGTTGATTTAGCTTTTCATAGATATGATTTGATACAGTCTTGATATAGTTTTCTCGTGATACTTTGTTATGGTTTTGAGATATTGATGTATGGGTTTTTATTTTATGGTATTAATCTAATGATTTTAGTAATGATTAAACAAAAAATTTCGGTCGTATTTTGGGATGTTACAGAAAATGAGTTCGTCTTCCTCCTCTAAACATGATGACAAAAAGCTCGTCTCTCAAAAGCTTGTTCCATTTCCAAGTCAAAATCATTTTTCTCCTTTAATTCCTATTTCTAAGAATTCACAACTCTATTCTAATATCCTTTAGTCAATACTCGTTACTCCAACCAACACATTAAGCCCTTTTGCACAACCTACCAATTCGCAAACTCAAAAATCTATTACTCCTAACCCTTCTACTAAAACTCCTTATGTTTTTAATCCAAATTTCTTAAGAGTCCAAATTCTTGAAGATTTTCAAATCCATAAGTTACATCAAGGTTTTCTTATTCTCACAAATCATCTCTTTGGTCAATGGAAAACTTTTATGTTGATTCATATAAAACTCGAGAATATTATCAAGCTATTTTGCAAGAATCTGGTTCAGTCAATTTTGTTCATTGTTCTAATTCAAAAGAAGGAAACATTGATTTTAGCAAAGCTCATATTATCAAAATCATTTCTCCAGAAAATCGGGCTCCAAATCTTCACTCTGAAAAACCCCTTATAAGTTATCATGCTTATGATGGGTTTTGGTCATAAGAACATCCTATGTGCTCATACAAACCCTAATGCTTGGATCTAGGTTTCTCTATTGTACATGCAAGTTATCCAAGACTATAAACCCTAATTCTAGCATTCAAGTAATCATATTACCATAAGAATGGGTTTAAGATATTACCTTGATTGTTATGTAGCAATAACAATCCCAATTCCTCCTTGTATTGACTTTAGAAAGCTTAGAGTCACAAATGTCACTCCTCTAATAGTTCACAAACACCAAGAGCAAGAGGATGAAGAGGAGAGAGGATGGAGGCTGCCCAAAACGTGTTCTAACCCTAGAACAAAGCTTCACCACGTTTTTGGGTCATAAGGGTCATATATATTGAGGCTATTAGGGTTATCTAACAAGGAAACCCTAATTTGGATGCTTAAGCCCTAAGCAACCCATGGACTCCTTTAATTAAGGCCTTGGACGATTTCTCCATGGGTTTCCCCATAGAATTTGTCCACTCCTTAATTTAAGACAATCCATAGCCCAAATTGCAATTATCTTATAATTACAATTCCAGTCCCTTAAGTTTAATTAATCTCTTTTAGTCACAAAACTAATTACTAATTAATTCTTGACTAATATTAATTAAACAATATGATTTCTCCTTTAAAATATTATTCCCATAATATATTAATAAATCATATTTAATCCTTTCTCTCCATAATTCATCCTATCAAGTTGCTTTGGTGAAGGCAACTCAAAAGGACCATGCACCATCGGGTCAAGTACATACCAAAATAGTTATGGACTTAGACACTAATCCAACAGTCTCCCACTTGGATAAGTCTAATAACTATTATGCGTATGACTTCAGATCCTGATCTGCAATCGTAGCTTTCCAAAGCCGCTGTCAACTCTGATCCTATCAGATACACGTGTCCTTAGATAAGGGATCATATATTCCTCCATTCTAGATATCGTATAAGACATGATTTCAAATCATTCTTTATGTACCATTTCTCGACTTCCGATTTATGACGACTGACTAATTGAACAAATCAAATTAGCCCTAGCCCGGCCGAGCATTTACGTTTGTCATCACTAAATCATCGAGGGACCCAAAGATATCGCTTTTATCCTACTTTGGATAAAAGGAACGGATAAACTTTGATACAATGCTTGCTTGCACTCACTCACCGAATTACACACAATAATATGTTTTATAATACCAAGTTACTAGTGCGTTTACATATTATCAATGTGCAACTGATTTGCAAGATACAACTCACACATCCCGGTTTCAAGAATATAAGATGTTATCGTCTCACCAATCACTCGTGATACAATTCATGGAGTGATCCAAGTGAGCGTGGGTTTAATCCAATGTTCAAATCATATTCATAAGCACTCATGAACGTTGCAGCAAACATTTGCTTATGTCTAATGCTCTTTAGACAATCCACACACCAATTCACGACGGTCTTTATTCATACCTACTTCCAACGTATGAATGACTGTGGCCCGTTCGAATAATTTGACTGTTCTTAACCAATTAAATTATTCAGGAAGTCAAAACATGCAAAGTGAAACACAAGAATAATACTAATCCCATATGGCCTCAAACCTTTGAGTATAAATAAAACACCTTTTATTTATCACCATATCGATTACTCATTATTTGTTGTTTCGGGTAATCAACTTCTTACTTGAATTATTACACTTGTCCCATGCTCCTAACATGCACACAATGTTTACCTATGGTTCTTACTTTGTGAAATAGATCAAATTGAACACATTTCCAATCATTCTCATTTCACGACTCCTAATCCTTTTTCATAAGTGAAAGAATATCAAATTCTTGCTACTTATAGAATATGCTAGATTCTAACATTTTATGCAATGATCCTTTTGTAATGTCACTGCACTAAAGTCACAATGACTATTGCCAATGAAATTACAAAGTCCTCTATCGGAGATTGTTACAAGACAATTCCTTAGATATGATGTCTCTCACTCAAAGTACATTCCTTTGAACATCCTTTTGCATAAAGGTTTCTAATCTAGACATAGATTTTCAATATTCAATTCCCAATATAGACACGCTTCCATATTTTCCATATGACAACTCATTCTTAATAGAATCTTATCTATTCGTAATGATGTCGATATGGTCCATCCAATATGGAAACATTTCCATATTTTCCATATGACAACTCATTCTTAATAGAATCTTTTCTATTCATAATAATGTCGATATGGTCCATCCAATACCATGCTTCCAACTACTCACAAGCAACCAATCCTCGTCGAACTTTGGATTGTCCTTTGATAGTTGTTTAATTATTTTAGTCAAAACCGATTCTAGTCCTTTTCCCTCTAAATGCGCTAGACATTTGGAAAAATTTTAGAATGGTCAAATATTATAGCATTTGCAATCGATCCTATACCCAAATCGTATGGGAAACGATGCATAATGTCTTACATAAAGATTTGATACTTTATCAATCTTCTGCCATAATGTTTTATTTGTTATGTTCTCAAAATTCGAATTGTGAAGAGGAATGTCGTAATCATAATCGAAATTTTAAGAACACACTATGTACCTTTGACTAAATTTATTAACATTCCACAACCTAAGCCTTTAGATTTGAAATGAAGCATAATATTCTCTCCCTTAATTATAGCAAAACAACTATTCAACCCTTACAACTTTGCAAAGTATGACTCTTGTTTTCTATAATTAATATTGCTACCTTGCAATACTTTCCTTAATAATCATACAATCATAACATTTATGCTCCCACTATCATGATGATTATTATAAAACATAACACTTATGCTCCCACTAGCTTCGACATGTATTCATAAACATCTTAACTTCCAGAAAAACAATACCTATTGAATTTCTTAAGTCCATGTTTCTAATACTTAATGCTTTGATAATCTTTTATCAAGGCCTCTTAAACTTATACACATTTGCCTTATATAGTTCATATGTGTGTCTAAACAATTAAGACTAATTGCCAAACCTCACAATTCAAATCATGGAAAGGGATACCGTAACCATAATTGAATTCGAGAATGCAATTTTACAATCACTATCTTCTTAAAATCTTTCTTAGTGAAAGCATTTCCTCACAATCATTTTCATGAAGGAGGAAATCTTATGACACTTAGATTTAATCGGTGTATGTGTTCCTATCCATGTGAATTTGTTAAAACCAAATTTTACGACAAATTCAATCTCATATGGACCGAACTTTCTTAATCTTGATTTCTTGCCTCATGGTAGCACAGCTGCCCACCATGTCTTCCAAGTAGTTAAGCAGCTCACCCTTTCCTATCAATGTACCTTTCATTGATTAAGGTGCCTTGCCTTTTATGCGTTCAAAATGAGAACTCATATAACTCACATGCATAATTAACTTAACTGGAACAGCACATAAACAAAATAATGTCAACATGATAGGTTGTAAACCTCAACTCGTATGCTAGTGATGATCGATAAGGTTTATTTGATTTGTTCTTGAAACCTTTCAAGACAATTAAGACTCCCACTGACTCCTTGACCTATAATATTCTCTTGTCAATAACCATTTCTTGACAAACAAATATTCAAGAGTTAGTGTAGCTTTTATCAAAACACTTCATAAATTGGTCCTAGTTGGTCTTTGTCTTATCCAAGACATCATAACTTTCCACATTTAATGAATGTTATAAACCTTTTTAATACTTTTTCACTCAATGTCACAGTCTTAACTTTAAGACTTGTTTTGGAACGAAGTATGATTGACTTCTTGATCTAACCATTTCTTCAATTCTTGATTCCTCTTCTTAGACATACAATTGTACTAAGACTCACTTAGAGGATCGATTGAGATATGGTTCTTAATCATTAAGACCTATCATAAAGCATAAAACGTACTTTCCCTTCTTCTTAGAATGGAGAAACTTTTATTTTTCTGCCTACTTGATTCTTCTTATTCGTTCTGCTATTGATTTAAACTTTTTCAATCAATTCAGAATTACACTTAATCTTATAAGTATAATCATATTTACTAAGCCTTTAGCAAATCATGACGAATATCTTTGTTACTCTTATGGTGGACTTTCATCAACACACAACTTTGTGTACTCGATCTCCTAGTCCTTTACTTGACACTTTGTCAATGAATTAGTCTAATTTCCAAATATGAAATTTCTCATTCATCATGCAACCAAGTTGCATGATTCCAAGTTTCTGTCCAATTGAAACTTGGACGATGAGAAACTCTCCTTATTTGGTAAAAAAAATTTAACATTTCCATAATTAAGAATCAAATCCATTATTGCTAATAATAGAAACATTCAAACATCAATCTTTCATACACGCCATTGCAAGGATAAATAAATAAAATCAAAATTTATTTTATTGCGGAAAAAGTTTGTCCTTACAATGCAATTCATTGAAAAACTATGCTAATACATATTTCTTAGCAATCTAGTTCTAACTCTAAGTAGTGGCTCGGGAATCTAATCTTCAAGTAATGCGATCGAAATCCATTTCTTCACGGTTAGATTTTGCGCACTTCTTTCCTTAAGCTTTCTCTCTTTTTCTTCGATCCTACAAAACATCAATTGTAATCTTATCACATTATGTATTAAGAATCTAGAATAGGAGCTTTAAAGAGTTAGTCAATGGATTTTACCTAAAGCAGAGCCATACGTTTTGACTCTCCCATCTCTTAGATCTCTTAGATAAATAGGGCAGCTTTGTCTCCAATGCCCCTTCTCTTGGCAATAAAAGCAAATTGACTCTTTTGGAACAGAACATGGAACTACTTCAGACATTGCCTTTCTCTTGTGATCAAACTTTGCGATCATAGCATGTCTTTCGTTGTCATTGTCTATATCCATAGAGGTCCTGAAGGCAGATTCACTAATCAACTTTGCTTTTCTTTTGCGCCAAACCATTGCTGATTCAGCAGCAATAAGCATATAGGTGATATCTATAAGGGTCACGTCGTAGTTCATCATATAGTACTCTCTTACGAACTCACTATATGAGTTAGGAAGTGACTGAAGAACCCAGTCAACAACCATCTCTTCACAGACAACGGATCCCAACATTCTTAACCTATCAATGTGTGACTTCATCCCTAGGACGTGTGCACACACTGACTTTCCTTCTTTATGTTTACTTGCCAAAAGGGTTTGAGTGAACTTGAACTTTTCAAGCCTTCGAACTTGTGGGTTAGGGAGAATAATTGGAGGAGGAGGAGGAGGAATTGAAGCATGATCTCTCGTTCCTCAATCAAATCGTGGAATATCATCTTCATGTGGAAAGCTTGTTCCATGGGATTTGGGAAGACCATAGTTGTCGAACTTTGACATCTACAAGACGGGAGAAAAACGAATTCAAGTTAGTTGATAGATTGAGTCCTTAGTAAATCACCCAAATGAAATACTAAGGCTAGGACCCAACACAATATTCCACAACTCGGGAGAGGGATGTCGTAACCCTAATTGCAGAATATTTGAAGGTAAGTGAATGACGATTCACCAATTTCCACCACGAAAAACGAAAAAGAAATTTAAGTTTTAAATCTATGAAAACTCCTAGATCCTATGAGATTCATTGAAAATTTCAATGGCATGTTTAAATCTCGATATGCCCCTCTTGTTTGTGACTGGGATGCCGAGGATCACAAAGCGGGTGTGAATAACCATGCAAATTGACATGGTGCCCTCACATGTTACGGTCACCTATTCAATGTGCCGGTAAACCACACACGCTCCACCGAACTATGACAAACATTGAGTCACCCTTTGCTACCTTTGCTTAGAACCATTTAGTGTGCCGGTTAACCACACACGCTCCACTAACGTCTTCGCAAGGGCATAAAGTGTAATTTCTTGGAATTGCATCAATTCACTTTTGCCTAAGTAACTAAGATTGGGAATTTGAAAATTATTTAGTTACTTTTGTACTTTATTATACTTATAATGAAAGGTTTTGTCCTATCCTACCCGTTCGGCTAACGACCCTCCACTAGTCAAGAGTGCGGTGGGTAAGAGTGGATACCCATTCAATCGCCATTTTATAGGCAATTTCCTTAAACACCCCTTATTGACCAGCTTCGTGAATGAGGCCTACTAACGGTAAGACTGACTTTTACTCATACATATATATAATGTTAGACTTTTAATGTTATATATAGTATAGGGTGTATTTTACACTTTTAAAATACTAGGTGGTCAAATTTAACAATTATACTTTTAATTCAATTAAATTGTAAACCTAAACTTTTATGGATTTATTAATCCTCTTTTAATTATACACCTTAATTAATTAATAAAACCATAAGGGTGTGATTTGAACTTTTCAAAACATTACTAGGGTTTTAGAATTTAACATTCCTAATTAAACCTTTAATCAACTTTTAAATTCCAGAACTTGAGGGCAAGTTTTGAAACATTTCAAAACATTTGGGTTTAGAATTTAAATATACATCAAAATTAACCTATTAATTCAAAATTTAAATTCCAAAACTTGAGGGCAAGTTTTGAAACCTTTTTCAAAACTTTAGGGTTTTAACTATTTAAATTTCAAAACAACAAAACTTTTGGGTTCAAATTTAAACTATAAAACCTAAAGGGGAAAATATGAAAACTTTTCAAAGCACAAGAATCAAATAACAAATAATCTAAATTAACATTTAATCACATAATTATCCATATTTGATTTATTTAATGATTTCTTGCAAAACAATTTACCAATTTAATCAAAATAATTAATCAATTATCACATAAGGAAACAAATATTTTATTAACTGATAAATATCTTCAATTAGATCAAGAATATAGTCAAATGTATCATAAAATCGGATTTATATTGATCTAATATGATAAGGCAACTATCCTTAAGCAAAAACAGCAAGAAATCCAGGTTTTCCCTCCATCTGACCAGCCGACTCGCCGAGTCAGGCATGGACTCGTCGAGTCAGCATGGACTTGGCGAGTCCAGCCTCCAGAAACACAAAAATCGAAGTTTTTCAATCATACAATGCATCAATACAATAGAAACCAGTCTAGGCTCTGATACCACTGATGGGTTTTGGTCATAAGAACATCCTATGTGCTCATACAAACCCTAATGCTTGGGTCTAGGTTTCTCTATTGTACATGCAAGTTATCCAAGACTATAAACCCTAATTCTACCATTCAAGTAATCATATTAACATAAGAATGGGTTTAAGATATTACCTTGATTGTTATGTAGCAATAACAATCCCAATTCCTCCTTGTATTGACTTTAGAAAGCTTAGAGTCACAAATGTCACTCCTCTAATGGTTCACAAACACCAAGAGCAAGAGGATGAAGAGGAGAGAGGATGGAGGCTGCCCAAAACGTGTTCTAACCCTAGAATAAAGCTTCACCACGTTTTTGGGTCATAAGGGTCATATATATAGTGAGGCTATTAGGGTTATCTAACAAGGAAACCCTAATTTGGATGCTTAAGCCCTAAGCAACCCATGGACTCCTTTAATTAAGGCCTTGGACGATTTCTCCATGGGTTTCCCCATATAATTCGTCCACTCCTTAATTTAAGACAATCCATAACCCAAATTGCAATCATCTTATAATTACAATTCCAGTCCCTTAAGTTCAATTAATCTCTTTTAGTCACAAAACTAATTACTAATTAATTTTTGACTAATATTAATTAAACAATATGATTTCTCCTTTAAAATATTATTCCCATAATATATTAATAAATCATATTTAATCCTTTCTCTCCATAATTCATCCTATCAAGTTGTTTTGGTGAAGACAACCCAAAAGGACCATGCACCATCGGGCCAAGTACATACCAAAATAGTTATGGACTTAGACACTAATCCAACAGCTTATCCTAGATTTTCTTATTATGATTATCAAGATGCATGGACTAAGGCATTCTTTATTCGGAATTATTCACATTCATGGTTTATTTTCTTTGATTTGAACTTTAGATGTGAATATCCAAGATGGTTTATTAATTGGTATAAATATACGGGGATTCTTCCAAATTGTTTACCAAAAGAAATTTATGTTGGATATCTCAAATTTAAGGAATTGTTTATTCAACAAATTCCAGAATTTGAATATACGTTACAATTCACCATGTTATTCAAAGTTACATGGATCATGTCTTGGACTTTTCATTATCAAGAAGCAAAAGATTCTTCTTCTCCATGGCTTAATCGCCAATTTCGCTCAAAATAGTGAGACAAAATGAAGATTTCTCAAGCTAACGAACAAGCATTAATTAAACATTACCAAGAAATATATATATTCAAAAACCAAAGGTTGAAGTCACGTTTATCAACAGTCTTCCTCAAACTGATATCGATCTAATTGCCAGAATTATAGAGGCTGCTATTTCTTTCCCTGAAGAGCTTCAAAAGTTACTTCAAGAAATTCGTCAAACTCCATCAGTTTCCAACGATTCTCCAAAATCTATAGAGAATGAATATTTTTCTTGCTCCTCTCTACTAAAACATAATGTCTATTTATAATGATTTTCAAGTCTTCAAAGTCTTGAAATCTTTTAGTGATATTTGTCGTATGATCAAATGGCCAAATAATTACTTGTAAGTGGTTGTTCTTTAAAATGGTTGTCATTCATCTTTTGAAGAAATTGTGGTTTGTAATAAATAATCATCATCTTTTGATGAAGCATGTCTATCATAGAGCATCTTTTAAAGTCTTTTGTCTTCGTATCATCATTGATGGAAAAAATTAAATAAATTTGATAATATTTATTTATACACTACAAATACATACACCGTGTATACACACCCGTATTTGTGTTAAATTAGTCATTAAAACTTTGTTTAAGTTGTAAAAGAACATAGATCTAGTTATTTTTATTCAAAATGGTCACTAAACATTCTATCACCGGTCACAAAAACCATTTTGAATAAAAATAAATAGTTTGATAACATTTTACAACTTAAACAAAAATATATTGACTAAGTAAATCGGTATGTTAATAATTTAATGCCTAATTTCTGACTTTAACTCTTATTTAAATACACCTGTACCACGATCAACCACCCAATGATTCCATTTCTGATTACACCCATTTTCTTTTGAGTTTTTTTCCTTTTTTTTTTTCTATTTTACCAATTTAACCCAAACCCGCCATTTTCTCAGCCAAATAAGTCGAAATTACCACCTTTAAAATCTACCATATATATCTACTCCCACCATCACCATTTTTGAAAATGCACACAAACATAGCACACTCAAACTCTCCATATAACAAAAAAAAAATAACATTTCTTGGCTTCTTGCAACAAAAGAGAATCACACATAACATAACACCACACATGAAAGAAAAAAAAAGTAAACATCACACCCCTAGGTACCTTACTCCACCAATGGGTCCCACAAAAGGTGACACCCAAACTTAAACTTGAAACCCGAGACTTCATTTATGGATTTTCACCTCCTTACTGTTAAGGCATATACAGTATTCAGCTAGAAAAGCGGTTTCTATCGTGAGGCGAAAGATAGTCAATATCTGGGCCAAGGGGGACAATCCCAAATGGGTTAATGGAAGGATGACTTCCATAGTAATGTTTCTTGATATGTTCCATGTTAACTGTGCTACTCATTCCCTGTATTTGGAACAAATCTTTTGTATAGTTGAAAAGATTCGGATACTCGCGTAGTAGCTTCTTGTTGCACTTAAAGTGAACCGCATAAACCTGCTCACAAATTAAATTTTATTTTTATTTTAAACTAAGAAATAATACAAGAAAAGAAAATGATGAAATGCATACCTCATCAAACCTTATGAGAGTCACAAAAAGACGAATATCCGCCTCTGTTACAGAGTTCCCACATAAGTATCGTTGTTTTCCAAGTATTTCTTCACATTTGTCCAAAGCTTCGTATAACTGTTTAGCAGCCTACATACAGGGGCAAATCGGTAAAATTAAATATTTCGAGCTAGAACAAAGTCACCCATGGCATAATCGAGTGTTTGCAACCTCTAATTATTAAAAACGAATGGTTACATACCTCCTCATAAGGCCCTTGCTTCTTAGCAAATCCACATTTGTAAACACCATTGTTTATCCCGCTATATATCCAACCATTTAACTCATTGATTTGGCTTTGTAAATGAGAAGGGTAAAGATCCAAGGATGGATTCTCTGCTATTTCATTGAATTCAGTATTGAACATGCGAATGATCTCCTCACTTTCATTATTCACAATAGTCTTTAGTTTCTTGTCCCAGAGAACCTATCACCAAGCACGAAACCCATCATTAACCAACTCTAAATGCAAGAAATATCAACCTTCTTTCATATATATAGAGGGAAAATAAAGGTATACATACAGGAACTGTGTATTTTCCAGAGTAGTTTTCACTGGCAAGCTCGTATAATGCTCTTATGCTTTTTACACCATTGAAAGGGTCGGGTTCTGCCCCTTGTTGCTCTGTTTCGGTATCAGGAAAGACCCATCCCATGTGCTCATCGCTTTCCTTTGTTCTCTCCCATATGGGTTTTACTGACTGAACATAGACAGCAGACAACAGACAGTAAGTTACTGATAAATAGTAAACGGTAACATGACAGCAGACAGCAGACAGCAGACAGCAGACAGAATAGCATTAACAGTCTAAAAGTTGTAAAGATACCGTGAAACCGATGGACTTGTCAAGTCCTTTGATCTTCAAGTAGGAAAGGCACCTAGAGGCCCAAGGGCAAGCATAAGACACATATAAATGATATCTTCCAGGCTCAGCTGGAAAAGTGGACTTGGGATCCCGTGATATGAAACTACGAAATGTTGAAGGGCTTCTGATAAAGGCACCAGAATCCGACATTTCATCTAATGCAGAACGAGCCATTTGAAGAGATCGCTGCAGAATCAATAAGCAACAAGATTCAAGTCACAACATCATTTTTGAAATTGCACATCCAAACAATCATTTTCCAAAGGTTTTATTGTTCGCTAAACTGCTAGCCTCAACTTTCTAACCTAATTATAGTTATATAATGCATCGGTTCTTGAGAAAGGACAAGAACAAGAAAGAGCTAAAATCAAAGTTGATAGGGATCTGCAGCGAATTTCCTCTAAAAAAGTTAAATTCATCACATGAACATCAACATTTTTGTGTATAGGAACAGAGTGACTGCTTCGATCAGTGGTCGGCGTATCGGCGTACATATATCTTTTTCCCTTTCGTTAACAGCAAACAATTTCTCAAACTAGAAGTGAAATAGACTCATCGAACTTACCAAAATACAATAACCTAGTTGACATTACAGGTGCTAACAGAATCAAACAGAATAAATGAAGAACGAGCTGAAGCGAATTGATCATACCTGGTTAAAAGTGAACTGTGGGAGCGGAGAGATGAAATGATTGGTAAGAAATTTAGTGTGCGATTTTGAAATGGAAGATATCATTAGTTATAGTGGGCTACTTTCGCCATTGTTGCACCGTTCTATATAATCTTTTTTTAGAAAAGCAGCCACCTATGACGGTGGAGTCTCGATAAATAATTTCCTCGACGCCAAAACGAAATTGGTATTCGCCACCAGCGACACACAACCACCTTTGTTTGGAATTAATCTCAATCAATAATTTATAATAGCCAAGGTTCATAATTTTAGTATTTCATATATAAAAATTGGTATTGCACTTCTACTATTTAGAATTTTTTTTTAATGATGATAGATGTATTATAGTGATGGTAGTATATTGTTTGTAATAAAACTTGGTTACTTTTAGTATATAGTGATATTGTCAGAAATTTTCATAATAATGGAATAAAAGGAGAGCTTAAACTTAATAAATAAATAAATAAATAATAATAATAATAATAAATAAATAAATAAAATAAAACATTTAAATGACCTAGGTGAAACAATTACTCCCTCCGTCCCAAAATAATAGTCCACAGACAAAAAACATACAGTTTAAGAAAACATTAAATACCATTAACTTTATTAAATGAAATGACAATCTTACCCTTATGTTGCATTTAATTCTATGGTAGTTGCATTTAATTTTATGGTAATTTAACTAATAATGAAGGGCATTATGGTAAAAGACATATTTATTTTTAGAAGTAGGCAATTATTTTAAGACAAACCAAAAAAGAAACATGAACTATTAATATGGGACGGAGGGAATATTTAATTAGTTAAAATTTAGTAAGATTCACGCAACTTCTTAATCTTAACCCACATAATCAATCTCACCTTAACATCTTGTTCCCGAGTTGTACTGAAGGAGAGAAATGGGAGGATACGGAGGAAAAGTGAGAATCGTGTTCTCGAGTTTCATTAATGAAAGGAAAGTGAGAGGAGGGAAAGGATTTTGGAACCTTATTTTCCTCCTAAATTGGGACGGATTTGGGAAGAAAGTGAGGGGAAGGAAAATTTTATGTTTTATTTTCTTTATCTCCTAACTCGGGAACGCAAAAACTTAAAATTTTCCTTTCATTTCCTCTCATTTCCTTCAAACTCGGAAACACGGATAATGAATATTTTCCTTCACCTCCATTTCTTTCTGTCAAAATTTTCCTTCCCTTTCCTTTAATGAATTTACAAAAAAACTCGTAAACAAGGCGGAAGTATTTAAATGAAAAAGTTAATGTCATAAAATGGTTACTAATAGAGTTTAGTCTTTAACCAAATCTTTCTAATGTCATCAAATTAAATGAATATAAATGTGAAGAGGCATGTTTTGTGATGTGGTAAAACCAATGAAATCTTATTTGTAAAATATTTTAACGAAATGTGATGTTATTACTTGTGTTACTGCAATAAACCAGTTGAAGCTTTACTTGACAATAAATCTTATGATTTGAGTTTACTCAGAAACGACCTTAATTTTGTGCATTTGAATGTTGCCACAAATGCACAAATTAGATTGAACTATGTATTTACAAAGTTATTTTATCCAACGAAATGTGGCTTAACCAATATTATGATATTATGATAGAATGAATGTTTGAGAAACAATTGGTGGACATCATATAGCTATGGTAATAACAAAACATTAAACTTTACAATATTTTACGAAGTAACAAGCTCAGGACCTGATTTTTTATATAAGCATACAAGAGTTTGTAAATCTATATATTTTGTCTTGGTGAAAAAAAAAAAAAAAAAAAAAAAAGGAGACCCAGCTTTCGACTCTAGTTGTTATCTACTAACCGTCCAAGCTCATACCGTAGCTTTAAGAATCCATTTTTTCTATTAGTATAGATTTAATATCTCCAAGAATAAAAATTCATCTCTCAATCGATGAAAATATGCATTTGCTTGAAAAACTACTCGGATGATATTGAACTAATATAACATCTTACACTGGCTGTAGGAGCAGTTATAACTTGTAAGGGTCAAACAACATATAGACGCGGAAAAAAAAGCTATGGGAATATCTATACAACCGGTACTTTGACTCCTATTTCTGTTAGATATGCTTTGTTTTCTATTTTTGAAGTTACAAAATTGGTGCGATCCTTTCTGTGATTTTTGAAATGAAGAAAATATATAAAATAAAAAAATAATAAAAATCTGTTCTGAGAACCTGTTTTTTCTAATCCGGTTTCTATCCGACTTGTAACCGCTTAGATAGGTTCGGATATCTTTGCCTTAAAACAAGTATTTCCTCAAACTGGTTTTCTCACTCTTGAAGAAAAGGTTAGTTTCCAAACCGATATGTGGACCTCACATTGATTAGTAGAACCACATCATCATTACAGAATAGTCATCTTTGTTGGCATTGAAGAGCCTAAAACTTTTCCTTTGCCATCCTTAAGTAACCTTGTAGACGATTTATGAGGAAAAAAAACTTAAAAAGAACAACATAGAGAAGTTTTGAGAAGTTCGTTAACAAATCACAAAACGTCTTTTCTCATACGCATACCAAATTAAGCTCAAAAGAGATCAGTTACAAGGCATACAAACTTGAGTTTCTGAAAACATTTTCTCACAACCAAAACTATTTGTTTTGTTTCCTTCCATTTCCATGAGCCAAGAATAAGAAAAAAACGTAAAACTAAACATTTTCTGCAACAAATTATAAAACAAATCTATAACAATAGATAATCGATAGTGATAGTAGATGAAATTAACAAGCTCCAAAATTACAAGCAATCAGACCAGTTCCTATCAAGCTACACGTTTCTCGCAAAACTCTCAGTTCAAAATAAGCAATATCAAGAGTCAAAATCCGCAAAGCCTAGAAAAACAAAGAATCATCGAGCAGTCTGTGCCTGAGAATGTTCCAAGAGCTGACTAACTAACTTGTAAGTACGCCCCGACAAACCTTTGGTATGGTCAATAAGTTGCTCATACCTGTAAATACAAAACAAATGTCAAGTCAAGAGATATAATTAAAAACATATTGTACCAAACACTCCGTGTTTGATATAGTTGTACCATATCAGGCACTACTAATGTAGTAGTGCCTGATATGGTACCACAGTATGTATCATACTAACATGCACTAGCGGTACAGTATGATACATACTGTCAGGCACTAATGCCTGGTGGTACAGTATGTATCAGGCATTCAATGTCTGATACAATACATGTATCCTTATTAAAAGGTGGAGGAAACGAAAATACATGTTTTGGCACTTACACATTGGGATGATTAGGTTCCATTACAACGGTTCCAGTTTGAGTGTCGATTTTAGCATCAAGCTTTGAGGTTCGGATGAGATTCAGAATCCACCTTTCTGCATCTTCATAGTTTAGGTTTAGTTTCTCAGCAAGCACCCTGTAAAAATTATCCATTTTATCACGTCATTATAAATTAAAAAAGGAGGGCATTTAAGTCTTTTGCACAAACAAGAGACTCTAGAATATAATTGAAGAATTGCATACCCCATGTCAATGCGCTCATGTATTCTGCAGTAGGTCTCAAAGATAAAAAGACGAGCATTTTCAAGAAACTCATCCTTCAATGGAACAACTGTGTAGTTGCTTTCTTCAACTCGTTTCCCCAAAAAAGGGTCATTTAGTATCACCTGTGTATCAAATCCAGAAACAATCAAAATATTATATACTTTTTTTAACATATATTGTTTTGAAAAGGGAAGGAAAGAGAAGTGGCTTACATCCTCACACTCTTTCATCTTTTTTTGAGCCCCATCAAAGTCAAAATTGACATAAACACATGCTAAAAACTCTGTAATAGGATCTGCAAAAGAGTGTTGTTCTTGCTGAATCACTTTAATGAATTCTTTGAACTGAGGCCTTCTCTTCTTGTTCACAATGAATGCAGTTGCAAGGTAACGCAACAGATGTGGAGCATTTGTTTGAATGGCATTCAAATACCTGAAAATTAAAACATAATTCAGGACATGAAAAGAAAGTATAAACGAGGGTAAATCTGTAAAAAGAAAAGGACTTACTTATCCTGGTTAAACAAGTCGATAATTTGTGTTCTTCCATTATCATGGTTGAAGAAGATGAATAAACTCCAGTGCATCAGCCATATCCTACTTTGAACTTGATTCAAAGAAGAAGCAAAGTTCTGAAACAAATAATCTTATCAGATCAAAGTTTCATTATAATTATGATTGCTTCTTTCCATTGTGTTTTCAGTTATGATTATGCATAGGAAACACTACCTTTGAGTCAATGATTTCTTTCAATCGATTCAGCTCTTCAAGAGCAATCTCCCAATTCTGCATCAAAATTTCAGCTGCTAGCTTTCCCCATAAAGCACTCAGACTCCTTTCAGCATTGGTGCACAAAGCTCTGTACTGATACAGATAGTCAGCAGCTCCTGAGTAGTTTCCACACTCAAATTGAAATTTGGCATACTGATACAATGCTTCAATCTGTTCTGGACCAATCTGATTGGACATAAAAGTTCCAAATACATAAGCAAATTAAACATTACAGGGCTCGATCAAAGGACATTCTATTGCCATTTAAATGGTGCCTAAAGCTGAAAAACTACTACCAAAAAAAAAAAAAAACGAAAGAAATCAAGAAAGTGTAGAATTTATCTGAGATATGGACATAAGAAAGGCCAAAACATAAATTCAACTACTATAAGATCATAAATACAGTTTCCACTTAGTAAAAAAGAACATGAGAAAATCAAGTAAAAACAATGTACCTGATAACGATCATTGAGCATCTGAAGGTTATACTGCTTGTCAGCCCTCAACTCCTGAACTGCACTTGGATTTTGCAAAAATGTGACCAATGGAGCAGCTGCCTCCTCCAGAGACTTCAATCTTGCCACTACCTCTACTCTCCTGTCCACCATATCTAATAACAAGAACTCACAACCTCAGAAGAACTACATATATACATATACATCTATACATACGCATTATAAGTTTTCACACACATTAAACTTTATGAGTAGTACTGAAAACCTAATAAAATTGGTACAGATTAAAAGCAATTTCGAAGCTACTACATTTAGCATCTGAAAATCAAACTGTAACACTTCTCTTTGTCTCGACCGAGGGTTTTACAAACACGGGTATTCAGTATTCACACATTGGATAATTGAAAAAACGGAAAAAACAGTAACAAAAATCATATGTAGATAGAGTTTACTACCTTGAGGAACATCTTCGGTATGGTAAAGAGACTTGTGGATATCCATGGCGTAATCAACCATATTAGTGTTGTTCAAAAGCTCGATCTTAGCTTTAAGGATTTGATCGTTTGGGTAAAGCTCGCGTTCTTGAGTGAATTCCAACAGCGGAAACACCAGATGCCTGTCGAGATTCGGAGCAATTCGGGGTGTCAGATCGTATTTCGCCATCGCCATGATTTGATTTGAAGCTTTTTTTGGGTTTCCCTTCGATTAAATATGTATGGAGGCAGATAGTGGCGCTCTTCCGATGGTTTTTCGGATGGGGAATCAGAGTGTGATGAGGTTGCTGTTGTTAGGGTTTTGTGGCTCTCCTCGCCTTTCTTTTATCGTGTGCGACTTTCGGCCCTCGATCCTTTATCAATGTTACAACTCATTCCTATCTTTTGATTTTGTTATTTTCTTTATAGAGTTTTAACTTTTTTTATCATGAAAGTTTTAAAATTCTACTACAAGTTCTAATCATGTTAATTAAGGTTTTAATTATAATTTTGTCACCATTTAGCAGTTAGGCCATACTATATCCGGTTCAACGGGTAACCATCCTACGTGGATGCCATATGGAAGTTTTTTTAAAAATCGTATAAAATTAATTTCATTTTTAAGGGACCAAGAATCCAAGATCGACAAAATCTACATCTTTAAGGGACCATTTAAGGCTCATAGGTCTTGGATTGTCAGTCATTTTGGCATGTTCGGGTGATAGTGCATTGATTGGGAGTCGGGTGACTCAGTGACCAACCAACTTGGATCATATGGACAGTAAGAGTTGTTGGAGTGTTACTTGTGTGTCATAAGTCTTTTGTTGAATGTTTGTTTTGTGAACCCCGTTTTTTTGCAGGACGCCTGATTGAATCTTAGATACCAATGTCGAGTATCAATTCTGAAATCTCAAGTCATGAAGTTCGTCGTAAATGTCTTAAATGTGTTGTCGGGTGGGGATACACCTAAACTGATAAGGTATTTGGATACAACGTGAGGTTCTTGGGCTTACCATCATTATACTCGTGTGAGTAGCGAGTCGGTGATAACTTGTCGGAAAGTCAAGTGTGTAAGGTTTTCGGGCATAATTTACTGAAGGTGGAATTTGGTGAAATTCACGATCAGGATGTTTTGAGTATTACGTATTTATGTATCATTGGATCGTGTTCCTATTTAAGGAACCGGGGGTGGGTTCGACGGTTGGATGATCATCAACCCTAGGTTATGGTTTATGAATTTTAGAATGATTGGTTCCCGGTTAGAGCGGTTTTCTCTAGAAGTGGAGTCGTGCAGTCAGGGAGGGAAGGAAATTTTGTAGTTGAGCATTTTCAAGCTATTTGGTTGTCGGTTGGCAGTTGTGGGTTCCCGAGTGGCCTCTCAAGTATCTTTATATGATGCCTTGTGTCAGGATGAATAAAGAGAGATTATGGAATATGTTGACGATGCTTCATAGATCCTAACCAAGACGGATTTCGAGGACAAAATCCAGTTTAAGTAATGGAGAATTGTAACACCCATATATCAGGTAATTTTCATTTGTAACCCAAAGTGTAAATTAGTTGCAAGTTTGTCCTTACGCCATGCGTACTTGGGGCGTACGCATGACGTAGCCCTTTAAAAATGATCATGAACTTAAGTGAGTACGTTGGGCGTATGTGATAAGTGAGCAAACCCTAATTTTTAGGGTTTAAGCACAGGGACGGACGCAGGAATACATAGGAGGTGTTGTCAAGGTTGAAGAGGTGTTGTCGGTGCATGAAAAATATGTAAGAAACCAAAAAAAATTGAAAACTTTTCCACTGCATACAAGAAAAGTAGGTGTTGTCGGTGCCACACCGGGACACCAAGCAAAACCGTCCCTGTTTGAGCACTATTTAAACATCCTTATCCCCTCAAAACCCTTTCCCATTGTGTGATAAGTATCTCACCCTCAAGTATCCTTTGAATGTATAAAGCTTGGAACTTGATGAATTTTTTCCTTGGATCTTGCTAGTTCTTATGTTTTTATACATTTTAGTCCCATAATCTTGGTATTCATGAGTATGGCTTACTCTAACCCATAAGAGCTGTCATTTCAGACGTTTGTAGGTACTAAAAACGATAAAAATGGGATCTTGGTCCTTTCATCCCCCATGCAAGAGTTATGATGTTTTGGTTGAATATTAAGTTGGTGTTTTAGTTTTTGGACCACTTCTAGTCATGTAAATTCATAAAGTTTGAAACTTTATGACTTAGAATGTTATTTGGGGTCTAGATCTGAGGTTTAGATGTGAGGTCTTTATGGAATAAGTACTTAATGAGGAGTGGATCCAAACGGAGTACGTTGGGCGTACTAGGAGGTATGTTGCGCATACCTAGTTAATGCCATGTATCTTCGCCAAGGGTGTACTACGTTGGGCGTAGTGACTGAGTACGCTGACCGTACTCAGTCTATGTTGACCTTCATTGAATTTTGACTTTTTGACTAGGGGTTTGATCAAGTTTGACTTAGGGGTATTTAGGGTATTTTGAGTAGTAGTTTGAAGTCACTATTCATTGTATAGGTGACCGGTAGAGACAACAGTTGGAGTCGTGATCTGTTCAGTCGCATTTTAGACTATGAGGTGAGTTTTCCTCACTGTACTTGTGGGTCGAAGCCGCCAATGTCAACCCACTGGATTATGTATCCTGGTATATTGGATTGATGTTATGCTGAGTATGAGTTAAATTGGTAGATTTGTATGATTAAATGTGTTCACTAAATATGTGTTAGACTGGTAGATCTGTATGATTACCTGTGTTCACTGAGTATGTGTTAGACTAGTAGATATGTATGATTACATGTACTTGCTGGTCATTGATTGTTATTATATAACAACCGTCAATTTTGGTCAAACAAAGTCAACAAAACTCAACCAGGTCAACTCAACTCATAATAGAATTGCAGGAGAAATGTGATATTCCCTAATGTTTCTAATGTACTATTGACAAGTTATAATACAAAGTACCTCTCTTGTTGCCAATTATTGAATATAAACCCTAATTAGGGTTAGCGACATAAAAATTCGATAATTTAAGTATATATAAATAATATTCATAACACAATGTGGTTGAGTTCATAAACTTTATGCTACATGGCAAATTCATAACAAAGATTACATATTCAGATTTTTTAGTGAATTCGTCACCAAATGTGACAGTTCTATACCCGACTTAAACACTCAAACTTTAACGAAAAAAATTACGAATCGTCCTAACTTTCGTGTAATGTGTTATTATTTTCTATGATAATGATTTTTATAATAATTTGAATTTAAATGAATTCAAATCAAGTAAATGTACATCCTTTTTACCATAAATTTTATAAAAATCACCAACTTTTATAAAAATTATCCATCCTTTAAAAAAAATAAACTAAGGAAAACCACTATTGTTTTATATAATTATTACACTTTTATAAAGAATTGATATTTTAATTTAAAAAAGTCAAACATTCATTTTTTATTCAAGATGCGATACCCTACACTCCCTCACCCATACCGACCCACCCCCCCCCCCCCCTCACCCTCCCTCTTTCCCCTTTAATTTCGGCCGAAACCCCTTCCCCCACTCCATCTTCTTTATTTTTTCTTCATCTCCTCTCAAGAACAAGCTTTCCCTCTCAATATTAATCTCCATAAGTTGGTTCTTGATCTTTTGGTAAGTTTTTCCTTACTAATCTAGTGATTTTATATATATATATATATATATATATATATATATATATATATATATATATATATATATATATACTAGTTTTGTTACAATTACACACATTAATATGTGTTAATATCCATTGGATATTTCGACCTTCAAGTGTTCTTCAAGTGTTCTTAGCTTGAAATCTTTCATCTTCACATTTTTATCCACCAAGAAACACACTCAAGGTGAGTTCATACCCCTTATTTTCATTTTTATCCAAGTTTTAGGGGGGGGGGGGGGGGGGGAATACAAGTAAACTTGTATAATAATACAAGTTGTTATACATGTTTTATCTTCATGTTGTGTAAAAGTGTTATCTACATGAAATAATAATATTACCTAGTATTATGAACATTTATGTATGGTATGTTGTATAAAACACAATTCTATGAAAAATGGGTATAAACATGCTATATGTTCTTGAGAAAAAAGTCATAAAAACAAAACTATAAAAACTATGGTTTTTATGAACATAATAAGACTTTTCTAGCAAAAATGGTTTTAACCAAGTTATTATCTCATTTTTGTGGGATGTAATTCAAGATATGTTAGTTTGGACATATGTTATGAAACTAGTTATAAATACCAAGGATTTGGCTTTATAAAAAAAAAAAAAAAAAAAAAAAAAAAAAAAAAAAAAAAAAAACTAATAATCTATCATTTTATGTAAAAATTAGGGTTTTCTACCAAAAATGGTCATAACCAAGTTATGGTACCATTTTTCTGAGATTTGACCTAAAATATGTGTTTTAAACACATAAGGTTAGATTGACTTAAACTTCACAAAAAGGTAAAAATAATTTTTACAAAGTTTATAATTCAATATTTACCGTTTGATGACGTAAAAATTTAAAATTTTGAAAACTGACTTTATCATACTAATAGTTCATATATTTATGTTAGATGTATAATATATGTTATTTATGAACATCTAAGCATATTAACTTTTATATATATATATATATATATATATATATATATATATATATATATATATATATATATATATATATATATATATATATATATATGGGGTTAGGTTCATGTGAGACGACCTAATTTTGTGAGACCGTGAGACGCATTTTTTATTTTTTTTTTAGTTAATTCAAGTTCCGAAAATAATATTTAAAAAAAGAATTTTTGGATTTTTCCATTTATTTTGCATTTTAAAATTATTTTTAAATTTGGTCTCACGGTCTCACAAAATTAGAATGGTCTCAAATGAACCTGAACTTATATATATATATATATATATATATATATATATATATATATATATATATATATATATATATATATATATATATGTAACATCCCGAGTTCAGGAGTACATTAAAGTCCCTGTTCTTGAGTGGTTGGTGAAGTCATCTTGTCCCAAACCCTAACCCTAGAGTGTTATATGCTTAAATCTCTTTGGATTCACGTAAAGTTTGCCACTTTACGTGATGGATGGGTTGTAGAAGGGTAGATCTATGGTTTGGATCATCTGCATGGCCTGGAAAGCTTCTGTATGGATTAAGATCTAGGGGAACTCGGCGAGTCACAAGGGTGTACTCGGCGAGTTGCTTGAAGATGGGCAGGAACTCGACAAGTTGGAAGAACAACTCGACGAGTTGGTTGAAGATAGCATTGGACTCGGCGAGTATGTTCTTGGACTCGGCGAGTATGGTCGTGAGGTCCTAACCTTCTTCTGGTTGAGTCGTGAATCGGTGAGTCAAGGGAGGACACGGTGAGTTGAGTGCGAGGGGACTCAGAGTTGTGGGACTCGGCGAGTCTCGGGGTGACTCAACGAGTTGAGTCGCAGATTGGGAAGTTCTGAGCATGGGGACTCGACGAGTCAGCGGGTTGACTCGACGAGTAGAGTCAGTCAGGAGGTTGACTTTGACTTTGACTTTGACCAAGGGTTGACCACTTGACTTTCAGGGGCATTTTGGTAATTATTGGCAATTGTTTTTTAGTTCAGTGTTTTGGTGTTGGCTAGTGGTGGAGATCGTGTCAGTGGTCGGAGCAGCTTGGTCTTATCTCTTCCGTCAACAGTTGCAGGTGAGTTATCCTCACTATATCGACAGGGTCTACGGCACCAAGGCCAACCCTTTATCGGATTGTGATTTGGGTATCGTTGTTATGTTATTGCTTTGCTATGTTGCATCCTGGTAGTTAGGATGGTTTATGCTAGTGACCGGTTAGGTCGGTATCCTGGTTAGGATGATGTTATGCTATGTGATCTGCTAGATCGGTTTGACTGAATGTGAATTGTTATATGATTGAATGTTTATGTGCACATAGTTATTGGACTGGGGTTGGGTTGAGGCGGGTCCTAATTTGTGCTGTAGGCCAACATACCCAGGACGGACCGGTTATCCCGAAGGCCCAGCGAGAGGTCTGGATAGGCTGTAGGCCCCAAGAGGGCGGACCAGACGTGCCGAGGCTCGGAGAGTGGACCAGGCCGACTGAAGGCCCAGTGCGGGCGGACTAGTCATATTGTAGACTCAGAGAGTGGACCAGGTGGATTGAAGGCCCCGTGCGGGCGGACCAATCACACTGTAGACTCGATGTATATGGTTAGACTCGGAGGGTGGAGCAGGTGGACTGAAGGCCGGTGCGGCGGATCAGTCACACAGTAGACCCGAAGTGCATGGTTGTTCTGTGTTCTGTTATGATATGGCATGTTGTGCGTGTATGGTATATGTGGTTGGTATTTTGGGGGTATCTCACTAAGCTTTTGGGCTTACAGTTGTGGTTTAATGTTTTTCAGGTTCTTCAGGAGACCATGGCAAGGCAAAGGCGTGATCGTACCGCTCCTCATGATTATGTTTTATGATGTGGTTCTGGGAAGACTCTGATAATAATTGTATTGAAAACCTTTTTGTAATAACTTAATGAAACTGGGTTGTTTTTTAAAAGTTTAAATTGGTTGAAATTTTTAGAGCGTTACAAGTTGGTATCGGAGCCTTGGTTTGAGTGAATTGGAGGAACATTCGTGTGAATCCAGTCTCAAATCAAGGAGAGTTTTTAAAAGAGAATTTAAAATGGTTTTCAAAATGAGTAAAGGAGGACGCGGAGGTACGATCAGCCGGAGCCAGTAAGTAACCCCAAAATACCATACATGATATTTGTTTTTGAACTATGATAGAACTGCATGCTAGTACTAGGCTAGGGATCTTCAGGATTTCATGTTAATGTTGCCTGATCTATGATGCCTTCTAGCCTAGGGTCTCTTCCGTGTGAGATTTCCAGTGTTCCTTTAGGAGTGAGGGTTGAGTACTTGTTATGTATGTTCTTCACTATGGTGTTGTGGTGATAATTGATATAAATATGGGTAGGTGTGGAAGGTCGTATGGGCCCGTACTACTGAAAGCACAAGACCCATACGCGTATCAAAGAAGCCACAACCTCTAGGGTTGGGTTGGGGGTTTGTTCCCGGGTTAGTGGGAAGTATCTGAGATCTTGTGACGTTTTTCAGTATGGTGGTTACGAGGCATGCTGGGAGTGGATCCGGGTCAGGATCGGGAGTAGGAGAGGGCGTTTAGGGTGGGTTAGTACCGCCCGAGGTTATTGGTCAGATGAGCACAGGCGAGTTGGATGCTAGGATTCGTGAGATCCTGCATGATGAGGTTGTTGCGTTGTTCCGGGCCGAGTTGCCGGAACTGTTTGGGTCGATCAAGACCGCCATTGTTGAGTATTTTGATGAGCGCTATGCGGCTCTCACAGAGACGGCTGCTGCGGCATCTACAGCGGCTGTAGTAGCGGCAGGAGGAGGAGCCGGTCGCGGTTTTCAGTATCGGGACTTCGATAATACGAAGCCCCTACCTTCAATGGGGTTCAGGATCCGATTGTTGCTATGAGATGGTTGTCGAATGTGGAGGGGTGTTTCTTCACGTGTTCATACCCTGCTGATCAGAGGGTGAGGTGTGCTCTGAACCTGTTGAGGCTCGGGGCGAAGGATTGGTGGAGATTGACCACGGGGTCATTTTCAGATGCGCAGAGGGCTGCAGTTTCTTGGAATCAGTTTCGAGAGATGTTTAGCACTCGTTATGTTTCGCAGGTTGAGAGGGAGAGATTGGCTCATGAGTAGTTCCTAGAGCTAAAGCAAGACTCGGAGTCGGTGATGGAGATCACCAGGATGTTCACTGAGATTGCGATGTTTTGCCCTGAGTTTTCTTCGGAGCAGGCTCAGATGTCTCGATATCTGAGTATGCTCAAGAGGGATATTAGGCAGTTTGTGTCTACGCAGAGGTGCGAGACCTTGTTAGAGTTGCAGGAGGCCGCCAGGCGGCGTGAGTTGGAGATTGAGTTGCAGTTGAGAGAGCAGAGGCAGGCCCCGGCACAGTCGCAGCCGGCACTGAAACGGTCCAAGACTGTTGATTCTAGATTGGGAGATCAGAGCAGCCACACTTATGGAAAGTGTGGGAAGGGTCACACTGGAGTTTGTAGGTCCGGTGGTGCATGCTGCAAGTGTGGGAGAGAGGGGCACTATGTGCGGGATTGTCGGCAGACAACTCCGATTCAGGATTTGAGGATTCGTTATCACTGCCATCAGGTTGGACACTTGAGGGTCAACTGTCCACAGCTTGCTGCAGGACCGGTGTAGGCTCCAGCATCGGCCACTTTGAGAATTACGGGTGCAGGTCAGGGTGGAGCGGAGCCCCCAAGGGCTCAGGGTTGTGCTTTTTAGCTTACAATAGAGGATGTTAGGGTAGTTCCGAATGCAGCTGCGGGTATGTTTCTTTCTTGATATCTTGTTATCTTGCGATTATTTTGGAGTATTGTTTATTCTGCTAGTCTCGTTGCGTGATTTTTTGGTATGATTAAGGGTTTTGGTACTGGGAATTTCGTTGGTTATCATTCATGAGGATTATTAGTGGGAAATCCGTCTTTTGGTCTGAATGTCAGGTAACATCTGCAATCTGAAGAGTGGTTTGCTGAATGTCGGGTTTCTTTCGATGTCCGAGACAATCTGTGTTGATATGTAATTTTGTGAAGGTTGCTCGTTCTAGTGGGAATCAGTTCGCGTGTAAGGGATTGTGTTGTGTAGGGCTGTTAAGGGAGGTCGGTGATGGCGACCAGTGGTTGATAGTCAGTGCTCTAAGTGGGGAGAATTGGAAATTCTCTGGAAGATCGATAAGCATGAGAGGTTGTTAGCTGTCGGGATTCAGCAGTGGTTCTGTCAGCCAAGAGCGTAGGCTGGTATGAGTAAGTGACAGGCAGACGGGGCGGAATACAGACCAAGGGTTTTGTGAGAAAGGGTGATTGATTGTGGAAGGCATGGGATCGGGCCGGGATTGAGTATGCAGGATGGAGATAGGGTTCATAACCCCTAGAGGGCTAGAACAATATGCATGGAGAGTTTTCCTGGAGGGATAACTCGGAATGATGAATGCTAGTTGAGCGGTCCGGATAGACTGAAGGCCGGTAGGCGTACCAGTCAGGCCGAAGGCTCGGTGGACGGTCCAGACAGGCTGAAGGCCCTGGAGGGCGGTCCAGACGTGCTGAAGGTTCTGAGAGTGGTCCAAATTGGCTGAAGGCCTGGTAAGGCGGTCCAGTCATGTTGAAGACTCTGCATGTGTTAATAGGTCTGTATGATGATTTGGAATGAGTATGTCACAATGTGATAGCATCAGAAGGTCTGGCCCCAGGTATTGATCGTGATTAGTGGAAGGTATTGCATGGACTCGAGAGTCCTTGCGAGCGGATTCAGAGCATGTGTGGTGCATGAGATAGCGGTTATGTTATAAGGTAATGGTGTAGTATTGGGTGAGCACCGTGGCACTTGTGGTAGTGTCAAGGCAGCTAAGTGGATTTTCTTGGTAAGGAAAAGGAAAGGAATGTAGCTCCGAGAGGGAGTGTAAGTTCTCGGAAGTGAAATCAGTAGTGTGGAGGTATGATTGGAGTGTTCCAATTATGGTTATTGAGCAGTGTGTTGCGGCGGTGGTATGGAATCACATCCGGGTTGGATGTTTGCTGAGGTCACGGAAGGGATTCCGAGGGTGTAGAGCCAAGAGGCTCGGAAGGGATGCAAGAATGGAGTCTTGGATTCCCAGTTTGATTTGGCCAAGGAATTATGTATGTGGTGGAAATTCATCCTGGGGGATGTTTGGAGGTGTCGTAAGTGTATCGGGTTTTCCAAACAAAAGTTTCACTTTGCAAAGTTGCAGGGGTAGAAAAGTTGTTTTTGCTATAATTAATGGAGAGAATGTTATACTTAGTTTCCAATCTAAAAGCTTAGATCGAGGAATTTTAATTGAATTTAGTCAAGGGTATATTTATTATTTGCATTCTCAAAATACGATTATGATTACGGCATCCCTTTTCTTAGTTCGAATTTTCAGAACACGGCAAATAGAAATATTATGACGATATTATAGTAAAAAACTGGTAAAGTATCATGTTTTTATTATGATTTGCATCCCATACACTTTGGGTATAGGATCGATTGCATATGGTGTAATATTCGAGCGTTCTAAAATTTTCCAAATGCCTAGGCATTTAGAAGGAAAAAGGAAATAGAACCGGTATTGACTAAAATAATTAAACAACTGCCAAGGACAACCTAAGGTTCGCCAATGATTGGTCGCTTGTGGACAGTTGAATGTATAGTCATGGATGAACCATATTGACATTATTATGAATGTATAAGATTCTATTTAGAATGAGTTGTCATATGGAAAATATGGAAATGTTTCCATATTAGGAGTTGGATATCGAGAATAAATGTCTAGATTATAAACTTTTATGCAAAAAGGATGTTCAAAGGAATGTACTTTGAATATGAGACTTCATGACTATGGAATTGTCCTGTAACAATCTCCAATAGAGTATTTTGTAATTTCATTGGCCGTGTCTTGGTGACCTTTATGTCATGACATTACGAAAGGACTGTTGCATAAAATGTTAGAATCTAACATATTCTAGTAGTGGCGAAAATTTTGTATTCTTACACTAATGGATTAGGAATTGTGAAATGAGTGTGATTGAAAATGTTATTCAATTATACTATTTCATAAAGTAAGGACGGTAGGTAAACATAGTATGCATGCTAAGAGCATGGGACAATTGTTGTTATAATTCAAGTAAGAAGTTGATTACGCGAAACAATAAATAATGAGTAATCAATATGGTGATTAAATAAAAGGTGTTTTATTTATACTCAAAAGTTTGGGGCCATATAGGATTAATATTATTCTTGTGTTTCACTTTGCATGTTTTGACTTCCTGAATAATTAAATTATTTCAGAATAATCAAATTATTCGAACCATCCACATTCATTCATATGTTGGGAGTAGGTATGAATGAAGACTGTCATGAATTGGTTTGTAGATTGTCTAAAGTCTATTAGACATAGCAAATGTTTGTTGCAATGTTCATGAGTGTTTATGAATATGATTTGAGCATTGGATTAAACCCACACTCACTTGGATCGCTTCATGGATTTTATCACGAGTGATTAGTGAGATGATAATATCTTATATTCTTGAAACCCAGTCGGGACTAAGTTGATGTGTTCACTTGTAGTCTGTTGTCAGTCGTCATAAATCGAAAATCGGGAAACAACACATAGATTGAGAGAATGATTATAATCCATGTCTCATGTCTATACGATATCTAATATGGAGGAATATATGATCTCTTATCTAAAGGACATGCTCATGATAAGATCAGAGTTGACAACGGCTTTTGAAAGTTACGATTGCGGATCAGGATCTGAAGTCATACGCAGTATAGTTACTAGACTTATCCAAGTGGGGGACTGTTGGATTAGTGTCTAAGCCCATAACTATATTTGGTATGTACTTGACCTGGTTGTGCATGGTCCTTTTGGGTTGCCTTCACCAAAGCAACTTGATAGGATGATTTATGGAGGAAGAGGATTAATTATGATTTATTAATATATTATATGAATAATATATTAAAGGATAAATCATATTGTTTACTTAATATTAGTCAAGAATTAGTTTTGTGACTAAAAGACATTAATTAAACTTAGGGGATTGAAATTGTAACTATAAGATAATTGCAATTGGGCTATGGATCACCTTGGAACACAGGTTGGACGAATTCTATGGGAAGCCCATAAAGAAATTGTCCAAGGGGTGTTCTAAAGGGAGTCCATGGGCTGCTTAGGGCCTAAGCAGTCAAATTAGGATTTCCTAGTTGAAAACCCTAATAGCTTACCTATATAAGGAAGCCCTAAGGCCCCCAAATCGTGGCTAACACTTTTAAGAGAACCCTAGAGGTTTTTGGTGCCTCCTTTTCCTTCTCATAAGTCACTATCTTGCTTATGGTGTTTATGAGCCATTAGAGAAGTAACACTTTTGACTCTAAGCTTTCTAAAGCCATTACAAGGAGGATTTGAGATTGTTATTGCTACATAACAATCAAGGTAAGATCTAAACCCTAATCTTATGTTAATATCGATTATCACATGCTAGATCTAGGGTTTAAAGTCTTAGATGAATGCATGTACAATAGAGAAGAAACCTATATCCAAGCTTTAGGGTTTGCATGAGCACATAGGATGTTCTTATGACCAAAACCCATCATATTTCACCCCTACCACCACCACATAGTAACATATCATCAACAAACTACTAGACATAAATGGGTACTATCTACCCATTCGGTCTCTTTCAACCGGTAACCGGAGACTATTTCACCCCTCCTACCACTATCATATAATATCATAACATTCTAGCACATAAAACATAACATATAGTGGCATACCAGACAATTATCACAAAGACAATCATCTTAAATACAAACAATTACTAGTGGGATGACATTGGTGCTTTCGACCCACTTCTAGTGGAAGGTAACTCACCTCGTAAAGCTGAGTGTCGAATATCATGGAAAGGAATCTCTAACAGCTGCTCCGATGACTCCCGAGCTATCATTATCATAAAAACACTTAGTCAAAATCCATAATACTTCTTAGGGTACAAAGACCATTTTACCCTTTAGTCTAATTTGGACCATACCCAAGCCCTAATTACATCTTATCTTTCCCAGCCCACTAAAGACCCACTAATGGCCCAATTTTCTAAATTGGGCCCAACTCCTCCAATGGGCCTTATCATAAGCCTAATAAATCCTTAGCCCAAAATAAATAATTTCAACTGACCCAATGTAACAAACCGTTATTTCAAACCTATGTAATAATGTAGGTCAATTTGTACTTATTTGTAAATTAATAAAGAGAAATTTTGGCATACTATGTATATTTACATAATTGACCCTCAAAAATAAATTATTAAATAATCTCAATTGGGTTGAACCAAGTGATAGAGATTGTAACAAGGTTTCCAAAAATATAAAGAACACTAAAATCCGAGTTATAACGAAGAAGTTATGACCAATCGAAAATCCGCGACAAAACCGGCAAAACACTATTCAGTGTAAAAACTGAATTTTTAATAAAAGGCTTTCTAGCCTTAACAATCTAAATGAAAGTTATAGTTTATGTTAAACCAAGAACTTTCATAAAAAGAACGCCAAAATCTGACTTCGTATGAGGAAGTTATGATTTTTCTAAGTTTCAGTATAGCAGTGTACAACTAAAAACTCGAAATAAAGATCGAGTGGTTTTTAGCCGACACAAACTAAACGAGAATTGAAGGTCTCGTCGTTAGTAGTACAACGGTAAAAAGACAGACAAAAACGGACGTCGTATGAAGAAGTTATGAATTTATAACGGATTCATGTCCCGGTCTGTTTAAAATAATAATATTAAAAATAAAATCAAAATTAGCCGACGAAGTCTAAACGAAAGTCGTAGAGTACGCGTGCATATAAAGAACGTCAAAAACGGAGTTCGTATGCAAAAGTTATGAATTTTACAAGTTTTGGCAAAAAAAATAAAGAAAAATACCAAAAACCGGGAATATTCGCATGAACAGTAACTGCCGCGTCACCCTCGCATGCGAGGCCTCCACGTGTCGGCTGCTGAATGGACCGATGTCCCGCGTGTCACCTCCTGATTCGACCAAGTCCGAGGTCCAGTAAGAACCGGACAGCCTCGCATGAGACACACCGGACCTCACCCTCGCATGCTCCTCGCACACCCCTCGCACGCCTCGGACCAGCCCTCTTCGCATGTGTCGTCTTTCCATTGGACCGAGGGTTAGTCCAATCCGAGCCAGCCAGCAGTGAGCCTCCGGTCCAAAGAACTACCCTCGCCTCGCCATCTGTCAAACGCGTGTCACCCTCGCATAGCTTCGGGTCCGAGCCTTCGGGCTATATATAACATGTGAGGGCTTCTGAACAATTTCACTTTTTTTACCCTAAATTTCACCCTCTTTCACATTTTCCACTCCCTTAAGCTCATATACAACCCCTAAAGCCCCGGTATCAAGACTCGAGCCCGAAGTAAGCCGTGAAGCCCCGAAATTCTCGAGAATTCATCCTCTCTCCTGTAAAAACTCTGCCCGATTTGAGCCGGTTTCTCGACAAATAAACTCCTTTTCGTGAAACGAAACTCTGTCCGAATTACCACCTATCAAGTGAGTTCATACCCCCGTATCTTCATAATTTCTACTGTTTTAAAGGGGGAAATACAAGTATAACACAACAACTTTGTGTTATAAATAAATGATTTCAAATCACGATAAAATGATTTTAAAGCATCAAAAATACTTCAAATATTGAACTCTTTTATAAACTTATATTTGTCCCAAATATACATGTTTGTATATATAATTTAATATAAATAAGATTTAAAAGGCTTAGGACTAATAATTCATTCTAGGTCATTTTCCTTGTTTGGATGTGGACTTATAGTACCTGTTATTTGTCCGATGGTCGTTCAAATTTTACTTATATATAAAATTTGTATATGTATATAACAATAAAAGTTATTTCATCAGTTTAATCACCCTTTGTAACATGTTGAGCAAAGGATTACATGCAAAAATAGTTATTTACCAATTCATAAAGTACATATAAATTATAATAGGTATAATTTATGATACATAGAGCAATAATTCATATGAATACACTGTTTTACATACAACAAGGGTTTTAATTCAAAACAAATCAAGGGTTTACACTTATCAAATACATGTTCGGGATACTAAGTCAAGAACATACTGTCAATCATTTATTTCAGAATGATTGGGTTTTCATAACTAATATACATGTAGCGTTTATATGCTTTTCATGAGACATTCAATTCAGGTTGTTTAAGTCATTTTAGACAACCAAAGTAAAGCCCTGGCATTATAGCCAGAATCTCCAGTCCGGGGATCGAAACAAGTTGTGTGTAGATCTATATCGGGATTGACAACCCCACACTCAGGCTGCTAGCTACAGTCAGGCATACACGCCAATGACTGGCAATTGTTATCAATAGTTTAAGCGCTCATCAGGCGTTTGTTTCAGGCGTTCATGTCTTAGTATGGTTATAATAACTCATTAAAAAGATATTAACAACACGTTAGTGTATAAATAATTAAACATAAGTATATCTTCAAAGTACCAGTTTACAAAATGCAAAGTACAATGGTAAACTATAATTTTCAATAACAGCTGGTGAAGTCAGGCACACTCTCAAATACAAGTTTTACAAATACATTGGTTTACAAATAAGACGGTTTTATGGGAATAAAACTACTTTTCACATACCATAGAAAATATGGGATTTTCTATAAGTGTTTTCATATTCAAAATACAAAGACACCCATTCAAACATAAAGACTTATGTACTCACTCAACTTATTGTTGATACTCTCTTTTCAAATTACTTGTATTATCAGGGAAATAATAACAGTTACTCCCCGAGCTTTTTGAGAAGATGGATCCATTAGGAGTCTTATCTTCTACTTTTGTATAACAATTTTGGTTTCAATATACAATGATTGAACACATGTAAATATTATACTTTTAAATACAATGGTTGTTTTTGCTTTGATTACTATGATACATGTGTTGTGATACTACAAATGAAGTCCTCCACCCCCGAACGTTTCCGCCGTCTGGTTTGGGGGTGTGACACCCAATATGGCCCAAAAGGCCCAATACTTTAAATCTCAGTTTTAGGCCCAGAAACCCTACTCCACAGTGGGCCTTGGGGCCCAACTATCCAGGCCTAAACTTCTAAAGCCCAAAAGCCCAACTTCGCCACTCTGCATGCGTACGCGCGGCGTACCTAGCACGTGATGGGTTTGAGCCATAAGAACATTCCTATGTGCACATACAAACCCTAATGCTTGGATCTAGGTTTCTCTAACTGAACATGCAATGTATCCAAGACTTTGATGGATAGATCTAGTGTAAACATTCAAATCATAACATATGAAAACAGATCTAAAGGATTACCTTGAATTGCTTGCTTGAATCTTCTTGTACTTGGAGCTTAGAGTCACAATTGTCACTCCTCTAATGGCTTACAAACACCAACTAGCAAGAGGATGATAAGAGATAGAGAGAGAGAGAGAGAGATAGAGGGAGAGAAATCGGCCAGGGTTTCTTCAGATGCAAGAGTGTCGATTTCCTTCACCCAAAGGGTCTATATATACTAGTGAGTTTCCTAGGGTTTCACCCTTAAAACCCTAATTGGATAACTTAGGCCCTAAGCAATCCAATCTCCTTAATGATAAGCCTTGGACGATTTCTAGGCTCTTCCAAACCCTAAAATTGTCCACCTCTTATCCATAAGGAATCACAGCCCAAAATACAACTATCATACAATTGACAGTTTATGCCCCTTTATTCAATTAATCTCGTTAAGTCACCAAATTAATCCCTAATTAATTTATGACTTATATTAATCAAATAACAATATTATTATTCCTTATATTATTCTCATAATATATTAATAATATTTCTTCTGTCATTATAAATCATCCTGTCAAGTTGCTATGGTGAAGGCAACCCAAAAGGACCATGCACAACCGGGTTAAATATTTGTCAAATATAGTTGCAGCCTTAGACACTATTCCAACAGTCTCCCACTTGGATAAGTCTAGTAACTATATATACAAGCACAATCCGATTCACAATCGTAGCTCTCAAAGATGCTGTCAAACTCTGATCTTATAAGTCCTGTCCTTTAGATAAGGGATCGTATAGTCCTCTGTTTAGATATCATGCAGACATAATCATAGTCCAGCGTTTAGTTTCTCGATCTCAGATTTATTCGACATAGAACTTAATCGAACACATCAATTCAGTTCTGACCGGGCCCGACACATAAGTCAAATCAAATCATCGAGCGGCCGAGATATCGCTTTTACCCTCTTAGGATAAAAGTAACAGATAAACTTCGACTTATATGCATTTACTTATTCATTAATCAATTATACACAACAATGCGTTTTATAACATCAATTTACTGATGTGGTTTCGCATCATCAATGTACAACCAATTAACAAATAACAAACCATATATCTAGGTTTTAAGACCATATGATATTATCATCTTGCGATCACTTACTATATATATATATATATATATATATATATACTTTAAAGTGATTCCAGCAAGTGCGGGTTTGTTCCAATGCTCAAAACTAGTTCGTAAGCACTCATGAACGTTGTAGCAACTCTTTGTTATGTCTAATACCATTTAGACAATCTACATACCAATTCATGACAATCTTCATTCATACCTACTTCCAACATATGAACGATTGTGGATCATTTGAATAATTCGATTATTCTAAATAAACTCAATTATTCAGGAAGTCAAAACATGCACATTGAAACAATAGTTAAACAATTAACATATGATAGTAACTTTACTCATAAATAATACTCCTTTACTTAATCATCAAATGTCAATTACATTTATCTATTACAAGTTTCTAAAACTATCTAATCTAAACTAATATCATCCTTCAGCCCAATACTCCTAGCATGCTGCAAATGCTTAACCCTAGTCAATCCCTTCGTAAGCGGATCTGCTGGGTTATCTTCTGATGATATCCTCTTAACCACGAGGTGTCATTCTTCTACTCGATGTATAATAAAGTGATATTTTCTGTCGATATGTCGAGATCTACCATGATCTCTTGGTTCCTTGGTCAAGGCAACTGCTCCTTCATTATCACAGAAAATTTCCATAGGCTCCTTTATGGCAGGTACAACTCCAAGATCACCGATGAAGTTCTTCAACCATATCGCCTCCTTCGACGCTTCGCTCGCTGCAATGTACTCTGATTCGCACGTTGAATCAGCTACGGTTTCCTGCTTGGAACTTTTCCAAGTTACTGCTCCTCCATTAAGGGTAAAGACCCAGCCCGACTGCGAACGGTAGTTGTCCCAGTCGGTCTGGAAGTTGGCGTCACTATACCCTCGCACATTTAAGTCATCACTCCCCCCGAGGACTAAAAACCATTCCTTGGTCCTCCGAAGGTACTTAAGGATATTCTTGACCGCAATCCAATGGGCTCTGCCAGGGTTCCCTTGATATCTACTGACCATGCTCAAAGCAAAGGCTACATCAGGGCGAGTACAGGTCATAGCATACATGATTGAGCCAACTGCGGAAGCGTATGGTACTCGGCTCATTTTTGCTATCTCGGCTTCGGTACTCGGACTTTGAGTCTTACTCAACTTGGCATTACTTTGTATCGGTAATTCTCCCTTCTTCGAATTTTTCATACTAAAACGTTTTAGTACTTTATCCAAGTAAGTGTTCTGACTAAGTCCTATTAGTCTCTTACTTCATTCTCTCACTATCCTTATTCCCAAAATATAGGAAGCCTCTCCGAGGTCCTTCATAGCGAAGCACTTCCAGAGCCAGGACTTAACCTCCTGCAGTGTCGGGATGTCGTTTCCTATGAGTAGTATATCATCGACATACAAAACGAGGAAGCTAACTATACTCCCACTGGCTTTGACATATACACATGATTCATCTTCACTTCGTACAAATCCAAACTCTTTGACTTTCTCATCGAAGCAAAGATTCCATCTACGAGACGCTTGCTTAAGCCCATAAGTGGACTTCTCAAGCTTGCACACTCTATTGGGATGCTTCGTATCGACAAAACCCTTTGGTTGAGCCATGTAAACATCCTCAACCAACTTTCCATTAAGGAAAGCGGTCTTGGCATCCATCTGCCATATCTCATAATCATAAAATGCAACAATGGCTAGCATCACCCTAATAGACTTTATTTTCGCAACTGGTGAGAAGGTCTCATCATAGTCAACTTCGGGAGTTTGAGTAAAGCCCTTCGCAACCAATTGCGCCTTATATGTGTGTACATTTCCATCCACGTCGGTCTTCTTCTTGAAGATCCATTTGCACCCAACGGTCTTACGTCCGGGCACATTATCAACCAAATTCCAAACTTGGTTGTCATACATGGATTGAATCTCGCTGTCCATTGCCTCTTTCCATTTTGCAGACTCCGGGCCTGCCATGGCTTCCTTATAGCTATTAGGTTCATCTAAATTTATTAGTGTACCATCACTAATATACGTGTCCCCTTCGGTAGTAATATGAAAACCATAAAACTGGGGTTGAACTCTAACTCTTTTGGAACGTCTAAGAGGTAAGGACTCGTCAATTGGTTCAACCGGAGTTTCCTCCTCGGGTTGAGCGCCAGCGGTGGAGGTTCCTTCATCACTCGATTCTTGAATCTCTTCAAGCTCGATTTTCCTCCCACTGTCTCCTTGGCTTATGAGTTCTCACTCTCGGAAAACCCCTCTTCTCGCAACGAAAACAACATTGTCATTCGGTCTATAGAAGAGATATCCAAAGGATTTCTGCGGGTAGCCGATGAAAATACATCGCTCACTACGAGGTTCAAGCTTGTCGTGAGTATCTCGTCTTACGAAAGCCTCGCAACCCTGAACCTTGATATGTGGCAACGAGGGAGCTTTCCCTGTCCACATCTTGTGAGGTGTTTTGGCAACCTTCTTTGTTAAGGATATGGGCGGCAATCTCTAAGGCTTACCCCCAGAATGAGATAGGTAGTGAAGCACGACTCATCATAGAACGAACCATGTCCAACAAGGTTCGATTACGCCTTTCTGCCACACCATTCAAATGCGGTGTCCTAGGTGGCGTTAATTGCGAAACTATTCCGCATTCTTTGAGATAGTCGTGGAATTCAAGACTTAGGTACTCTCCTCCTCGATCAGATCGAAGCATCTTGATTTTACTACCCAATTGATTCTACACTTCATGTTTGAATTCTTTGAACTTTTCAAACGTTTCAGACTTGTGCTTGATTAAGTAAATATACCCATATCTACTATAATCATCGGTGAAAGTCACATAGAAGCGGTTTGCATCCTTTGTGGCGGATCTAAATGGTCCACATACATCGGTATGTATGAGATCCAACAAACCCTCACCCCTTTCACACGTACCAGTGAAGGGTGACTTGGTCATCTTTCCAAGCAAACAAGACTCACATGTGTTGGGCTATGCGCTTCTTGTTGACATGTCTAAGACGACAATGCCACAAACATGCTTTATCCATACTATTGGAAGAATCCATGCATAAAACATCATTTCCTAGGTTATCTACAATCATAACAGTTTCATAAGTTCCATTACACGGTATTGCTTCAAAATATAAGACACAATTTAGATTAGAATAAATTGAACCATTCTCATTATTAAAAGAAAATCTAAATCCTTGTCTAAACAAACCATGAAATGAAATGATGTTTCTTGCCATATCTGGCGATTAGCAACAATTATTCAAATCTAAACTTAATCCATTCCTAAGCACTAAAGAATACACTCCAATCTTGGTCACAAGCGACGATATTCTGTTTCCCATGATTAGATTTATTTTTCCACGCTCCACATCCCTATTTCTTCTTAGTCCCTGCAATTCAGAACAAATGTGGTAACCACACCCGGTATCGAGGACCCAAGAAATAGCATGAGATGAATCATTAGATTTAATTGTGTAAATACCTGCGAAAGACGGCTTGATCTTTCCTTCCCTGATGGCTTGCAGGTATTCTGGGCAGCTTCTCTTCCAATGCCCTATTTTGTGGCAATGGTGGCACTCTGTCTCCTTCGGGTTAGGGTTGGGTTTAGCAGGATCAACCTTGGTCCCACTAGAAGACGAGCCATCTCGGGACTTTCCCTTGTGGTGGCTCTTAGACGGAGCCTTCCTCTTCTTACCCCTTCCTTTCCCAATAGCCAAAACAGGCCCAACGGTTGGGTTGGGAGTTGGTGCAACAAACTTTTCCTTGAGGTTGCTCTCAGCAACCCTTAGGAGACCTTGGAGTTTACTTAGGGTGACCTCTTCCTTATTTATGTGGTAGGTCATCCTAAATTGGTTGTAACACGGAGGCAAGGAATGAAGTACCATGTCGATAGCCAAATCTTCCCCAAAGTCGACATTCAACTTGCGAAGACGATCGACATACCTTTGCATCTTTTCCAAGTGTACGGTTAAAGAATCTCCATGTCCCATTTTAGTAGTGATCATGTTTATGAAGATCTCGTAATGTTCCTACCTCGCGTTTTGATGGTATCTCTCCAATAAGTCTTGATGCATCTCGTACGGATACATGTCCTCATAGGACTTTTGGAATTCGGCGTTCATTGTGGCTATCATGATGCAATGAACCTTCGTTGCATCACGTTCATGAGTCTCAAAAGCAGTCATTTCAGCCGGAGTAGCGACTTCTGGATTAATCTTCTCGAGCTTCTTTTCAAGGACATACTCCTTGTCCTCGTAGCGAGCAATCGTGCGAATGTATCTTATCCATTCGCTAAAGTTCGTTCCATCGAAAGTCACCTTTTGGAAAAGGCTCATTAGCGTGAATGAGCTAGCAGCAGCGTTGTTCGCGTTCGACATCTACAAAAAAAAGGACAAAGTTTGATTAGAATTTGAATCCCTAATTATCACCCAATATGAAAATTTAGGGCTAGGATCCAACAACATTATTTACACATTAGAAAAGGGATGCCGTAATCCAACATGCAAACAATTTGAAGGTAAGTGAATGACGATTCACTAATTCTCCACCATGAAAACATAACCTTAAGTTATAAATGTATTGAGAATTCCTAGGTTTCGATGAGATTCATTGAACTTTTCAATGGCATGTTTAAATCTCGATATGCCCCTCTCGTTTGTGACTGGGATGCCGAGGATCACAAAGTGGGTGTGAATAACCATGCAAATCTACACGGTGCCTTCATTGTTACAATCACCTATTCGATGTGCCGGTAAACCACACACGCTCCACCGAACTATGATAAACAATGAATCACCCTTTGCTACCTTTGCTTAGAACCAATTAGTGTGCCGATAAACCACACACGCTCCACTAACTTCTTAGCAAGGGTGCAAAGTGTAACTTTATGGGATCGCATCAATTCACTTTTCCTAAAGTAACTAGGATTGGAAATTTGAAAAAAACATGTAGTTACTTTGTATTTAATATTATACTTTTAATGAGGAGATAAAGTTTCCCTATCCTACCCGTTTGGCTAACGACCCTCCACCGATCAAGCAAGCGGTGGGTGTGAGTGTACACCCATTAAGCACCATTTTATAGGCCACAACCTTATACCCACCTTATAGCCCGACTTCGTGAATGAGGTCTACTAATGGTAAGACTAGCATTTTAATTATATATATATATATATATATATATATATATATATATATATATATATATATATTAATTTTGTAATATTATATTAGTTTAAGGTTGGATTTTAAACTTGTAAAATTCTAGGGTTTGAAATTTAAATTGTCTAAATTAAACTTTTAATCACAAAACATAAATTTCAAAACTTGAGGACAAGTTTTTTTAACTTTTCAAAACATAAGGGATCAAATAACAAATAACTTAAATTAATCATTTAATTTCACAATTATCCATATTTGATTTATTTAAACAATTCACCAATTCAATTAAAATAATCAATCAATTATCACATAAGGAAATTATTATTCAATTAATTGACAAATATCTTTTGTTAGGTCAAGGATATACTTAAATATATGTTAAAATCGGATTTATATTGACCCATAAAGATAAAGGCAAGTTTCCATAAGTAAAATAGCAAGAAATCCCGAAGCTAACTCCTTCTGACGCTCGAACTCGCCGAGTACCACAATGGACTCGCCGAGTAGACTGTGGTACTCACCGAGTACACTGTGGTACTCGCCGAGTTCATCAGGCAGAAGGACAAAAACGATTTTGCAATCAACAATCAAGCAACCAATGCATCAATTCAATAGAAACCAATCAAGGCTTTGATACCACTAATGGGTTTGAGCCATAAGAACATTCCTATGTGCACATACAAACCCTAATACTTGGATCTAGGTTTCTCTAATTGAACATGCAATGTATCCAAGACTTTGATTGATAAATCTAGTGTAAACATTCAAATCATAACATATGAAAACAGATCTAAAGGATTACCTTGAATTGCTTGCTTTAATCTTCTTGTCCTTGGAGCTTAGAGTCACAATTGTCACTCCTCTAATGGCTTACAAACACCAACTAGCAAGAGGATGATAAGAGAGAGAGAGAGATAGAGGGAGAGAAATCGGTAGGGTTTCTTCAGTTGCAAGAGTGCCAATTTCCTTCACCCAAAGGGTCTATATATACTAGTGAGTTTCCTAGGGTTTCACCCTTAAAACCCTAATTGGATAACTTAGGCCCTATGCAATCCAATCTCCTTAATGATAAGCCTTGGACGATTTCTAGGCTCTTCCAAACCCTAAGATCATCCACCTCTTATCCATAAGGAATCACAGCCCAAAATACAACTATCATACAATTGACAATTTATGCCCCTTTATTCAATTAATCTCTTCAAGTCACCAAATTAATCCCTAATTAATTTATGACTTATATTAATCAAATAACAATATTATTATTTCTTATATTATTCTCATAATATATTAATAATATTTCTTCTGTCATTATAAATCATCCTGTCAAGTTGCTATGGTGAAGGCAACCCAAAAGGACCATGCACAACCGGGTCAAATACTTGCCAAATATAGTTGCAGCCTTAGACACTATTCCAACAGCACGTACGCCCAATGTATGCTGGCCTTGACCAAAGGCAGGAAGTTAACCTAGTACGGGCAGCGTACCAGGGTGTACGCCCAACGTACTGTGTGACTTAATCCATTAAGTCCTCACGTCCATAATGTAGATCTAGGTCCTTTAAGACATCCTAGTCCATAAAGTCACAAACTTTATATGCTTGCATGCATGAATGGGGGTCAAAACATGATTTTGGTCATTAACCAAACTTTGTGGCCATCAAACACTTGCATGGTTGTGGCTTAACCATCAAGGTTCGGTTTTTATGACTCTAAGTGCTTCTAAGAGCTCAAAAGGATAGCTCTTACGGTCTGAAACTATCAAGATTCAAGCAACCTCAACAATGGAGTCCAAAAGTGACATAAAACACACCAAAATCAAATCTAAGCATGCAATGATCAAGTTTGAAGCTTGATACCTCAAATGAGACATAAATGGTGCTAATCTCCTAGATCTACAAGCTCCTTTTGAATCCTTACTCCTTCTTCAAAATTCTTTTTATCCCAAAACACCAAAAAAACACTAAAATGCTCTCAAGTGGCTACTAGGGGTGTTAAAGGTGCGGTTCGGCTCGGATAATAATAAAATTGTGAACCTTGACCGCGGGGGCGGATACCTACCTTATGTGCACTACCCAAAACCGAACCACATTGGCAAAAAAACCGAACCGCGCGAATCGAACCGAACCGAACCGTGTGATGACGGGTAACCACGGTTCGGTTCACGGGTACCCGCTAAGTATAAATGTCAAATTCAATCAAACACTACCAACTCTATTTCAAACATTTCTTTCTAAAAATAAGTAAGTCGTAAACTAAAAAAACACAATGACAGTCAAATAGCATTCATTATAATCTGTTTAATAATTATAAATAATTAAAATAAAAATAAAACATGATGATGAACGTAGAAGTGAACATTCATAATTGTTGATGGCAATTGGGCAGTATCATGCTTCTTGATAAATGCTTTTTTTTTTCAATCATCCTAACCATGCAAAGAATCAAAGACAGTGACTAAACAATTACATACAAGATCTTTAATATTTATAATATTATATTATGTTTAGTTTCTATAACAATAATATTATTTATTTGTTTATTTAGGTAGTGTTTGTTTTTTGTTTGTAGATATGCGTGACCTCTTTTGTCTGCGTCGCGTAGACCACGCGCAGACATTAGTCTTCACAGACTGTTTGTTTTTTTAAAGACTGCAGACCTAAAAATGTCTGCGTGCCCACTTCTTGACGCAGACGTAGACCAGAGTCTTCTAACATCTTCAGATATCTTCTAGCCTAAAAAAACATATATATCTTTTTTGTAAGTGTAACACTCTAAAAATTTCAACCAATTTAAACTTTTCAAAAACAACTCAGTTTCATTAAGTTATCACAAAAAGGTTTTCAGTACAATTATTATCAGAGTCTTCCCAGAACCATATCATAAAACATAATCATGAGGAGCGGTACGATCACGCCTTTGCCTTGCTACGGTCTCCTGAAGTACCTGAAATATTTGAACCACAACTGTAAGCCCGAAAGCTTAGTGAGATACCCCCAAAATACCAACCACATATACCATACACATAACATGCCATATCATAACATAACACAGAACAACCATGCACTTCGGGTCTACTATGTGACTTGTCTGCCGCACCGGGCCTTCAATCCACCTGGTCCACCCTCTAAGTCTAGCCATATACATTGAGTCTACAGTGTGGTTGGTCCGCCCGCACCGGGCCTTCAACCCACCTGGTCCACTCTCTGAGTCTACAGTATGACTGGTCCGCTCGCACCGGGCTTTTTCAGTCGGCTTGGTCCACTCTCCGAGCCTCGGCACGTTTGGTCCGCCCTCGTGGGGCCTACAGCACAACCGGACAGCTCGTTGGGCCTTCGAAATATCCGGCCCGCCCTGGGTATGTTGGCCTACAGCACAAAGTAGGACCCGCCTCAACCCAACCCCAGTCAACCAACCATGTGCACATAAACATATAACCATATAACAATTAATCACCAATCAACCGATCTAGCAGATCACATAACATAACATCATCCTAACCAGGATGCCGACCTAACCGGTCACTAGCATATACCATCCTAACTACCAGGATGCAAACATAGCAAAGCAACAACATAACAAGGATACTCGAATTACAATCCGATAAAGGGACGACCTTGGTGCCTTAGACCCTGTCGATATAGTGAGGATAACTCACCTCGCAACTGCCGACTGAAGAGATAAGATCATGCTGCTCCAACCTCTGACACGAACTTCACCACTGATTAATAACCAAAACACCGAACTCAATAAATACCAAAATACCCCTGGAAGACAACTGGTCAACACAAGACTATCTCTACTCACCGAGTCACCCTGCTGAATCGTCGAGTCCCGATGCTCTGAAACTCCCATAACATGACTCAACTCGCCGAGTCACCCCAAGACTCGCCGAGTCCCACAACTCTGAGTCTAATCGCACTCAACTCACTGAGTCATCCCTTGACTCACCGATTTACAGCTCAACCATGAAAGGTTAGGACCTCACGACTAGACTCGCCGAGTCCAAGGCTATATTCAACCAACTCGCCGAGTTGTTCTTCCAACTCGTCGAGTTGCTGCTTATCTTCATGAAACTCGTCGAGTACACCCATGTGACTCACCGAGTACCACTAGCTCTTAACCCATACAGAGACTTTCCAAGCCATGCAGGGTCTCCAATCCATAGATCTACTCTTATACAAGCCATCCATCATGTAAAGTGGCAAACTTTACGTGAATCCAAGTAGATCTAAGCATAATATACTCTAGGGCTAGGGTTTGGGACTAAAAGGCTTCATCAACAACTCTTGAACAGGGACTTTATGCTCTTTTGGATCATTACTACTCTAGATCTGAGGTAGCAACCTCAGATCCAACCTCCAAACTCAAGATAGTACTAGATATACTCCCAAAAATCCCACAAATGATAGATCTAGATGGATAACAGCTCAAGCAACGAATCATTACCTCAAGAGAAGAATAAGCCAAAACCTTGTAAAGCCCTTTGCTCCAAGCCTCTTAATCTTCAAAGATCTCTTCAACAAGCACTCCTTCAAGATCCAAATGCTCTCTAATTCTCTCACAAACGAATATTAGGGTTTCTGGACTTCAAGGGAGAGTAAAGAGGCTGGGGAAAGGGTATTATGTTCTTTATATAGGGCTCAACCCCCGGGATTAGGGTTTTCTCCACACAGCACCAACTCGCCGAGTCCAGCCACCGACTCGCCGAGTTGGCCACTTAACACGCGACCAGAATCGCGACCCTACTCGTCGAGTCTACCCATGGACTCGCCGAGTTGACCATCCACATTTTCACTTTGAACCCTAAATTTGCACTCCTGAACTCGGGATGTTACAGTAAGTTTTTTTTTTTTTTTTTTTTTTTTTTTTTTTTTTTTTAATTTATAATTTTTCGAACTTTATTAATGTTAAACAATTTGAAAAAAAAATACAAAACTTAAGTTGTTGGTTTTTATTCAATATATACGTTAATTCATACCATTTTTATTTTTATTTTTTATACAATCATACATAAAAGTTGATCTAGATTCGTTAATTATTTATAACAAAGTCATAAAAATATTAAAAAATAACTTTGAAGTTTAAAAAAACCAGTTTATTTAGATTTCAGTTTATTTTAGTAGCCCGTAGATGTTAAAAAAACAAACAATCTTATTTTTTCAGACTGCAGACATGTGGTTTACCTCTTCTACTGCAGATGTCTATAGATGTGGTCCGCAGACTGCAGACATTTTGCCTCAGAAAAAACAAACAACACTTTATTGTGTTTCGATCCTTCATATTAAAAATAATGCTTCAAGGTCAATGAAAATAATATATATATAAAAATAATGCTTCAAGGTCAATGAAAATATAATATATATATATATATATATATATATATATATATACATACATATATATATATATATATATATATATATATATATATATATATATATATATATATATATATATATATATATATATATATATATATATATATAGACACACACGGTTCAGTTCGGGTATCAAACCCTAAAATTTAGGGTTTTAGAATCTGCATGAGTACGCTGTGCGTACGCTGGGCGTACAAGCATGGCTTCCGTGTTCTAATCTCTTGAGTACGCTGAGCGTACTTGGCATAGTACGCCCCGCGTACAACACTTCTCAGCCCAATCATAAGGATCCAATGGTCCAAGCCCAAATTAATTCCACTCATTAAGCTAATAATAATATAATTGGTACCTTATTAATACCGGATGTTACAGTCCTGCTTTGTGTTGAAGGCCAAGATACCTAGGGTGGTCCGGATAGACTGGAGACCCGAGAGGCGGTCCAGTCAGGCTGAAGGCTCGAAGAATGGTCTAGATAGGCTGTAGGACCTACGAGGTGGTTTGGTCTTGCTAAAGGCTCATATATGCATGCTGTTATCTGTATGGTGGTTTGTGGTATTTTGGAGGAACTCACTAAGCTTTGAATTACAGTTTGATTGATATGGTTTTAGGTACTTCAGAGTTCATGGGGTAAGGCGAAGGCTTGATCGTGCACATCCTTTAGAATTTATGAGATTTGATTTTGGAAACTCTCATTTATGATTTTGACATTTGGGAACTATGTTTCATAAACATTTATGGTTTTGGATTGTTTTTGAAATTGAAATTTTTTACCTTGATTTTTAGGATGTTACAGTTGTCCTGTGAAGTATTTTAGGGGAACTTACTAAGATTTGGCTTACAGTTTGATTTCATTGTTTCAAGTCCATTAGATGATCGGAGCAAGGCGAAGGCATGATTGTGCATATCATCCTTGGACATTTTATTGATAGATAATTTTGGGGTACTCTGATTTATGACTATGTTTTTGGAAACAATGTTTTGTATGATTTGTGGATTATAAAATGGTTTTAAAAATGAAAATTTTTACTATAATTTTTGGGACGTTACAAGTTGGTATCGGATCCCTGATTTGAAAGAATTGGATGAATATTTGTGTGATTCCAGACTCAAACTATAGATCTTCAATATTTTTATAATTAACTTTAAAATAACTAAATGAGAGAATGCGATGTGTACAATCAATAGGATCTCAAGGAAAGTTATTCCCTAAGATATTCACACTTGTTTTATGTGTATTGGTAGGGAGGTAAGAAATTTTTATATACATATTTTCTTAACAAACAAACGAAATGAATCATTAGATGATTCACAAGAAAAATTAAAAAAAAAACACCTTAATGATCAATTTTAAGGAAACCAAGAAAAAAATCATTTTTATAACAATTTTAGTAAATATCAACAAAATTATCGTAAAAATGAATAATCAAAATGTTTTGTCAGAATATCTTTTTGTGAATCATATTAATTTTTATTCATCTAGTGATTAATTTGTTTTGTTTGCCATATATATATATATATATATATATATATATATATATATATATATATATATATATATATATATATATATATATATATATATATATATAATATGAAAAAAAGTTTAGGATAAAAATATAAAAAACCATAAACCATAAAGTTTTATTGCGAATTCTATTTTATAATAACTTGAAATATGGGATGACGTATAAGTAACAAAAATAGAAAAAAACAATGCCCTATTTTTAAAACTATTAAAGATTTTTATTTTATGTTAATACTCCTTTTAAAAAAGTTGAGTTGCTTTTTAGTGGCTTATGACTTAAGAAAAAGACAATAATACCCTCGTTAACCAATCTTCTCTCTTTCACGGCTGATGAAAAACTCGCGTTCTTCATGAACTTCACTCCAGCTGCCAAATTCCCTCTACCCGTCGACCCTTCTCCGATCTCCTGGTAAGTGTCCTCCTTTTTTTTTTTTTTTTTTTTTTTTTTCTTCTGCATCATGAAGCACATCGATTCCTTTTTCTGGAATCGATGAGGCTAATCAAATTTTTTTTTTCTGGAAACGAGATGACGCATATAAATTTCTTTCACGTGGTAAGTCTCTTTCTTTTTCTGAATCATGAAGCAAATTGACTTATTTTTCTGCAATTGATGAGTAACACAGTCCTGAGAGGCTGAGACCTGGGTGCACTAATTTCCAATTCTCCATCGCAGACTAGCAGTATAGCACCATAGTCCGCCATCGATCGACACTCCTTCAGGCGCCGCCACACTCCGCCTCCCCCATCCATCGCAAAACGGCTTCTCCTTAAAGCTTGGTGAGTACTTCCACAGTTCCACTCTGCCTGCAATTGGTTTAGCAAGATACTTTACAGCCACAGCCTTTACACAGATAATAAGAATACGGAATGATTTGTAATAAACGAAACCATAAGTAGAAGAAACAATAACAAGAATTCAAAAGTGAATGATGCCAAACTGTAAGATTAATTTAATTTCTACAATACATCAATTTTTGCCCCAAGTTTTATCATCATCTTCATCTGATAAATCTTCCTTTGACAACGACAATTTTGCCCCAATTTTTTCTTTACTTTCTTGCCGATGTTAGGGTTTAGGGTTTATGATATTAGGGACATGTTTCATTACAGAGTGTCAATTGTTTGTTTACATTTATAGCTGTTAGAGCATCCCACAAGTAAATACCTTGTTCTGTTCATATCTAGATCTCTGTATGCAGCATTTACTAATTCCATTTACTTTGTATTTACAGATAACGTTAATCAAAAGGAGCAATCATGGATGGTATGTTGCTTCATTTTTGTTTTTGTTACATTACATATATTCATTTCTATTGATATATATGAGTGTTGTGACTTGTGATTGGAAATTTTGAATGAATGTTCAGTCGATGCTCAACCAACAATGGAGGAAACAGTTCTTGTTGGAGATGATCTGATGTTAGGGCCACCATCACCACTCATTCCACCTGAAATTGCTTCACATGTTCTTGAAGGTGTTAATTTGTGTGATGGGATTTTGAGAAACCTTTTTCTGTGTAAGTTTTTCATCTTCATTTCCCAATCGTTTTGCCCATTGGCCATTTTTCATGACAAGTTATCTTCTCACTTAAAAACTTTAGGTCTGCAAGTTAATGATATAGAGCCATTTTGTCAAGAAGAGATTGCTTTGTATCGAGAGTGTGCAGAAAAACGGGTATAATTTTTCTTTTTTCTTGTTCTTTAACAATATTTGTTGTGGTTTTGAATTGCAAAGATGATGTAGATGACAATATAAATATTAAATATTTTAGGACAAGGAACTAAGAAAACGTCTTCAAGAGAGCGAGTATAAATTAGGGTTATCAATGCCTTTAGATCAAGCAAAAGAAAGAGCTTCTCAACTAGAGTCTGAAACCACAACTTTAGAGAGGTATGCTATATTGTTAATGATTCTTGTTTAAATATTTTTTAATTTTTTTTAACTTGCATTTTTAGGCGATTGATTCTTGCAAGTGGGATGGAAGGTGCAGAAGGGTTTCGCCAAAGATGGAGTTTACATGGTCGTCTTACTGATACAAAGTAATATTCATACACCCATTCACAATTTTATTAATTGGTGTAGCTTATAATTCTTCTTGTTATTATTTTTTTTTCTAAAAGAAATATATATATATATATATATATATATATATATATATATATATATATATATATATATATATATATATATATATATATATATATATATATAACTTTAAAGATTTTGTTAATTCAATTGCACATGTTATGCAGGAAAAGAATGGAGGCATTAAAGGAAGGACTTGAAAATAGGAAAAAAGATGATGAACCAGTGGCAGTGAGTGTTAAAGGTTCAACCGGAGGAAAAAGATGGTTTTTTTGGTGAAAATAGGAAAGACCATTATTTGAATATATAGCTCTTTGAAATGAGATTAAGGCAACTATATTATGTGTAGAACTTGATTTTAGACAAAATTGATTGGCTAAATCTAAACTATCGGTAACTTGAAGGACTAAACTTACAAATTCGGGAAAAACGTAGGGTTAACCTTGCTTTAACTAGTTTTGGACAAAAAATGTTAAGAACTTAACCATTCTAATTCTTTTTGAGAAGTTTTATGATTAGAAGGTGAAATAGAAGCTCTACAAAGGGAATCAAATGGAGAACTTAAAAGTTTAGTGGTTAATGTGTGTATAAGTAAAGTTTTAAACATAAACACACTTCCCTCTTCACTCCTACTTGGAAAAATGGTTTTGGTTTGAGATAGAGTAATGGTGATTTTAGGATTTAGAAGGAAGATTGAAGTTGAATTGAAAGATTAGGGCTACAAGTCATCAATAGGTTAGAAGGTATATTCCAATTGAACCCAAGACATATTTAAATAAAGTCAATAGGAATACCAACTTTATCAAGATAAACAAACGAACGTAAAAAGATTGATTTTTGTTGAGTAAGATAAAATTGCAAATTCTCCTTTTGTTTCAACTTAATTTGAGACTTTCACTTTCATATAGAGAAACACATGTTTAAACATTACACAGCTTTGTAATTTCACCTTTTGTCATATGCTTTTGTAATATATATGTATTCAATTATACAACTTAAAATAATATAAATACTTACCAATATTGTATCTTATAAGTTATTTTATTACACTTGAATGAATATGAATATAGTAAGAAAACCATAGAAATTTATACGTGATGCTTCTCTGTAAGAGATACATGGTAATGGTAAAAGCAAACAATCATCTAAAGTAGTCCTTTGTGAAGGAGAGCATTAGAATACATGGTGTATGTGACATTCATCAGTTATGATTGTTTAGTCAAAGCTTCAGTTACTCTTGGCTGCTTTTTAGTTTTTAAGATTCCTATAAATATAACTCAATTTCTGTTCAAAATATATGTTATAAAAGGCAGAAAAAAAATTTAGGAATGTTGAGAGTGGGATTTGAACCCACGCCCTTTCGGACCAGAACCTTAATCTGGCGCCTTAGACAAACTCGGCCATCTCAACTTTTGTTCTCATTTTTTCTTTTTCTGTATAAAACCGAATCCGTTTGTTTATATAACCAAACATAATATAATTAGTCTTATTTTTCAAGTTTCAATATTTCAGTTTTATTGTTTGGATTTTGTAGTTATTTTTGCACTTGTGATTAATATGTTTGATTGTATCTTTTACCAAAAAAAATGAAATTAAAGAAGCATCATAAGTAACTCGTGAGCAAGACTATATATTATATATACATGAATGATGTTTTCAGTAAACTTAAAAAGACTTTAATTAACGGAAAACATTTTACATGATCTTGATGCAACATGCATGTGTCTGTCTATGTGTGTGTATACTATATACTATGATGAGTTATGTTTCATTCTCACTTGAAATACGTTGCTATATATCCAATTAATATCATCAAAACAAAATCTTTATCATCATAATCAAATAGATACCTTGATGCAACTATAACTTTTCACCTTATATACCTTGTAACAAATCATCTTACCCTGACCAAACACAAAATCATTTTCATTTTCACAAAAACAAAAAAATAATCTTCTTTCTCATTGAGACACACCATCCATGAACCATAATTGATTGTCAATGTTGCGACAATCTTGTACTACTAATATAACATGTTTTGGAGTGTATAAATGATACGATAGATTGATGATAGATGCATATGTTTTAGGCATGAAAAACTGATCATATTCATATAAGATTATTCATGAACCCATGAATAATCTAATCTAAGGTAGTGTTTATTTTTTGTCTGCAGATCTGCGTGACCTCTTCTGTCTGCGTCGCACAGACCACGCGCAGACATTAGCCTTCGCAGACTGTTTGTTTTTTGGGTTAATGTCACTGTAACCCAACCAATTATTCGGTTTTGATTTAAAAGGTCCCTAATGTATTTTTTTGGTGGTCTAGGTCATTAAACTTATATGTGACCTGTTAATTATACCAACAATCTATTTTTTACCCGATTTTACCGGTTACACCCACAAATTGAAGCTCATTTTCCTTGTAAATCTCTAATATGAAATCCTTAAGTATCTGGGCTATTGTTATCGTCGTTGACATGGTTGCTGAAACTTTCCATGTTTTATTCTAAATTTTGATGTTGTATGATGCTACATGCTATCTACCTTCAACCATCGGCTTCACCATCCACTATCATACACCATCACCACCTGTCGAAAATTCATCACTGGAAATACCATCCAACCACATACACCACCATTCAAGCTTTCTTCGACAACCACCTGCTCCAGTCGAATCTCTACAGTGAAACACAGCCTACCGAACACCATCTCCCGGCACACATGCAAACTCAGCCATCTTAATATCACAAACTCCACCATTTTAACCATCAGCTACATTTCTTCCTTACACCATCGACTTTTATACCACCGGGAAAATACCGAGAACAACTCGAAAGCCACCAATGAGGAGATGAGAGCCACCGATGAGGATACGAGAGCTATTTGCACTTTTTATCCTCCACACAATCCCTACAATTTAATGCTTCTCAAGTTGTTACTGTTGCAACCTTCTCCTCTAATTTCACCAATACAATCCAAGTCAATGTTGAATAATACTTTAATGGAGCCACGCCCACTCACATGAATATCTTAAAGATGATCCAAACAAACAACTTTTTATAACTTTTAATTGAAAATATTATTTGAACTGTAGCATCATAAACCATATTTACATGTTCCTTCAAAAAAAATTTAAATGCTTCCACATTATTCCTAGGATAAATGCTTGTGATATTTGGAATTATTTCAAGTTCCGACTCCACGAGTTGTAATAGCTCCATTTTGTTGACATTTTGGCACAAACCTGATAGCTTGGGTAGCCCACACAAAGATAAAAACTTCATCTTTATGAACGTTATTGTCTCTTTTCCAGCATTTTCAGTAAAGATGATGAGTTCTGCTACTTCTCGCAGTTATTATTTGTCATGATAATAGATCGTTTATTTATATTCCTATGACTAAGTCGAGTTCCATCAGAAAATCACATATACAACTCTTCAAGGTTGGCCAAATTTTTCTCTGACACCTTGTGATGGTAAGGGGGCCGAGGAAAACATGTTCATGAATGGGGGATGTTGACGGTGGTTTGCAGGTGCATAAAAGGTGGCTAATATGATATAAGGGTGGCGGTTCTCGGTAGCTACAGTGAAGCCGATGGTGAGGGATGTTTCTAGTAGAGGTTGTAGTTGCTAGACTTTGCACAGAGATAATAGTGTTCGACATGTTGTGTTTCACTGTGCAGATTCGAATGGACCAGGTGGTTATCGAAGGAAGCTTGAATGGTGGTGTAAGGTGGTTGGATGGTATATCCAATGAGATTTACAAGGAAAAGGAGCTTTAATTAGTGGGTGTAACCGGTAAAACCGGGTAAAAAATAGATTGTTGGTATAATTAACAGGTCACATATAAGTTTAATGACCTAAACCACAAAAAAATACATTAGGGACCTTTTAAACCAAAACCGGATAATTGGTTGGGTTACAGTGACATTAACCCTTGTTTTTTTGAAGACTGCAGATCTAAAAATGTCTGCGCGCCCTCTTCTTGGCGCAGATGTGGACCTGAGTCTTCTAACATCTTCTAGCCTAAAAAAACATATATATCTTTATTTTTTTCAAGTTTTTTTTTTAATTTATATTTTTTCCAACTTTTTTAATGATAACAATTTGAAAAAAAAATTACAAAACTTAAAAAAAAAAACTTTTGACGATACAAACATTATATTTTTGACAAATTTATAAATAAAGATTTATTACAATAATAGTCGTTGAACCTATTATATAAATATGAAAAAAAATCATAATATATTCATATATTTTTTTGCCAAATTTTATAAAACTTTATTTAATACAGTATCGTCAGTTTCTCGAGAAAATATTTATGGCACGTTTTTAATGGATCTAATTGAAAAAATCGAAGTTTATTTCCATCCATTTATGTATCAAATTCTTTGATCACTAATTATAATGTTTAGTTATGATTTTGCAACCAAAGTTGTTGATTTTTATCAAATATATACGTTAATTCATACCATTTTTATTTTTATTTTTTATACAATAATATATAAACGTTGATATAGATTCGTTAATTATTTATAACAAAATCATAAAAATATTAAAAAATCACTTTGAAGTTTAAAAAAATCAGTTTATTTTAGTAGCTCGCAGATGTTAAAAAAACAAATAGTCTTCTTTCTTCAGACTGCAGACGTTTGGTCCACCTCTTCTACTGCAAAGGTCTACAGATGTGGTTCGCAGACTGCATACATTTTACCTCAGAAAAAACAAACAACGCCTAAGTATCTAACCCAACCCTTTGAAGAGACTTCATTGACATCATATTCATATAACGATAAGATATATCTGCAACCCTACAGAAAATACTCCTTTATTCCCTCCTACTATATGCAAATATATTTAAATGTGAAGTAATATAACCGAGTTCAGTTTCATGCATGTTTTGTTATGATCATATACTTACTTTTTTAACATAACAAAAGACCACCTAACCCCCCCCCCCCCCCCCCTTTTTATGTTTGAGTTGCAAGAAATTCAGCCTAAGATAATCCAAGAGGACATTTACAATTCTAGGCACAGAAGTCGTAAGTCAAATTACTAGAATGATTATGTGTTTGTTTGATGAAAACGGGAGCTTAAGAATTTCGTGTGTCTTTTTTAAAAAAGAAGAGTCGTTTATATAATAAACGAGATTAGGGTTTCTATTAGAGTTGACTGTCATGGGTTGCTTTGGAAGCAAGTTAGGAAATCTAAGAGCATGCGGTATGGGCCAAAAACGAGAAGCAACATGCTGATGTGGCATGTCTCAACGGTGTCATGACGGGGAGAACACCACCCCCCAACTTGTTGAATCTTGTTATGGTGGATCTTGTGGTAACGAGGACGAGATAAAACAAGAAAAATGATTGGCTATCTCCTTCATCAACCAATCAAATAATTTTCTCTATTTTCTCTCTCTACCTCTTAACATGATATAACATCTGGAACACCATTTCCCCCTTGGTGTTATGGTGGTGTTTTGGATGAGGTGACACAAATTTGATGTTATATCCCGTTGCCCACACCCAATGCTCTAAAATTTAATGTGGATTTAAGGTTTTCAAAACTGACGAATTTCGTCAGTTTTACCATAATCACTCTCAAAAATTCGTTTTTCCCACTATGTCCATATATATATATATATATATATATATATATATATATATATATATATATATATATATATATATATATATATATATATATATATATATATATATATATATATATATATATATATATGAAGAGTTTTTGGGGCGCTGCCCCAAACCCCTTGGACCCTGCTAGGGACGCTGTCCATTTGGAAACTCCGGACCCAGGGGCGCTGCCCCCGAACCCCTGACTTGTCGTCGAACCGACTTCTAATTCGATCTTATACATGATTGCACTCCGCACAAACCCGTACATATATTAGAGTACAAATTATGAAGCCCCTTAGCTCCCATGTTAGTTCCAGTTACATAAAATGACATGGTGACACTAAAATCACCAACAATATGCCTCTAGAAAATTAAGAGATGAGCCGATAACTTGGTTGATGAATGAAGAAATCAAACAAGACATATAAGCTCTTTATATTTTGAAGTTTGGACAAAAGATATTAGTTCCTCTTCTCTTACTAGTGTACATTAATTATTAACATCTGCAGATCTGATTAAAACTTAATTTCGATGATTCAAAGTAATGTTTAATCATCTGAAAGAAAGAAAGTTGTAATATAATATGGATCTTTCTCAACAGGCAATAAAAATCGGGCACTTTTAACACTCTCTTTTGGCACATTAGGAAAGTTGTAATATATATAATCACCTAAGGAAAACTGTAAGAAAACAACAAAAATATCAATGAAGAACATGATATCACAAATGTAAAAGTAAGAACCTTCCCTTGTGGAATGATCATTCTTTTCAACATTGTTTACTAATTGGTTATATATTATGTTGCAAGACGTAGCTAGTCTGCTTAATTGATTTTCTTGAAGAATGCATGCATACTCGGAAGGAAGTTTTGCAGCAAAATCTCCACAGCAACCTAAAGACAAAAAGTCATTAGTCATTATCACTAGTGGAAGGATATAATATCTCAAGTCTCAATGCAAATTTAGTTCCAATTCCAAACATAATCCTGGTTGCTTCATCATGATCGGTTACTATGAGTAGGCTATGACTATGATTATTTTATGGCACAACTACTCTTCCACATCTATGGTTAGATGAATGTGGGTAGATGTCCATTCAGATCAACTAAGCAGATATATACCATGAAATTATAATGATTAATACATATTCTTAGTTAATTCTAACACTATTCCAGAGATAGCTAGGATTCATTGTCTACTGGTGATCCTTATCATAGGAAGAAATGTCTCAATGAAAATCCTAGGGTGCGTTTGGTTGTGGAAAATTTTCCAGTTTTCCAGGAAAATTTTCTAAGGAAAACGGAAATTTTGAAAATGCATTTGGTTCGTCAAGTTTTCCAAAATTTTCCACGAAAACAAAAATTTTCATTTTCCCAAATTGTGTGCAAATTAGAAAACTCATTTTATCACTTTTCCAGAGTTTTTCATTTTCTAAAAGTTTTCCACAACGTCATTAGAAAATTGGGTCTATACGCTTTCATTCTAACAGATCGGGCCTATACGCGTTCTTTCTAATAGATACCCTAATCAGTCGCTCTTTCCATTGTGTGATTCAAGCATCAAGCGTCTCCTCCATCTCACCTCTGATTCATCACCGGAGTGCCGGTTGCTAGAGCGCCAATTGTCGGGCATCTCACCCCTTTGACCATCAGAGCTTCTGGTTCTCAGATTACTTCTGATTCAACACCCATCGTAGACTTTTCCCTAAACAATTCTTTAGTATTCAATTTCCCCCATTTGCCAAATTGCTTTAAATTCTGTTTCTCCCCCTTTTCGGTTTCAATTCATTTAGATATTATCTCTTTATGTAGCACCCGCTTCCTAGTATGTATTTTATTTTAGTAATTTTGCATTTTTGGCCTGGGACTTGGCAAGTTGAAGGCCCAACTCGCCGAGTAGAAGCGGGATGAGTGTAACATCCAAAAATTTACAACCAATTTAAACTTTTCAAAAACAACCGATATTCATTAAGTTATTACAAAAAGGTGTCCAACTCATTTTTTATCAGAGTATCCCAGGACATCAACATAAAACTGAGGAGCGGTACGATCACGCCTTCGCCTTGCCACGGTCTCCTGAAGTACCTAAAACAATACACTAAAACTGTAAGCCTGAAAGCTTAGTGAGTTACCCACAAAATACCAACCACAATACCACACACATATCATATCATATCATATCATAAACAGAACAGCCATGCATATCGAGTCTACAGTGTGACTGGTCCACCTGCACCAGGCTTTCAGTCCACTCGGTCCACTCTCTCTCCGAGTCTACAGTATGACTGGTCCGCCCGCATCGGGCCTTCAGTCCACCTAGTCCACTCTCTGAGTCTACAATATGACTGGTCCGCCCGCACCGGGCCTTCAGTCTGTCTGGTCCGCTCTCCGATCCTCGACACGTCTGGTTCGCCCTCTTGGGACCTTCAGCCTATTCGGACCCCTCGTCGGGCCTTCGGTCTAACCGGTCCGCCCTGGGTATGTTGGCCTACAACACAAAGCAGGACCCGCCTCAACCCAACCCCAGTCCAACAACCATGTGCACATAAACATATAATGTGCACATATAATGTGCAGGGCCTTCGGTCTAACCGGTCCGCCCTGGGTATGTTGGCCTACAGCACAAAGCAGGACCGGCCTCCACCCAACCCCAGTCCAACAACCATGTGCACATAAACATATAATCATATAACATCTCACAACTAATCAAACCGATCCAACATATCACATAACATAGCAACATCCTAACCAGGATACCGACCTAACCGGTCACTAGCATAGCATCATCCTATATACCAGGATACCAACCTTAACCAGGTCTCTAACATAGCATCATCCTATATACTAGAATACCGACCTTAACCAGGTCTCTAACATATACCATCCTAACTACCAAGATGCAAACATAGCAAAGCAATATCGTAACAAACAATACCCGGACTTCCATCCGATAAAGGGTCGGCCTTGGTGCCGTAGACCCTGTCAGTATAGTGAGGATAACTCACCTGAAACTGCCGACTTAAAGAAATAAGACCACGCTGCTCCAACCACCATCACGAACTCCACCACTGATCATTACCAAATAACCAAAACCAATAAACACCAATAATTACCAAAATACCCTTGGAAGTCAAACTGGTCACCCCTTGGTCCAAGTCAAAGTCCTCAGTCAAAGTTAACCTTCCTGGTTGACCCTACTCGCCGAGTCAACCCGTTGACTCGTAGAGTTCCTATGCTCAGAAACTCCCAAGCCACGACTCAACTCGCCGAGTCGCCCCAATACTCGTCGAGTCCAACAAGCTCTGAGTCCCTTCTTGCTCAACTCACCGAGTCATCCCTCGACTCACCGATTCACAGCTTAACCAGAAAAGGTTAAGGTTCCACGACCAGACTCGCCGAGTCCAAGAACAGACTCGCCGAGTCCAAGGCAATCTTCAACAGACTCGCCGAGTTGTTTTTCCAACTCGTCGAGTCCAAACGTGACATCTTCATTCAGACGATTTTAGGACATTTCATTGCTTCCAATACATAGATCTGGACTCCTAGGGCCAAATTCACACGTAAAGTTTCCAACATTACATGCATGCAAGGCTCAACAAGCTCCAAAGAAGCTACAAGGAGGTTTCGGGACAAATAATCAATCCCCATGGCTGATGCTTTAAGCTTCCATGGCTCACTATTAACCTAGATCTGAAGTTACCACTTCATATCTAACCTCTAAACTCGAATGGATTCCAATCAAGCTAAAATTCCCAAAACAACAACCAATAATGGATCTAGAAGGAGAAAACTCAAGGTAATGACTTGTTACCTTAGAAATGTGCCCAAGAAGGAGTAGATTCCAGAACTACAATGATCTCCCGATGCTAGCCTCTTGATCTTCTAACTTTCTCCTCTTGAATCCTTTTTCCAAGCTCAAACTTTAACAATGGAGGCTCACACACACTAATTAGGGTTTCTGGAACTCAAATAGGCAGTAAAGAGGCTGAGGGTGGCTATAATGTGCTTTATATAGGGCACAACTCCCGGAATTAGGTTTTTCTCCCTTCTGCACCAACTCGTCGAGTCCATCTGCCGACTCGGCGAGTTGGCCACTTCTCCTGTGATAAAATACCGCTCCGACTCGGAGAGTAAGAGGACCTACTCGTCAAGTCCCTGACTTAATTTACACTTTACTCCCTGGAACTCTTGATTCTGACTTGGGATGTTACAATTCTCCCCTACTTAGATTAGGCTTCATCCTCAAAGGCTGCTGCAGCACAAATTCCAAAATAATAATCCCACAATGCAACTTCGGGTCTCAACTGACTCAGATTCCTCCAAACACTACTATCAAATCTCATAGAATACAACTCTTTCTCTGCAGAGTTCTGACAATTGCTCCAAGTCGGCTACCGTCTTCCTCCTATTAATAACAACACTTATCAACTCAGGATCACCCAAAGGATACGTTCTTATTTCTGAATTTTCCCACTCATTCACCTCGTGCGAAACTAGATATCATTACAAACCACCGGTCCTGACCCGGTACCAATCCGTCACCCCTTTCCCAACTTGGCACTACTTCTATTGAATTGCACTGCTGGGAACTCTCCTGATTTCTTCTTGAGACGTCTCTTTCTTTCCATGCTAACAGGATGATAAATCCTACAGCTCCTGAGCAACTCCTGTGAGCTCCCACCTACAAACATATACACATAGTGAACCCGATCCAACATCCTCGTGCTGGAAAAACCCGACACACTGACGGTACCTCCAGACATCCCCATGATGAATTACCACTACATACATAACCTCCTGATCACAACCCTACTGAAAATCCAAGACTCCATCCTTGCATCCCTTCCGAACTCCTCTGGTTCTACACCACCGGAAATCCTTCCGCGACCTCAACAGACACCCAACCCGGATGTGCTTCCATACCACTGGCACAAACACAATGCTCAATAGTTATAATTAGAATACTTTCAATCATCCATCCACACTACTGCTTCTACTGCAGTGAACCAACACTCTTTCTCAGAGCTACATACCCTTCCCTTTCCTTATCCAAGGAAACCTGCTCGACGACCTTGCCATAACAAAAAGTGTCACGGTGCTCACACCCCACTCTACACTATCCCTTGTAGAGTAACCGCTATTCCATGCATCACATATACTCTGAATCTGATCACAAGGACTATCGAAGTCCATACACCACCTTTTACTAACATAATCAATACCCGGGGCCAGACCTACTGGTTGCTATTGCATCACAACATACTCAAGCCACCTCCTCATATAGATCTATCAACACATACAAAATCTTCAGCATGACTGGACCGCCTTACCAGGCCTTCAGCTAATCTGGACCACTCTCAGAACCTTCAGCATGTCTGGACCGCCCTCCAGGGCCTTCAACATGTCTGGACCGTTCTCCGAGCCTTCGGCCTGACTGGTATGCCCACCAGCCTTCAGTCTCCCCAGACCGCTCAAACTATTCTACATCATCCTGAACTATCCTTCCTGGGAATCTCTCCGTACATACTGTTCTAGCTTTCTAGGGGTTCCGAAATCTAACTCCATTCCATCTACTCAGATCCCAGCCTAATCCTAGGCCTCACAACAACCAATCACCTTTAACGAAAACCTTGTCCTGTACCCCGCCCCATTTGTCTGTCACTTACTCATACCAGCCCACACTTTTGGCTGACTGAAACACTGCTGAATCCCAAACAGCTAATCAACCTCTAATGCTTGTCGATCCTCTTGAGAATCTTCCAATTCTCCCCACTTAGAGCACTGACTACCAACCACCAGTGACACAACCGACATAAATCAATCATCCCTACTCAACATACTCCTCTTATCCATGAACTGATTTCCTCTGAAGCGAGCAATCCTCCACAAAATCACTTCTCGGCATCGCACATCACGAACTCTAAGGGAGTTCGACTCTTCGCTGAACACTTCTCAAATCGCAATTGCTATACCCGACAACAAGACCATACAACCAAATTCTGACCATCAATCCCTTGGATGCTAACTGCCTACAACTCCTAGTTACTAACACTCCCAACCAAACCATGAAACATGCAAAATGAAGAATAAAATACAACACTACATAAATAACCAGATAACTAGACAACAATGAAACGAAAACATAAGCGCAACTGCATCCGGTTCTGCCCTGACCTCCTCTACTGTAAGCTGAAAAGCGCGACCCTGAGTCCTCGGAGGCTCCGCTCCACCCTGATCTCCACCTATAATCCTCAAAGGTGCCGGTGCTGAAGTCTGCACCGGTCTAGCAACAAGCTGTGGACAGTTGGCCCTCAAGTGGATAACCTGACGGCAATGATAACAAATCCTCAAATCCTGAACCGGGGCTGACTGCTGACAATCCCTCGCATAATGCCCCTCTTTCCCGAACTTGCGGCACGCACCACCAGACCTACAAACTCCGGTATGACCCTTCCCACACTTCTCTCAAGTGCGTCTGCTCTGACTTCCTAACCTGGAATCAACGGTCTTGGACCATTTCGGCACCGGCTGCGACTGCGCCGGGGCTTGCCTCTGCTCTCTCAACTGCAACTCAATCTCCAACTCACTCCGCCGAGCGGCCTCCTGTAACTCCAGCAAGGTGTCGCACCTCTGCGTAGACACAAATTGCCTGATATCCCTCTTGAGCATACTCAGATATCGGGACATCTGAGCCTGCTCCGAAGCAAACTCAGGGCAAAACATCGCCCTCTCAGTGAACATACTGGTGATCTCCGTCACCGACTCTGAATCTTGCCTCAGTTCCAAGAACTCCTGAGCCAACCTCTCCCTCTCAACCCATGGAACATAACGGGTACTGAACATCTCCTGAAACTGATCCCAAGAAATCACAGCCCGCTGCGCGTACGAATAAGATCCCGTGGTCAACCTCCACCAATCCTTCGCCCCGAGCCTCAAAAGGTTCAGAGCACACCTCACCCTCTGATCCGCAGGGCATGAACACGTGAAGAAACAGCCCTCCACGTCTGACAACCATCTCATAGCAATGATCGGATCCTAAACTCCATCGAAAGTAGGGGGCTTCGTATTATCGAAGTCCCGATACTGAAAACCTCGACCAGTTCCTCCCCCTGCCACTGATACAGCCGTTGTAGCTGCCGCGACAGCCACCTCCGCAAGAGCTGCATAACGCTCATCAAAGTACTCAACCATGGCGGTCTTGATCGACCCAAACATCTCTGGTAACTCGGCCCAGAACATAGCAGCAACCTCATCATGCAGGATCTCACGAATCCTAGCATCCAACTCCTCCGTACTCATCTGACCAATGACCTCGGGTAGTACTGGTCCATCCTGACCACCCTCTCCTGATCCTGATCCCGGACCGGATCCTGCCCCGAGATGTCTTGTAATCTCCATACTGAAATTACGCCACAACACCCTAACAATCTCATGTACATAACAAATACTCGATCCCCACTCCTAGAGGAGCACCACTATCCCATAACGGACCTACCGGTCTCACGCAACCCTCCCATCCATGAAACTTCCACCAACCCTGCAGCACTAGTGTATGCTAGTCATACATAACGCTGGACCCTATAGACTTTCGAATATCCAATTCTACCCTAAGCTCCCAATCATACAAGAACAGAACATAAGGCCAAATCAAACATTCTTAGGCTATAAGATCTTAATTATGTATAACCATGATGCATACACTAAATAACTACAGTAATGATGTCAATTTCATACAAAGGAAAACCTAGGCTAGCAGGCATCATATAATCAGGCAATTCTATCATGCAATTCCTGAAGATCCCTAGTCTAGTACTAGCATGCTGTTCTAACATATCACATAATCAAACAACTTGTATGGTATTTTGGGGTCTACTTACTGGCTTCGACTAATCGTACCCTCTGCGTCCTCCTTTACTTATTTCAAAAAACCTTTTGAAAACAATTTTGAAAATCCCTCCTTGATTTGAGATTGGATTCACACAAATGTTCCTCCAATTCACTCAAACCAAGGATTTGATACCAACTTGTAACATCCAAAAATTTACAACCAATTTAAACTTTTCAAAAACAACCCATATTCATTAAGTTATTAAAAAAAGGTTTCCAACTCAATTATTATCAGAGTATCCCATGACATTAACATAAAACTGAGGAGCGGTACGATCACGCCTTCACCTTGCCACGGTCTCCTAAAGTACCTGAAACAATACACTGAAACTGTAAGCCTGAAAGCTTAGTGAGTTACCCCCAAAATACCAACCACAATACCACACACATATCATATCATATCATATCATAAACAGAACAGCCATGCATATCGAGTCTACAGTGTGACTGGTCCGCCTGCACCAGGCTTTCAGTCCACTCAGTCCACTCTCTCTCCAAGTCTACAGTATGACTGGTTTGCCCGCATCGGGCCTTCAATCCACCTAGTCCACTCTCTGAGTCTACAATATGATTGGTCCGCCCGTACCGGGCCTTCAGTCTGTTTGGTCCGCTCTCCGATCCTCGGCACGTCTGGTTCGCCCTCTTGGGGCCTTCAGCCTATTTGGATCCCTCGCCGGGCCTTTGGTCTAACCGGTCCGCCTTGGGTATGTTGGCCTACAGCACAAAGCAGGACCCGCCTCCACCCAACCCCAGTCCAACAACCATGTGCACATAAACATATAATCATATAACATCTCATAACTAATCAAACCGATCCAACATATCACATAACATAGCAACATCCTAACCAGGATACCGACCTAACCGGTCACTAGCATAGCATCATCCTATATACCAGGATACCAACCTTAACCAGGTCTCTAACATAGCATCATCCTATATACTAGAATACCGACCTTAACCAGGTCTCTAACATATACCATCCTAACTACCAAGATGCAAACATAGCAAAGCAATATCGTAACAAACAATACCCGGACTTCCATCCGATAAAGGGTCGGCCTTGGTGCCGTAGACCCTGTCAGTATAGTGAGGATAACTCACCTGTAACTGCCGACTTAAAGAAATAAGACCACGCTGCTCCGACCACCATCACGAACTCCACCACTGATCATTACCAAATAACCAAAACCAATAAACACCAATAATTACCAAAATACCCTTGGAAGTCAAACTGGTCACCCCTTGGTCCAAGTCAAAGTCCTCAGTCAAAGTCAACCTTCCTGGTTGACCCTACTCGCCGAGTCAACCCGTTGACTCGTCGAGTTCCTATGCTCAGAAACTCCCAAGCCACGACTCAACTCGCCGAGTCGCCCCAAGACTCATCGAGTCCAACAAGCTCTGAGTCCCTTCTTGCTCGACTCACCGAGTCATCCCTGGACTCACCGATTCATAGCTTAACCAGAAAAGGTTAGGGTTCCACGACCAGACTCACCGAGTCCAAGAACAGACTCGCCGAGTCCAAGGCAATCTTCAACAGACTCGCCGAGTTGTTCTTCCAACTCGCCGAGTCCAAACATGGCATCTTCATTCAGACAATTTCAGGACATTTCATTGCTTCCACTACATAGATCTGGACTCCTAGGGCCAGATTCACACGTAAAGTTTCCAACTTTACGTGTATGCAAGGCTCAACAAGCTCCAAAGAAGCTACAAGGAGGTTTTGGGACAAAGATACTCTAAATCAAGCCCCATGGCTGATGCTCTAAGCTTCCATGGCTCACTATTAACCTAGATCCGAAGTTGCAACTTCAGATCTAACCTCTAAACCCGAAATGGATTCCAGTCAAGCTAAAATTCCCAAAACAACAACCAACAATGGATCTAGAAGGAGAAAACTCAAGGTAACGACTTGTTACCTCAGAAATGTGCCCAAGAAGGAGTAGATTCCGGATCTACAATGATCTCCCGATGCTAGCGTCTTGATATTCTAACTTTCTCCTCTTAAATCCTTCTTCCAAGCTCAAACTTTAACAATGGAGGCTCACACACACTAAATAAGGGTTTCTGGAACTCAAATGGGCAGTAAAGAGGCTGAGGGTGGCTATAATGTGCTTTATATAGGGAACAACTCCCGGAATTAGGGTTTTCTACCTTCAACACCAACTCGTTGAGTCCATCTGTTGACTCGGCGACTTGGCCACTTATCCTATGTTAAAATCCCGCTCAGACTCGGCGAGTAAGAGGACCTACTCATCGATTCCCTGACTTAATTTACACTTTACTCCCTGGAACTCTTGATTCTGACTTGGGATGTTACAATGAGACGCTGGATTTAAGTGGTGGACTCGTCGAGTCGGGTCCCGTACTCGACGAGTAGACTCTGTTTGGACAAAACCCTAAACTGAGGGTTTGCACCTTATTTAAACAATCTTATACAGCCTCCATCGTCCCTTATGCTCCCAGAAACCCTCTATAGAAAACCCTAGCCTTTGTTGAAGCAATCTAAGTCATTCTGGTGGATTTTGGTGTTGGTGGTCTTAAGAAGGAAGGAGAAGAACGTGAGGAAACAAGAGGAGACCAGAGGGGTTCGAGTTTGTGCTTCATTTTCAGTCCTCAGAAGGTATAAAGTTGCTAACTTGCTTGTTCAATTGCTAGATCCCATTTTGTGGAGATTTAGGACTTTTATAAGCCATTTTAGGTAGCCAACCATGAATGCAAGCATGGTTGACGAAAAGCTTCGGATCTAGGTCCTTTGAGGGGTCACACGACAGAAAGTGGGTGCTTTTCCACCCAAGGAAGACTCCATGCAACCCAAGAGATTGTTTTAGGACCTTTTGGACTCAAAGTTTCATGTATGCACGTAAAGTTTGTAACTTTACATGCTAGAACGATTGTAGGAGCCTAGATCTATCCTTTGGTCATGAGTTGTACATCAGAAATCAAGGATTTAGGGTGTGGACTTGACCAACTCGGCAAGTCCGTTCTTGGGACTCGACGAGTCCAAGGCTTTGAGTCCCATATTTGTTGAGGGTCAAAAGAACTCAGTTGGGTGTTAGTAGGGTTGTAGCAGGACAGAAAGAGTGACCCAACGCATTGGACTTCATTTTAGACCTGGAGTTCATGGGACTCGATGAGTGCTAGAATAGACTCGGCGAGTCCAAGGCAGTCTCCCAACCCTTGAAGATGAACTCGACGAGTTGTTCATACAACTCGACGAGTCGAGGACAGGACGTGTTCTTATGATGAAGTCGGGCTCGATGAGTGTTCATACCGCTCGGCGAGTCGGATGAAGGTTCATTTGAGGTTGTGTTAGAAGGAGAACTCGTCGAGTCATCGCTAAACTCGACAAGTAGGGACGTGGAGGAGGAGAGTTGAAGAGGTAGGGACTCGACGAGTTGACGACCCAACTCGGCGAGTCGAGTCACTTGTAAGTTGACCTTGACGTTGACTTTGACTTTGACTTTGACTTTGACTTGGACATGGTCGGGGGTAAAATAGTGATTTTACCCTAAAGGGTAGATACCAGATTCTGATTAAGTGTTTTGTGGGGAATATAGTCGGAGGATTTCCGGAGCAGCAATAGTCAGAGATTCCCCCGCACGGATTATCATCAGCTACTCATTTGAGGTGAGTTTCCTTCCAGTAGAAACGGGTCTAAGGCACCAAGGCCGGCCCGTATAGATGATACGTTAGTATCGGAGTGTGGGCAGAGCCCGTATCTCATAGTTGAGTTTGATTATGACATATGCTTGTACGATAGAATTGTTTATACTCGTTGTCTGTGTGAAACTTGTATGTTATGGTTTAGTAGCTGAGTATGGACGAGGCCCGTATCTCAGAGATAGTGGAGTGTGGGCGAGGCCTGTATCTCCCAGATAGTGGAGTGTGGGCGAGGCCCGTAACTCCCGGCTAGCGGCGTGTGGGCGAGGCCCGTATCTCTGTGAGTGTGGGCGAGGCCCGTATTTCCTAGCTGTTCATTTTATGTGTATGGTATGTGGTATTATGGGGGAGCTTACTAAGCTTTGTGCTTACGGTTTTTAGTTTTATTTTAGGTACCTCTTCTTCGAAGGGGAAGGAGCCAACGCGGTAGCTGCACATCATACACACACCCCAGATTCCGCACTATGAGTTCCTTGGGATTGTACTCTGACATTATCACTATTTACGATTTGGATTTTCAAACATTATACATAGTTTTATGAGATGTTATGATTTTACAATGTTTTTCCTCCGAATGTTCTAATTAAAGTAATTTATAAAAATGAAATTTTTGGGCGTGAAAATTGGTCTGTTACAAGTTGGTATCAGAGCCCTGGTTTGAGGGATTCGGACACACCTTCGGGAGTGTCTGGACTCAAATCGAGGGACTAAAAGATTTTTGCAAAAGAAAATGATTTTTCTAAAAGTTAAGACAAAGAGTTTTGAAAAAGAACAAAGTGTGTGATGTGCGCGACCGGCTGAGCTCAAGTAAGTATTCCCCAAGGTACCCATACAAGTTTATGTTACGATTATCAGTTTCAGTTTCAGTAGAACATCATGCTAGATTAGGACTAAGGATCTAGGAAGGATGCCTTATGTGCCTATTGTATGAGTATCAGCTTTATGAGAACTGCATGCTAGTTTAGGGCTAAGGATCTAGGAAGGATGCCTTATGTGCCTATTGTATGAGTATCAGCTTTATGAGAACTGCATGCTAGTTTAGGGCTAAGGATCTAGGAAGGATGCTTTATGTGCCTGTTATATGCGTACCAGCTTATTGAGAACTGCATGCTAGTACAGATTAATCAGTATGATAGCCAGAGTAGTATATACTTGATTATGTGTACTCAACGCCCGAATGCTGCTTTCTTTGTGCTTTTAGGAGTTCTAGTTGTCTTTCACTAACTAGTAAACGAATATGTTAAGCTACATATTGCAAGGACTAAATAATTTCGGAAGGTTGGGTCTAGCTTTGTTTCGCAGCTCTTGTTTGAGTCCAACTGTTGTAGGGTAGGATCTCTCATTCAAAGAATTATCTAGTCTGAGTAATATGTAATAGTATTCGCGAGCTAGTTAGGGGAAGAAAGCAGGGACTTCTTATGCAGCTGATGGCGGAGAGTGGGTTGGCGATTACCTAGGGTAGGCCTAGGACGAGATTAGCATGAGATCAGCAGCAGTAGTAGAAGGGACTTGGTGGAGTCGAGGCGGTTCTTGAGGTAAATACAGATAGATGTGGAAGGTAGTATGGGCCCGTACTACTGAAAGCAGAGGATCCATACTTGAATCAAGGAAGGCTAATGCTAGACCAGGGAACTTGTGATGGGTGAGATCCCTCTATATGTATCAGTATCACTGACGGTTGTCGTTATGTATTGCAGAATGGTGGTACTATGTTCGAGGCCAGTAATTGGCAGTTCAGGAGAGGGATTGGGTTCGGGCTCAGGTTCCGAACCAGTGGATGAGAGGCTACGCGAGTTTATCGCGTCCGAGATCACTAGAGGCATCCTTGATGCGACCCCAGTCATCTTTGGGTCGATCAAGGAAGGGATTGTCGAGCTGATGGAGGATCGCCTCCGGGCATTCAGGAGCGACATGGCGACCAGCCAATCGGGATCACGCACATTGTCCTTTAAGGACTTCAGGGGCAGTGGTGCGCCAGATTTCCATGGGGCGAAGGACCCCATTGTAGCCAAACAGTGGATTGCAGACATTGAGTCTGCACAGTTGACCAGCTTTTGCCCTGAGGGGTTGAAGGTTAGATATGCAACAAGATGTTTGAGAGACAGAGCCAGAGATTGGTGGGAGTCGGTCGGTGACTCCCTGGGAGCCTCAGCTATTGCGGCTATGACATAGCCGAACTTCGTGACCAGATTCCGGGCTGATTTCGCACCCGCTGTGGAGCTCCAGTGACTAGCCCTGGAGTTTCTTGATATGAGGCAGACGACTGAGTCCGTGGCGGAGATCACCGCCAAGTTTCGAAGAGGGCTTTGTTGGTGCCTCAGTATGCGGGAGATGAGGACATAAGGAGGACCCGCTACCATGACATGCTGCGGGCCGACATTCGTGAGCATGTCAGCTTCTCCGCTTGTCCTACCCTGGATTCTATGATTGCCAGGGCGAGGGAGAGAGAGAGAGATTGACCTAGAGCACATTGGTAAGAGGAAAGCTGGGGAGGGATTGGTGATTGGGGCTTCGGGGAAGAAGCCCAAGGGGCTAGATGGGAGGCCGAAAGGCCATCTAGGACAGGGTCCCTGCAAGAAATGCGGCAGGTCTCATGAGGGAGCGTGTAGGATGGGATCGTCTGGCTGCTACAAGTGCGACAAGACAGGGTATTTCAGCAGGGATTGTACCGCCCCTGCACCCACTATTCAGACATCTGAGTTGTTGTGTTTCCACTGCAACCAGAGGGGCCACAAGAAGGCCAGTTGCCCCCAGCTGACAGCAGCAGCAACGCCAGTGAAGGCGCCAGCTCCAGCGACCCTGTGGATTACGGATGGTCGGCAGGGAAAGGAAGAGGCTCCAGTGGTGAGGAGCCGGGATTTCTAGTTGACGATAGAGGAGGCACGCGCTGCACCCGACGTGGTGACGGGTATGATTCTTTCCCTATGATCTATTTATATGATGTATATGATATTGATATGTGCTCTGTTTAGGATCGTTCCATGTGAACGGTATCCCAGTTCAGGTATTGTTTGATTTGGGTGCTACCTGATCGTTTGTTTCTCTTGCGCTTAGCAAGAGGTTTCCCGAGCCTTCAGGCATGTTGGATTGCCCTTTAGAGGTAGAGATTGCCGATGATTGATCGGTGCGAGCATCAACGGTATTCCGAGATTGTGTGCTGAGATTATTCGAGGAGTGCTACCTGGTAGACCTGGTTCCCATACCTTTACGGGGGAACAAGGTTATTATCGGCATGGATTGGCTAAGCCCTAATGGGGCGGTGATCGACTGCGCGTAGCATTTGGTGCAGATCAGGACCCCAAGTGGGGGAGAACTGGTGATTCAGGGCGAGTTGTCACAATGAGGACTAGCTTTGTGTTCGGCAGCAAGGGCTAGGCGTTACCTTCAACAGGGTTGCGCAGGATATGTCGCCTATGTTATGGATACCGGGAGGTGGGTAGGGCGACGGTGAGTAACGTTCCGGTAGTACGAGACTACACAGAGGTGTTCCCATAGGAGCTTTCTGAGATACCCCCAGAGCGACAGGTGGAGTTCAATATCGACCTAGTCCGTGGTGCGGCTCCGATAGCCAATGCACCATATCGGTTGGCACCTCCTGAGATGCAGGAGTTGTCTACACAGCTACAGGAGCTGTTAGACAATGGATTTATTAGACCAGGCAGTTCGCCCTGGGGAACCCCGATTCTGTTTGTGAAGAAGAAGGATCGGTCGCATCGGATGTGTATAGATTATAAGGAGCTAAATAAGGTAACGGTGAGGAACCATTACCCACTCCTGAGGATTGACTACCTCTTTGACCAGCTTCAGGGAGCATCTTGGTTTTCCAAGATTGATTTGCGCTCGGGTTACCATCAGATGATGGTCAGAGAGGAGGATGTACAGAAGACTGCGTTTCGGACTCGATATGGCAATTATGAGTTCGTGGTGATGCCCTTCGGGCTCACCAATGCTCCTGCCACGTTCATGGATCTCATGAATCGCGTATGTAGGCCGATGCTGGATCGGTCCGTGATAGTATTTATCGACGACATCTTGGTCTATTCCAAGATGCAGGAGCAGCATGAGGAACATCTGAGAGAGGTTTTAGATACTCTGAGGAGGGAGAGCTTGTACGCCAAGTTCTCCAAGTGTGAGTTCTGGTTGCGCGAAGTGCGGTTTCTTGGGCACCTTGTCAATCAGAACGAGATTATGGTCGACCCGGCCAAGGTAGAGGCCATAATGAGATGGGAAGTTCTGAAATCTCCATCTGAGATTCAGAGTTTCCTGGGATTGGCCGGCTACTATCGGAGATTCATCCAGGATTTCTCCAAAATAGTCGTGCCATTGACTCGGCTAACGAAGAAGGTCGTAGTCTTCTGTTGGGGGCCTGAGCAGCAAGCCGCATTCGAGACCCTGAGGTAGAGATTGTGTGAGGCGCCGATCTTGGCCCTGCCAGAGGGCGTAGAGGATTTTGTGGTATACTGCGACACGTCTATTTCCGGTTTAGGCATGGTATTGATGCAGAGAGGGCATGTTATTGCCTATGCTTCGAGGCAGCTGAAGCCTCACGAGGCGAATTACCCGATGCATGATTTGGAGCTGGGGGCTGTTGTATTCGCCCTCAAGACTTGGCGTCATTACCTATATGGGGTTCGTTGTACCATTTACACGAACCATAAGAGCCTGAGGTATCTCATGGACTAGCCAAATCTAAATATGAGGCAGCGTCGGTGGCTTGACATGGTAAAGGATTATGATTGTGAGATCCTTTACCACCCAGGGAAGGCCAACGTGGTGGCCGATGCGCTTAGCCACAAGGCTGCTCTGATCAGAGATATCTGCATGCGGATGAGAGTAGTGATCCCGTTATTGGAGCAGATCCGAGAGGCCCAGCAGGAGGCTATGAAGGAGGAACATCGGAAGAGTGAGCGTATCGTGGGTCAGGTTTCCTCCTTCGATTATGACAGCAGGGGATTGTTGACATTACACCGCAAGGTGTGGCTTCCATACCTCGGAGGCGTGCGCCAGGTTTTGATGGAGGAGGCGCACAAATCCCGATTCTCCATTCATCCCGGGGCGACGAAGATGTATAGGGATATTCGTCTTGATTATTGGTGGCCGTGCATGAAGCGGGATGTAGCATGGTATGTTGAGAGGTGCTTGACCTGCAGGAAGGTCAAGGCCGAGAACCAGAGGCCACACGACAAGATGAATCCGTTGGATATTCCCTTGTGGAAGTAGGAAGATATTACTATGGATTTCATCACCAAGCTTCCCAGGACCGCGCAGGAAGTGGATTCCATATGGGTCATCGTGGATCGGTTGACCAAGAGTGCCCATTTTATACCGATCCAGGAGAGCATATCAGCCGAGAGAGCTGGCTGATATTTATATTTGAGAGGCGGTGGCTCGTCACGGGGTGCTGGTCTCCGTGATTTCTGACAGGGATGTTCGGTTCACTTCTAGGTTTTGGAAGAAATTCCACGACGAGTTGGGTACTCGTCTGCATTTCAGCACCGCCTTTCACCCGCAGACGGATGGCCAGAGCGAGCGGACCATCCAGACTCTGGAAGATATGTTGCAGGCATGTGTGTTAGATTTTGGTGGTAGTTTGGATACTTACCTTCTGTTGGCTGAGTTCTCCTACAACAATAGCTACCACGCGAGTATTGATCGTCCTCCCTTTGAGATGTTATACGGGAGGAGGTGCAGGACCTCGATATGCTGGGGCGAGGTTGGCTAAAGGGTCATGGGGAGCACCGAGGTGGTGCTCAAGATGACAGAAAGAATTCAGTAGGTCAGGAGCAGACTTCAGACTACACAGAGTCGGCAGAAAAGTTATGCCGATAAGCGTCATTCAGATCTGGAGTTCCAGGTCGGGGATATGGTTCTCCTGAAGGTGTCGCCATGGAAGGGCATCATCCGATTCAGGAAACGGGGCAAGTTGGGTCCCAGGTATATTGGACCCTTCAGGGTTATAGCCCGAGTGGGCAAAGTGGCATATAGGTTGGATCTGCCAGCCGAACTCAGTCAGATTTATAGCACATTTCACGTCTCCCAGTTACAAAAATGTTTGACGGACGACTCGTCAGTGGTACCATTAGAGGATATTCAGGTTGATGACAACCTGAATTACATTGAGCGGCCTGTAGCGATTCTCGACCGGAAGTCGAAGGATCTAAGGAACACGAGGGTGGAGCTCGTGAAGGTGCAATGGCAGCACCGGAAGGGCTCGGAATGGACCTGGGAGCTAGCGGATGAGATGATGGAGCATTACCCGGAGCTATTCCAGGATCAAGGAACAGACTTCGAGGACGATGTCTAAAATAAGCGGGGGAGATTTGTAGCACCCGCTTCCTGGTATGTATTTTATTTTAGTAATTTAGCATTTTTGGCCTGGGACTCAGCAAGTTGAAGGCCCAACTCGCTGAGTAGAAGCGGGAAGAGACGCAGTATTTAAGTGGTGGACTTGTCGAGTCGGGTCCCGGACTCGACGAGTAGACTCTGTCTGGACAAAACCCTAAACTGAGGGTTTGCACCCTATTTAAACAATCTTATACAGCCTCCATCTTCGCTTATGCTCCCAGAAACCCTCTATAGAAAACCCTAGTTTTTGTTGAAGCAATATAAGTCATTTTAGTGGATTTTGGTGTTGGTGGTCTTAAGAAGGAAGGAGAAGAACTTGAGGAAACAAGAGGAGACCAGAGGGGTTCGAGTTTGTGCTTCATTTTCAGTCCTCAGTAGGTATAAAGTTGCTAACTTGCTTGTTCAATTGCTAGATCCCATTTTGTGGAGATTTAGGGCTTTTATAAGCCATTTTAGGTAGCCAACCATGAATGCAAGCATGGTTGGGGAAAAAGCTTCAGATCTAGGTCCTTTGAGGGGTCACACGACAGAAAGTGGGTGCTTTTCCACCCAAGGAAGACTCCATGCAACCCAAGAGCTTGTTTTAGGACCTTTTGGACTCAAAGTCCCATGCATGCACGTAAAGTTTGTAACTTTACGTGCTAGAACGATTGTAGGAGCCTAGATCTATCCTTTGGTCATGAGTTGTACATCAGAAATCGAGGATTTAGGGTGTGGACGTGACCAACTCGGTGAGTCCGTTCTTGGGACTCGACGAGTCCAAGGCTTTGAGGTCCATATCTGTTAAGGGTCAAAAGAACTCAGTTGGGTGTTAGTAGGGTTGTAGCAGGACAGAAAGAGTGACCCAACGCATTGGACTTCATTTTAGACCTGGAGTTCATGGGGCTCGACGAGTGCTAGAACAGACTCGGCGAGTCCAAGGCAATCTCCCAACCCTTGAAGATGAACTCGACGAGTTGTTCATACAACTCGGCGAGTCGAGGACAGGACGTGTTCTTAGTATGAAGTTGGGGTCGACGAGTGTTCATACCGCTCGGTGAGTCGGATGAAGGTTCATCTGAGGTTGTGTTAGAAGGAGAACTCGTTGAGTCATCGCTAAACTCAACGAGTAGGGACGTGGAGGAGGACAGTTGAAAAGGTAGGGACTCGACGAGTACACGACCCAACTCGGCGAGTCGGGTCACTTGGAAGTTGACCTTGACGTTGACTTTGACTTTGACTTTGGCTTGGACTTGGTCGGGGGTAAAATAGTCATTTCATCCTAAGGGTAGATACCAGATTCTGATTATGTGTGTTGTGGGTAATATAATCGGAGGATTTCCGGAGCAGCACCAGTCAGAGATTCCCCCGCACAGATTATCAGCAGCTACTCGTTTGAGGTGAGTTTGCTTCCAGTAGGAACGAGTCTACGGCACCAAGGTCGGCCTGTATAGATGATACGTTAGTATCGAAGTGTGGGCAGAGCCCGTATCTCATAGTTGAGTTTGATTATGACATATGCTTGTACGATAGAATTGTTTATACTCGTTGTCTGTGTGATACTTGTATGTTATGGTTTAGTAGCTGAGTGTGGGCGAGGCCCGTATCTCCCAAATAGTGGAGTGTGGGCGAGGCCCGTGTCTCCCAGCTAGCGGCGTGGGGGAGAGGCCCGTATCTCCGTGAGTGTGGACGAGGCCCGTATCTCCTAGCTGTTCATTTTATGTGTATGGTATGTGGTATTATGGGGGAGCTCACTAAGCTTTGTGCTTACAGTTTTCAGTTTTGTTTCAGGTACCTCTTCTTCGAAGGGGAAGGAGCCGGCGCGGTAGCTGCACATCATACACACACCCCAGATTCCGCACTATGAGTTCCTTGGGATTGTGCTCTGACATTATCACTATTTACGATTTGGATTTTCAGACATTATACATAGTTTTATAAGATGTTATGATTTTACAACGTTTTTCCTCTGAATGTTCTAATTAAAGTAATTTATAAAAATGAAATTTTTGGGCGTGAAAATTGGGCTGTTACACTTTAGCAGCCATAATACCTTCTCTCACATCTCCCGAATCGAAGGTTGTCTCTTATTGTTCAAGAATCTCATGTACTAATCCGCAAATTCACCGGTTTCATATATTTCTTGTGTTTGTTAGTTTATATTCTTTTTTTTTACTTTTTCAACACACCCATCTCGCATATGATCCATATAATCAATTTCTATGAAATTGTTTTTTGCAGTATATGTTCTTAATTCATGTTGGTTTTGTCTCCTTCCTTGATTTCTTTAATGGGTGTATCCACCTGTTTTTCATGTCGTTTAGGTTTAACGTTCCATTACTAGAAAATACCAAATCATAAAGAATTGCTATAATCAGTTTCTGCGAAATGTTCTTGCAATTTTGTTATTAATTCATATGGGCTTCGTTTCTTTTGTTGGTTTTTATTTTGCTTTGATTTACTTGATGTACTTGAATGACCTAAAAATTTGGGATTTTTTGGTTTTCTTTTCTTTTACCTCCACAGATTTGTTGTTCTTGGTTCTTGTTGTATTTGGCTAACTGATGTCTGATAAATCAGAGCAATTCAGAGTTCAGTGCACTTAATTTGAAAATGTAGGAGTGCACAATATATCAACAGTATTATAAAATTTGAAAATTTTCACTATTTTCTTCTCTATGTGATTGAATAATTGCACAAAAATATCATGATTCTTGGTGATATTTTCAAAAAGTTACAAAGCTTAGTGGTATATCTTTGTTGTTTGTGTGATGTTTTTGTCCTGTTTATGTGCTGATTTTGTTATTTATATGCTATTATGTGCTGTTTTTCTGTTGATTTTGTTGTTAATGTGCTGTTTTGAGTTGTTTTGTGATGTTTTTGAACTTTATTTTCTTGTGTTGATTGTGCTGTTTTTTGTATGGATTTTGTGTCATTATCGGTTTGTGGGGAATTGGTTTAAATTTGGGTTATATATAGATGGGTGGACACAACAGTGATACTATGGATTGGACCGAAGAATGTGAAAAGTATTTTTTAGATATTCTACATGAAAGAGTTAAAAGAGATCCTAACGGGGCTCCAATCTTCAAAGGAACCGATTGGGTATAGATGGATGAACAAATTTTATGAAATTTGCTATAAGATATGGCCCTGAAAAGTTGAAAGGAAAATACCACCGTATGAGATATGTGCATATGAAGTTTAGTGAGTTGATCAACCATACATGTGTCACATGGGATGCTGCGTCTAGAAAAGTATTTGCTAATGACACTGTTTGGGATGATTATTTTAAGGTATACACTTTTTTAAGCTTGATGATTTGTTAATTTTGGCTTACTGTACTAACTAGTAAGGTATTGTTATGCCAAATATTACAGCAAGATAAAGTTTTTAAAACATTCAAGAAAAAGGGTTGCAAGATCTATCCATTGTTGAGTCTTGTGTTCAGTGGTTCTACAGCTTTTGGTGCTTTTCATAATGCATCCACTTGTGCTCCTCAAACATCAGAAGAACAACGTAGAATTGAGGACGAGTACCTAGATGTGAGTAGTTTTGGCGAGAGTGCGTTTGATGGGGGTAACCGGAAAGGAAAACGTAAGACGGAAGGGGACATTGAGGGTCTACCCGGTACAAGAGGAGAGAAAAAAGTGATGGAAGCTCCAAGTATGATATCCTTTTATATGCATGGTCAGACTCAATGATTGCTAGAAAGGAAATAGATTTAGCAAAAGCAGAAAGATATAAGTCAAAGCATGAAGACACAACAAGCTTGTTTGTAGAGGAATACTCTGTTGGTGATTGCATGGCTACCTTGGAAGCTACAACCAATGTTAGTTCTAGATCTTACAACAAGGCATTATCATTCTTTCGTGATATTAATTGGAGAAAAATGTTCCTAATGATGTATGAGAATAAGAGGAAAGATTGGCTTGATTCTTTGGATGAGTAGTTGTTTTACAATGTAGGGATGTCGTATGAAATTTGATACAAATTATTGCAGTAGTTTATTTGGTATTTGAATTTGGTGTGTCGTGTGTTTGATGTTTATGTATGAACTTGATGTCATTTATGGTATATATATATATATATATATATATATATATATATATATATATATATATATATATATATATATATATATATATATATATGGAACTTGATGTGTTATTTTACTTGACAAGCATTAATTATGAATGATTTATTATGCAGATAAAGTGCTACAATGTCAGATTCCTCAGATAGTAGCTCTTACTTAGATGACGATGATGATATGGATGATATGATGATGTTCTTTTTTATAAAAAAGCACGAGAAGAATTTTATTGATCGAACTCCTTGTAGTACATTATGCTAAGTGGAAAAGAATATATTAGAGAGATATTATGCGGGAATCCTATTCAGTGTTATGAAGCAATTAGGATGAAGCCACATGTTTTTTTGAACTTGTGTGATAAACTAAAGATGATAGGTTTGTTACAAGATCGTAAGGAAGTAAGTGTAGAAGAAGGTTTGTCAATGAGTTTGCGGATTCTTTGTCATGGCACAACACAACGACTGATTTCTGATCGTTTTCAACATTCCACTTCGACCGTGCATTATTGGTTTAAGAATGTATTAAGAGCTTTGAAGGCGTTTGCTCTTTCAGTAGTTAAAACAGTTGATAGAGGTGAAGTTCAACCAAAAATTCGAGCAAATTCAAGATGGTATCCATTCTTTAAGGTATTCATTGATCTCTCCTTGTTAATATTTACACATATAAGCTCTATTTCTCTATATATCTCTCACAAATATATATATATATATATATATATATATATATATATATATATATATATATATATATATATATATAGAGAGAGAGAGAGAGAGAGAGAGAGAGAGAGAGAGAATTGTATCGATGCTATTGCTGGCACACATGTAGCAACTTGGGCTCCATCATCAAAGCAAAAGTCATTTCGAGGAAGAAAAACAGTTCTTGTAACATAAAATGTGATGGCAATTTGCTCCCATGATATGATGTTCACTTTTGTGTATGTCGGCTGGGAGGAAACGACAAATGACTCTCGTGTATTTTACGATGCTGTTATTAGACCCAAAAACAAATTTCCAATACCAACTGGTGGTAAGATTTCGCAATTTTTTGTTTATCTTATTTATTTAATCTAGTTTTTAAATACTCAACTCATATATATATATATATATATATATATATATATATATATATATATATATATATATATATATATATATATATATATATATATTGCATTATGTGGTTGTAGATCATTTCTATGTTGTTGATAGCGGGTAATCGAATTTGAAGAGATTTTTAGCACCATATCGTGGTGAACGGTATCATCGTTCAGATTGGCAACGTGTTAGTGGAGTTAAAGAAAGAATTATTCAACTTTATGCATTCATCCGTTCGTAATGTCATAGAACTAGCATTTGGTGTTCTTAAAAAAAGATATCATATTTTGCAAAATATACCAAATTATCTGTTGAGACGTCAAATGTTGATTCCACATGCATGTTGTGCATTGCATAATTACATACGAATGGAAGATAGGACGGACATTTTATTTACTAGATATGGTGATGAAAATCTTCAAAACTTTGAAAAGAGTTTGCAAGTGGTTCAAGAGGGGTTTCCTTTGGATATGACGAGTCAAGATGAGATGCTTCAGGTTAGAGATTCGATTGCTGATATGTTGTGTGAAAAATATACACAACGGCGCCGGAGACACTTGCGAGCTTGATACCATTATAGAAGTAGAAATGTCTTATTGAAAAATGTTTCTTTTTTATGTTTACTTTTATGTTGAAGTATACATTAAGATTTATGTTTGATATTCCTATATTAAAGTTGTGTTTGATTTTATGTTAAAATATGTTTGATTTTATGTTATTGGAAAATGTTTAATTTCATGTTAAAATATGTCTAATATTGTAATATTTGAAAAAATAAAAAATGGAAAATGAAAAGTGATAGAAAAATGCACAATCAAATGCGTTCTCTAATTTTCCAAAATGGAAAATGAAAACTCCATCTCTTTCAACCAAACGCGTTTTCAAAATTTTCATTGAAAACTGAAAATGAAAACGCAACTCTATTTTCTGAAAATGTTTTCTTAGAAAATAAAAACATTTTTCCTCAACCAAACACACCTAGTCTTCCTATAGCAATATTAGGTGGCGATTATGTTTTCCTGAGATGGAAACAAGGTCAACATCATGACAATGGTAACACACATTCCAAAGGTCAGGGTTGATTCAACCTCCTCGTGAAAGTTAGTTATAGTTTCTTCCGGTAACATAAACTATATCAACCACATTATGCAGTATAATGCTTTATAGGTGTTTATTTACAGATATATAAATAAATATATATGCATCATGAAGCTTAGTTTAAAGAATGTTTTTAGTGATATATATATATATATATATATATATATATATATATATATATATATATATATATATATATATATATATATATATATATATATATATATATATATATATATATATATATATATATATATATATATATATATATATATATATATATATATATATATATCATGGTAAGAAAAATGTTTTTTGATTTGGTCATTCGGGAAAGCTGTAGATTTTTTTTTTTTTGGGAAAGTTGTAGATTATTGCTTGGAAAAAAAGAGCTTTGGTTTAAATAGTATAATCGTCAGATTGAACTTTATATACCGGAAGTTAACGTGCAAATTGATAATGGAGCAAAATAGAAAAATATGTGAAAAATGTAGGTTTTTTTGTAAAAGAAAAAAAGTTTTGATTTAAACCGGAAAATCGTTAAAACTTATGGGTCTTTTATGAAATTACCCTTAAATTATTTATTAAATTGCATTTTCGTATTGTTGTTTTTTTCTTTTGGCAAGATATTTAGCTGACATTTTAAGAGTACTTAATATTATTGATTGTATGATAAAATGATCAAACTTTTGTGAACCATGGAGAAGAAGATATATGCTCACTATATTTTGATATATAAAGATAACAAAGATGTGTATCTATCAAAGGCGGATGCAGGATTTTATGGTAGGGGTTGTACGGGAGAGTTAGGGGTTGCACGGTAGTAGAAAAAATAAAAATTTCGAAAATTTTTCCACTGCGGCCGGAAAAGTTAGGGGTTGTCGGTGCCACCGTGGACCACCTCTAGGTCTGCCCCTGGTATCTATAAAATTTTCTATTCTATGTATTTGAAGCACTTTACAGTTCACACCACTTAGATATTTCCGGTCAAGCACTTGATAAATCATTTCATGAAATGTATCTACGAAATTTATATTAAGAACCAGATTGTAAAATGTTTAATGTAGCATTATAATTATAGTTTAAATTTCTCAAAAGAAATAGAATCTAAGGGAATTGAATTCTCCACACCTTTGGTTGACAATAAATGAAATAGAATCAATGAGCATTTTTGACTAGGAGGAGGGAAAACATGCGGAGAATAGTTTACTTGTGAAATTTTAGGGTTAAACAGGTATTTGAGTATTTTTAACAAGGACATGCTTGGAATTAAACCCTTAGTGAAATTCTAAGGTTAAATAGGTATTTGTGAAATTGTAAGATGGATTTTGACATCCATTGATCATAGAATTTTGTGAATTCCAATGAAATTTAGTTACCTACTTACCTACTCATTTGCAATTTGCAACGGAAGACATGATTGAAATGTAATTGATTCCAATTCCAACCAAATCTTACGAAATCCAATTAACAAACCAAACGTACTCAAATGTAACCGACACATTTCTTAGCGGACCCATCGAAAATGCACTATTTTCTACGAAATGGTCCTTTATATTTAACACGTTTTTTTTTTTTTTTTTTTTTTTTTTTTTTTTTTTTTTTTTACGTTAATTTTTTTTGGTAAAATCTCTCAACCTTAGACTTTGTTTTCGCAATATGAAGCACCCCATTGATGCAAATATGGTCTACAAAAAAAAAATGATTTCTTGATAAATAATCTCGTAAAATATGAACAAATTCACATAATGGCAAAAAAAAATAAGTTTTTTTTTTTTTTTTTTCATTGCACAAGTTATTTTAAGGTTAAACATCTGTATAGCATTTTGAAATGTCCACTACATTTCGTAGTGGGTCCTCTGCAAAATGTGTGGTTATATTTAGGAATTGGATTTTTTTGGGCATTACTTGGCAAATGATTAAAAATATGGCTAGTTTTGTTATTTTCACTTTCTTTTTTATCCATAATAGCAACATAATATGATAAGTGTGAACGTAGCCCTTTACCTTCACTACAACCATATATGAACTGAAACTTGTGAACTGTTTGCAAGATTCATTTTGCATATTGTTATTGCCCATAAAGAAATGGAAGTATGATGATGTTTGATCTAATTATGATACAAAATTGTAAATATGTTAGCTTTTTATGGTTTACATATTGCTATTATGAGTAGAGAAATGTAAGTATCCTTTTATAGTACATTGAATATATTGGTAAAATAAGTATCATACATTTTTATTTTTTACAATGTCTTATATTATAGGGTTGACAAAACTATAAGAGTGGTCCCTATGGTTAGATAAAAATTATCACTTTGGTCCAATGTCTTAATAACTCCATCTCTCTCTCTCTCTCTCTCTCTCTCTCTCTCTCTCTCTCTCTCTCTCTCTCTCTCTCACACACACACACACACACTTTCTCTCTCTGCATTCCGTCACAGACCAAAACCACAACCACAACCAGTCAACCTATCACCGCCAGTCGGACCACCACCCTCGATTTTCTAGTAAACACCACCAGCACTGGTCAACACCTCTCTCTCCCTCCATCATCTGCCGGAAAAATATGAACAACCAACTTCCACATGCCGGAAACCACAACCACAATCTCTCTCTCTCTCTCTCTCTCTCTCTATATATATATATATATATATATATATATATATATATATATATATATTTCCTGATGAACCCACACTCTTTCTCCAGATTTTCTAACATACAAGAACACAAGAAATCTGAAATTTAACATACATGAACCCCAAACAAACATGTTATCTGAACACACACTAAAAAATCATAAATTTAACAAATAAGAACACATATAAATCCCAGAGATTTTTTTAACACCAAAGAGATTTTCTAACACCAAACACATACATCTGTTCAAGATTTCATACAAAAAACAAGAAATTTGATATATACAAGAACACACTTGAACCAACTAGGGTTTCAAAAAATATGAAGGGCATCGCCGCCGCCACCGGTAGCACAACCACCATCACCTGAAGCCGGATGAGGGAGATGAAGAGACAAGTGGGAGATGAAGAGAGACATAAACGTATATTAGAGATCGGAGCTACAAACTCTACTCCGTTCATTCTCACTTCAAACCTTCACAAACGTAGATTTATCTCCTGCCTCATATCACCGCTGTCGCCTATAAAACCCTAATCAATCTTCTGCCTCATATCGTTGCTGCCCTTCGTGGTGAAACCCACAAGAGTTTTGATGCATTTGATATGTGAAAGGGAAGTCCAACGACTAGACGAGAACGGAGGTCCGACGATCTGTTCGTGGTGAAGTAAGAACGGAGAGAGACAAAGTCATTCCGTTGTCGCCTCTGTAAACTCTAGCAACGACGCATCGATTATTGACTTATAGATCTAAGCAACCCAGACGGCGCCGCTCAAACCCTTGCGCCATCAAAGTCGGAGATAGACGTTCTGAAAACTAACCCCACTGGAAACCTTACATTGTCGCCGATGACGAATAGACGAAGGCAACGACGTAAGAGAAGGAAATAGACAAACTGTTCAACTCTCATTTCTTTTTCTACGACGAAGTCGACGTTGGAAAATTCTAGGATTCCGACATCGACGGTGGGTTTGGTGGTCCGATTGGCGGTGGTGGGCTTACAGAGTGTGGTCCGCAACGGACTGGAGAGAGAGAGAGAGAGAGAGAGAGAGAGAGAGAGAGAGAGAGAGAGAGAGAGAGAGAGAGAGAGAGAGAGAGAGAGAGAGAGAGAGAGAGAGAGAGAGAGAGAGAGAGAGAGAGAGAGAGAGAGAGAGAGAGAGAGAGAGAGAGAGAGAGAGATGGATGGGGTAATTTCCTTTTTTTAAAATTACAAAACTATTATATCAAATAAAAAAAATGAAAATACAGAGAGTAAATTCATCATTTTAGGAAAATTCAAACCAAAATGAACCAAAGTGACAAGAAAATGAAAATCTTTAGACCATAAGTGCTGGTCGAAAACTTTTTGGCTTAATGCGACAATTTCTATCTAACCACAAAGACCATTCTTACAATTTTGTCATTAGGGTTATAGGGTTTTGGGATGTTATTTTTTACAATTAGTCTTGTTTCTAGGGCGGCATATGACTATTTAAATTCTTTAGTGGATGATGTTATATCAAATTGCTTTTCTAAAACTAACGCTTCTTCTTCAAACTCCTTGTTTGACTTTTTGGTTGAACTAAACTCTAATTCATCTAAAACTAAAATATAGATTACAACCTCCTAAAACTCTCGTCCGATTCTAGCCACATTATTATGGTATACCTTACATAAATTATATATATATATATATATATATATATATATATATATATATATATATATATATATATATATATATATATATATATATATATATATAGGACAATTAAAGTATTCAACAAATTTTCTTGAATAATATTTAGTATGGTCATATCATATTGGTATCAATTCTTCAATTCTAGACCATTGATTGCGAAAAAATGGAGGAACTAGGGTAGTGTTTGTTAGGATAGAATGGTCCATTTCATTGAAAAGAAAAAAAAGATGATTGCTTTATTTAATGGAATGGATCATTCTTGAAGGAATACAATTCCTTCCATTTTGTTAATTATCATTTCCTAAGCTTGGATTTTTGTTGCTTTAAGTTTTGAATTGAATAATTATTTATTAACCGTTAACAACATTATCTGTTTAAAAGCATAACCCTTTACAAATAATGATAAAAACATAACCCTTTACAAATAATGATAAAAACGAATAAGTAGTCAAATAGTTCTCAACGTGTATCCCCAAATGTCTTACCTTACATATTTGATCTTAAATATTTACCTAAAATGCAAGATGATCATGCACAAATATGTATCATTTACAACTCGATCAATCCTAAAATTGGATTCCCAAACAAATTTACACATTTACACATACACACATACTACATATATGTATGTGTGCATCACATTTTTATAAATGGATATACATATTATGTTTGTTCTAATTATGGTTAAACATTGTCTATAAACACCAAAAACGAATTATGATTGATCAATATTTTGTAAACACCATCCTTTCCTGTTTAATATGTTACTATATATGTATAACTTCTACCACTATAACAAAAGTTCCTAATTTTGATGTATTGTGATAGAAAAAACTTCATTTAATTCAATAGGTATTTTGATGGACAAACATCAGACATAGTTATCTTTAGAATATTCATTAATTTTATACCCACATGGGTGTCCAAGGAGAGAATCCATCCATAAGAGAGGTCTCAAGTTCAAGCATGGGCATCACCTTTCTTGCTCTAGGGACAATGTGATATCGAACATGGTAATCAAAAAAATATTGTTGGGAGTGACGTTGATCATCGAAAATCGAGGGAATGAAGATTGTGGTGGTTTAGGCAAGGCATGTACAAAGGAGGCAACTAACAGATGTTGCTAGGAGGGTGGAGATAGTCAAGGCAGATGGTGCGAGCACGAGAAGACATCGAGAAGGAAATGGAAAAAGACTGTAAGGTTAGACTTGAAGGAGTTGTATGAGCTCATAAATGAGGGTGTTGAGGCCTAGAGTCATCATAGTGGAGTAGTGTAAGATTTGTCTAGGTTCCAGTTTCCTTTTTCACTGTTTGGTTTGACATTTCGTACTCCAAAGGTCATCCATTGTGGGCTAACATTACTTATGTCGGAGGTCATCAATGAAAGCAATCTCCCCGCCCTTACCTCATTCATTTCATTGGTACTTAGGTATTGTTGTTTATATAGGATTTACTAGTATTATCCTTGTATATCCATAGGTGTCCTATGAATAAGGATGTGAGGATCCATAAGAGAGGTCACAAGTTCAAACCTAGGCATAACCTTCTTGCTCTAGTGGCATATATCTTTTTTATTTCTTTTTTGCACCTTGTTTTTAAATAGATAATCGAATATTGTTATGAGGGGGGAGTCAGTCAAGGCTGGTGTTGTGAGCACGATAGGACATCCAAGAAGGAAATGAGAAAAGAGTATGAGGTTAGACTTGAAGAAGTTGTATGAGCTCATAAACGAGGGTGTTAAGGCTTAAAGTCAAGGTAGTGGAGTAGTATAAGATTTGTCTACGTTTTGGTTTCTCTTTTCACTCTTTGGGCTGACATTTCTTACACCACGGGTCATCCATTGTGGGCTGACATTACTTATGTCAAAGGTCATCAATGAAAGCAATCTCCCTACCCTTTGGTGAAGGTTCAATTGTCTACATATTTCCTCCTCCTTACCTCATTCATTTCATTGGTACTTAGGTATTGTTGTTTATATAGGATTTACTAGTGTTGTCCTCGCAAAGCTATAGGCGTCCTATGAATAAGGGGGTGAGAATCCATAAGAGATGTCACAAGTTCAAACCTGGGCATAATCTTCCTGCTCCAATGGCGTATACCATTTTATTTCTTTTTTGTACCTTGTTTTAAAATAGATAAACAAATGATGTCAGAAGGGTGGATGTAACATCCCAAAAATTCCAGACAAAAAAAATTCATTTTTAATTCATTTCAAAACATCCAATAATCATGTTAAAACTGTTGGATTAAGTGTCTAAGCTCATACCTATAGTTTGTATGTACTTGGATTGATCGTATCATAGTCCTTTTGGGTTGCCTTCATACTAGCAACTAAACAAGATGACCTGTTGAGAAAAGAGGAAGAATTTATTATATAGAATAATAAATTAATATAGATGATTTATTAATGTATTATGGAAATAATATATTAATTAGATATCATGTTATTTAATTAATATTTAATCCGAAATTAATTTGGAATTAATTTTGGGATTAAATGAATTAATTAAAAATGCAGGGGCTATACAACAATTTATTAATAGTTGTGGATTTGGGCTCTTCAACCACCCTACTAGAGTTGGATGAAAACTTCTAGGGAATCCCTAGAATTTTCATCCAAGGCCTAAGGGATGGGAGTCATTGGGCTGCTTAGGGCTTAAGCTAAAGAATTAAGGTTTCATCCTTAAAACCCTAGTTTTGGCTCTAAGCTACATCAACTATATAAGGAGCTATAACCCCTCTCGATTTCGGCCATGCAATCCTAACACTAAGAAGAGTCGAATTCTTGAAGCTTCTTCATCCCCTCTCATATCATCATCTTGCTTAGTGTGTTTGTGAGCCATTAGAGGTGTTACACTTGTGACACTTGCTCTCAAGTCCAAGATCTTCAATGAATTTATTGTTATTACAATATAACAATTGAGGTATGTATTCTAAACCTAGTTTTTTTAATTTCGAAAATTATAGATGCCTCTTAGGGTTTCTTGTTTTGTGTTCAATACTTGTATGTTCAATAGAGAAAACATAGATCCAAACAATTTAGGGTTGCATGCACACATATGGATTGTTTGTTATGCTCAAAACCCATCAGTGGTATTAGAGACTTTGGTTTTGTTTTCAATTGAATATGATACAATTGGTTGAACTTGACAATTAGGGTTTATGGCAATTAAACCCTTAGGCCTTATGATTTTCGCATATTAGGGTTTCCTAACCCTAGTTTTCGAAAATTAAGATTAGGGTTTTGGCCCTTTCCTTTGGCCTACAAAATTCGAAAATTAGGGTTTCCTAACCCTAGGGTTTTTCGAAAATAAGGCAAGGATTGAAAACCTTGCCTTCCTCCCCAAGACATGAAAATTTCGAAAATTAGGGTTATGGGTAGGGATGAGCATCGGAACCGGGTACCCACTTTTGGAACTGGAACCGCCTCGGAACTGTCGGTTTTGGAACCGGAACTGCCTTAAGCGGTTCCGATTCCGGTTCTTGTTTTTTTGGAACTGCTACCCGCTGGGTACCCGTCGAAACCGGTTAATATATATATATATATATATATATATATATATATATATATATATATATATATATATATATAATTTCATATACATATGTGTGTTACTTAGACCGGTTTAGAATATATATTGGTCCGGTTTTGTCCGTCTTTTGTCCGAATTGACTTGATTTGAATCGAACTAAATTGCGGTTTTATCGACAAAAGTTAACAAAATTAATGTAACCGGGTTACCCGCTTCCGGAACCGGAACCGCCGGTTTCGGGACTAGTTCCAAATATTTAAGAACTGCTTAGAGCGGTTCCAGTTCCGGTTCTAACTTTCTAGAAACTGCCGGTTCCGGTTCTCGCCAAATGAGGCGGGTACCCGCCTATGCTCATCCCTAGTTATGGGTAGGATTCTTATTTTTTTTGGTAATTATCTTCTTAATTGGTTAACTAGATAATTATAGGATTTTATAATTATCCCTCCCATATTTTCGGAATTTAGTAGATAAGGATTAGGTTCAATTATTTTGATTAATTTAATGGATAATCCTCAAATGATTTAATAAATTACTTAAAGGTTTAATTAATAGATAATTATTAAATCAAAGTTTTTGAAATTAAAATTTAAATTAAAATTGTTTTTAATTTTCGAAATTTAAAGATTTAAAAACTTGAGTATTTTGAAATGTTTAAAACATACCTTATACTATATGTAAAATTAAAAGTTTAATATATACTATATGTATAAGACAAGTCAGTCGAACCGCTAGTACGCCTCATTCACGAAACCAATCTATAAGGGAGGTATAAGGAAACTACCTATAAAATAGTAGTTGAATGGGTGTCCACTCTTACCCACCGCTTCCTTGATTGGTGGAGGGTCGTTAGCCGAACGGGTTTGATAAGACACTTAATTCTCATTAATAAGTATAATGAAATAAATAAAGTAACTAAATGTTTTCAATAAATTCTCAATCTTAGTTACTTCAGGAAAAATATGAATTTGATATCAATCCATGAAATTGCACATTGCACTTTGTATAAGTTGTTAGTGGAGCGTGTGTGGTTAACCGGCACACTAATATGGACTAATAAAGGGTGGAAATGGGTGTCTCGTATATTATCATTGATTAATGGAGCGTGTGGTTAACCGACACATTAATTAGGTGATAATGACATCGAGAGTACCAAACTAATTTGCATGGTTATTCACACCTTGTTTGTGATCCTTCGTATCCCAGTCACAAATGGAAAGGGAATAATCGAGATTAAACATGTCATTGAATAGTTCATTGAATCTCAAAAGATCTAGGAATTTCATTTAAAAACCTAATTCGTCCAAATTTCGTTTTTCGTGGTGAAATTGGTAAATCGTCATTTACCTACCTTTAAATAATTTTCAGTTGGATTACGGCATCCTTTTTCTGAATTGTGAATTATTTAGTTGGCTCCTAGCTTTAATATTTCATTTGGGTGTTATATTAAGGATTGTTCTTATCTAATAAAAACATGTCCTTCTTCTTTCCAGATGTCGACTTCCAACAATGCTTTTGGTTCCTCCAACAACAACTCCTCCAACAACTTCTTGCTCTTGGGCATCTGCTCGAAAGTCACTTTTGATGGCACCAATTATAATGATTGGATGCGAAATATCAAGATGGCCTTACGCTTCAAGGACAAAGAGTATGTGCTCGAAAAAGAGCTAGTCAAGATTGATGAAATAAAAGCTACTCCTGAACAACTAGCTGAGTATAGGACGCATTGCAATGATGTCAACAAAGTGTTGTGCATTATGGTGGCTACTATGATTCCTGAGCTCCAAAGGTTCTATGAGGATTACTAACCATACGAGACGAACAAGGACTTGATGGAAAAGTACCATCAACGAGCTCGTCAAGAAAAGTATGAAGTAGTAAAGTCTCTCATTAACAGCAAGATAAAGGACGGAGAGTCTGTCACGGGCCACTTGCAACATATGCAACGATATGTGGATCGCTTGTTGAAGCTCAATGTGAACTTCGATGAGGAATTTGCTATTGACATAGTCTTGCACTCATTGCCTAGTTGTTATGATCAGTTCATCATGACTTATCATCGGAACAACCAAGAGACCACATTGGCTCAACTTCAAAACTTGTTGAGAACTGCTGAAAGTGGAATAAAGGGAAATAGTGTTGCCTCCACTCCTACTGCTGCTCCCGTCTTGGCTATTGGGCAAGGAAATAGGAAGAAGATGAAAGCTCCCTCAAAACAAAATTGGAAGGGAAAGTCCCAAGCAGGGTCCTCAAGTAATGGACCCAAAGGAAAAGCCAATTCTGATGCTCCTCCCGCCTCTGATCCAAAGGAGACTACTTGCTTTTACTGCCATGACAAGGGGCATTGGAAACGAAGCTACTCCAAATACTTTCAGGATATAAAGGATGGCAAGGTGAAGCCAGCCTCGACAGGTATTTACACTATCTTATTCAAAAACTCATCACATTCTCATTCTTGGGTCCTTGATACAAGAGGTGGTTTTCACATATGTTCTTACTTACAGTGGCTAAGAAGAAGTGGGGATGTGTAGCATGGGAAGATGAACCTGATTATGGGCAATACGAGATCGTCACCTGTTAACAAGATTGGTGTTTATTCTTTAGTGCTTAGTAGTGAGTTATATTTGGATTGGAACAATTGTTTCTATTCATCAGAAACGACGAGAAATATCATTTCATTTCATGGTTTATATAGACAAGGTTGTAGATATTATTTTAATAATGAGAATGGTTCTATTTATGCTTACAAAAATGGTGTATTTTATTTTGAAACATTACCTTGTGACGGTGTGTATGAAACTGTGATGGTTGTACACAATTTAGGTAATAGTGTTTTTGCATATTGATTCGTCTAATGGTTTAGACAAAGCATGCTTGTGGCATTGTCGTCTTGGACATGTCAACAAGAAACACATTGCCCAACTCCAAAATGATGGAGTGTTGGAATCATTTGACTTAAGGTCGGATGATACATGCGAGTCTTGTTTACTTGGAAAGATGACTAAATCACCTTTAACTGGTTCTTGTGAAAGAGGTGAAGGATTGTTGGATCTCATACACACTGATGTGTGTGGGCCCTTCAAATCAACCACAAGGGATGCAAATCGATTCTATGTGACTTTTACCGATGATTATAGCAGATATGGCTAAATCTACTTAATCAAGCATAAGTCAGAAACCTTTGAAAAGTTCAAAGAGTTCAAACAAGAAGTCGAGAATCAATTGGGCAGGAAGATAAAGATGCTTAGATCCGATAGAGGTGGTGAGTATCTTAGTATCGAGTTCCACGACTACCTCAAGGAATGTGGAATTATTTCACAACTAACACCTCCTAGGACACCACAACTTAATGGTGTGGATGAGAGACGTAATCGAACCTTGTTGGACATGGTTCGTTCCATGATGAGTCGAACTTCACTTCCAATCTCATTCTGAGGGTATGCCTTAGAGACTACCGCCCATATTCTTAATCTTGTCCCAACAAAGAAGGTTGCCAAAACACCTCATGAGATGTGGACACGGAAGGTTCCCTCATTGGCACATATCAAGGTTTGGGGTTATGAAACATTCATTATACGAGAGAATCACGAAAAGCTTGAACCTCAAAGTGAGCGATGTATTTTCATCGACTACCCACAAAAGTCCTTTGGATACTTGTTCTACAGACCTAGTGAAAACGTGGTCTTCGTAGCATGAAGGGAAGTCTTTCGCGAGAGAGATCTCATATGCAAAAAGGACAGTGGGTGCACAATTTAAGAAATTTAAGAGTCAAACGATGAAGGAGCCTCTAACACTAGCACTCAACCTGAGGAAGAAATTCCAGTTGAACCAATTGACGAGTCATTACTACTTAGATGTTCCAGTAGAGTTAGAATGCCACAAGAGTTTTATGGTTTTCATATTACTACAGATGGTGATATGTTTATCAGTGATAGTACACTGATAAATTTGGATGAGCCTTCTAACTACAAAGAAGTCATGACAGGCCCTGAGTCTGCCAAGTGGAAAGAGGCAATGGATGGCGAGATCAAGTCCATGTATGACAACCAAGTTTGGAATTTGGTTGACAATGTATTGAGTCGTAAGACAGTTGGGTGCAAATGGATCTTCAAGAAGAAGATTGACATTGACGGAAAGGTACACACTTTCAAGGCTCGACTGGTTGCGAAGGGCTTTACTCAAACCCCAGGAGTTGACTATGATAAGACCTTCTCACCAGTAGCTAAGATTAAATATATTATGGTAATGTTAGCCATAGCTGCGTTTCATAACTATGAAATTTGGCAGATAGATGTCAAAACCGCTTTCCTTAATGGGAAGTTAGCTAAGAATATTTACATGAGTCAGCCAGAGGGTTTTGTGGATGCTAAGTGCCCCAATAGAGTGTGTTAGATTGAGAAATCAATCTATGGATTGAAACAAGCTTCTCGCAGATGGAATCTATGCTTTGATGATAAAGTTAAAGAGTTTGGCTTCTCTAGAAGTGAGGATGAATCGTGTATATATGTCAAAGCTAGTGGGAGTATAATGACCTTTTTGGTTTTGAATGTCGATGACATATTTCTTATAGGAAACGACATTCCAACTTTACAAGAAGTTAAATCTTGGCTTGGAAAGTGTTTCGCTATGAAGGATCTGGGAGAGGCTGCTTATATTCTGGGAATAAGGATTTTGAGAAACATGAGTAAAAGACTAATTGGACTTAGTCAAAGTACATATTTGGATAAGGTGCTAAAGCGTTTTAGCATGGAAAATTCCAAGAAAGGAGAGTTGCCTATCCAGAGTAATACCAAACTGAGTAAGACTCAGAGTCCGAATACTGATGTGGAAATAGTAGAAATGAGTCAAGTTCCATATGTTTCCGCTGTTGGATCGATCATATATGTTATTACATGTACTCGCCCCGACGTGGCTTTTGCTTCGAGCATGGTTAGTCGATATCAGGGAAATCCAGGTAAAGCTCATTGGATAGCGACCACGAACATTCTTAAGTATCTGCGAAGAACTAAGGACTGGGTCCTTGTGCTTGGTGGTAGTGATAACTTAAGAGTTACTGGTATAGTGACGCCAGCTTTCTGACAGACAGAGACAACTTCAGTTCTCAATCTGGCTGGGTGTTTACCCTTAATGGATGAGCGGTAACTTGAAAAAATTCCAAGCAAGAAACAATGGCTGATTCTACTTGTGAATCAAAGTACATTGCAACAAGCGAAGCATCAAAGGAGGCTATATGGTTAAAGAACTTCATCGGAGACCTTGGAGTTGTACCAGCCATAAAGAAGTCAGTGAAGATTTTTTGTGATAATGGAGTAGTTGCCTTGACAAAGAAACTAAGAGATCATGGCAGATCTAGACATATCGACAGAAAATACCATTTTATCAGACATAGATTAAAAGAAGGACACCTCGTCGTAAAGAGGGTATCATCTGAAGAGAATCCTGCGAATCCCCTCACAAAGGGTCTGAGTAGGGTTAGGCACGTTCAACATGCAAGGAGCATTGTTCTGAAGGATGATATTAGTTTTAGTGATTAAATATATATTAAGAAACTTGTAACAAATAAATGTAATATTTGATGATTAGATAATAGAGATTTATTTATGAGTATTGTTTACTATCTTTCGTCTATTGTTCATCTTTGTCGAATAATTAGATTATTCAAAATATCCACAGTCGATCATACTTTGGAAGTAAGTAATGAATTAAGAATGTCATGAATACTGTAGATTGTCTAAGGGGTTAGACATAGCAATGGTTTGCAGCAGTATTCATGAGTACTTTTGAAATGGAGAATTTGAGTATTGGATTAAGCCACACTTAGTGAATTACTTCATGGAATTTATCACGAGTAATTTTGAGACGATAATATTGTATAATCTTTAAATGGAGATATATGAGTTGTTGTTTACGAGTTGGTTGTGCATTGATAATGCGTAAACGCATCAGTAACTTGATGTTATAAAACCTATTGTTGTGCATGATTTGATGAGTAAATAGTACATACATATAAATCAAAGTTTATCTGTTTCTTTTTCCCTAACGTGAAAAGCAATATCTTGGGCCCCATGATGATTTGATGTCGACTTATGTGCTGGTCCCGACCAGAAATAAATTGATGTGTTCGGTTAGTAGTTCTTTGTCATTACAAATTATAAATCAGGAAATAAAACCGTTGGACAATGAGAATGATTCTGTTCCATGTCATTTGTTCACATGATATCATGCAGAACGGAGGGTTATATGATCACTTATCTTAGGACACGTAACTGACTGGGTCAAAGTTCGACAACGGCTTTGAGAGCTACAATTTGCTAGTAAATTTTTGAAGTTATACTTGCAACTATAGTTATTAGACTTATCTAAGTGGGAAACTATTGGATTAAGTGTCTAAACCCATAACTATAAATGATATGTACTTGAATTGATAGCAACACAGTCATTTTAGGTTGCCTTCATACTAGCAACTAGACAAGATGACATATTGAGAAAGAGGAAGAATTTACTATTTGGAATAATAAATTAATATAAATTATTTATTAATGTATTCTGGAAATAATATATTAATTAGATATCATGTTATTTAATTAATATTTAATCAGAAATTAATTTGGAATTAATTTTGAGATTAAATGAATTAATTAAAAATGCAGGGGCTAGCAATTTATTGATAGTTGTGGATTTGGGCTCTTGGACCACCCTAGAAGGGTTGGACGAAAACTTTTAGGGAGCCCCTAAAACTTTCGTCCAAGGCCTAAAGGATGGGAGTCCTTGGGCTGCTTAGGCCTTAAACTAAGGAATTAGGGTTTCCTCCTTAAAACTCTAACTTTGGCTCTAAGCTACCTCAGTTATATAAGTAGGTATAACCCCTCTTGATTTCGGCCATGCAATCCAAACCCTAAGAAGAGTCAAATTCTTCAAGCTTCTTCCTCTTCTCTCATATCATCCTCTTGCTTAGTGTGTTTGTGAGCCATTAGACGTATTACTCTTGTGACACTTGCTCTTAAGTCCAAGATCTTCAAGGAATTCATTGTTATTACAATATAACAATTGAGTTATGTATTCTAACCCTAGTTTTTGTTAATTTCGAAGATTATAGATGCCTCATAGGGTTTCTTGTTTTGTGTTCAATACTTATATGTTTAATAGAGAAAACATAGATCCAAACAATTTAGGATTGCATGCACACATAAGGATTGTTTGTTATGCTAAAAACCCATAAAAATTAACTGAAAGTGAATATAATGAAATAATATCATAGTACAAATCCTAAAATCATATAATGCGGAAAAATGGACGAATGCGGTGTGATCAATCTGGGCCCTTCCTTTTTGAGCTGGAAGTACCTTAAACATAAACTGAAAACTGTAAGCACAAAGCTTAGTGAGCTCCCCCAAAATACCGCATACCATACATATATGTCATCTCGAGGCTGTACCGTGTCTATTTCACCCCCGAGTCTATTTCAACTCATCTGTCAGCACAAGGAAGTACCAGGTCTATTCCACCATTGGGTCTATTTCACCCCTTCGATATCTTTCAACCGATATCGGGTCTATTTTACCCCTAAAACTAACATATAATCATAACAGTAAGAGTCACAGAGACAACAAGCATATACAGATAATACAAGAAATAGTCACAAAGATAATTATTATCCTACCAACATAATTTAGTGGGCCGACATTGGTGCCTTCAACCCACTCCTGTTATTTCTTTTTTGCAACTTGTTTTTAAAATAGATAAAGATTGAAAAAAAAAGTGATATATATAAAAGATATAAAGAGGGCCCACTCTCATATACAAACAGAGGGACCGCTTCCGCCATAAATACCTTTATGAACAATATAAAGGCTCCAACCTTAGTAACTCCGCCATTGTCAGAAGCAAAAAAAAGCCTGTGTGAGCTCCGACGATTTTCCGTCGAAGCTCCATTTCGTCAATCTTGCCCCTTTTGCATGCCCTTCAATCCAATTCAGGTTTGTGTTACCATTTCTGAAATATCTTCTAAAATTTGAAAATCAATTTGATTGTGTTCACATTGATTGTTTATCCCCGAAGCAGTTTAGAGGTAGAGATATTACTTCAACACTTATTTTTATGGACTAAATCTTTGTTTATTTACTAATGTTTGAATGTATGTGTTGATTTTTTTTGATTTTATTAGGAATTTTAGTATGAAAGAAATCGGAAAAGTACAATCGTAGGGTTTTAAATGTACTAGTTTGAATTGATGCAATCAAAGCTAGGGGTAATGTAAGGCAATAAAAAATTTAGGGTTTACAGTTTGAAATTGAATTGGGGATACATGATGTTAGATTTTAATTACAAATATACTAGCTTGATAATGAAATCCTACTTAGATTGAACAATAATAACTTTAAGTTTTTCCTAAATGTGCACACACCTTTGATCTCTTTCCAATTAGGGCTTCATAGCTTGAAATGAAATTGAGGATGTATGATTTGGAGTTGAATCGATAATTTACAAGTTTAAAACATATAATGTACTTATACCAAGGGGTTCAATCTTTGTCTATTTACAAGCTAGAAATACAACCCCACATTGATTGCATGAAACATCAACCGAAGAAGAAATAACCGGTGGTGTTTGACTAGAGAAAAAGAATACAAATACAAGCAACAACATAGAAAGCAAAGAAGAGCACGGACAAGCATGTGAATACTCCATAAATAGACATATAGTGACATCAGATGTTAATAATAAAACAAGGAGCAAATATTAGCAATAAAGCAAGAAGAGAATACTAACAATACAAGCTATATAGTAAATTAAGTATTCAATTTAGGATTTAAAAGTTTATTTTGTTATATCTTGCTAAGAAATGAACGTAAGGTGATTTATTATCTGAATACAATAACACATTTATAAGTACTTGTGCTTCCCCTTTACTTGTATATGGTGAATATTAATTCTATGGGGGTCACAAATTATGATACTTTGTTTGATAATTATTAGAATTACATATATCGGGAATATATAGTGGCATAAACTTTGAATATAACTACATTTCATATATTTACTTACAAATTGAAGCAGTGATATGGCTCGAAAACGTCAACAACAAAGACATGGTCAACATAACAATAACAATCAGGGCCCGCCAGGTATGTTTATTCAACTCACATACATTATACAGTTTATATCTTTTATCTGTCTATATATATATATATATATATATATATATATATATATATATATATATATATATATATATATATATATTCATGTAATTGTAATGTAGCTCCAAGGGTACGAAGTCATTCTACCGGAGAATACCCTAATATTCCTATCACTCCTCGACCTATACGCATTAGCCGCACACAGTGAGTAAAATATTTTATTATTTTAACTTACTTACTTACTTACTTACACACACACACACACACACACACACACATATATATATATATATATATATATATATATATATATATATATATATATATAGATATATATATATATTCTAATAAAACAATAGTTTTAATCTCCTTTTGACATGTGTCATCTTATTAGGCCTTTTAATAAATATATATTTTATTCTACTTTTGACATGTGTCACCCTATTAGTCTTCTTAATTAATGCATGTCATTTATTAACATATAAATTCTCAATTTTAAATTTTAAATTTTAAATTTCCCACTCTAATTATATTAAAGTAATAACATTACAATAAAATTAAAATAAAATCAATACAAATTATAAGATGATATAATTTATATATCTATTTAAATTAACAATTTTAATTTTATATAACTAAAAGAATATATTTTAATTAATAATTTATTTAAAATATTTTATTTATAATTTTGAGTTTTCACTATAAAAGTTTAATTAATTTTGTAACCGTGGTTCCCACGGGTTATAAACTAATATATATATATATATATATATATATATATATATATATATATATATATATATATATATATATATATATATATATTCCATGATTTTAACTTTATTTACTTGTAAATACAGTATTCTTGACACTGTTGCTACAAAGACCTTGTTGGCTATACTCCGTGCTCATTGGCCCAAAGGAGTGTTCACATTTCATAAAGCGCCAAAAAGCTTTTGGCCTACTATTATCTCACAGTTTCGAGTAAATACATATATACATTCTCCTTTTGTAATTTATGTTCATCATTAAATAATATTACATAATGTTTTTTTTTATTTATTTATAAATTGTTGGTGGTTTGGAAATTGGTAGAGGTACTATTGCTATCCTCGTGGTGTATCCAATGCTGAAGGTGATGCAGTTGTGAGACAACATGTGGGACGTACAATGACTCAAGCCTTATACGAGGAAAGAATTAGGGCACAAGAAAGGGCCAACAGAGACGGGACATCACTTGTGGAACAGTGCCCTACATACTTTGACATGCGCGTGTGGAAGACTTTCTGTAGTCATTGGCGCAACAGGTCTTTTAAAAGGAAGTCTATCACCAACAAACAAAATAGGGAAAAGCTTCAAGTGGTTCATACAACTGGGGCAAAGCCCTTCATTAAGTTTCTACTAGTAATATATATTCTATACATTATATAAATATAATACGACTTAAAATTCAAATTTAAATAAAGAGTTAAGTACATTCTATGTTGTTTTGTGTATAGGATCTGCTTCAGGAATGCAATGAGCTTCTTACAACCGTAGACTTTTGGGAAGGATCGCATAAAATAAAAGGGACTGATGAATGGGCATCTGAGGAGGCACGGTTGATTGGGGTAAGTGTAATTAATCACTTTTTGATCTAGAAGTTATTTTTCTAGTATGTAACTTTAGGTGTTTCAATAAGTTTTAGTATATAAGTAAAAATGTAATATAAATACTTTTGTTGTTGAACAGGAGCGCATGCGAAGGATATTCGAATCCAAAGAGTCAACTCCTGATTGGAATTTAGACATTTCCATTTTACTTGAAGCTCAAGGACCAATTAAGAAAAACAGAATCATTGGTCTCCCTCGAGTCCGAGCTAACTCAGTTATACCATATGTTCAACAGAATCAACCAACACAAATGACTCGGTCAAACAATAGCGACAATGAAACATTGGCTGAACTTGTCCGTCAATCCCGAGTTAACTCAGTTGTATCGCGTGGAAGGAAGCCTAAGGGGTTACTCAAGATTCGGTCAAAAAGCAGCAACAAGAACAGCGGTGGTGGCAGTGGCAGTGGCAGTGGTGGTGGTGGTGGTGGTGGTGGAGGTAGTGGCAGTGGCAGTGGCAGTGGTAGTGGTGGTGCTGGGCCTTCAAGATCTGGACCTGGGATTCCTAATGAAGTGTTGGTTGAACTTGCTGAAAGGACATTAAGGGCATTTCAGTCGGATCCTTCATTTGATGTATCCAGGTATCCTAATCCAGAGCAACTTCATTTACTTGCTCAAGAAGTGATTGGTGGATCGGGTTCAAACTTGGCCCCACATGTGTATGAGGTGATGAGAACCGAAATGGTGCGCCTCATGGTTTGTATCTTTGAGGAAGCTTTTCAACATTTGAAGAAGTCGTAAGGTAAAGGTCCTCATCATGATTTGTCTATGCTAGTAGTACTTATCTTTATTAGCTTCCTAAGACTTAAATACATCTATATATGTTATCTTACTATATCAAATAATGTCTGCTACCTGACTATATAACTTTTTTTTTTTATATATTTGAGATGCATTTTGGTTGATTGTGAATGTGTCAATGGGACAAAAGGTTGGTTCTTAGTGAATCAATCCATTGATTTTATATACCATTTCCAACAAATCAATTATGGAAGTGCCCTTTAAAATTACCTCTCTTTTTCTAACCAATAACCTCAATACATATATATTATATAAAAAAAACAGAGGCATCCAGAAGTAAAATATAGAGAAGCTTACTATCATTAAACCTTAATCATCATTCAATAGTAGAGCCATCAAATTGCTTACCTGTAAAGAGCATCAAGGTGTACAGGATCCACTTCTTTGGTCAAGAGAAACACTCGACAAGCAGTTCATCCAGATTGAGCAAGACAACAGCAATAGTGAAACTGCAGAACAGGTTGAATTGACTCTCATGTCAGCTTCTTCACACACAAACGTATAAATCACATCAAATTACTCTGCTTAGTCAAATAAACCAGAGGTTCTGGCAGCATATTGAGTAGAAAACTACGATTTATATTCAACAGTATCTTCTTCATCATTCAAAATCACAACTATCATGGAAGACCTAGTGTCAGCGCGACCATAGAAGTAGTAATCGGGGGAATATACTGATAAGTGACAAGTTTCCATCTTTCCTGACATAAACTCCTGTAAAGATGTCATTCGAACCCTAGAATCAGAACTGTACGTCTTGATATTGGTAATCAACGACTTCGAGGAGTTATCGTCATCGGAATCGTCGTGTTCGAGGAGAGGGAAGAATGTGGAATCTTCCGATAGGTAGTGGCAATGAGGGAGGGGATCGATCACGGCCCGCGATTCCTTTTCCGGTTGGCTCGGTTTGACGTAAAGTCTAAACGAATTTTGGCTCCAAGGCAACTCATATGGGTCAACCCACTTGTAGCCTTTCTCCACAAACTTCCACCCACTTAACTAAAATCATACAAAATTAATTAACAAAAATATTAAAAATCATACCAAACTAATTAAAAACATATAAAACTATTTTAATAGATATATTTATACATGATTTATAAATAATCAATGCTTCATTAGATTAGAAAGAGAGAGTCTAAGAGACAAAAAGCAACAAGTTATTATTCGTCATCCTACATCGTATGATACTAATTAATATTGAGAGCCATTTCCTCAATATTATTATTGGTACTGGTCGTTGTCTACCCCACCATAGCACCGACACAGTTCACCCTAACTAGTCGAAAAAAGACCATCAAAATTGTTGTGGTTTCTTGAGTTCGCAAATTTCATACATAATTTTTTTTCGTTACACGTATAGATTTCTTATGTGGTTGGTCCTCAATTCACATGAAAATAATTATTTACTTTCATATAACTTATTTAGTTCTTTTTATCTATATATATAATAATATATTAGAAATAAAAATAAACTGGAGCCACCACTTCCACTCTTCCCCACCCTTACCACCACATCCACTCTTTAACTCTATAACCATCTTATGACCTTCTTTTTCTTCTTCTTCTCCCTCCCTCCCTCCCTTCCCCCCCCCCCCCCCCCTCTCTCTCTCTCTCTCTCTCTCTCTCCACCATATGACCTTCTTTTATATATATATATATATATATATATATATATATATATATATATATATATATATATATATATTGTTAACTTTCTTTCTCACTCTCTCGGTAAACAAAGTTACGTCAACAATGGAGCTCCAATTCCTCCCTCCTCACCTCCTACAAACCTTCGTTGTTGTCTCTTTTAACTTGATCAAACAAATCATTATAGTCGATCGCATCCCTCCCCCAACATCCCATCTTCATTGTCGTCTTCCATCCCTCATCTTCTTCCCTTCCAACGTTGTCGCTCATCTCCAACATTATCCACCAGGGGTGGCCTTCTAGTGTGTTGGTGGTTGTCGAGACCAACAAAAATAAATATCCTTGATATTACATACAAAATAACGTATAATGGTAAAGGGGTCATATCCACAAAGATTTGTTCACTTTGTTGCTCTATAGAAATCTTGTTATACAAATGCTTGTGAAACTAAAATAAAAATAAAAATATAGGGTTTTAATCTTATGGGTTGTTGTAAAAGAACTTAAAATTAAACTAGGATTTAGAAAACACAATTCAACAAAAGTAATGTTAGATGTAAAATCAATGAGAGTGGGGTTGTTGACTTAAGATTTTATCATTTAAACATTTTCGTAAGTACATCATTAGAATCCAATGTGCAATATTTGTCATAAATCTCTAATTTGGTTATAGTAATCCAAGAAGCTTGAGATTACCTAGACTTTTCTTAATTATTAAAATAGCTAGAGGAACTCATAACATATTTCTTTAGTTAAAGTCACAATTTCCATTAAACATGTAATTAGTGAAAGTTAACTATCATTAATCACCAAAAAAGTCACTAAATACAAGAGGAGTCAAAAGTTTTCACTACCATGTTGGAAAAAATGTTTTTTGTGATTGTGTGAAGTGAAAGTGTGAAGTGAAAACTAACACAAGAATCACTTGTTGCTTGCTAATTTGAAGATCCATTACTTAATCAATAAATTAGCCAACTAATCACTACATATACGTCTAAACTCATAAATAAAAACATATAAGTAGTAAAAAGATGTTAAAATGGTAAACACTTTTATAAATATTCAAGAACAAGTTCATGTAGCTCTTCAATATTCAACCAAACATTCAAGTAATTTCACCAAAGTCAACCAAAAGGAGTTTAGCAGAGCATGCCTAAACTTAAGAAAACAAAGTAAGAATTTCTACCAAACATCTGTTAGGTGCATTTATGCACTTATTTTGCACCTTTATTCCACACCATTTCATTGCATTTAGGCTTAACTCCATGAATTTTGACATGTTTTCGGGATTATTCATGATATTATTTCACTCGCACACTTCTGTACTATTTCAGGGATTTTTGGAGGTGGGATCTTACTTATCTAATTTTTGGAGGTAGTATCTTACTTAGGGAGGTAACTAGAAGGTGCAGACAAGATTACATGGCTTCCGGATCATGGAGGAAGAAGTTGTAGTAAATTGAAGAAACCTTACAATTAGAGATTTCCACGCACGTGAAAATTTTAGCCTTGAATTTCCACGGGCCATGGAAACGAGCCTTGTAACGACGTAAATTTTCAAAACAATTTTTCATTTTTCAACAACCAAATTTATATTTAAATATTCTCAAAACATGTGCTCCACAATAGTTATCAAAATAATACATATCCCAAGATCACGAATAAAATCTCATGACTGTGTGTACGGATCACGTCGGCGCCTTTCCACGGTCCTCGCTAGTACCTGAAACACATAACACAACAACTGTAAGCATAAATGCTTAGTGAGTTTCCCAAAATACCGCATACAAAACATACGCCACTCGAGGCTATAGTATGACTTTCCGGCCGATATGTCTCAGCGGGACCCTCCAGTCACGTAGCTCGTTGGACCCTCTGGTCCGGTCATAGCTCGTTGGGCCCTCCGGCCCAGTCTAAATCGTTGGACCCTCCGGTCCGGTCTGTATCGTTGGACCCTCCGATCCGGTCTATACCAACATATAACATACATATATCACATAGCACATAAACTCATTCATAGCATATAATCTTATACATAGCACATAGGACCCTTCGGTCAACACATAAATACCACTCTAGGTAACGTATAGTGAGAAGACTCACCTCGGGTAACTCGGTAACTCTAAAATCTCGGACTCTGTGAGATAGGATCTAGCCTCCGCCTAATCATATGAAATAAACACTCGGCATCAACACGTTTCCCAAGGCTAGACCACTCCCTCCCTTAGCACTCTTAGGAGGGTAAAAGACCATTTTACCCCTCGAATGGCTTAAATACCCTAAAGTTGACCAAACCCTAAAAGTCAACAAAAGTCAACCCTTCGGGTTACGCTGGGCGTACCCGGTGCCTTCACAGAATCGGGGTGTGCGACCCCTTACGCTGCGCGTACTGGGATTACGCCCAGCGTAAGTCCAAGTTCAGCTACTTTATGGATTTTAGTCTTAAACGGTTAAGACATGAACTCATATTCCAGATCTGACTTCTCTAGGGTTACTTACTCCATAAAGTTGAAACCTTTAAGCCTTTGCATGGCTGTAAAGGTCACCCATCACTAAAAACACCTTTCCTCTTTCCATGTTAAGTCCATAAATCATGCACGACTCAATATCCACGACCAAGATTGGATTTTTATGAACCCTCATCACATAATACATTGGGAAAGGCCAGATCTAAGCTTATGGAGACTCTTTGCACTTAAAGTCTCCACCTTTGAACCAAAAACCCTAAAAATGGGTCCATAAAGCAAGACTCATGAAAGGCAAGGAAAGCTTTGAGCTTTTTACCTCAGGAAGAAGCTCCAACCTCTATAGAGCTCGGATCTACCCTTTCTCTCCAACTTCTAGCTCCAACAATAGCTTCCTCTTCTCCTTCTCCACCTTAAAAAGGCACCTTCAAGCTCAAGAACACACACACACGCTTAATATGGGTTTTCTGCTCTCTTAGGGCTCACTTAATGAAGTATGGTGGCTGGGGCAAAGAGCTTAACGTTCCTTTTATAGTGCACAAACCATAATTAAGGTTTGCATCTGGGCACCTTACGCCCAACGTAACCCTAGGTACGACCAGCGAACCCAGCCGAGTCCGCGTCCAAAATAAGCGCGCGAGTACGCGCGGCGTACGCTTCATTACGCCCAACGTACTCATAAGTCCAATATTTCAACTTAAGGGACTTATCTTGACAACTTGCAAAAATAGAAGGGTTAAATAGCTTACCTTAGTTTCGGGATGTTATAATTCTCCCCCACTAGAACCAGACTTCGCCCTCGAAGTCTCATGCTGCAAACAACTCCGGATGTTGCTCCTGCATCTCCGACTCCAGATCCCAGGTCAGCTCGGACCCTCTCCGATGTTGCCACTGGACCTGCACCAGGGGCACTTCCTTGTTCCTCAGAACCTTGGTCTTTCGATCTATAATCGCAACGGGCATCTCCACGTAGTTCAAGCTCGCATCCACCTGAATATCCTCCAGCGGTACCACTGCCGACTTGTCGGCTATACACTTCCTCAACTATGACACGTGGAAGGTATCATGAATCTTCCCCAACACCGCGGGCAGCTCCAACCGATATGCTACCCTGCCTACCCTCGCGACTACCCTGAACGGACCAATATACCGAGGACCCAACTTGCCCCTCTTCCTGAATCGGATCACTCCTTTCCAAGGAGATACCTTCAGGAGCACAAAATCTCCAACCTGGAACTCGAGCTCGGATCGTCGCCTATCCGCATAACTCTTCAGGCGACTCTGAGCAGTCAGCAACCTCTGTCTAACCTGTTGTATCTGCTCTGTCGTCTGAAACACTATCTCTGTACTACCCATCACACGTTGCCCTACCTCACCCTAACAAATGGGAGTCCGACACCTCCTCCCATACAACAGCTCAAAGGGTGGCATACCAATGCTCGAATGATGGCTGTTGTTATAGGAAAACTCAGCCAGGGGTAAATACGTGTCCCAACTCCCTCCGAAGTCCAATACACATGCCCGAAGCATGTCCTCGAGCGTCTGGATTGTCAGCTCACTCTACCCGTCAGTCTGTGGGTGGTATGCGGTACTAAAATGCAGTCTCGTACCCAATTCCTCATGAAATTTCTTCCAGAACCTGGAAGTGAAACGCACATCTCGATCTGAAACTATCGAGACCGGTACTCCATGCTGCGATACCACCTCCCTCACGTACAACTCTGCCAACCTCTCAGCAGAAGAGCTCTCACTGATAGCAAGAAAGTGAGCGCTCTTTGTCAACCTATCCACAATCACCCAAGTTGCATCGACACCCTAACAGTCCTCGGCAATTTGGTGATAAAATCCATGGTAATCTGTTCCCACTTCCACTTGGGAATCTCCAATGGCTGCAACTTACCATGCGGACGCTGGTGCTCGGCCTTAACCTTGCGACAGGTCAAGCACCTCTCTACGAACCATGCGACATCCCTCTTCATACATGGCCACCAATACTCTCTTTTCAGGTCCAAATACATTTTAGTGGCCCGGGGATGGATCGAGAACCTCGATCTATGCGCCTCCTCCAACAAGATGGTACGCGTTCCGCCCACAAATGGTACCCAAATTCGACCCTGAAAGGTCATAAGTCCTCGGCTATCGGTAACGAGCTCCAATACCTACCCGATCACCCACTCCCTTTTGCAGTTCTCCGGTCTCACGGCCTCCGCCTAGGCCCCTCGAATGGTGTCCAACATCGGAGTCATCACTGTCAATCTCATGCAAACATCTCGAAGCGGGGCACTCTCCGCCCTATGACTCAGGGCATCGGCTACAACATTAGCCTTGCCCCAGTGGTATAGGATCTCGCAGTCGTAATCCTTTACCACATCCAACCATCTCCTCTGGCGCATATTCAGGTTGGGTTGATCCATCAAGTACTTCAATCTCTTGTGGCCCATGTAAATGGTACACCGAACCTCATACAAATAGTGACGCCAGATCTTGAGAGCGAACACCACCGCCCCCAACTCCAGATCGTGGGTGGGATACCTCGTCTCATGAGGCTTCAGCTGCCTCGACACATATGTTATCCCATGCCCCCTCTGCATCAGCACTGCACCCAAACCTGATATCGATGCGTCACAATACACCACAAAATCCTACATCCCTTCTGGGAGTGCTAGCACCGAAGCTTTGTACAATCTCTGACGAAGTGTCTCAAACAAGGTCTGCTGCTCCGGACCTGTCACACCCCAAAACCGATAACGGTGGAATACGTTTCGGGGTGGGGGACGTCATGTACAGTATCATCACAATTGTGTAATAGTAACAACAAGAAACATACAACCATTTCATTTCATAGTAAGTTTAATTACAGGTGTGTTCTGTAATGTTCAACAAACACCAAAAGTAATACAAAAATAAGAGATGGATCTTGTAAGCTCCACCTTCTCCAAAATGATGCACCTGTACCTGTCTATTTTTGACCTGAGGATACAAGTTATTTTGAAAACGAGTATCAGCATAAAGCTGGTGAGTTCATAAGAGTTTAGTGTAATTTTTAGTATAAAATGTATTAGTGCAGATAGTATGAAAAGCTGCAGTTTACATTCGAAAGTAGTAGAAAACTCTAGAAAATCCTATATTTTTCAGAAAATACCTTGTAAGTGAAAGCCTTTAAGTTGCATGTACTTATCTTCATTTAAAACCATTTATTGTAAAGGTATATTAGTGAGTCTCCAATAGGTAGTGTAATAAGAAAAGTTATGTCTGATATCGGTGATAGTGGGGCAAACTCCCATAAGAAATAGATACTTATTTACTTCGGGATTTTAACTTATTCTTTAGTGTTAGTATTTTAGTGTGAATGTAGTGTATTCCTTGTATGCTCCTGCTAGTGTGAGTAATAGGGTACCCCATGACCTTCTCGGTCATGCATAGTGTAGAGAAGTAGCGGCATCCCTGGGCCTACACGGCTCGGACTGAGGTTAACAGTCGGGATGTAATAGTGTTTGCCCCGTATAGATCTATACATGTAGCATCGTCTTCCTGCCGGAAAACTCTGGGCATAGTATGTAGCGAATAGCGTATCTCGTAGTGAGTTAGTGTGTTATCCCCTGATTAGCGCTTTATCTTGTATTATAGTGTAGTAGTCTTTTGTATAGTTCGTAGTGAGTTCTCTTACTAGTGAGTCGTAGTGTAGTAGTCTTTTGTATAGTTCGTAGTGAGTTCTCTTACTAGTGAGTCGTAGTGTAGTAGTCTTTTGTATAGCTCGTAGTGAGTTCTCTTGCTAGTGTGTCATCTCGTGATAGTGTGTGTTATAGTATGTAAAGTAGTGGCAGTAACGAGTAGTAGTGGCCTTAACTATACCCATTATAGTCAACTTAGTGTGTGTAATTCTTGACAATTAAGTAGTGTAGGCATCGATTGAAATGAAAAGGCTCGTATCCAACACCAATATACATGATATATAATTAAGAAATCAACGACAGTCGGACGGATAACAACTACCCTAAGCCCACAATCAAACAAGAACAGGAAATAAGGCGAGCTATCGGTCCTAAGTCCTTCAAGTCTTACTTATATGAATATATTAGTGTGGTTACATTTTATAAGAAAATATATTTAATAAAATTTTTGTCAAAAGGGAACATTTAGAAAATAGTTTATTTATCCAAAATAGTTTTGAAAACGCAAAGGTTTCGAGTGTCAACGGATGCCCTGAATGCCAACGGTCCCTATAAATCATGTGATGACACATAATTGGGTTAGTACTAGGGTGTTTCATGCTTAAACATGATGGAAAAACATCCTTAGGGCTCGGCATTACTGAGTACAAGTGTCTCATGATCCATACTTAATGATTCATGCAAGTTTAGGGCCAAAAGTGGGCATTTGAGTGAGTGCATGGCCTTGAAATTCAGTGTGCGGCTGAGGTGTGCGGCCAGAAGGGTGTGTGAGGCTGCACACAAGTGTATGCGGCCGTTCAGGGTGTGTGTGCGGCCGTACACTCCTCTTGTGAGTCCAAATGAAGTGTTTGCTCTTCACACTAAGGAGATTTGAATGTGTGCTGCCCCCTCATGAAGGTGTGCGACCGTACACCTTCAAGGGACCATGAATATGATGAACATGATGAGTTTTAAAGCTTGGGATTCAAGTGTTTACCACTAATAAGCATGAAGATGAACTAGATCACAAATATGAGGCCTTCAAGGTGTTCTTGGTTGAAGATTTTAGAGAAAGAAAGTAGAGAGAGGGTAAGGAGCATCCAAATGAATGAATGAAGAGGGTATTCATCTATATATATGTTTGGGTGTGAGGCTAGAGGGTGTGCGGCCGCACACATGGGTGTGTGGTCGTACACACAAAAGTGTGGCCGCACACACCTCTTTTGGTGTGTTTAATCCCATTTCATAATGCAAAACACTTTCCAACACCTCCTGAGACCCATAACTAGACTATATTATGTCTAATACACGCATTTGGAACCACAAGATTTACAAAGGATGAAGAATTCAAGATTTAAAGACAATACGCGGACCAATTACATAGGATGAAAGTTCCGGGTTGTCACATTATCCCCCCGTTAGAGGGAATTTCGTCCCGAAATTTAGAATTCCTACAGAGGGTAATTGCCGAACTATAATGCAAAAAGATGGGGATATTTGAGTTTCATTTGATCCTCGCGTTCCCAAGTGAATTCCGGTCCCCGCTTGGCGTTCCACCGAACCTTAACAATTGGGATGCGGCTTTGCTTCGTTCGTTTTACTTTCCGATCCATAATCTCCGCAGGCTCTTCCATAAAGTTGAGGCTCTCATTAACCTCGATCTCGTCAAGCGGAATGACTAGAGTCTCATCGGACAGGTATTTCTTCAAGTTTGAGACGTGGAAGGTAGGATGTATGTTACTTAGCTCGTGGGGTAGGTTGAGTTTGTAAGCCACAGGGCCAATTCTAGCAAGAATCTCGAAAGGCCCTATGTACCTTGGGTTCAGCTTTCCACGCTTTCTGAAGCGTATCGTGCCCTTCCAGGGTGAGACCTTCAAAAGGACTCGGTCTCCTACCTGAAACTCCAAGGGTTTTCTTCGTTTGTCCGCGTAGCTTTTCTGTCGATCCTTAGCGGCTTTTAATCGTTCACAAATCTGTACAATCTTCTCGGTCGTTTCTTGAATGATCTCCGGACTAGTGAGAGCGCTATCAGGAACTCGTCCCTTAGCCAACTGAGTGTCACCCACCTCAGCCCAGCACAGAGGGGATCTGCACTTTCGGCCGTAGAGGGCTTCGAATGGAGCTGCCTTGATGCTCGTATGATAACTATTATTGTAGGAAAATTCTACAAGAGGTAAGTGTGTATCCCACGATTTACCGAAGTCAATCACACAAGCTCGCAGCATGTCTTCTAAAGTTTGAATCGTTCTCTCACTTTGCCCGTCAGTCTGCGGATGGTAGGCCGTACTCATATCCAGCCTCGTCCCTAGTGCTTTTTGTAGTGATTCCCAAAATCTCGATGTAAACCTACTATCTCTATCTGAGATAATAGATATAGGGACGCCATGCAGACGTACTATTTCCTTAAGGTATGTTCTTGTGAGCTTCTCCATCTTGTCCATTTCCCTGATGGGTAGGAAGTGTGCGGACTTGGTCAACCTGTCGACGATGACCCAATGGTATCCAACCCACCCGTTGTCTTGGGCAGCTTGGTTACAAAATCCATTGTGATCCGTTCCCACTTCCATTCTGGTATCTCCGGTTGTTGGAGGAGACCTGATGGCTTCTGGTGTTCGACCTTGACCTTCGCGCAAGTAAGGCACTTACTCACGAAGGTAGCTATCTCAGCTTTAATGTTAGGCCACCAGTATAGCTTTTTGAGATCCAGATACATCTTATCCGAACCTGGGTGGACGGAGTATCGAGTGTTGTGAGCTTCCTTCATGACTAAATCTCTGAAACCTCCGTGGCGAGGAGTCCAGATTCGGTCCATGAGATAGTAGGCTTCGTCACCCTTGACTTCCAAAATCTTATCCATTCCGCGTAGGGATTCTCCCATCACGTTCGCAGGTTTTAAGGCTTCAAACTGAGCCTCCTTGATCTGTGCGGATAGGTCCGAATGGATAGTCATCGTTAACGACTTGGTTCTTTGACCAGAATACTCTTTTCTACTTAGGGCGTCGGCTACCACGTTGGCCTTCCCTGGGTGATATCGAATTTCACAGTCGTAATCGTTGAGTAGCTCGACCCAACGACGTTGTCTCATGTTGAGCTCTTTCTGGTTTAGTATGTGTTGGAGGCTTTTATGATCAGTATATACTACGCTCTTCGTTCCATACAAGTAGTGCCTCCAGATTTTTAGCGCGAAGACGACCGCTCCTAACTCGATGTCATGAGTAGTGTAGTTCACTTCGTGTGTCTTTAGCTGTCTTGAGGCATAAGCGATGACTTTACCTCATTGCATCAAGACACAGCCGAGTCCCTGATTCGATGCATCGCAGTACACCACAAAGTCTTCTGTTCCTTCGGGAAGGGACAATACTGGTGCGGTGCATAGGGCTCGCTTCAGGGTCTGGAATGCCTTCTCCTGTTTCTCTTCCCAGTCGAATGATACGCCCTTCTGTGTCAACATAGTGAGAGGCTTCGCAATCCGAGAGAAGTTTTGGATGAATCTGCGGTAGTAGCCAGCAAGGCCTAGAAATTGACGAATTTCTATAGGCGTCTTCGGTGTTGACCAGTTCTCAATGGCTTTAATTTTGGAGGGATCCATGTGGATTCCTTCTTCACTAACCACGTGTCCTAAGAATTCAACTCTTCGGATCCAAAATTCACACTTAGAGAACTTCGCATATAACTTCTCTGATCGCAGCGTTTCCAGGACTCGACGCAGGTGATCCTTATGTTCTTCCTCGCTCCGAGAGTAGACGAGTATATCATCAATAAAGACGATGACGAATTTATCTAGATACGGACAACATACCCTATTCATTAAGTCCATGAATATTGCGGGAGCGTTAGTCAGTCCAAAGGGCATCACTACGAACTCGAAGTGCCTGTATCGGGTTCGAAAAGTTTTTTTCGGAACATCTTCCTCAAGTACCCGTAACTGGTGATATCCGGACCTAAGATCAATCTTGGAGAAGTAACTTGCTCCTTGTAATTGGTCGAATAGGTCGTCGATACGAGGGAGAGGGTAGCGATTTTTGATCGTGAGTTTATTGAGTTCCCTATAATCGATGCACATACAGAACGATCCGTCCTTCTTCCTTACGAACAAGACTGGAGCTCCCCAAGGTGAGAAACTCGGTCTTATAAAGCCCTTACTGAGCAGCTCGTTAAGTTGACCGGATAGTTCTTGCATCTCGGCAGGTGCTAACCGATAGGGAGACTTTGCTACGGGGGTAGCTCCTGGAACTAGGTCGATTCTGAACTCAACCTGACGTTTGGGAGGTAGACCTGGAAGGTCCTCCGGAAAGACATCGGGGGAATCGCATACAATAGGGATGTCCTTCGGATCCTTCGCTTTCTGGCTAGTGTCGACAACGTGAGCAAGAAAGGCGCGATATTCCTTACGCAAGTATTTCTGAGCCTGAATACTGGAGATGATACGAAGGCTCGTACCGGGTTTATCTCCATAGATTAACAGAGTTTTGTGGTTCGTAAGATTTAAGCGAATGGCTTTGTCGTAGCATAGGATATCGGCATGATGAAGACTCAACCAGTCCATACCGACAATGACATCGAAACTCTTGATAGAGACTAGTATGAGATCGATTGGAAATGAGTGATCGTCTAATGTGAGGGTACAGCCTATGTAGATTTCGTTAGAGCTTTCGGTCTTCCCGTTAGCCATTTCTACAACGAATGTTTCTTTTAGTGGTTGAGGGGATTGTTTGAGTAAGTGTTTAAAGTTTTGATTTATGAAGCTTCTTTCTGCACCACTATCGAATAAGACACAAGCATAAGAGTTGTTGAGAAGAAACGTACCCGTGACTACTGTGGGATCCGTTACTGCTTCATTGTGACCAATGGCGAGTAGCCTACCAGTTCCCCAGAGCATTCGCAGCCTTCGGACAGTTCTTCTTGAAATGACCAGCTTCACCGCAACCATAACATGTCGGGGTCACTCCTGAACCGGAAACTTGCGAGATAGGTTTGGGAGGGGCCTTGCAAAATCGCACAATATGGCCCTTCCGACCGCATTTGGAACATTGCAATTCACGGCAAGGGCCGTTGTGGTGGAAAGGGCACTTGGGACACTTGGGTAGATTCCCACTATAAGCTTTTGGTTGTGCAGGAGTGGCTGGAGTAGTGGCAGCATGAACCGCCACGATTTGCTGGTCCTTGGAGGAGGTTTGAGTTTTCTTGCCTTTCTTTTTATCCCATCGCTTCCTCTTTATGTCAGATGAATCGGGTGGTGCAGTGGTAGTTGTGGTTGTTGTTGCTGGAGTAGAAGAGACTTCATGGTTTATCAGACTCTGGCCCAATTCCTTGGCACTGTCGAAGGTGGTAGGGCGTGAGGCTAGAACATTTCCTCGATATGGGGGCATTAGACCCCAGATGTACCGTTCAATCTCTTTGCTTTCAGATGGGATCATGCTGGGACACATAGCCGCCAAGTCGCAGAACCTGGCCGTGTAAGTTGTTATGTCAGTCCCTTCCATCTTGAGGTTGTAGAGTTCCTCCTCAAGTTTCTGAATTTCTCCCCTAGGGCAGTACTCTCTCCTCATGAGATCCTTCAGAGCGTCCCAGCCCATAGCATTTGTTGTGACCAAGGAGAGTGCACTGACATGGCCGTTCCACCATGTCAAAGCCTTGTTAGTGAGGGTGGCAGTAGCGAACTTGAATTTGATCTCTTCGGGGCAAGAGCACATTTCGAATACAGCTTCGGTTCTCTCGAACCATTGAGATAATGCCAGAATTCCTCCAGTACCATCGAAGAAGGCAGGTTTACAGTTCATGAAGTCTTTATAAGTGCATCCCTGCACTCTTTGATGGACTTCACCAAATCTAGAGTTACCACTGCTCGCATCACCAGAGTTCATTTGAGCCATGGCTGCCGTTACAGCCGCAGTCACAGCCGTTTGGAACAGCACTGGGTCGAACTGCGGAGGAGGAGGTGGTGGAGGAGGGGTTTGAGTTGCTGGTCTTCCTCTACTTGGACGCTTTCGTGGAGGCATCTTTTACTGGAAGATCACAAGAATGATAGCAATAGTAAGAGTCTATTGCTAATATGAATAAAGTGTTTCATGGATTAATTCAACATAATCCAAAAATTAGAGTGAGAGTCATAGTAATAGGATAGTTAGCTGCCAATATACTGGTATTGATGATATAATACAAGTTCAGGAAAAATTTACATAACAGAAGGTCTTACATCAAACCATAGGGAAAAATGTTGGCAGTTTAGAGGTCTAGTTAAGGTACTTTTAGGCTAGGAATGTTTATAGACAAGAGATCTACGAAACCTAGAGGGGAAAGGCTAGTCCTTTAAACAAAAGAGTGAGGTACTAGACATCTTCTACTGGCGACAGTTACTTGTTGGGCGAACCCTCAGATCCGCTATCTGACGCATAACTTCTTGAAGGTGTCGTTCGTGAGTCCTTTGACGTGCTCGGAGTTCCCTAACTTCGGCTCGGGATGCAGCCAGCTGATGCTGCAGAGCCTCGTTGGTCCTCCTTGTCCTGTCCATGGATTCTTCGAGTTGGCGGATGCAAACCATGTTGAGATTTGAGTTGGCATCCACTTCTACAACTCGACCAATGGTTGTTTGACCCTGCTCGATATTCCTGGCAATCCTTCGGATCATGATGGGCAGAACCTGATCCGCTGATCCTCCTTCGCTTATGTTGTAGAAGCTTCGGTCTCCATTGTAAGGTAAAGGCTGGCCCTGCTCCTCGCTCCATCGTTGCAAGGATATGGCCCACATATGAGTGGGACCCTGAAATACCGGACGGGGGTTGGGGTTTGGAGCTTCAGGAGGTTGGTTGTTAACTTTTGGTTCGGATCTGGAACTATCCGAGAAGCCTTCAACATGTTGAACATCCAAAGGGATCGGGTGATCATCATCTGACTCCTCATCGAGCCATCCTTCATTGCCCTGGTTTGGATAGTACGGGTCGCCGGGTAGGTGGAAGCCAGCCATGCTATCTATGCGAGAAAGGGGGATAGAAAGGTTAATAGACGTACTACTCTAAGATACTTATAATATGAATCGTTACTAGTCGACCCAATTCTTGCATAGTGCATACCAATTACATGCAACCGAAGCAAGATAGTCCTTCGAATAAGCAACCCTAACTCCAGATCCCCAATCAAACAAGAACAGGAAATGAAGCAAAGGCTACAGATTCTGAGTCTATAGCGCCCTAGTCACATGTAACCGTGGTGTATCCACTTAGCAACTATTGTCCTACCAGTAACGACCCTTTTAGTTATCACATATGTATGTTTTAGAGATACAAAATACTCCTATAGTATTCTTAGGGTAACGTTATTGTGGTAGTGTTGGTAAGTTTTAGACTTGTTGCAACACCACAACTAAGCTTAGGCACATGCTAGTCACTCCCAGGAAAACGTAGTTGATCAGGCTACATTCCCCCAAATGTGACTATATGTCTCTAAACCCAATTTGTGCTGTCCAACAATCTTAATACTTTTGTTCTGTTCTAGCGTGATACTGACTCCTGTGTTTTATAGAGATGTGTGTGTATATATACTTAGTTAAATCTTTTAAATACTTAACAGTATATATTCTTGGTCAGAGTGTTTTAGTCCCGAAGTGTTTATAGTTCGTATATCTTTTATAGGTTGATATACTTGATTCACTATAAACAATGCTCTGATACCAATCTGTCACACCCTAAAACCAATAACGGTGGAATACGTTTCGAGGTGGGGGACGTCATGTACAGTATCATCACAATTGCGTAATAGTAAAAACAAGAAACATACAACCATTTCATTTCATAGTAAGTTTAATTACAGGTGTGTTCTGTAATGTTCAACAAACACCAAAAGTAATACAAAAATAAGAGATGGATCTTGTAAGCTCCACCTTCTCCAAAATGATGCACCTGTACCTGTCTATCTTTGACCTGAGGATACAAGTTATTTTGAAAACGAGTATCAGCATAAAACTGGTGAGTTCATAAGAGTTTAATGTAAATTTTAGTATAAAATGTATTAGTGCAGATAGTATGAAAAGTTGCAGTTTACATTCGAAAGTAGTAGAAAACTCTAGAAAATCCTATATTTTCCAGAAAATACCTTGTAAGTGAAAGCCTTTAAGTTGCATGTACTTATCTTCATTTAAAACCACTTATTGTAAAGGTATATTATTGAGTCTCCAATAGGTAGTGTAATAAGAAAAGTTATGCCTGATATCGGTGATAGTGGGGAAAACTCCCATAAGAAATAGATACTTATTTACTTCGGGATTTTAACTTATTCTTTAGTGTTAGTATTTTAGTGTGAATGTAGTGTATTCCTTGTATGCTCCTGCTAGTGTGAGTAATAGGGTACCCCATGACCTTCCCAGTCATGCATAGTGTAGAGAAGTAGCGGCATCTCTGGGCCTACATGGCTCGGACTGAGGTTAACAGTCGGGATGTAATAGTGTCTGCCCCGTATAGATCTATACATGTAGCGTCGTCTTCCTGCCGGAAAACTCTGGCCATAGTATGTAGCGAATAGCGCATCTCGTAGTGAGTTAGTGTGTTATCCCCTGATTAGCGCTTTCTCTTGTATTATAGTGTAGTAGTCTTTTGTATAGTTCGTAGTGAGTTCTCTTACTAGTGAGTCGTAGTGTAGTAGTCTTTTGTATAGTTCGTAGTGAGTTCTCTTACTAGTGAGTCATAGTGTAGTAGTCTTTTGTATAGCTCGTAGTGAGTTCTCTTGCTAGTGTGTCATCTCGTGATAGTGTGTGTTATAGTATGTAAAGTAGTGGCAGTAACGAGTAGTAGTGGCCTTAACTATACCCATTATAGTCAACTTAGTGTGTGTAATTCTTGACAATTAAGTAGTGTAGGCATCGATTGAAATGAAAAGGCTCGTATCCAACACCAATATACATGATATATAATTAAGAAATCAACGACAGTCGGACGGATAACAACTACCCTAAGCCCACTATCAAACAAGAACAGGAAATAAGGCGAGCTATCGGTCCTAAGTCCTTCAAGTCTTACTTATATAAATATATTAGTGTGGTTACATTTTATAAGAAAATATATTTAATAAAAATTTTGTCAAAAGGGAACATTTAGAAAATAGTTTATTTATCCAAAATAGTTTTGAAAACGCAAAGTTCTTTTATAAGGCATAGTGATAAATCACATGTGATTTGAACTACAGGTAGTGAATCGCATGTGATTAACATTCATAAACATGTATATTTGACTTGTATCCCCCCCTAAAACATATAAAAACATTTGAAAGGTTCATTTAAGGGGTATGAACTCACAGTTTATCGTAGGGTTCGAGTGTCAACGGATGCCCTGAATGCCAACGGTCCCTATAAATCATGTGATGACACATAATTGGGTTAGTACTAGGGTGTTTCATGCTTAAACATGATGGAAAAACATCCTTAGGGCTCGGCATTACTGAGTACAAGTGTCTCATGATCCATACTTAATGATTCATGCAAGTTTAGGGCCAAAAGTGGGCATTTGAGTGAGTGCATGGCCTTGAAATTCAGTGTGCGGCTGAGGTGTGCGGCCAGAAGGGTGTGTGAGGCTGCACACAAGTGTGTGCGGCCGTACACAGGAGTGTGCGGCCGTACACTCCTCTTGTGAGTCCAAATGAAGTGTTTGCTCTTCACACTAAGGAGATTTGAATGTGTGCTGCCCCCTCATGAAGGTGTGTGGCCGTACACCTTCAAGGGACCATGAATATGATGAACATGATGAGTTTTAAAGCTTGGGATTCAAGTGTTTACCACTAATAAGCTTGAAGATGAACTAGATCACAAATATGAGGCCTTCAAGGTGTTCTTGGTTGAAGATTTTAGAGAAAGAAAGTAGAGAGAGGGTAAGGAGCATCCAAATGAATGAATGAAGAGGGTATTCATCTATATATATGTTTGGGTGTGAGGCTAGAGGGTGTGCGGCCGCACACATGGGTGTGTGGCTTTACACACAAAAGTGTGGCCGCAGACACCTCTTTTGGTGTGTTTAATCCCATTTCATAATGCAAAACACTTTCCAACACCTCCTGAGACCCATAACTAGACTATATTATGTCCAATACACGCATTTGGAACCACAAGATTTACAAAGGATGAAGAATTCAAGATTTAAAGACAATATGCGGACCAATTACATAGGATGAAAGTTTCGGGTTGTCACAGGTTCCCATGAAAAAGCAACACCCTTCCGGGTCAACTTGGTGAGAGGCATGGCGATCTTGGAAAAATCTCGGATAAATCTCTGATAATAGCCGGCCAAACCTAGGAAACTTCTAATCTCGGTGGGTGATCTCGGCACCTCCCATCTCATAACTGCCTCAATCTTGGCCGGATCGACCAATATCCCATCCTAGTTAACGAGGGGCCCAAGAACTGGACCTCTCATAACCAAAAATCGCACTTGCTGAATTTGGCGAAAAGCCTCTCCGACCTCAATACCCCGAGAATCTCCCTCAAATGCTCCTCGTGCTGCTCTTTAGATCTCGAGTACACCAAAATATCATCAATGAATACGATCACCGACCGATCCAGCATCGGCCGACACACCCTGTTCATGAGATCCATGAACGTTACCGGTGCATTGGTGAGCCCAAAAGGCATCACCACGAACTCGTAATTCCCATAACGAGTTCTGAATGTCGTCTTCTGGATATCTTCATCCCGAACCCTCATTTGGTGATATCCCGACCTCAAGTCCATCTTGGAGAACCAAGACGCTCCCTGTAACTGATCGAACAGATCGTCGATCCTCGGTAACAGATAACGGTTCTTGACCGTCAACTTGTTCAACTCCCGGTAATCAATGCACATCCGGTGTGAACCATCCTTTTTCTTGACAAAAAGGATCGGTGCTCCCCAAGGTGAACTACTCGGTCTGATAAAACCCTTCCCCAGCAGCTCCTGAAGCTGCGAGGATAACTCATGCATCTCTGGTGGCGCAAGACGGTAGGGCTCCTTGGCGATAGGTGCTGCCCCCGGTACCAAATCGATACGGAACTCTACTTGCCTCTCAGGAGGCACACCGGGCAATTCCTCAGGAAAGACATCCGGGAACTCGCACACTATCGGGACCTCATCAATCGAACTTGGCCTCCCAGTGGCCACTCGCGTGTCCATCACATAGGCCACAAACCCACTATAGCCCTGTTGTAGACTCTGCCTCGCCTTAGCCGCCGAACAAAATGCTGACTCGGGACGGGTACCCTCGCCGTACACCGTAAGTACTCCCCTACTAGGGTCTCGTATCGTCACCAACTGATGCTCGCAATCTATAATAGCTCCAAATTGGCTCAACCAATCCATGTCCACTATGACACATACTTCCCCCATTGCAATCGAGACTAGATCAATCGGGAACCCCACACCGAAGATCTCAAGCCTACATCCTCGAATCACATCTGTGGCATACACCGCTCGCTCGTTAGCTATAGAAACCCGCAAAGGTCGACTCAGTGCCTCTCAACAAATACTGATATGACGATTAAAAGCTAACGACACAAAAGATTGACTCGCTCCCGAGTCAAATAACACCAAGGCAGGCACAAAATTCACAAGAAAAGTACCTACGCATATCATAATATAACCATAATATCTCAGACTCAAAATAAATAGGGGGAAAAATACATACCAGCCACAACGTCGGGTGTTGTGCGGACCTCCTCCGGTGTCAACTGGAAGGCTCTCCCGCGAGCCTTCGGCGTCTCGGCCTTTACTGGCCGAACCTCGGTAAACCTAGTAGCAGGCGCAGATCCCTGTGCTGATCCCTGATGCAGCTGAGGGTACTCGGCCTTCCGATGGCCGGTCTGGTTGCAATGGAAGCAAACCAAAAATCCCTTGGGGCAATCCCTCGCGATATGCCCCTCCTTCCCACACTTGTAACATACCCCCGCTCTGCACGTCCCCTCATGACTCTTGCCTCACTTCCCACAAGTACGTCCCTTCGCACCCCCATATCTAGAATCAGCGGGCTTTGCCCGCTTGGCTGCCTGCTGAGACTGTGTTGGCCGCCGATCCTTTCCCTGAGACTCCGCTTCCTCCCTGGCCTGAGTCTCCAGCTCGATCTCCCTCTTCCGGGCATTTACCTGGAGTTCGGCAAATATCCGGTAAGTCGAGTTCGCCACGAACTACCGAATATCTCTCCTCAGAATACTCAGATACCGGCTCATGGGCGCCTACTCGGTAGCACCTGCTCAGGGCAAAACATTGCCCTCTCATGAAACTTTCGGGTAATCACAGTAACTGAATCAGTACCCTGCTTGAGGGTTAAAAACTCCTGATCCAATCGTTCCATTTCCACAGGGGGAATGTACTCATCATGAAACATGGTGGTGAACCTTTCCCACGTCACCGCAGTAAGCTCAGCTGGGGTGAAATCTACTGATACAAACTTCCACCAGTCCTTCGCCCCCAGGCGAAGATGGTTCAGCGCGAACCGCACCCTCAAATGCTCCAGACACGAAAAAGTGTAAAAACATCCCTTAACATCAGCAATCCACCTCATCGCAGCGATTGGATCCTTCGTCCCATCGAACTCTGGTGGCTTCGTGTTGTTGAACTCCCGATACAGCAACGAATCACCTCCCTGTGGTCTGGCAGCAGCGACGGCTACGGTGGCCACAACAACAGTAGCATCAGTGAGCGCCACATACCTCTCATCAAAAGTCTCAATCAGCGTGGTCTTGATAGACCCAAACATCTCCGGTATCTCAACTCGTATGGCCGCAACCACTTCCTCATGAATCAACCGACAAATCTCCTCGTCACTGACACTGTTGCTCCCAGGTGTGCGTCGTGTCCCAACCATGGTGTCTCTGAAATACAATATAAAAACATCAGAGACTCGCCCGAGCATACTCGCACTCGATAACGCAACCCTACTCGCCCCCTGGCATCCTAAGGATTCTTACTTGGACTGCTCACTGATCCGGTGTCTTCAGTAGTACGTGCCCTATACTACCGACCACACCGCATCAGTATTCACCCTAAGTCCTCCTCCTTGGATCCCAGATCACAAGTACTCTACTCTCGCTATGCATCGACTACCCTCCGTTAGACCCCCCCTATAAGCTCCTTACTGCTACCTATTCACTCTCAAGGCATCTCATAGCAGCAGTATTCTCCTAGGCTAAGGCATCACAAATCAGGCCACTCTAGTCCTCATATGAACACCTGGCTTACTCTATCATGCATAACATAACATATCATATATCATAAAACATAATGTAAGGGTATTTTGGGGATTCACCGTTCGGGCGTTGGCTGACCGTACACACTGCTCCGCTCTAGTTGTCTCAAAACCTCCTGCCCTTTTAGAAAAATTAGTTTTATTGTTTGAAAATTTTCTCAAATCCTCAGTTTGAGTTCATATACGCCCGAAGGTGCATCCGAGTCCCTCAAACCAAGGCTCTGATACCAACTTGTAACGACGTAAATTTTCAAAACAATTTTTCATTTTTCAACAACCAAATTTATATTTAAACATTCTCAAAACATGTGTTCCACAGTAGTTATCAAAATAATACATACCCCAGGATCACGAATAAAATCTCCTGACTGTGTGTACGAATCACGTCGGCACCTTTCCAAGGTCCTCGCTAGTACCTGAAACACATAACACAACAACTGTAAGCATAAATGTTTACTTAGTTTCCCAAAATACCACATACAACACATACGCCACTCGAGGCTATAGTACGACCTTCCGGCCGATGTGTCTTAGCGGGACCCTCCAGTCCCGTAGCTCGTTGGACCCTCTGGTCCAGTCATAGCTCGTTGGGCCCTCTGGCCCGATCTAAATCGTTGGACCCTCCGGTCCGGTCTGTATCGTTGGACCCTCCGGTCCGGTCTATACCATCATATAACATACATATATCACATAGCACATAAACTCATTCATAGCACATAGGACCCTCCGGTCAACCCATAAATACCACTCTAGGTAACATATAGTGAGAAGACTCACCTCGGGTAACTCGGTAACTCTGAAATCTCGGACTCTGTGAGATAGGATCTAGCCTCCGCCTAATCATATGAAATAAACACTCGGCATCAACACATTTCCCAAGGCTAGACCACTCTCTCCCTTAGCACTCTCAGGAGGGTAAAAGACCATTTTACCCCTCGAATGGATCAAATACCCTAAAGTTGACCAAACCCTAAAAGTCAACAAAAGTCAACCCTCCGGGTTATGCTGCGCGTACCAAACATGTACGCTGGGCATACCAGGTGCCTTCACAGAATCGGGGTGTGCAACCACTTACGCTGCGCGTACTGGGATTACGCCCAGCGTAAGTCCCAGTTCAGCTACTTTATGGATTTTGGTCTTAAACCGTTAAGACATGAACTCATATTCCAGATCTGACTTCTCTAGGGTTACTTACTCCATACAGTTGAAACCTTTAAGCCTTTGCATGGTTGTAAAGGTCACCCATCACTCAAAACACCTTTCCTCTTTCCATGTTAAGTCCATAACTCATGCATGACTCAATATCCACGACCAAGATTGGATTTTTATGAACCCTCATCACATAATACAATGGGAAAGTCCAGATCTGTAACATCCTTAATTTCAAGTATTATATTTATTCGTTGAATTTCAAGTTTTGTGGAAGAACTCGGCGAGTTGATGCGTAGACTCGCCGAGTAGAGACGCGAATCATTATCCGGGTGGATGGCTGGACTCGGCGAGTCCACGCTGTTTAATGAAACCCTAATTCCTCGAGTTTGGGGCCTATTTAAGGTGCCTTTTGGCCGTCCTTTGCGGCTACTAGACCCCAGAGAGAAACCCTAAGTGAGCTAGAGTGTTTGTGAGAGGAAATGAGTAATTTCTTGATCATTGTTAGTGTTTTTGCAAATAGAAGAGGACTAAGACAAGAGGAGGCTGAAGAGGGTGCTAATCCAGTGATTCCAGGGCTCAGAGACTTCATTTTGAGGTATTCATTCGACCCTTCTTTAGTTTATGGTGTAATTCTAAGAGTTAGGGCTTTTTAGCCCCTTTAGAGTAGAGGTGGCAATCGTGTCGTGTCGTGTCGGGTTCGTGTTGTGTCGAAACACTAAACAGGTTGAAAGTGCTTGACCCTAACCCGACCCATTTGATTAACGTATCGTGTCATGTCAACCCGTTTATTTTCGTGTCGAGTTCGTGTCGGGTTTCGGGTTAGTGTTATACCTTGATATATGTCGTGTCATGTGAGGTTAAAAGATTGAGCATGTTGAAAGAGTAGGAGTTAGGTAGGCGGAGAGGAAAAACTAATAGTTTGGATGCAGAATAGATGAAGTCATAGCAAGTTCAGATGGAAAAATTAAAAGAGTGGGAGTTGGAGAGGCGGATGAAAAGGTCGCGAGGATGTGAGAGTGGTGAAAGAGACTGGGCAGTTTGGGAGAGAATGAAAAAACTGAAATTAAGTCTTGATCTAGACGGCTAAGTCATTTCAACATTATAAAACGAATCAATTCGAAGGTTTTCTTTTACTTATGGTTTTGGTTTTGTATCTTTCTAGTTTATTTAAATAATTCAAAAAATTTGCATATAAATAAACGGGTCATTTTCGAGTCATATTCGAGTTGAAATTCTCAACCCTAACCTTACCCGTTTAATTTTCGTGTCGTGTCGTGTCAACCCGTTTATTTAAACAGGTTGAAATATCTTACCAAAACCCATTTATTTCGTGTTGGGTTCGTGTCGGGTTTCGTGTCGTGTCAATTTTTGCCACCTCTACTTTAGAGGATGGTTATATGGAGTAATTGGTCCCCTCTCGTGTTGGTGCTATAGATCTGGATCCAAAGAGGTCCAGAGACGCTTTTCCCTTGAGCTTTATGAGTGTTAATGGGGGTTATGAGCTTAGGATGTCATTTTAGAGGTCATATCTTCAAATAAGGCCTTTGAGCCTTTGCATGAGCACCAAGATGTTAGCTTTACGTGATTATAATGCTTTGGGAAGTTGGATCTACGGTTTAGAGGAGCGGATCTGACCTCAGGAGGTCAGTTCAGCTTGAGCATGGCATGAACTCGCCGAGTCCAATAGCCGACTTGACGAGTAAGACGAGGGTTTTCCCGATAATCACACAGTTGGTGTGACTCACTGAGTTGGGGAAGTGACTCGGTGAGTCAGAGGGAATCTAGAGGACAGAGTGCACGATGGTACTTGCCGAGTCAGGAGCCGGACTCGGCGAGTTGGGTCGGGACATTTCACAGATTGTGATCAGTGATGATTTGCAGAGTTGAGGATTGACTCAGTAAGTCGAATGAGGACTAAGAGAGTGAAGAAAACGTGTAGACTCACCGAGTCATAATTGTGCACTCGGCGAGTTTGGTCAAGGTTGACCGTTGACTTCGTTGACTTTTAGGGTTAGTCAATGTTTGGACCTTAGAGTCATCGGAAGGGTAGGATAGTCGTTTACCCTTCCTAGAGGATGTATAGAGAGAGAGATTAGCCTATCCCTGAGGGTTGTATTAATTAGAGTATTTATTTCATGTGATTAGGCAGGGGCTAGACCAGAGTTTACCGAGTCAGAGGTTTACTGAGATATCCGAGGTGAGTCTTCTCACTATACTTTACCTTGAGTAGGTAATCGGAGTTATGTGATATAGTGTTTGTATGCTATATATGTGTTATGTGTTGCACTGCATTATTCTATGTGATTTTGTAACGACCCAAATTTTTTTTTTTTTTTTTTTGATATTATTTTAGAAAATATTAATAAATAAAAACATTGTCTAAATAAAAAGAAACATTGTTTGTTCACACCATAACACATTGCAACCATGTTCTCAAAAGCCAAACCGTACATCCCATCAAATATCAGAGTACAATCCCAGTAAATCTCATAAATGCGGAAACCGAAGAGTGTGTGTATGACGTGCCGCTACCGCGCCGGCTCCTTCCCCTTCGATGCAGAGGTACCTGAAAACAAAACTGTAAACGTAAGCACAAAGCTTAGTGAGTTCCCCCAACGTACCGCATACCATACAAACACATAACATATATATATACTGCCAGGCTATTCTGGGGTGCTGACTACCCGGTACGGCCATTCTGGGGTGCCGACCTACCCATACGGCCATTCTGGGGTGCCGTCTTACCCGTGTCAAGCCATTCTGGGGTGCTGACTACCCATCGGTCCTAACAACCGATCCTCGGGGACTATTTCACCCCTACTACTATGATCACATATAACATAACAAGCCAACATGCATACATATCGTCACATACTGTCAGACGTATCTGGGGTGTCTGACTACCCTTCGGTCCGAACAACCAAACTCTACTACTATCACATACAGCATATCATGCTAACATATAACATGTCAGGTACTAGCGAACTTAGATGATATCACAAAGACAATCATCTATCATACAACTCCTACTGGTGGGTCGGCATTGTGGCCTTAGACCCACCGCTACTGGAAGGTAACTCACCTCAAAGTAGCTGCTGAACTGATCGGGAACTAACTGACTGCTGCTGCTCCGGGAGTCCTCCGGCTGCAATTTCCACGACATACTCAATCAAACACTGCTAACTGTCCTTTAGGTAAAATGACCATTTTACCCCTGGATTAACTCTAAGCCAAAGCTGGAGTCAACTTTCAGTTGACCCGACTCGCCGAGTCCCTAGCAAACCAATGTCCTGGGTCCCTGGTTCTACTCGTCGAGTCGGGCTATGACTCGACGAGTTCACCTTCTAACTGCCATCCAACACCTTCATCCTACTCGCCGAGTTGTATGAACAACTCGTCGAGTTCATCTTCATCCGATGAACACTTTATGCTAAGACTCGCCGAGTTGTATGAACAACTCGCCGAGTCTGTTCTTGAGCTAAGAAGATTGCCTTGGACTCGCCGAGTCAGGGCATTGACTCGCCGAGTCCTAACATGGGTGAGTTCAGTTCCCAACTCACCGAGTCACCCCCTGTGACTCAAGGCTCAACTCGACACATGAAGAAGGGACCAATTCGGTGACTCGCGACCAGACTCGCCGAGTCACCTATGCGACTCGCCGAGTCGTCGCCATGCACTCCTTAAATATACCGATTTGCTCGGTTCCAGACCATGCCATTCATAGATCTGGACTTCTAGGACACGAATCACACGTAAAGTTTCCAACTTTACGTGTGGATATTCACCAATATGGATTATAAGGCTCAAAATGTCTCAAAATGGTAGATCTAGGGCTAACAATCCTCATGAGGCCAAAAAGCTAACAGATCTGAGCTCCTGGAGCTCAATCTTACATAGATCCAAAGGCCAAACGCCTTATTACAACATATAATGAACATGCAAACTTGGGGAATTGACCAAGAAGGACCCAAATGAAGTTTTAAGCATAGAATCAAGGGGAAAACGGGTTATACCTCAAAGGAAATGTTGAAATGACACAAGGATGGCTGATCTCCTTCTCCTCTTCTTGATCTACTCCTCTAACTCTTCAAAACCTTCAAGAACACACCAAGAACACCTCAAACTCTCAAGAAAACAAGGGAAAACGATGTAGGGGCAGTTCTGGGGGTGAATGGGGACGAGTTGGGGCGGAATGAGAGTTTAAATAGGGTGCAAACCCTTGAAACTTAGGGTTTCATCCCGCAGCGGTGACTCGCCGAGTCCAGGATATGGACTCGTCGAGTCGCCTACTTAAAACGCGTCCTGAGTCTCGTCCCTACTCGGCGAGTCGGACCCTGTGACTCGCCGAGTCTAAGGCTAAATTAGGGCAATGCTCAAATAAATTTCACATACCGGAAACCAGGTGCTACAAATCTCCCCCACTTATTTTAGACTTCGTCCTCGAAGTCTGCTGCCTGATCCTGAAACAGCTCGGGGTAGTGCTCCATCATCTCGTCTACCGGCTCCCAAGTCCACTCTGAACCCTTGCGGTGCTGCCATTGCACCTTCGCTAGCTCCACCTTCTTGTTCCTTAAATCCTTCGACTTCCTGTCGAGGATTGCGACTGGGCGCTCGATGTAGTTCAGGCTGTCATCAACCTGAATATCCTCCAAAGGTACTACTGCAGAATCGTCCACTAGACACTTCCGCAACTGCGAAACATGGAAAGTGCTGTGGATCTGGCTAAGCTCGGCTGGCAGATCCAGCCTATACGCTACCCTGCCCACCCGGGCTAAGACCCTGAACGGTCCGATGAATCGCGGGCCCAACTTGCCCCGCTTCCTGAATCGGATGACGCCTTTCCACGGCGACACCTTCAGGAGGACCATATCCCCGACCTGGAACTCTAAATCGGATCGACGCTTGTCGGCATAACTTTTCTGTCGACTCTGAGCAGTCTGAAGCCTGCTCCGGACCTGCTGTATCCTCTCAGTCGTCTTGAGCACCACTTCGGTGCTTCCCATAACTCTCTGGCCAACCTCACCCCAGCATATCGGGGTCCTACACCTCCGTCCGTACAACATCTCGAAGGGAGGGCGGTCGATACTCGCGTGATAGCTGTTGTTGTAGGAGAACTCAGCCAAAGGAAGATAGGTATCCCAGCTACCACCGAAATCCAGAACACACGCCCGCAACATGTCCTCCAAAGTCTGGATGGTCCGCTCACTCTGTCCATCTGTCTGCGGGTGAAAGGCGGTGCTGAAATGCAGACGAGTGCCCAACTCGTCATGGAATCTCTTCCAAAACCTGGAAGTAAAACGCACATCCCTGTCCGAGATCACCGATACTGGCACCCCATGCCGTGCCACAATCTCCCTGATATAGATGTCGGCCAATTTCTCGGCCGATATGCTCTCCGGAATCGGAATAAAGTGAGCACTCTTGGTCAACCTATCCACGATGACCCAAATCGAATCCACTCCACGCGCGGTCTTGGGAAGCTTTGTGATAAAATCCATCGTGATATCTTTCCACTTCCACAGTGGAATGTCCAACGGCTGCATCTTGCCATGCGGCCTCTGATGTTCGGCCTTGACCTTCCTGCAGGTCAAGCACCGCTCGACGTACCATGCCACATCCCGCTTCATGCAGGGCCACCAATAGTCTAGACGAAGATCCCTATACATCTTCGTCGCCCCGGGATGAATAGAGAATCGGGACTTGTGCGCCTCCTCCATCAAAATCTGGCGCACGCCCCCGTGATACGGCACCCACACCCTATGGTGTAGTGTCAATAACCCTCGGCTATCATAATCGAAGGAGGAAACCTGACCTACTACGCGCTCGTTCTTCCGATGCTCCTCCTTAATAGCCTCCTGTTGAGCTTCCCGAATCTACTCCAACAGGGGTGTCACCACAGTCATCCTCAAACAGGCGTCCCTGATCGGCGCCGTCTTGCGGCTAAGCGCATCGGCCACCACATTGGCCTTTCCCGGGTGGTAAAGGATCTCGCAATCATAATCCTTCACCACATCCAGCCACCGACGCTGCCTCATGTTCAGATTCGGCTGGTCCATGAGGTACCTCAAGCTCTTGTGGTCCGTGTAGATGGTACACCGAACCCCATAGAGGTAATGTCGCCAAATCTTGAGGGCAAATACCACCGCCCCCAACTCCAAATCGTGCGTCGGGTAGTTCGCCTCGTGAGGCTTGAGCTGTCTCGAAGCGTAAGCAATGACATGCCCCCTTTGCATCAGCACCGCGCCCAACCCAGAAATGGACGCATCGCAATAAACCACGAAATCCTCTACGCCCTCTGGCAGGGCTAAGATCGGCGCCTCACACAATCTCTGCCTCAGCGTCTCAAATGCAGCCTGCTGCTCGGGTCCCCACCGAAAGACCACGGCTTTCTTCGTCAGCCGCGTCAGGGGCACGGCTATCTTGGAGAAATCCTGGATAAATCTCCGATAGTAGCCTGCCAATCCTAGGAAGCTCCGAATCTCAGATGGGGACTTCGGAACCTCCCATCTCATCACGGCCTCGACCTTGGCCGGATCGACCAGAATCCCGTTCTGGTTGACGAGGTGCCCCAGAAATTGCACCTCGCGCAACCAAAACTCACACTTGGAGAACTTGGCATACAAGCTCTCCCTCCTCAGGGTCTCTAACACCTCTCTCAAATGCTCCTCATGTTCCTCCCGGGTCTTGGAATAAACCAAGATATCATCGATAAAGACTATCACAGACCGGTCCAGCATCGGTCTGCATACACGGTTCATGAGGTCCATGAACGCGGCAGGAGCATTGGTGAGCCCAAACGGCATCACCACAAACTCGTAATGGCCAAAGTGCGTCCGAAACGCGGTCTTCTGCATATCCTCCTCCCTGACCCTCATCTGATGATAACCCGAACGCAAATCAATCTTGGAGAACCAAGATGCGCCCTGAAGCTGGTCAAAGAGGTCATCAATCCTCGGAAGCGGGTAACGGTTCTTCACCGTTACCTTGTTCAGCTCCCGATAATCTATACACATCCGATGCGACCCATCCTTCTTCTTCACAAACAGAATCGGGGCTCCCCAGGGCGAACTGCTCGGCCGAATAAATCCCTTGTTCAGCAGCTCCTGCAGCTGCGTAGACAACTCCTGCATCTCGGGAGGAGCCAACCGATACGGTGCTTTGGCTATCGGAGCCGCACCGGGGACGAGGTCAATCCTGAACTCCGCCTGTCGCTCCGGAGGTATCCCAGGTAGTTCCTCCGGAAAAACATCAGTAAAATCTCGAACCACCGGGACCTCGCTCACGGTCGCCTTACCCGCCTCCCGGGTGTCCATCACGTACGCGACATAGCCCGCGCATCCCTGCTGAAGGTAGCGCCTAGCCCTCGCTGCTGAACATACAGTGGGTCCACACTGCGGCCGCTCTCCATGAATCACTAACTCTCCCCCGCTTGGGGTCTTGACTCGCACTAGCTGCTGTGCGCAATCTATCACTGCCCCATTAGGGCTCAACCAATCCATGCCAATAATCACCTTGTTCCCACGCAATGGAATGGGAACCAAGTCTACCAGGTAACACTCCTCAAACAGTCGCAGGACACAATCTCGAAACACCGTCGATGCTCGCACCGATCGATCATCGGCAATCTCTACCTCTAACGGGCAATCTAACTCGCCTGAAGTCTCATGAAATCTCTTGCTAAGAGCAAGAGAAACGAACGATCGGGATGCACCCGAGTCGAACAATACCTGAACCGGGATGCCGTTCACATGGAACGATCCTAATACACATGTATACACACAGAGCACATATCAATATCATAACAACGTAAAATAAAAGATAGAAGGAAGGAATTATACCCGTCACCACATCGGGCGCGGCGCGTGCCTCCTCGGCAGTCAACTGGAATGCCCGACTCCTCACCACTGGAGCCTCTGCCTTGCCCTGACGGCCATCCGTGATCCACAGGGTCGCTGGAGCTGGCGCCTTCACTGGCGCTGAAGCTGTCAACATGGGGCAATTGGCCTTCTTGTGGCCCCTCTGGTTGCAGTGGAAACACAGCAACTCCGATGTCTGAATAACGGTCGCAGGAGCAGTGCAATCCCTGCTGATATGCCCAAACTTGCCGCACTTGTAGCAGCCTGACGATCCCATCCTGCACGCCCCCTCGTGCGGCCTGCCGCACCTCCTGCAGCGGCTCGGTCCCGACTGGCCTTTCGGCCTCCCATCTGATCCCTTGGGCTTCTTCCCCGAAGCCCCCGATGACTGACCATCCTCAAGTTTCCGTTTCCGGATGTGCTCCAAATCTATCTCTCTCTCCCTAGCCCTGGCAATCATGGAGTCCAGGGTAGGGCAAGCCGAAAAACTAACATGCTCCCGAATGTCAGCTCGTAGCATATCGTGGTAACGAGTCCTCCTCATATCCTCGTCACCTGCATACTGGGGCACCAATAAAGCCCTCTCCCGAAACTTGGCGGTGATCTCCGCCACGGTCTCTGTCGTCTGCCTCATGTCTAAGAACTCCCTGGCCAGCTGCTGAAGCTCGACCGCTGGTGCAAACTCTGCCCTGAACCTAGCCACAAAGTCCGACCAGGTCATTGCCTCGATAGCCGAGGCTCCCATCGAGTCACCCACTGACTCCCACCAATCTCGGGCCCGGTCCCGTAAACACCCTGCTGCGTACCTCACCTTCGACCCCTCGGGGCAGAAGCTGATCAACTGGGCGGATTCGATATCCGCAATCCACCGTCTGGCGACAATGGGGTCCTTCACCCCATGGAAATCCGGCGCACCACTGCTCCTGAAGTCCTTGAAGGACAGTGTGCGAGATCCTGACTGGCTAGAGGCCAAGTCGCTCCTGAATGCCCGTAGGCGATCCTCCATCATCTCCACGATCCCTTCCTTGATCGACCCAAAGATGATGGGGGTCGACTCAAGGATGCCCCTAGTGATCTCCGACGTGATGAACTCACGTAGCCTCTCCTCAATCGGCTCGGTGCCAGATCCCGAACCTGACCCCTCTCCTGACCCGCCATCTGTCGGTCTCGGTCGAAGTACCACCATTCTGCAAAACATCAATAATAATCATTAGTGGTACTGCTACTTTCTGAGGGATCTCAACTACTTACAGGTTCCTTGGTCTCGTCTTGGCCTTCTTCGGCTCGGGTACGGATCCTCTGCTTTCAGTAGTACGGGCCCATACTACCTTCCACATCTATCCGTACCTTCTCCGAGGAATTCCTCGACTCCACCAACTCCCCTCTACTACTGCTACTCTCCGATATTCTCACCCTAGGCTTGCCCTAGGGAGAACTCAAGTTCAACACAACTGGTCCTCAGCTGCTGTAGGTCTCCTCATAATGCCAGTTAGCCACTACCTAGACACCATCACATGTAATGAGGATTAGATAATCCCTTAAGTAAAAGATCCGTCCCTACAACGGTTGGACTCAAACAAGAGCTGCGCATTAGGGCCAGTTCCAACACTTTGGGATTATTCAACCCTGATTACCTGTGGTGTGACGTGTTTACCTAGTGGCTCACTCCCATTACTCAGAATCCCACCAAGCACGAAGCAAGCAGCATTCGGATAAGGAAAAACAGACTCAAGCCAAAACTGTTCTTAGAACAAGAAACGACACTTAACATAGGATGCTAAGCTCATACTATCAGGCATAACCTAAACAGGCTACCCTACTGCTGTCTACTCAATTTTAACATGCAATATTCAATAAGCTGGAACAAATAAACAGGCACATAAGGCATCACTCCTAGATCCTTAGCCTATTCTAGCATGCAATATTCATAAAGCTGATAAACATAACATAAACTTGTATGGGTACTATGGGGAATACTTACTTGAGCTCGGCCGGTCGCGCGCGTCACACACTTTACTCTTTCTCGTGACTCTTTTCCGGGTTTTAAAGAATAATTTCTTTTGGAAAAGTCTTTCAATCCCTCGGTTTGAGTCCAAACACTCCCGAAGGCGTGTCCGAATCCCTCAAACCAGGGCTCTGATACCAACTTGTAACGACCCAAATTTTTTTTTTTTTGATATTATTTTAGAAAATATTAATAAATAAAAACATTGTCTAAATAAAAAGAAACATTGTTTGTTCACACCATAACACATTGCAACCATGTTCTCAAAAGCCAAACCGTACATCCCATCAAATATCAGAGTACAATCCCAGTAAATCTCATAAATGCGGAAACCGAAGAGTGTGTGTATGACGTGCCGCTACCGCGCCGGCTCCTTCCCCTTCGATGCAGAGGTACCTGAAAACAAAACTGTAAACGTAAGCACAAAGCTTAGTGAGTTCCCCCAACGTACCGCATACCATACAAACACATAACATATATATATACTGCCAGGCTATTCTGGGGTGCTGACTACCCGGTACGGCCATTCTGGGGTGCCGACCTACCCATACGGCCATTCTGGGGTGCCGTCTTACCCGTGTCAAGCCATTCTGGGGTGCTGACTACCCATCGGTCCTAACAACCGATCCTCGGGGACTATTTCACCCCTACTACTATGATCACATATAACATAACAAGCCAACATGCATACATATCGTCACATACTGTCAGACGTATCTGGGGTGTCTGACTACCCTTCGGTCCGAACAACCAAACTCTACTACTATCACATACAGCATATCATGCTAACATATAACATGTCAGGTACTAGCGAACTTAGATGATATCACAAAGACAATCATCTATCATACAACTCCTACTGGTGGGTCGGCATTGTGGCCTTAGACCCACCGCTACTGGAAGGTAACTCACCTCAAAGTAGCTGCTGAACTGATCGGGAACTAACTGACTGCTGCTGCTCCGGGAGTCCTCCGGCTGCAATTTCCACGACATACTCAATCAAACACTGCTAACTGTCCTTTAGGTAAAATGACCATTTTACCCCTGGATTAACTCTAAGCCAAAGCTGGAGTCAACTTTCAGTTGACCCGACTCGCCGAGTCCCTAGCAAACCAATGTCCTGGGTCCCTGGTTCTACTCGTCGAGTCGGGCTATGACTCGACGAGTTCACCTTCTAACTGCCATCCAACACCTTCATCCTACTCGCCGAGTTGTATGAACAACTCGTCGAGTTCATCTTCATCCGATGAACACTTTATGCTAAGACTCGCCGAGTTGTATGAACAACTCGCCGAGTCTGTTCTTGAGCTAAGAAGATTGCCTTGGACTCGCCGAGTCAGGGCATTGACTCGCCGAGTCCTAACATGGGTGAGTTCAGTTCCCAACTCACCGAGTCACCCCCTGTGACTCAAGGCTCAACTCGACACATGAAGAAGGGACCAATTCGGTGACTCGCGACCAGACTCGCCGAGTCACCTATGCGACTCGCCGAGTCGTCGCCATGCACTCCTTAAATATACCGATTTGCTCGGTTCCAGACCATGCCATTCATAGATCTGGACTTCTAGGACACGAATCACACGTAAAGTTTCCAACTTTACGTGTGGATATTCACCAATATGGATTATAAGGCTCAAAATGTCTCAAAATGGTAGATCTAGGGCTAACAATCCTCATGAGGCCAAAAAGCTAACAGATCTGAGCTCCTGGAGCTCAATCTTACATAGATCCAAAGGCCAAACGCCTTATTACAACATATAATGAACATGCAAACTTGGGGAATTGACCAAGAAGGACCCAAATGAAGTTTTAAGCATAGAATCAAGGGGAAAACGGGTTATACCTCAAAGGAAATGTTGAAATGACACAAGGATGGCTGATCTCCTTCTCCTCTTCTTGATCTACTCCTCTAACTCTTCAAAACCTTCAAGAACACACCAAGAACACCTCAAACTCTCAAGAAAACAAGGGAAAACGATGTAGGGGCAGTTCTGGGGGTGAATGGGGACGAGTTGGGGCGGAATGAGAGTTTAAATAGGGTGCAAACCCTTGAAACTTAGGGTTTCATCCCGCAGCGGTGACTCGCCGAGTCCAGGATATGGACTCGTCGAGTCGCCTACTTAAAACGCGTCCTGAGTCTCGTCCCTACTCGGCGAGTCGGACCCTGTGACTCGCCGAGTCTAAGGCTAAATTAGGGCAATGCTCAAATAAATTTCACATACCGGAAACCAGGTGCTACAGATTTATGTTGTGCATGTTTACAGAGTTAGAACCTGAAGGTTCACAGAGATAGAACCTAAGGGTTCACAGAGTTTGGGTGCACGGACCCACAGAGTTATAGCCTCGAGTGGCTAATATGTGTTATATATGGTATTTTGGGGAACTCACTAAGCTTTGTGCTTACAGTGTTTCGTGTTATGTGTTTCAGGTACTAGTGAGGATCTCAGGAAGGCGCCGACTTGATCAGTACACACACGGGATTTTTATGTTATGAGATATTGGGATTGATATATGTTATGAATTGAGTTTTAAACAATGATGTTTTTATAAATAATGAATGAATTATGTTTTTTATAAAATGCGAAAAATAGTTTTGAAATTTATGGTGTTACAAGATCTAAGCTTATGGAGACTCTTTGCACATAAAGTCTCCACCTTTGAACCAAAAACTCTAAAAATAGGTCCATAAAGCAAAACTCATGAAAGGCAAGGAAAGCTTTGAGCTTTTTACCTCAGGAAGAAGCTCCAACATATATAGAACTCGGATCTACTCTTGCTCTCCAACTTCTAGCTCCAACAATAGCTTCCTCTTCTCCTTCTTCACCTTAAAAAGGCACTTTCAAGCTCAAGAACACACACACAAGCTTAATACGGGTTTTCTGCTCTCTTAAGGCTCACTTAATGAAGTATGGTGGTTGGGGCAAAGGGCTTAACGTTCCTTTTATAGTGCACAAGCCATAATTAGGGTTTGCATATGGGCACCTTACGCCCAGCGTAACCCTGGGTACGCCCAACGTACCCAGGCGAGTCCACGTCCAATATAAGCGTGCGAGTACGCGCGACGTACGCTTCATTACGCCCAGCGTACTCATAAGTCCAATATTTCAACTTAAGGGACTTATCTTGACAACTTGCAAAAATAGAAAGGTTAAATAGCTTACCATAGTTTCGGGATGTTACAAGCCTGTTCCAACAACATGCTTTGAAGCCTCAACCAAATTCAGCATCCAACTTTATGGTATTTCCACGGGCCGTGGAAACGTCAGTGTAAATTTCCACGGGCTGTGGAAATGAGGTCATGGGTTAAGTGGCAGTTTCTCATCTTTCTAAAAAGTGGCAACCAAATTCATTTTTCTATCCATCGATTTTGGGAGTACTTTAGGCGATTTTCTAGAGACTTTTGGAGTTGATTAAGACTTGGAAACATTTGATTTCATTTTGTAAGAACTTTAATTTCATTTTCTAGACTTGTGATCATGTTCATGTGTGACTAGAACCCTAGTTTCTCCAATTTCATGTTTTGAATTGTTTGGATGTGATTTCAATCATGTGACTTGATGTTTGCTCTTAATTTATATCTAGTGAATGTGATTTTGTTTCAATCGAATTTTTGATTCTTTCATATTTCCAATTGGTCATTTGAATTAGAGTTCAATCAATCAAGTTATCTAAGTCGTGAAATCCGTATTTTTTGTGAATTAGAATAAGTAACAAACACTAAACTGGTTTTCATTGACCGAATCAAGTGTAAATCATATTCACACACTTTTACACTCCCAAGCTTGTGTGGAGTATCAAGTGTTGTTGGGAACATTCACTTCAAGCGTAATGCAACCTTTTGATTTCTGTTTAAGAGCTTGTTTAGATTTAAATTAAAAGGTTAGGTTATTTTCAAAGAGCTCATTTTGAATTTGACAAACTGGTGAATGGGAAGTGTTAGAGATTTTTAACACTTTCAAGTACCAACTTAGATAGAACTAAGTAAGTATCATGTCATCTGTGAATCACATTGTTACTTGTCATACATGGAGTTGGAGTTCTCATAATTTCTGAATTTGCTATAATCAGTTGGTTAATTTCTCGTTCCTTTAGTCATTTGCTCTAATCACTACATACAAATCCCCTTTTTCTATGACTTTAATATTTTACAATTGGTACAACTCCAAGGTCTCCGATGAAGTTCTTCAGCCATATTGCCTCCTTCGACGCTTCGCTTGCTACTATGTACTCTGATTCGCACGTTGAATCAGCTACAGTCTCCTGTTTGGAACTTTTCCATGTTACTGCTCCTCCATTTAGGGTAAATACCCAGCCTGACTGAGAGCGGAAATTACCTTTGTCGGTCTGAAAGTTGGCGTCACTATACCCTATCACTCTCAAGTCATCACTCCACCTAGGGTAAGGACCCAATCCTTAGTCCTTTGCAGGTACTTAAGAATGTTCTTTACCATAGTCCAGTGAGCTCTACCAGGATTCCCCTGATATCTGCTAACCATGCTCAAAGCAAAGGCCACACCAGGGCAAGTACATGTCATAGCATACATGATCGAGCCAACTGCGAACGCATATGGTACTTGGCTCATTTATGCTATCTCAACATAGGTACTCGGACTCTGAGTCTTAATCAATTTGGTATTGCTCTAGATAGGCAATTCTCCTTTCTTGGAATTCTCCATGCTGAAAAGTTTCAACGCCTTATCCAAGTAGGTACTTTGACTAAGTCCTATTAGTCTTTTACTCCTATTTTTCAATATCCTTATCCCTAGAATTAGGAATGGCAATGGGGCGGGTTCGGGGCGGGGCATGGATTCCCAAACCCGCCCCGATAACTTTCGGGTATCTTATCGGGGCGCCCCATTGGGTTTCGGGTTTCCCCGTCGGGTTTCGGGTATCTTATCGGGTTTACAATAATTGATAACGAAATCTTTATTCTCTTTTAGGGTACCCCAATCTCTTATAAAATATACATGTTCTAGCAACTCTTTTAAATTAAAAACATGATGCATCACTTTAATAAAATAAACTGGACGTTATATTAAAAATTATTTGATTTAAGTTTTGTTTAATACGTCAAAACACATAAAAATGATCATTAACACCAGATTGTTAATAACTAAAAAAATTGTCCACAATAAGTATTTTATATTTGAACGCGTACAATTAACAGCAAAAATTTTTGAACATTATATATATATATATATATATATATATATATATATATATATACACACACGCACACACACATATATACATATATAATCGGGGCGGGGCGGTTCGGGGCGAGGATAACCCACTCCCTGCCCCAAACCCGATAAAAAACCCAATAACGACCCGTTACCCGACCCGAAATGATCGGGTTTCGGGTTTCCCCATCGGGTTCGGGCTTTTTTGCCATCCCTACCTAGAATGTAAGCACCTTCCTCGAGGTCCTTCATAGCGAAACACTTTCCAAGCCAGGACTTAACCTCTTGCAAGGTTGAAATGTCATTTCCTATGAGAAGTATGTCATCCATATACAATACCAGAAAGCTAATTGTACTCCCACTAGCTTTGACACATACGCAGGACTCATCCTCACTTATCAAAAAACCAAACTCTTTGACTTTCTCATCAAAACAAATATTCAATATGCGAGATGTTTGCTTTAATCCATAAATGGATTTCTCAAGCTTACACACTTTATTAGGGTACTTCACATTGATGAAACCCTACTCATGTAAACATCTTCAGCCAACTTCCCATTAAGGAAAGCGGTTTTGACATCAATCTACCATATTTCATAATCATGAAACGCAGCTATGGCTAGCATAACCCTTATAGATTTGATCTTCACTACTGGTGAGAATGTCTCATCATAGTCAACTCCAGGAGTTTGAGTAAAGCCCTTCGCAACCAATCGCGCCCATCCATGTCGTTCTTTTTCTTGAAGATCCAACTGCACCCGAATGTCTTGTGACCCGGTACATTGTCAACCAAGTTCCAAACTTGATTATCATACATGGACTGAATCTCGCTGTCCATAGCCTCTTTCTATTTTGCGGACTCAGGACCCGCCATGGATTCCTTGTAGTTGTTAGGTTCATCCAAATTTATCAATGTACTATCACTGATAAACGCATCACCTTCAGCTGTTATATGAAAACCATATAACACAGTGGAACACTAACTCTAGTGGAACGTCTCAGAGGTACGAATTCGTCAAACTGGCTCAACAGGAGTTTCCTCCTCGGGTTGAGCGCTAGTGTTTGAGGTTCCTTCATCACTTAACTCTTGAAGCTCTTCAAGGTCAATTTGCCTCCCACTGTCCTCTTGGCATATGAGTTCTCTTTCGCGGAAAACCCCTCTCATTGCAACGAAGACAACACTGCCACTCGGTCTATAGAACAATGTTCGTTCTTATTTTTTTCCATTTGGTATTTTTTGTATATAAAGAGATGTACTAAAGCTTCTTAAATATTAATCTTTTGTAAATTTAAAATCATAAATTTTAATAGGACATTTTTCTACAATTAAAGCTCTTAAATTAGTACTAATATTATTCCATCTACTTGGATCATATATGTTTAAAGGTGTGTTATCATTTTCACTATTAGTTTGTTCGTTATCAATTTCAATATTAGTATGTTCGTTATCATTTTCACTATTAGTTTACTCGTTATCAATTTCAATATTAGTTTGTTCAATATTATTATCAACATTAGCCTGTTCTGGTTCATTATCAACATTAGTTTGTTCTTGTTCATTATCAACATTTTTGTTTGTAGTTAAATATTTTAAAAATGACCCTTTTTGTTTATCTATAAAAGCTTCTTCTTGCATTTTTAGTTTCCTTTTTGAAGCACCTGATTCGTATTTTTTCTTTGACATGTTTATTAATTATTTGATTAATAATAACTATAAGTATAGAAGATATGGATTAGGATTATACCACCCTAAGATAATGGAAAGCTAAAAAATAATGGAATCTGCCAATCTGGAATCAGTGAACAATGGAATCTGCCAATCTGAAATAAAAAATCAGAAAATTGAAAAGATTAACAAATTTGATCATTCATGCCATTTGGAAAAAGCCAAAAATAATTAAAATACAAATTACATAACTTAATAATAAAACATTGTGTTTTAATCAGAAGGCATTATATAACTGGATGTCAAACAAGAATCTCATTAAAAACAAAACCCAATTAGGAGGTCAAACCACAAAATTCATATCAAATATCGCATGTTTGATCAAAAAAGCTTGTTCTATCATTCTATACTATGGGTACATTCTATCATAATTTAGTTTTGTAGTATTGATGAAGACTTTTCGAGTTTGGGGCCAATCAACCAAACCAAGAGCCAAAAAACATCTACCTTTTTGAGGAATGATTCACCAAACAAAACAAATTGAAGCATTGAGACACAACTTATTGGCTAGGCGACCATTATTCCATTAATCAACAATATCGATTAAGATTTTTAGAACACTAGTTTCAGCTAATCGGCTATTAACGCCAATTACATAATAAGAAAATAGAAAAATCAAAGCTCAAAAGGGAAAATATAAGCACATTAGTGTTTCAAATTCAATGACAACAAAATAGCTGATTTTGATTTTAGAGTTTTGAGCAATGGAGAAACCGAGAGGCGAGAATAGCAACGATTCAGTCGACAGTCTGTGGAATAGTGGAAGAATTGATTGGAGAAGAAGGCCTATAATCGAGTCCGAGAATGGAGAAAAGAACGGAAGTTTAATCGTCTTGAGTCTTGACGTCGTCGCAGGCATGATTGTAGTCGAAAGAATCGCAGGCGCGGTTTTTTTGGGGAATGGGGAGTAGCGCATGGACCGTGAATAGATGGAGAGAAGCTGGACTTGAAATTAAATGGGACCCTTTACAATTTGGGGCCCTAAGCCCTACCTTTACATACTAAATCATAAGGTCGACCTTGCCCACGCAACAAACTGTTACTGAGACGCAAACCGGGGGTAGTCAAAAACCAACGGCCAAGAAAAGGAGAGAAAGAAGGAAAGGGATAGAGTTCGCGGTGGAACAATCGGAAGAAGAACCTCCAATATGGTGGACAACGGAAAAAGACTATGCGTTGGCGGTGTCGTGGTGCAGGACATCAAAAAACTCAACTAAGGGAAACAATATGAGAAAAGTCGCTTTTTGGGAAGTTGTGATAGGTAAATTTCGCCCAATTTTGATGAAGGATGACACATATCGCAATCTCGATATGCTGAGTGGCAAGTGGACTCAATCAATAAGAAGTGAAGTAAGTTCAAACTTTCCTCGCACAAACAAAGTGGTGCGATCGATTTTGATGTTTTTAAAGTAGCGAGGGATCAACATCATGTCGAGTCGGGTCACGTTTTCGAGCACGAAAAGATTTGGGAGATTGTTAAGGACGACCCAAAATGGTTTAGAACACCAACATCATCGGAACAACAATCAAAGAGGTCTCGCGACTCGAGTTCAGTCGACGTTTCCGACGAAGGTACAAATATCAACCTCAATGCTGATACCGATGACCTTCCGGACGACCTCAACAACATCGAAGAGATCTCCTCGCCTCGATGACTGATAGGGCGTGACAAGACGAAGCGGGGTCAACGACATACGAAGGAAAACGAAAGTAGACTTTGAGAGCACGCGAAACTAAAACATAAATTTGACATCTACAACAACATCACAATTAAAAGATATGAATTGCAACGTGAGCATTTGAAGTTCCTACGTAAAGAAGCCGAGGAAGATCGTATGACGAAGGATAGCGAGGATAATATGCCACCGAGACAAGTGCAGGTGCTCCGAAAAATGAAGGCAAAGATCGAGCGGAAATATTTGGTCGACGAATAATATATCGGTTTTTTTCTTTGCAATGTCATTTTTAGTTTTAAAATGCTATTTTTAATTTAGGATTTAATTAAATTATATGTGTTATTAATTTATATGTTTTTTTATAATTATTATGACATAAAAAAAACAAATTGGAGAAATAAAAATTAAAAAAACTAAAAAGCTAAAAATAAAAAATAAATAAAAAATATGGGGTAATATAACACCAATGTATAACCAATGTATGAATAAGATGATGAGATGACATATTTTGGATGTAATAACATGTTGTCCATATCCAGTAACCTTAAAGATTTATGAAAGAAAAACATTTTCATGAATCATTATGATTATCTAAACCTATTAGGTTAGTAGATTAGGACCCAGAAACTATCTTAAATTTATATATTAACTTTATATAATACTGCTAAAGATTATCGATTTTGCCTTATATCAATTCAAAAATCCTTGCTAATTCGCAAAAGACTTTATATGGTCATTTAACTAGAGTCCCAAAAATGGAGACATTAAAGCTCCTAAGATGATAAATGAATAACGCTTCATTTTAATATAATACTTTATTTAAATATCATTTATTGTTACAACTTATAAGTTCATTTTAATATAATATAACTTATAAGTTCAGAAATAAGTTTATTATATACTTTTGAATTTTGAAACATATATAATCACCAGCTTAATATTTTAAATTTTAAATACAATATATATAGATATCATAGTTAAACATTTATAATATACGTCGTAAAAAAATGCGTAAAACTTAACATTGGAATTGAAAATGATTTAAAAATAAAATTATAATTCGAATATTCCGTTTCTTCTATAAAAAAAAAACATTATTATGTGAAACAGGTCCCCCAACATTCGTGAAGACTTGATTGTTAATCCATGAACCAGAAGTGTATGATCAAAAGTCAAACTGTTAAGTCGCAACCCTTGAACCACAAGCTGTTAAGTGTTAACCAAAAACGTGGTTAATATATATGGTGTATGAATATATCCAAACAAACTATTTTCACACGAAGGAAAGTTTTCGTTTACATGTAGAGGGACGAAACTTGTAATTTTAGTAACTTACAATCCAAGTGAAATTAACCAAAAACCTGGTTAATATATATGGTGTGATGATCTCTTGGCTTGTTGAAGCGCGAATGTTGATCTCCAGTTAATAATCTTCTTACTCGCTACTCTAGGGTTTCTTCTTCATCCATTAATGGAATCCAAGACTTCTTCTCATGAGGTTTGTAGTCTTATACTCCAGTTATTTCGTTAATCCTACTACTTCAAATCAAAACTTGATAACCTGATAAAATTCTTTATTCCTGTTGATTGCTTATAATTATGCTAGTGAATTATAGCAACAACCCCCCGACTTTGTAGGGTTTTTCGTTTATAGCTTGACGTAGTACAGCATTGCGATACTTTACCCTAAAGCCCTCTCTCCTCTATCACCCCCAATTTCTACCCACTCGTTTAAAGAAACGGCTATGCTTAAGATTTGACGATCGAAGGGGTTATTTTTCGTATTTGGAGTTGTTTTGGGTTTTAAAATTTTGGTAATTGGACTTGATTTTGACGTCGGCTTTACTAAATTGATGTGGGTATTCTAGAATTTATAGTCGGAAACATAATTTTCTTCTTTAATATTTTAAAAAAAGTTGCATATAGGAAAGACATCTGTGTTAAATTGATAAAATTTTACTGATATTTTGTTGAAAGAGATGAATTCCCTAAGCTTCTTTTGTTACACAGATCAAGATAGAACAGAACACTCATGTTTTGTCCCACCCAAAAAGGGGGAACAAAGTTTGACATGTGTAAAAGACGTGAATGCCCTCCTTATTTTTATCACTGAAAATAGTCCTCACCTGTAACAAATGCACCTATGCACATATTTTATATATGTTACCTGACATTGTGCTTGTTTCAAAGAACCATGGTACCATTTTGCCTTAATAACAATGGTATAACTATAATCGAGCAATTGTAGTGTTTATCAATTATGATATGATTTTTTTTAATTTTTTGTTTCTATAGGTTTTGGTTTGTCAAACATGTGGAGACAAAGGATTCACCAATGCTTATGTTTATTGTATCAAGTGTTTAAAATTTGTTATTCACAGGTACATACCATTCTTTTCAATTTTCCAATCTATTCTTCTGTGTTTATTGTCTGACATTCACTTTTTGTTATTCAGATACTGTCTAAATGTAATACCAAAATCATTCGATGAATTTGTCGAATGGGCTTGTGAAGATTGCCAACAACCACTTTCAAATCCTTTCACTTCACATAAATTCAACCCTTCAAGATCTGATAAACAGAATGCTGCAATTGCACCACAAGTAAAAACAAAGAAACAAAAGAAAAAACCAAAAAAGAAACCAAAAAAGAAAAGGAAACTTGCTGTTTCTCCATCAAATTCCCTAAAAGAATTTCGGTTGAAAAAGTGTATTCTTGCTTTAGAGGCTCCATTGAAAAGAGAGGATAAAAGGAAAAGAGATGAAAGTTTATCGGGTGTGGAAAGAAATGAGAATAAAACTCAAAAGATGGTGGATTCCAATTCCAATAAAACTCAAAAGATGGTGGATTCCAATTCCAACGAGCATTCTTGCTGTGATTCCAGTTCCACGGATGTAAATTTAAAGAATAAAACAGGCATTCAAGAACCAGAGACCAGTCCTGAAAAGTTAGTTTTCTAATTCTTCATCCTTTCGCTGTTTTTTGGTTCCAATGGAATTGGAATACGAGATTCCATTCCAGCGTGGAAGGAATTCAATTCCGTTCTTCCTTTTTTCTTAAAACACCAAAATACCCTCGTTTTTACATATATTTACAATAACCAAAAGATAATTGATTGTACAGATCATGATTCCTTACATTCTAACTTCTCTGGATTCCAATTCCTTTGACAGATTCCATTCCTTTGAAAATCATCCTACGAATCAAACACCCTATGATCTCCAGGCTGAAACAGCAAACCAGATGCATAATGAACAAGAAATAAGAACAGACAAAACTAGTGCTGATGTTACTCAATCAACAGGTGTTGAAAATAATGTAGAATACATCCCTTATCAACCTGCACAACCAGTCCAGGAACCAGTATGGAGGTAATGTATTCCGTTATCCTGCCCGGCTGCCCTACCAACCTGCCCGACTTTGCCACCTGTCATTTATTTTTCTTGAAAAATTTGCAGGGGAAGCTTTGATATTACTCAAACAGATTATAATCTATTCGAAGGGTTTGTTGGTCATTTATCAAATAAAGCTTGTTTCAAGGTGTGTCAAGAGGCAAATGTGCTTCCCTCTTTGCTTTCTCTAGAAATGCATCCAAAGACTGTTTTATGGCCAAAAAGCTTCTTGGAGTCTCAACCTTCTGATGAAAATATTGCTCTTTACTTCTTTCCAGGAGACACAAAGTAATGTCAATTTTTTATTTTAATATCTTTTAATCTTTCACAAGTTCTGTTTTTCTCATGTTTGATTTATTTATTGTGATTATATTCCAAATTTGACCCTAGAAATGAAAGGGACTATGAGGACTTGGTGAGTGATATGATAGATGAAGAGCTTGCAATGACAGCCCCTGCCAAAAATGCAGATTTATTGATATTTACTTCTAGAGTTTTGCCTCGACCTTTCTGGAGTGAGTTTTGTTTTTAAATTTGGTTTGTGGATTCCATCGGAATTGGAATTTGAGATTCCATTCGATTGACTAAAAAATGATTTGATTGGATTTGCAGGATTCCAAGGGAAGAACTATCTATGGGGAGTTTTTAGAAGGAAAAAGAATGATCTTGAAGGATCAAACAATAGTGAGAAGAACCCTGTTGTGGCAGAAGATTTTCCACACAAAGTGACAGGTGGAAAAGAAATCCTCACAAAAGTGAAAACTTTTGATTCTCAGAGTCCTCAAAGTCCTTTGTGTAATTACAGGTATATTTTTTATTCTTCTGCTACATTCTGTTCCATTGAATTTACATATAATATAAAGAGGTACAAATGCAAGAAAAAACAATGTACTTTTTTTTTTTGCAACATTGCATTTTAAAAATCTATTCATTTATAACAATGTTATCCAAATGTACAACAATGGTCCAAATAAAAAAAGGTAAAAATTACAATTATGAAATACAAAGAAATGAAAGTACATTGCTATTTCTTGCATGAATGAAAATAATTATTGGAACTGAACATACCGAGTCGTGTTTCAGGTGACACACATGGAGGCTTCATCAATTTCGATGAAACAATATCATTTTGAAGATGGAGACAAGTTCCATTTTGAGATATTGTTGAGAATGTTTTGTATTTATCCAAATATTGAGTTTTTAACGTATCATTAGGCAAATTGGGTGTTTGTAAAGTGGTTATTGCAACTCGAAGCATATTTAGGTCAAATTAGGTGATGTTTCATCTATGTTAATTATATAACCCTTTAGAGTTTTTGTCTTTGTTTTCTTACTTGTGGCTAACACCATTAGTCTTTTACAACTGTTTATTTTATATATCAAGAAATAATTTAGTCTAAATGATTTTAATAAATGCATTGAACGATAAAAGGCTCTAGACGAATGTTATAGCAGGTGCAAAAATGGAGAAATCTGTAATGGTAAAAAATTCATTTGATAAGTCTTAAAAAGTTTAAAAATGAATAGGCGAATCACTTAATTTTAGTTACATATATTTCAGTTTTTGATACCATTAATTTCATTAACCAAACTAAGTTTTCATTCACCCTTCCATCAACGTTATTCTCTCCTTACACTTGTATCATTCGTTTTCCATCTTTCTCACGTTTGCATCATTTTATCTAAATATTTTGCATATATATTTGATGTGAACGTTAAATTCAGGATACTAATTTGTGATGTTTATCCTTTATCCTATGATTTATTTTGCAGTTATATTCCCTTTTATTCATTATTATGTCTTTGAACAATCCTTTTGTGATCAAGTTATATTGGGATATTAATATTAAATACGAGAATGGATTCATGAAGGTGACAAATCAATTTTGACTGCTTCATATATTCTTAGGAATAAAATTTGTTTGAACAATTTTGAAAATTTATTTCTACACATGTTAGAGTTGAAAAATACAACTATAAGTTGAATCTGTCACTATATTACTAAGATTATGAGAGATGAGAGATGTAATATTACACCCGACATAAGCGATTTATCATTACGACGTGTTTGGCAAAAAGAATTCAAAAGCCTTCTCATATAGCTCTTAAACTAACAGCTGTAAGCTTTCGGTTAATTTTTTAAATTACTATTTCTTCCTATAAATCCTTCTATTCAATTTAATGCTAATTTAATGATATTTTAATACTTTAATATAACATATGTACATTTAATTGTGTAGAGGGATTTGTAGGAACAAAGTAGGAGAATATTTAATTAAACTTTGGTTGCAAGTGATGTCTAGTCTAGCTGGGTTGATGCACCGGGTTTTATACCCATGTGGGGTGTGAGGTCGGGAGTTCTATTCCCTTAAACTACCTCTTGTGGTACAACATATGGGGAATTTTTCCCTGGAAATCCCTATGGGGGCTGGGTTTGCTCTGCAAAGGAGCTCGAACCCGGGGGCTTCTTGAAATATTGCGAGTAGGCTCCAATTAATTCGTTTGCCCGTTTCAAAAAAAAAAAATTAAACTTTGGTTTGGATAAAACGCCTGGATTGTATTTGTGGCGGCGTAATAAAGGACGATCCAACTCACAAAAGCGGTTTTTGAAATGAATACTAAAAGCAAATGAGGCCAAATAAAGATACCTATAACTATCAACTATCAAGTGCAATCCACTATATTATTCATTCATATTCATACACCTCACAACTGCAACTATCCTAAAATCACCATGGATCAAAGCTTAGAAGATATGAAATTCATTGGCTTCTTCGGCATCTTCAAACAATCATTCACAACCATCTTCTCATGGAAGAAAATCTTCGCACAAATCACTCTTACCTTAATCCTTCCTCTCACAATCATCTTCTTAGCTCACATCGAAATCTCCCGTTATTTGTTCTGGAAACTCGAACGAAATTCATTGCTGCTTGACACTGATTCCTACTATCGACTCCACGTAAGCGCCATCGAATGGCTCTACTACGTCCTATTCAAAATCGCCTACTTCATCTTCCTCACCGTCTTCTCCCTCCTCTCCACCGCCGCCGTCGTCTTCACCGTCGCTTCCATCTACACCGACCGAGAAATCGTTTTCCAAAACGTCATGAAAATCATCCCGAAGGTCTGGAAACGGCTCCTTGTCACTTTCGTATTCATATACCTGGTGTTCTTCATCTACGACATAATCGGCGAAGTGGCGCTCGCTATAACCAGATCTATCTTCAATTACTCAACCCTGAGTTTACTCCTTACGCTTATCATCCGAATCTTATACGTTATAGGTTTCTTATACATTGTCTTTGTTTGTGAATTGGGTAGCGTTGTTACAGTTCTGGAAAGCAGCCATGGATATAGAGCTTTGAGGAAAGGTAAGGATCTGGCGAATGGGAAGAAGAAAGTGGGAATGGGAATTGCATTCGTGTTGTATGGTTTTTTGGAGGGATTGCTTGTTGTGTATCAGTGGTTCGTAGAATATGGGGGAGTAAATTTCAATTTGGCGATGGTTTGGAGGGCGATGATCGGAATCTTATGTGGGTTTCTGCTTTTGATGTTCTTGCTGCTCATCGTTGTGATCCAAACAGTGCTTTATCTGGTCTGCAAATCGCATCATGGAGAAGCCATTGATAAGCTTAGTTTATCGACGTTTTTAGGAGCTTATATGGGGGAGACGGTGGTGTATCCTACAGCCGGCGAGGAAGTCCAGCTTGGAAGACCTCCACATCAACAAGTGTGAAAAGGCTTTGTTGGGTAGTACCTTTTGCATATATTGTTGTACTTTAATGGTGAAACAAGCGTGGGAAATCAAAGCAGTCCAAGTTGTAATTTTGTAAATGTTCAGGCCATGTTTTCATGTCTAAATCCAGTCTTTGAGCTTTATGTAAAAAGCAAAAACTATTGTGCATTTTTTTTAAACAAATGATGTATGCAATTACAAGTCCTTGATGAGAGACTTTTTTCAAAAAAAAAGTTTTCCTTTTTTCTTTTGTATATTAAGTTCTATTAATTAAAATTTGTGGAACCTACAAATTAGTCATGAGACTGAGTGTTTTGGATTACATAATTATTATCTTTATGGCAAAATAAAATAAAAATAGAAAAAGCTGAATAAAATAAAACAAGTCACACAAATGGAAATCAATAACTTTTCTTTTTGCCCGCTATGTGTTTGTTAAAATGGCAAACATAAATGAAACATCTATGCAAGAGCATGATCTGAAGTGAAGGCTTTGTTCAATAAAGATTAAGCAATATAAATGATAAACTTGTAGATTATTATTTAATCAGTTAAAACGAATAGTTGTTATCTCTAATCTATCTACCAAGGTTGTGAAAATCGCTTGGCGGCAACTTGGCGGTCGATTGACGTTAAACGATTAATCGGACTAGGCGGCGATTAATCGGGGACCCTAAATTATTAATAAAATTATTTAAAAATTTAATATATCCTAAAAAATAAGTATTTGAAAATTTGAAATTTTAGTAAAATATTTTAAAATTTGAAAACTTAAAAAATTGAAAATTGAAAATTTTGGTGTGGTATTTGAAAATTAAAAAATTTGAATTTTTTAAATATTTCTCACCTATGACCGCCGAGGATAGACTAAGGGCAACCAAGGACCGCCAAGCCCGAGTTTGACCGATTTCAATCAATTTCCGTCAAGCACCCTAATCGTAATCGGTTGAAGGCCGCCAAACAATTTATTGTTGATTAATAGGCCGCTAAGACCGATTTCTACAACACTACTATCTACTACATGCTTAAGAGAACATATATGATGCATCTGTATCTTAAATAAAAGAAGAAAGCAATTGAGAGCTCATTTTGCCTTTAAAATTTCTATATATGTACATATGCTTGTTTTTAATAACCATAATGAACACTATTTATATAGATTTGTATGTGAAATTTATCATTAAACCCTCACAATGACGCATTAGTGTATTGTAGATTCCATAAACGATGATGACTCAACCAAATGTAACTTTAGTTGTGTGTGTATGTGTGTGTGTGAGAGAGAGGGGGGGGGGGGGGGGGGGTTAGACAAAAGTTCATGAATGATCCTTTAGGTGAACTAACGAAAATGCCCTCATGTACAAGGCACATGGGGCATGTTAATGATGCATCAGATGGACATCCACCCGAAGGGCCATTTGTGTGCAAGGTTTGGTCCTTAGGTACCATTTCAGGAAAAAAAGTTTCGTAAGGAGCATTTTAAAGAAAACGTGTAAAGCTAAAGGACCATTCGTGTAATTTACTCTAAAAAAAGGATTTTAGGGTTTAATGATTCTTAAACTATCTCATATCATATCATTACTCTTTTAAACATGTTACATCATTTTTGTAAATCCTATATAATTTAAGAAGACATTTTTCGAGTTGTTGAAAACACCACATTTTAAGGCCACATTACATGTCTAATTCGACGCTATTTGTGGAAAACGACATCTAGGAAGCTGTTGTTTTTCAACGTGCCATTCAATTGGGAGACGCTTTTTGTTGGGTTATATAAGTGGTCTTTGTTTGTTTGTTTGTTTGTTTTTGCTTTTTTGTTTTGTATTTTTTTCTTTTTGAAAAAAACTCTTTTTAAACATTTATGTTGTGTCTGCAGGCTGGAAGAGGTTTATGTTTGTGTGTTCTCACATACTGTATACTTTTTAGACGACCACATACATCAAATGTTTGAGTGTCCTCTTATCCTTAAGACATGGACTAACGCCTACGGACAGAAAAATGTTTCTTTCAAATGTCATCTAGATTTAAATAAATAAAAAACATAAAATATATAACATAAACATGTTAACGTCCCTCTTTTATTGAGAATAGTTGAATCTGATGTTTATTTTCTACTTGTAATTATCCAAATAAATTTTAGATGTATAATGATTAGACTTGGCAAAACATGACACAACACGAAAACCTGACACAAAATTAGCGGGTTAGGGTCAAAGATTTCGACACGTTTATGTAAACGGGTTGACATGACACGATACAATAATTAAATGGGTAGGGTTAGAGTCAAGACTTTCAACTCGAATATGACTCATTTAATTATATATTATTTATTATAAATTTCATATTTTTATAAATATATTATATTTTATAGACTTATAGTGGGCAAACTCGAGAATTAAAAGTAATATTCAAAATTTCAAAGTTACTTAATTATTTTTATAAATATATTGTATGTTATAAATTTCATATTTTGTAAATATATTATATGTTATAGACTTTTAGTCATTCTCACCACCTATCCCTTTACTCTCCAACTTTAACTATTTTTATTTTTCCTTTTAAATTTAATATAAATTTTGTTATTCCATCTCATAACTCCAGTGTTTCATTTTTTCCTTTTTGCCTTCACAACTCCTACTTTCTAACCTTTAAAATATTTCAACCTCATATGACACAACATATTTACCTGGTTTAAACCTTAACCCGAAATCCGACATGAAAATAAACGGGTTGACACGACACGACACGATAATTAAACGGGTCGGGTTAGGGTCAAGTCCTTTCAATCCGTTTAATTTCTTAATACGACACGACACGACACGTTTGTCAGGTCTAATAATGATAATAATAATAATAATAATCATAACTGTTATTTGATTTCATGGCTAGATTATGTTTTTTTTTTTTTTTTTTTTTTTTTTTTTTTTTGGAAAATGCAAATATTGAATGATAAATAAATGAAGAATAACAAACATAAATATCTTTATTACAATAACTAATATTTGGTTAGTAACAAAAGAGGATTATAAACAATAATACACAGAAATGTTAGCTGTAATTAAAATAAAACTATCAATTTTTAATAAATAAAAATATAATATAAATTTTGAATGATAAAGTTAAATACCTTCCTAAACATTGAATTAAAATTTCAGTTTTCACAGTTAATTGTCCAGGACAAAAACATGAATCTTAACCGAATCGAAAAAGCGAATACTTTACATGTTTGGTTAATAAAACTAGAAAACTTAAATATACCAGTTTAGTTAAACTGAAATCGGTACAGTTTATCGGAATAACAATGTCACATTTCGAAATAACAATGTCACATTAAGGATAATGAAGACGAGATTGTTACACATGGTACTACTGTGAATATATGATTCAATTGTGGGATGATATTGTTGAGTAGTTAATATAAAATATGGAAGTAATTGCAATTGTAAGACTAGAATTATTATGTGGTTGTACGAATTTTATTTCAGTTTTGAGTGTTGTAAGAATGAAATTAATTAAATTTCAATGTTGAAAAACTATTTTATGGTTGTAAAATAGTTTGCAAATGTTAAAAATAAACAATATTCTTCTTACATATTGTAGATGTTTGGTTCACCTCTTTTTCTACAGATGTTTGCGGATGTACTCCGTAGACTGTAATATTATCTTTATGGCAAATCAAAGTAGAAAAAGTTGAATAAACAAGCTCTACAATCTATTGTAGATGTTGTTTGCTAAAAGTTAAAAAAAGGTTTTAAGAGTTTAATGACTCTTAAACCATCCCATATCATGTCATTACTCTTTTAAACATGTTACATCATTTTTGTATATATATATATATATATATATATATATATATATATATATATATATATATATATATATATATATATATATAAAAGAAAACTTTTGTTGAGTTGTCGAAACACGGCATTTCAAGGCCACATGACATATCTAATTCGACTATTTGTGAAAACAATCTCTAGTCAGCCGTTATTTTCCAAAGTGTCATTCAATTGGGAGATGTTTTTTTTTGCTACATTACGTAATGTTATCTTTATTAAAAAATAAAGTAGGAAAAGTCGAATTAAAAAGCTCTACAATCTATTGTAGATGTTTGCTAAAAGTTGGAAAAAATGTTTTTAGGCTTTAATAATTTTTAAACCATCCCATATCATGTCATTAGTCCTTTAAACATGTTACATCATTTTTGTAATTATTCATTATTCATATATAAATATAAGAGTAAATTATTGTTTTGGTGTGGTTTACATCTATCTATTGTTTGAGTCTAAATTTTCAAAAATTAATCATTTCCATGGTTTTCAAAAATTGCATGCGTGGTCCCTAAAAATGTTATCGTCTAAAAACCCACATTAAAAGAGAACATGTGTTTCCAAATGACATTTGTCCTAACGGTATCAAAAGTTGCGGATAAGAGCCCTCCAATCAAAGAGGTTAGGGTTCAAATCTTGTGAATGAAAAATATAAATTTAAGAGTAAAATAGTGAGTGTATGTATATGCCGTTCTAAAAAAAGAGAACATGTGCTCCTTACGTAGGTTTAAAAAAAAAAGAAAAAGATGTCAATGGTGAAGTCGGTTACATATATGAGATTTTAGTGAATAGCTCATTATTTATTTTCAACTTTCAGTCTTTAATTATTTAAGATGTCATTGTAAGTTTAAAACGTTTCATATAACCTACAACCAATGCAACTTTTTAATCTTCAAATTTCGTTTCTCTTTATCGAACCTACAAACTTTAAAAGTAATAACTATAACATGGTGTTTGGTATGATAGAACAAAATAATGAAGGAACAAAATGAACACAATATAATAACAATGTAATATAATGAATTATTACATTTCATTGTCATATTTGGTTTTTTGGAATGAATGAAATGAATCATTCAAACATGTTTTTTTATTATAATAAATAAAAAACTAAATAAAGTAAAATTGATAAATAAAGGAAAAAAATATTATCTTATCAAAATAAATTTAATTAAATGAAAAAATTGCATATAAACCGGTAAACATATACTATTTCATTCAAAATACGCAATAGTTGAATTATTTTTATCTATGATCTAAAAAAGTTACAAAATAAAAGGAATTACATACCATAAAATCTTAAAATATAAATACAGTATAACAGAAAAGTATTTTCTTTATCTTCAAAAAAAAAAAAAAGCTTATCAATTTTAAAATTTTCAAAAGGTTTAGTATTAATAGAAGATTATACGAATGCAAATAATTTATACTTCTAGTATATATCATTCTATTACCTAAAGTAATAAAAAAACATTCTTTCCCCATCCAAAGAAAATCCACCTACAAGGATCCACATTTCATGAAGAATGTTTCATTCCATTTCTTAATGATAACCAAAAATGATTTTTCCTTATTCCACTGTAATGCTCCATTTTATTCTTTCTTTCATTAATGCATATAACTAATCTATCCCCTTAGTGATGTTAATAAAAAAAAATCACACGAAACAAATTGGTTAATATTTTTTTAGTAGTAATACTATCACATAAAAATATCCGTATCGGTTTTTCCTCTTTGAATAATAAATAACCGAAACATATCGTACTATAACAAACTAAACAATTAAATCCAATTATACACAACCCAAACAAACATTTTCCCACTCCCACAACCGCCACATCTATCAGTAAATCAGATACACAACAACCCACTAAATACCTCCTCCCATATAAAAGCTCAATCCACATTGGAACTGAAACTCCACACTGTAGCTGCTGAGATTCAAACCCTTAATAGATTTTGCACACTGTAGCTGCTGAGATTCAAACCCTTAATAGATTTTGCAGTATTTCGATAATTCAAGTACAATGACACCGTTGCGGGACCACCACATTCGGCGGTTTCCTCCTCGCTCGAACCACCGCCTCTTTAATCACCGGCAACTTCTCGTGCACTTTCCGCCATATAAAATTCACCGCACCGTTAACCGGGACCGGACCCACACCACCCGGGTAACCATTATCGTACTCAAAAAACGACTGCACCCGAGCCATGTTTTGTCTAAACTCATCTTTTTGCAAATTTGTATAGCTTTTGAGCCGATTCACAAGCCGATTTGGTTGTAGGGCTTCACTCACGGCTACAAATACCGAAAACTTTGTGTAGTCAATTGTTCCTTCGAATGGGAGCTCGATGTTGTCACTTACAATCACCGGAATGCAAAGACTTTGAATTGCATCAAAAAGGCGACACGAGGTCGGAGTGTCGCCAGCTGGATGTAAACAGAATTCGGAATTTCTCATTCCTTTTATTGATTGGTCCTTTCCGGTTGCGTTCGGGAATCCTTCTTCCATTATGACTTTGGATTCATCGATTAGTAAATCCCATAGTTTTTCTCGTATTAAACCCCCCTAAACAAACCAATTTTTGCTAAGGATAAATGAAAATTAAAAGTATGATGAAAGGTAGAAGAACATGAACATGAACATGAACATACCCTGTGTCGATGTTTAGCTCCTTTGAAATAAAGAAGAGTTTTGCGTTTTTGATTTTGTGATATGTCAAACCTTGGGAGCAAATGAGTGTAGGGGACAATAACATCTTTCAGCAATGAAACTTGTGTATGTTGTATCATATGATCAGATGTGTTTCCATTAGCAGCTTTTGAGTCAACCCTATACCACCCACCAAAGTCAACAACAAGCAGAATGGATGAAGCTATCTCCTCTCTAACATGCGACATTGCAACAGGGTCTGTTAAACAAAGCTTATAATGTAATGCATATGAATTCATAAAAAGGAAGAGTTGATTAAGGAAACAAGATGAAAGATAATAATACCTGTAACAACAAAGACATGATCTCTACCATTTGATCGTTTCCAAGCTTCAGTCCCTTTAACAAAATCCAAAACTTCCCTCTGTCTTGAATAATCCTCATTTCCAACTTTCTTTCTAAAAACCCCTTTTGCAACACCAAGTTGTAATTCAGCACTTATTGTTGCAAAAAAAGGGACAAAAATGACATCAGCTTCTTCAGGAGCTGAAACCCGTTTAGCAAAAGATGTAGTTCTTAATTCTTGTGGTGTTGCCAGGTCACCCATGATCCAGTACTCTGCGCTATACTGTTTGATCAATGGACTCTCGGGATACATTGGAATGTTTTTGATTTTGTTATTGTTCCAAGAATTGGTTGATCGGATTTGGTTGTCTACTTCACTCCCTAGTCTTGAATCATGGGATAACAACCAGTATTTTTCTAAAAGACCATAGTTGAGTGATCGAGGTAGATCTGAAACATATACTTTGATTGAATCGGGGGTAGAAGTGGAAATGAGACATGAAGAGAGTAATGTGGATTTGGATGATTGATTAGATGATAGAAGAAAGAGGGAGAGAAAAATGGCAAAAAGGAAGGAGATTGAAAGGAAGAAAGTTGAAATTGAACATGTAAAAGGTTTGTTGCTATTGTTATATTTGGGTGCCATTGTTTTCACTTGATTTTAGCTTATTTTACCCTGAAGAGAACTCTAATTACTCCTGCGACATAAACGCCAATTTTATCATTAGGTTCATTCGAAAGTTTGATGCTACTATACACGTATAAATAAATCTATGGTGCGGAAATAGTGATAACAATCACTCTCAATAATCAATGAAATATTATTTTTTGCGGAAACACAGCAAATTCGAGTTCATCTTCAATAATGTTAATCTATTTGATTCATCTGCATTTCGCTACAGAAGAAACGGGATCCAACTGTGACATTTTTAAATCACGAACCTCACCAGATTCAAACACAAACACAGAGGGTAGAGAAGTAAACAAAAAGAAATACAAAAAAACTGATAATCAGAAGTTTGATCAATTCAAGAAAAGAATCCAGTAGAAAATTCGTAACTGATCAGAACGTAGTAAAACCTAAAATGGAGTGTCGAGCTGTCATTGGGTGAGATCTGGATAAGCACATAGGATTCTGATACTGATAACAACGGTGTCAGTATAACTTACTTGATTGCCGTCCGGCCGGAGGCGGAGAGGTCGGCGAGATACTGCCGGAGACGGCGTCTATTGAACTGTGGAATCTGGACCCGTGCAGGGGAATTGAGAGGCTTCTATGTGACAAATTGATTTAATTTAGTTTTAGCTTTGGTCCTCAAACTTTACGTGATCTTTCACTCCTCCCCTTATACTTTTGTTATTTTTATACAAATAAACTGCACTTTTACAACCATAATTCCTCCGGTTCTATCCAAAATTTCAGCGCTTGAACAACTAGTGACCGTTTACACAACGAGATATGATTATATGAATTTGTTTTCTTCTCCGAATTTTTCTGCAGATATTTTCATGCTCTCTCACACCGATTCCACAGCAACAGAAGGTCTATCTTCATCTCCTCAGTCAAATTCTACATGTAAGTTTCTGTTTCTCACGATTATTTGCAATAAAAACCACTTTAAGAATTTTACAGGAAAGATAATTTATCGACGAGTGATTAGCAAACTAGGAATTAATTGAATAAAATCACAATCGAAGTACAATGCTTACGAGATTGTGGTGTTTGACAATCCATAAATGAGTAATTAGCATTTTCAGGTTTTGAATTTTACAGGGCAGATGTATTTAGTGATGAGTGGTAAGGAAATAAGAGATTAATGGAACAAATCACAATCGAAGTACAATGCTGATGAAGTTTTTGTGTTTGACAATCAATAAATCAGTAATTAGTATATTCAGTTTGGATTTTGGAGAATTTACAGGAGAGATAGAACTGTAAGCTTTAATTCAAGTTCTTCAAATCAAGTATAAATGCATAGATATCCATTAACAGAAGCATAGTTAACATTGATTAATCAAATAATAGGAATATGAGATCCAAATCTCTCATTAAAGTTTTCCTAGATGATGAGAAAGATATGTATGGGAGCAATGTACATTTTCTGAAGTAATTCTATCTTTTTCTTACTGTTGAACTTGCTGTTTGTAGGCTGACTATCAAATTTTCTGCAAATTATTTCCTTATCTACCCAAGAAGTTGCAAGTGCAACCATGGATGGACAGCAAGAAATTCTGATGCTCAGCCTAGAGACAAATTCAAACGCGATAGCCTTTACATAGACAAACAGGGGAAATTAAGAAACTTCAATCATAAAAAAGTTTCAAGGAAAAGAGGCATCTACAAAAGCTCCTTTTTCATTATCTCAGAATCTAAACTATTGCTTTAATAATCTTATGAAATGCATATTATATTGCTTTTGTATAGGTGGTTCTTTAAGGGGACAAGGATGGAAATATGGATCAGGGTTTGTTGATGGAATATTTCCAGTTTTGAGCCCTGATGCACAACAGATTTTGAACTTCATGAAAAAGGAAACTGATGTGAACAGGGTATGCGATGCTCTTAATACTCTTCCTCCCACTCACACTACATGGGATGATATCATCAGTGTTGCTGTTCAATTTCGTCTCAATAAAAGATGGGATCCAATCATATTAGTAAGAACCATTTTGTTATCTTTGTATTACATTTATGACATATTTGGTTTGATCATTTGTCAACATCTACTCTCATTACAGATGTGTGAATGGATATTGTACAGGAGTAGTTTCCAACCAGATGTCATTTGCTACAATTTACTTATAGATGCTTTTGGCCAAAAGTCATCCCCTGAGAAAGCAGAATCTACTTATTTCAACCTACTTGAAGCTAGATGCATTCCTACTGAGGACACTTATGCCCTTCTTCTAAGAGCCTATTGTACATCTGGATTACTAGACAAAGCTGAAGCTGTCTTTATGGAAATGCGGAATTACAGTCTTCCACCAAGTATTACATCATTGCAATTTCTATTGGATGATATAAATTATAATAAATATAAATATATGAAAGTATATTACTATTTCTTGCAGGTGCTATGGTGTATAATGCCTATATTGATGGGCTGATAAAGGGTAGAAACTCACAGAAAGCTGTAGAGATTTTTCAAAGGATGAAGAGAAATTGCTGCCAACCCTCTACTGATACCTATACAATGTTGATAAACTTATATGGGAAGGTGATAAAAATTGCAGTTTTCATTTATTAAAAAAAAACAATATATTTTATCTATTGAAGTTCTTTTCTTGTTCACCTTTTTTCTAGGTTTTGAATTTGTGTTATATATATTTTCCAGGCAAATCGTTCATACATGGCTTTGAAGGTGTTCAATGAAATGAAGAGTCAAAAGTGCAAACCGAATATTTGTACTTACACTGCTTTGATAAATGCATTTGCTAGAGAAGGGCTCTGTGAGAAAGCAGAAGATGTATTTGAGCAGCTACAAGAAGCTGGAATTGAGCCTGATGTTTATGCTTATAATGCACTCATGGAAGCTTACAGGTCATCATTTAACATTTTCATCTTGTGGGTCCCGTTTATTATGATCTTTTTGACATAATTTAACAAATTTTGTATATTTTTCCAACAGCCGGGCAGGTTTTCCTTATGGTGCTGCAGAAATCTTTTCATTAATGCAGCATATGGGATGTGAACCAGATAGAGCATCATTTAACATAATGGTTGATGCATATGGAAGATCTGGTCTTCATGAGGGTAAGAAAAAGCTTTTTAATTCGTTTTTCACGTGGTTTCCAAGTTTAGAAATTTTTGTACAAAGTGATTTTTTTAGTCAAAACTACGTCGTTTTGGGTGCTTCTACTCCAAACATTATATACACAACAACCACATATTCACTATTCCTATATATGCAGATAGTGGATATGCAATTGTTATGATATTCACTATTTCAAAGTACAATGTTGTAAATATCATTCTTGATTGTTTTTATTTCTTTCTGTAGATGCTCGATTAGTATTTGAGGAAATGAAAAGGTTAGGAATCGAGCCAACAATGAAATCACATATGGTGCTTCTATCTGCCTACTCAAAAGTTGGCAACATTATAAAATGCGAAGAAATAGTGACAAGAATGCACAAGTCCGGGCTCGACCCCGACACATTTGTGCTCAACACAATGCTAAACGTCTACGGGCGTTTTGGTCATTTCAAAAAGATGGAACAAGTTTTATCCGTTATGGAAAACAACAAACCATACATACCCGATATCACAACATACAATATCTTGATCAACATTTATGGACGTGCGGGATATTTTGAACAAATGGAAGAGATTTTCCGACTGTTGCCCTCCAAGAAGTTACAACGGGATGTGGTGACGTGGACTTCTAGGCTTGGAGCGTATTCTAGGAAGAAACAATATTCAAAGTGTTTGGAAATATTTGAGGAAATGATAACGGATGGATGTTATCCGGATGGGGGAACTGCAAGAGTGCTTCTTTCGGCTTGTTCCACTAAGGAGCAAGTCGAACAAGTGTCGTTGGTTCTTAGGACAATGCATAAGGATATGAAGTTAGATGTATAATTTTCGTGGTTTGCATTTTGTGTATAAGCAGATGAAGGTTCGAATCTTAGCAGCTGCAGTGTAAGAGTTTCAATTCCAATATGAATTGGTTTTTTTGGATACTCTGCTAGCTACTGGTTTGCTGTTGTATACATGATTTACATCTCACATATGTAATGGCGGGCCACTAGGTTTTTTGGTTATTTATATATGTTTTTTTATTTTTATAAAGCATATATAAAAATTATAAAAACTTAGAAATTTCTAGACAATTAATATAAAACCTCTTCTCTTTTTTTTTTTTTTTTTTTTTTTTTTTTTTTTTTTTTTGTAGAGTACAAATACAAAAAGAAGTTATTTCATCACAATTTGTAAATGTAAAGAAGAATAGAATCGACATTTCTCTATATAGCATGATATGTGTATATATAAATTTTAATTCTAAATATATTTTTTGTAGACAGATTAGTTGATTAGTATGTTAGTCTACTCCTTAGTTAGAATCTTCTTGCACAGGTTCGAACCTAGGGCTTCTACTCCAAGAGGTATTACTCTCTACCAGCCAGGCTAGCCCTAGTTGGCTTAATTCTGAAAATATTGATATAAATTAAAATTGGTGGCATCCATTTAGAAATGTTTTTTCTTATAAAAAAATATGTTAGAATTTTTAGTTTATTGATTGACCATTTTATACATATGAGCAAGTCTATTAAAAGTATATTATTTTTGAATTTTTATAAGTTTTGAATTAATTTATGTAAGGTTTTGTGTTAGGATTACTATTTAATGTCCCTATGGTATTTTTTTTTCTTGAATCCACCAATGCACTCAACTAGTTTTATGCTTAAAGAACTTTAAACCGAAATCTAATAGTCTAGTATTACATGGGACAATCCCATATTCAAGTAAATCACAATATATATATATATATATATATATATATATATATATATATATATATATATATATATATATACACACACACGTATATAATATTGTGGAAGCTTGTTTAGCTTGTAATACACATAATCTTTCTGTATTTTGATGGATTGGCGTTATTGATGTGCTTTGAAATTGGCCCAACCTCACACTCTAATGGTGGCTCTAAGAACATTGGAAAGGACATTCTTGTCTTCTTTTTACTCACTCCTGTCAATGATACATACTACAAGGAGTAGCACAACAACAACAATAATAATAATAATAATAATAATAATAATATTAATTTCATTAGATATAACTAACGCAAAATTCTTACATTTAAAGTTGACATCTTTGTTTACCAATTTTTCAAAAGCGATCCATTACTCGTTCGATCTTTACATCCATAAGTACTTTGTTTCTACACTACAAATCAAAGCATCGTTCATAAACTCATCACTCATTTTATTATGCAAGTCGGTATTCAAGAGTTTCATAGTGGAAAAACATCTTTCACCGGTTGTGATTGTGCCGAAAAAAACCGATGTCAACTTTAATAACCTATAAACCAAGGGAAGTGACAACGCTTCCCGGTTTCCACCCTCAAACGAGAAATTCCTTAATGCCCTTTAAATTAACAAATCTCTCATTATCAATCAAAGATTGATAATAGGTTTCAAGTTGACCATCAAGATACACCATTTCCGAATCATTAAAATCCGTTTTGTACAACTTAATCAGATTCACCAACTTTGAATTTTCAAACACAGAAAATGAATTACAAGGACTCAAAGCTACCATGTATTCTAGAAAATCGGTGCTCACTTCACTAACATGGTCCGCATATTCTTGAATTTGCATACCCAAAACCATGTTGAAAATATAAACTTTGATCGTAACCTTCGTCCTATGGTTTCTTGGAGTAACACAAAATTTCGGTATTTCCACAATTTTAATTTTATGTTTATGACAAAAAGAAAATACCTTCTCCAACATTGTACAAAACCTATTATCTGAGGCTTTCAATGTTTTCATTGTCACTTTCACCAAAGAAACTGCTTTCAAAATATCTTGATCATTTCTTTGAAGATGCTTCATAAGGTATCCGTGAGACCAAATATCTCCAATATCATGTGTAAATAAAACACAAAATCAAATGTCTTGAAATATGAAAAATATCTTTCGCCTGATTTTGGTTATGTAAAGTAGATCCCCAATCTTCAACATAATTAAGAACATTGACAATCTCCAAAAACAAATTCTTCAAACTTGTTATTGTTTTATAATGTGGGCTCATCTTGTATCTTCGGCTCGAACAAGAGAAATTTATTGATTTAACCGTCTTATAGTCTCAATTTCAGCTTTATCAGTTTCTTTTTGAACCCTTTTCGTGTAAGTATCCCGTATTGTAACACTCCAAATTTAGAAGACCTAGAAGGAAAAGGAAAAACCTCAAGATCAGAAGGCAACTCGTCGAGTAGGTGGTAGGACTCGACGAGTAGGAGCATATTTTGGGTCGCGGGTTAAGTAACCTACTCGGCGAGTTGGAGGACCAACTCACGAGTTGGTCAGGGTTTTGGAAACCTTAAATCCGGGACTTGGTGCCCTATTTAAACATCTTATTCTCATGCTCTTGGTTCCATTCCCATCCCCCATTGTCCAGAACTTAACCCACGAAACCCTAGAGCCTTTTTAGAGTGTGTGAGCCATCCTTGAGTGTTTTATGTGTTCTTAAAGGCTAGAAGAGGAAGAAGAAGTTTGAAGGTTCAATGAGAAGGTTGTGGATCCAGGGATTTCCTTCTAATCTCATCACTTTCTGTTAATCAAACTCCTAAATTGCCTTTATAGTCCCTTTTATGGGGGGTTTTTGTCCAAGAACTATGATTCATGGGCTAAGGATGCCCCAAGTTGATGATACTTTCCGATCTGAAGTCATTGAGGGTTGATAAGGCATAAAGGTGCAAACTTTATTCCATTAGAGTCCCATGCAAACCCTAAGGATGATAGTATGGCCTTTTAAGCTCCAAAGGGCCATGTATGGAAGTAAAGTTCCGGACTTTACGTGTTTATTGGGTGACTAGGGCCTAGATCTTGGTTCCCCTGCTGTGGATTGGAGTAATATGGGCAGTGTTCATAGATTTATGTCTTAAGGGGGCTAGGGTTTTGGCTAAACCTATTAAGAAGAATTAGGAGTGGGTGAAGTTGGAAACTTTACCCTTAAGGGGTCATTTCCAGCATGTAGACGAAGTTTGGGGTCTGGATCTGAAGTGTAGGGGCTTAATATGTTATGATTTCACAAACATAATGAAGGACTCGGCGAGTCCAGGAAGGGAGTTGACGAATCGAAGCGAGTTGTCCCGTTTCCATTTATGCTTGACGTCGGCGAGTTGATGGAGCAACTCGACGATTTGAGTCAACTCGGAGCGTTGACTTTGACTGTTTACTTTGACTTTGACCTAGTTTGACTTTGTGGACATTTGGGACTAAGTTTCATGTTGTTAGTGATAGCCCAGGGAGCCGAAGGAGCAATAGTTTTGGGAATTTCCAGTTAGCAGCCAAAGGAGTATCAGCAGGACTTCAGCAGTGCAAAGTGAGTCTTGTCACTGTGTGCATGGGTCTAAGGCCACAATGCCGGCCTATTATGTTTGTGTATAGTAGGAAGACCCGGTCGTTAGCCCTAGACATTGTATGTTATATGTTCCGGATCACGATCCGATGTCGGGCGAGGCCCGAGGAATGTTAGTATGCTAGATGTCTTTGTGATTCTTGCATGTGTCGGTACGATAGGTTCCGGACCAAGGTCCGATGCCGGGGAAAGCCCGAAGTATGTTTGTTTGGTAGTATGTTCCGAATTGGGGTCCGATGTCAGGGCAAGCCCGAGGAAGATTTATATGTGCATGCTAGATCATAATTGTTGTCTTTGTGATACTTGTATGTGCATGCTAGGGAGGTGAGTGTGGGCGAGGTCCCGTATCTCATCACTAGCTGAGTATGGACGGGGTTCCATATCTCAATATTAGCAGAGTAGGGGCGAGGTCTGTGATAGGAGAGAAGTGAGTGTGGGCGGGGGCCCGTATCTCACTATCAGCAGGATTATGGACGGGGTTCCATAACTCATCAGTAGCAGACCAGGGGCTAGGCCCAAGTTAGGCGAGGCCTTAGATCAGGAGTACAATAGAGTATGTTTCTTTATGTATTAGCATATTTATATGATTGTATGTGTATAACGGGCGAGGCCTAGAGAAAGGCGGGGCCTATGAGAGACAAATCTATATACCGAGCGGGGCTCGATGCCAGGCGGGGCCCGATGCCTGAGCAAGTCCGATGCCAGGCAATTCCCGATACAGCGAGCGGGGGCCCAGTACGTGATTATGTGTATGGTATGTGGTAAATTGGGGAACTCACTAAGCTTCGTGCTTATGGTTTTGATTTTTGGTTTCAGGTACTTCCGATAGTGGAGGGAAGAGCTCGGGATGACTGCATCGCACACACCAGGAAGTTTAGCCCGGGATGTTTTACTCTGATAAAATAAGCATGTTTTGAATTAATACTCCGTTTTGAGAAAACAACTTATGTTTATTAAAGAAATGATTTGATAATTATGGTTTGTTTGATGTTTTAAAAAAGAAATTTTTGGACCGTATTTTCGGGATGTTTCATGTATGATATCTTTCAGTTTACAAGAAGCCCACACCACATTAACCATCAAAGTTAATTGCTCAAAGAAATCACCATCGTGGTTATTTGCTACATCCATAACCATTAATTCAACCTGTTGTGGGAAATAATATACATAATATGTAGGGATCGAATTTGTATAGTGAGGAGTCAAAAGTGGTCAGAGTTTGTAAAGTGTCGAAATTAGTTGTTTCGACACTTTATGTATTTACAAGGCATTGTTAGTTTCGATGCTAGAACATTTAGTCCTTGTATTTTTTGTTGAGTCTGTTATACCCTATAAATAGGGTAAGTACTAGAGTAGAAGCAACTTTTTGAGCACTCATGAATGTAAACACTCTCAATACTCTGTACTCTTTTTGGACTAATACACGAGCCAGCCAGATCATATTTAGATCATGTGTTCTTACTATTTTTGTTGATTTATCTGTGTTCGTAAATCAAATCTAACTACATTAATTGGTATAAGAGCAGGATTCATTCCATCTATTGAAGTTTTCTCTAATTTTTTATTTTTTTTGAATCATTTGTTCCGATTAAATTTTTTGCCGCAAATTGAATCAGAAAACTAGTTTCAATTGATTGTTTTGATTCGATTTTACATTCTGTGTGTTAGATCGATTGATTTATGTTCAATCTTAGATTGATTACTCTGTTAGATCTCTCTTTTTGAATCAAAATCACTTTCTTCCATACAACAATGACGAACTTCAACATGAACACGATGTCTAGTTTCTTACACTTGTTCGTATCAGCAACTAAAATTCCGATGTTGATTCCGGAGTACTATGAGCAGTGGGCTGATAGGATGGAGGATTATCTTAATGGAATCGATGAAGACTTGATAAGATCCATCAGAAGTGGAGAATTTTGTCATACGATGTTAGTCAATGTTGGTTCATCTACAAGTTCTGAAGATATTGCCACAAGATGATACAAGATGAAGGAAAACGATAAGAAATGCATGCGCGAACTACGTGGTGCTCTTCCACCAGTAGTCTATAACTACGTTCGAGGTTTTAAAACTGCAAAAGAAATTTGGAATATATTTAAAGAAAAATATCTAGGTAATGAGAAAACAAAGAAGAGTCCTGTAAAACAATGTTTACTTAAGTTAGGAGAGTTCATGCAACAACACAATGAATCGATCGAATCGTATTATGATCAATTGAACGAACTGATTTTCAAGTGTAACCGATATGGTGTGACTCGTTCAACTTTGGAGTTTAAGCTTACGTTTCTGATGGGATTACGAAAGGAGTGGAGGAACATAAGCTTGATGATCAAAACTCAAGAACGTTTTGATGGTTATCCGCTTGCAAATCTGTATAATGTCCTGAAAGCACATGAAAACAAAATCAATGAAATTGTTGAAGAAAGTAAACTAAATCTTGATGGACCCTTGGCATTGGTGTCAAAGGTTGAGTAAAAGAATTTGAAGTCAAAACTAATAAAGCCAAAGATGATGAAGAAGGTTTCTTGTTTAACTCCGACGATGAAGTTGTCTCTTACTACTCATACAACAAAGTTAAGAAACTCTTCAAGAAGCCTTTTAATCCAAAATTCAAGAAGAACAATGAGGTTAAAGGAATTAGTTTTTCAGGAAAAAGTTTGAAGGATGATTCGAAAGGAGAGAAGAAGGATGTTAAGGATTTGTTTGAAAAAAAGGAGTTGGAGCTTATAGGTGGCTCGGGTTATGATTGTAACTACTATAATGGTTCGAACTACTTGGCAAAGGACTGCATGCTTAGAAAGAAAGAAGAGAAAAAGGAGAGAGTGAAGGACGAGGAATACTATGCTAAGAAGATTGAGGAAATCAAAGCTCGAAGAAAGGGTGTTTCTTTGATAGCAAGAGGGAGTGACAAAGAAGAGGGCACATATCAGATCTGGTCATATGGATCAGATGATGATGAGATGCGAAATCCAACTCATGGGGCAATGTTTGCATAGTTAGAGTAAGATGAAGAGGAGAATGGAGTTTCGAGTGAGGAAGATGAGATCACATGGAGGTGTTTTGTGTCCATAGACTCGACTAAATCACCAATAAGTGCGAAGGTATGTGATCTTCTCATATCTTTTAACATTCCTTCATCTTCTTATAATGATGTTTTGTATGAGTTTGATGATACATGTGCTTATCTTAATGACATGCTAATTTCTTTGAGTAGTGAAACAGAATGGTCCAAGCCCCAAATATATGAAGCTAGAAATAAACTTGAGGAGAAGAAAGGACTAGTGGAGTCTCTTGATCTTAGAGATACTAATATTTTAATAGATAGAGATACACTTAGAATGGATAATTCAATGCTTATTAAACATAGAAATATATACTGTAATTCTACCAAGCATTTGTTTGGAAAGTTCACTGAATTCTATCACTCAGCTGACATATGTGATGAACATCACTAGAAACTGCTTCCTTTTCTTTTGTATAAAAGAGAACAAATTGATGAAACAACATATGATTGCGAAAGTAATATAGCTGCATATGATAAAATTCCAAATGATTCTTATCCATATGGTGTTGTAATTATAAATGAACATTTGAATGTCGATGAACTTGCACATATTGTTAATGAAACCTTATCGAAAAAATGAACAAACTAAGATTTTAAACATGACAGAGAAGTCGACACTTGACTCTCAAATTTTTTTCGCTAATTCGAAGATAATTCTGACACTATCAATGAAATTGAAGCTGAGGAGTGTGTCAATTGCTCAGATATGTCAGTCATTGATGTTAAATCAGTGGCTAAAGGAAAAGAAGTTTATGATCAAATGTTGAATTGAAATAATGATCAATCTTCACCATTTAAAGTCTGTGATTATCATGATAATGTTGTGGTTGTAGACTATATAAGTGATGAGGATGATGTTTCGAATAAGAAACCACCTCAAAGGGTTGTGGTCGATCAAGTTTTTTATGATTCAAAGGAGTACATGAAAGTGTTCAAAAACAAAGGAAAACATTATCTAGAATCGAATGCCGTGAATTATCCCAAATTCAAAGATTCAGAAAATATTGTGTTTCCAAACTAAGTCTTTGTTACCAAAGGAAATGGTGATAAATTCCATCCTGAATTGAACAAATTGGTGAATGAAGATAATTCTTGCGTGACAAAAGATGGTTTTTATTCGAATCAGAACACAATCGAAAATGTTTTGAACAAAAACTTAAAATATTTTCAACGACAAAAGAACACTACACGTGTGTGTGTGTCGTGAAAACAAAAAATCAATTGTTGAGAACAAAAATAAAGGAAAGTGTGTTTATTCATCACCAAGTTATTCAAAGTCTCAAAAGAAGAAAAATACATGATTTCAAAAAGGATGTGGAGAAATTGGCTTCCGAGGAAGGACTTTCGAAATCAAAAGCCCTAAAATAAATCTTATTGGAAAAATGAAAAGGCTTTTCATAAAATAAAAGTTTTCAAACAAAAATCTCATGAAACATCAAAGAAGCTTTCAAAGAATGGAAAGAGTTCTCAAAATAAACAATTTTAAAAACAAAAGGATTTTCAAAAGAGTCGAAACGTTGTTCAAAATCACTTTCGATAAAATGGTTTTCACAAAAATGACCAAAGGGCTTTTGATCAAAATAATGGACAAGGGAAGTTTGTTCAAAATCATGCTCAAAGGAAGGTTGTTCAAAGTCATGCACAAAAATAGTTTGATCAAAATCGAAAGTTTTTCAAAGTGATTGGTTATCATAACCGATATCAAAATCGTTTTCAAATATATTCACTAAAGCAAATTCCCAAAAGACATTTTGAGAAGTTGGAAACTAAAAAAAGGAAGAGTATGCCATACAAAACAAAAAATCTAAATTTTCCAAATCCAAATTCAAAGCAAAAGACGAAAGCATCTTCTGCGAAAGGAAGAAATGATGTTAAAAACATCAACCATTGGCTCAAAGAAAAAGGAAGACAATATTAATCAATTAAGTATTCTCAGAAGCAAATTCGAGATGCTTATGAGAAGTATTTAAATGATTCAATGAATGGAAGCATTTCATCTAAAGAGCCCATACCATCAGTACAAAAGTTGAGAGAATTCCCAAAGAAGAAGATTGATGTTTCTCAGGCAAAGGATGAAAAAGAGAAAATCAAAGTCGAAAGTTCTCCATTGTTTGATTATGTTTCGATGCCTAAAGCCAATGAAATTGACTTAATTGACAGTTTCAAATCAAAAGTTCGTACTTCGTTGCATAATGTGTTCCAAACTAATGTCCAAGGACCTAGAAGGTCTCGGGGACCTAAATTTTTCTAAATGATCGCAAATACTATGTGACGAGTAATATAACAAAAATTGGTATATCGATAGTGGATGCTCGTATCACATGACTGGAAGGTAGGAGAATTTATGTGACTTTTGAAAGTTGGACAATGTTGGGGTTGTAAAGTTTGGAAACAACCAAAAATGTAAAGTCAAAGGTTATGGGAAAATGACGAATTGGAAGTTTACAGTGAATCGAGTCGTATATGTAGAAGGTTTAAAGCACTATTTGATTAGTGTGTTACAACTTGTTGTTGGCACTGAAAATCATGTTCTTTTTGATGAGGAAGGAAGTGTTATCTCTAATAAAGAAACGAAGGAGATTTTGCTAAAGTCGAAACGAAAGGGAGACATGTTCACTCTTGACATAAAACCTATTGTGGGCATTCCCTCTGTATACTTATTGTCGAAAGCATCTTCTAATCTTAGATGGCTATGGCATTTCCGTCTTTCTCATCTCAACTTCAAAAATCTAAAAACCTGTTTTAAAATTTGATAATGATTCACTGTGTGCTACATGTGAACAGGGAAAACAACAGCGTCAAGGTCATCCGATCATAATAGATTCGATAATCATTGAACCTCTGGAACTTATTCACATTGATTTGTGTGGACCTTCGACTATTGAGTCTCTTAATAAAAAGGAGTACAACCTAGTCATATTTGATGATTTTTCAAGGTTTACTTCGGTTTTCTTTCTTTGACAAAAGTCTAAGACTGCTCAAGTGATGATTGATTTATCAAGAATGTCGAATTGAACTTAAAGAGGAAAGTACGAATAATAAAGAGTGATAATGGATCGGAGTTCAAAAATTGAATTCTTGATTAAAATCTGACCTAACTAGGAATATCACATAATTTTTTGTCCCTATATACACCGCAACAAAATGGTGTAGTCAAAAGAAGGAATTGTTCCTTGTGTGAAGCGGCGAGAACGATGCTCACTTATGCGAACTTACCACAATATTTTTGGGCAGAAGCAGTTTTGGCTGCTTGTTTTACGCAAAATCGTTCTTTCATTCTTTGCCGTTTTAACATAACACCTTATGAAATTATAAACAAAAAGAAAACTAATGTCAAATTTTTCTATGTTTTTGGTTGCAGATGTTTCATTTTAAATCTCAAGGACAATCCTTCTAGATTTCATTCGAAAACTGATGAGGGGATTTTCTTGGGATATTCTCAAAATTTTGTAGCCTATAGGGTGTTAAACAACTGAATTAGGAAGATCGAAGAAACATTCAATATCACGTTCGATGATTATTATGTCAAAAGAGTTGAACATATTTTGTTCAAAAACCAATTATTGTCGAATTAAATGTTGAATATGAGTAAATGATTTCTTATGATATTGATATTGATTTAATTTTTTGTACTCCTGCGGCATCGAAACACTCTGATGATTCGACATTCACCAATGAAGAAAATGAAGCACATTCTTCATTAACTTCAAGATTAAATGTCGAATGAGTGCATGTTTAGAATGGTAATAAAGTGGAGGGGGAGCACTTGATTTCGACATCTCAAAACGAAAGACATGATTCATATGTTGAGGGCCAACATATGACAACTCAAGCTCATGTTGTGGGGGAACATATGCCGAACCATGTTGATGTCGAGGGGGAGTATCACATCTCAAATCCATTGGTAGAGGGGGAGCCAAGTGGATCGGATCCTGATAATGGCAATGATCAAGAAAATGAATTTCATGATGTAACTGATAATATCTCAATTGCAGGTGAAGGATCAGAAGCTAATGACATCTATTAAGATGCCCCTTTAGACTTTGATCCCGTATATCCACCGATTGACAAATGGACGAAATGGTATATGAAAGAACATATTCTTGGTGATCCAAATTCTTGTGTATTTACTAGAGCCTAGTGATAGGTCATTTTATGCACCCATTTTGCATGTTTATTTCCGTCCTTTCATAGCATTGTGCTTCGTAATTCTTGCATTTAGTTAATTATTTGGGAAATTGCATATTTTATTAAGAATTCCTGATACTTCACTATTATTTATTTATTTTTTAGCCATGGAGCATGGAGCATGGAGCTTTGGAGCATGAAGAGAAGATGGACCGGTCATACCATGGAAGAAAACGTGATTACATAACCTGAGTCCTTTTTTCATTATCATCATATCAAAGGAATACATTTGAAACACAGTTCGTGTCACACCGACAAGGTTCGTGTTTTTCCTTTCTCATCTTATAAGTGAGCAACATGACTCCTGGTGAAGCTAGACTAAAGAAGGAACCAGCAGTGAAGACTCATTAGAATTTTAGCAAAAAGCATGGGCCATGCTAAAAACACATGGTCAAGACACATGGTCATGCCAAAAACACATGGGCGAAAGGAATGGCCATGCTAAAATGCTTGGTCTCATGGAATGTATGTGAACAGTTAATTAGGGTGCTAAATTCAACGGGATCGACATTTTTCATTCACATACGGTTCTGGGAGCTTTCTCTAGTGATTTTGGGAGCTTTTGAAGATTTCTAATCATTACAAACATTTTGATTTCCATTTGTAATCATTAAACATTTCTAATTCCATCTTTCTTTTTGATTGATTTTTTCTTAGCCATGTGTGGCTAAGAAACCCTAATTTCTAGTTCTTGTTTAAAACATGTTGATTGCTTGACTTGAAGCATATGATTTGATGTTTGATTTGTGATTATATTCTAGTGATTATGTTTTTGTTTAAACTAGAACCCTTGAATTTGATTTGTGTTTTATTAGCCACTTTAATGAATTGAATTTTTGTGTAGTTAATTAACTTTTAGGTTTCCCGTATCATTCTATTAAGTTAATAATTGGTAACAAACAATACGTTTTCTTATTGTAAAACATATATCACATTTTTTCACACTTCCGAGCGTATGAGAGGAAATTAACATTGTTGGGAAGCTTGTACATAACTTAATGCAATTTTTTAATACAATCTAAGAACGTCTTTAGGTTGAATTAGTAAAGCTAGGTCTAGTCAAAGAGCATGTTTTGGTTAGATAATTTGGCAAGCGAGAGGTGTTAGAGCTTGTTAATATCTTCAAGTACTAACTTAGAATAGCAATCATGAATTGCATCAAGTCATAATCAAGTTGAACAACAACATTGAGAACTAGAACTAGAACCATCCAATCAAATTGTTTACAAGTTTATTTAATTTTCCGCATGTTTCAAAGTAGATTGTTATTTTATTATTTTACTTTTGCAAACAAAATCCCCTTTTGTGATCAAAGTACCTTGCGCAAAAAGTTATATACTTTTATCCTGTATCTTTGTGATTCGACCCTGCTTTCCTTGTACTACTTTTTAGTGCATTAAATCAGTGTATTTGGAGTCCATTGTACCCCTATTATTTGTTTGGTTTGACACGCCTAACAAATTGTTGCCGTTACACAATGTTACTAATTGTTTATGCCTAGATCTTTTCGTACAAGTACACCACTGTCAATTGAATTGAAGATAGAGAAGACTGCGAAGAGGTTACGGAAGCAAGCCAATCTTCGTAAGAGGCAACCGGGTTTTGGGACTTCTTCATCATCTACCCTTCTGGTCATCAACATTTGGGAGAACATACCCCTCTCAAGTGTGTCAGAAACTGAAACAGAAACCCTCTCACTCTCACCTCAACCATACTCATCCAAAAATACCACTCTACCCTCTTCACCTACTCACGAAATCCCAGACTCTATACCCACAGAAACCTCAATTCCTACTTTTATCATGGGAGAATAATGAGGAAATGGAGGTAATAACAACAACCGTGTTCCACTAAACCCACTTGAACAAACCCTTCACCAATGGCCGAGGTAAGAGGTTACTTAATAACCTCTTTGCATCACTTATCCGACAACCACAAACCTTGAACTAAAGTCAAATCTAATCCACCTCCTCCAAACCTTTAGAGGCCTTGAAAACAAAGATCCCCACAAGTTCCTCACAGAGTTCCTTGTGTGTGTTGGCATGAAAACACACAAAGTCACAAAGGACCAAATCAAGCTTAGGGTATTCCTTTTTACAGTGCAAGACTCAACAAAAGATTGGCTCTATGACCTTCCACCGGGGATGGTTAATACATGGGTGGATCTTGCACGCCTCTTCTTAGACAAATACTTCCCAGAAATGTAAGCCTCAACCCTAAGAAGAAAGATAATTGGGATCAAACAATACAAGAGAGAAGCCTTTCGTACATATTAGGAGAGGTTCAAAAAGCTTTGTGCCCGTTGCCCAAAGCATGGTATTAGTGAGTATCAGATCCTCCAATACTTCATTGAAGGCATGAATCCTTGGGAAAGAAGAATTCTTAATGCTTCAGGTGGAGGATCTTTGACCGATAAGACCCCAACTAAGATTTGGGATCTCATAAAAAACATGGCGAAGGATTCAAAGCATACAAGTGAAGATGAAGATTGGTACACGGATGCACCCTAAGGTGTGAAAGAGGTGCACACTCCTCAAATTGAAGCTCAACTATCCAAGTTTAATAAGGTGGTAATGATGCTTGCTAAGGGCAATGGTGTGCAATCCACACCTCGTCCTTGTGGTATTTGCACTCAAGTGGGACACTCGACCGATATGTGACCTTAATTGCAAGAACAAGAATATGAAGAAGCAAATGCTATGAGAGGCTATTCTTGGCACAATAAAAAAACATATGATCATCCCTGAGGAAATCAAGGGTGGAAAAATAACCAAAACATGGACTATCAACAAAGACAACTACCCCATTACCAAGCAAGGCCGCCATCTCCACAACAAAATTACCAACCGAGGCAACTGCAACCTCTTCCTCAATAAGTCAGATCCTCAAGCATGTCCTTAGAATAAATAGTCAAAATCCTTGCCACTAGCACTCAAAGTTTTTGTTAGATTAGATGTCTAAGCCCATAACTATAATTTATATGCACTTGAATTGATAGTAGCACAATGGGGTTGCCCTCAAACCTAGCAATTGAATAGGTAACTTTTAGAGAGAGAGACTGATTGATTAATTTATTATATTGGTTAATAAATTAATTAGAATTCAAAATAAATAGTTTGTTAATATATGAGAATAATATGTTAATTGGAAATAGTATTAATTACTTAATAATTAATCAAAAATTAATTGGAATTAATTTGGGATTAATTGGATTAATTAAAAGTAGGAGGACCAAAGGTGAAAATGTTCAATAGTTGAACATTGAGGAATTTTAGAACCTACCATAGGTGGTACGAATTCTAGAATACCTTCTAGGGTTTCCTTGGGCTTTAAGGGTGCCTTGGATGCCTTAGAGAGGAAGAAAATGGATTAGGGTTATCTTGGAGATACATACATTATCCAACACCTTCCTGTCACCTATATAAACCCCCATTGGGGTTGAATTTCGTCCATGCCTTCATTTCTAAGAGGAATTCCGAAATTTCCACCTCTTTCCTCTCTGTCTCTTCAAGCTCCTTAGTTGCTAGGGTTTGGACGTGAACCATTAGAGACACGACACTTGTGGCGCTTTCTTCCAAGAGTCTTTCAAGAAGGTTTCTTTGTTATTCTCTACAATAACAATCCTAATTAGTATAATTTCGAAAGTATGCTAGATATCATAGGGTTTCTTGTTTGTTGTTCAAAGTTGTATGTTCAAATAGAGAAAACATAGATCATGAACTAGGGTTGCATGCACACTTAGGATTTTATTTGTTTTGCATTAAACCCATTAGTGGTATCAGAGCGTAGGGTTTGCTTTCTATTGAATTGTTGAACTTGAACAAGGAGAAGCAAAACAAAATCGTCATTCTGTTCCATCACCATGACGTGGTCACCTGCAAATTCGTCTGACCACGGCGTGGTAATTGCTTACCATGACGTGGTGGACAATCAGACCCACAAAAAATCAGATTTTTTTACTGATTCTCATGAATTGATTAGGATAATTACCTTAAATAATATTTTAAATAAGTAAAACTGAATAATTATCTAAGTAATTGTATATCCTTATCTTGAATTCATGATTGGTTTACTTTTAAATTGAAATTAATCTCTTAATTTTCAAAATTTAAAATATAAACCCTAGTATTTTGAAAAGTTTAAAATACATCCTTATGGATCTTATTATTAACTTAATTAAATGATTAATTAAAAGATAATTAATAAATCCATAAAATGGTTAATATTTATTTAAATTAAAAGTTTAATTTATTAAAAAATTAAACCCTTGCAATATTAAAATGTTTTAAAATACACCTTATACTATATATATTATTAAAAGTTTAATATATATTATATGTATATGAATAGTCAGTCAAACCGCTAGTATGCCTCATTCACGAAGCTAGTCTATAAGGGGGGTATAAGGAAAACTACTTATAAAATGGTAGTTGAATGGGTGTCCACTCTCACCCACCGCTTCATTGACTAGTGGATGGTCTTTAGCCGAACGTATTTGATTGGATAATAAATTCTCATTTAAAGTATAATGCGATTAAAAGGTAACTAAACTATTTTATTTAAAATCCCACTCTTAGGTACTTTACGAAAATGTGAATTTATATGCTAATCGATGAAGTTGCACATTACACTTTATAAGTCATTAGTGGAGCATTTGTGGTTAATAGGAACACTAATGGGGGACTAATAAAGAGTGGTAATGGGTGTCTCGAAAATTATCATTGATTAATGGAGCGCGTGTGGTTAACCGGTACATTAAAATGAGATGATAAATGACATAGAGAGTGCCAAGCTAATTTGCATGGTTATTCACATCTCGTTTGTGATCCTCGGCATCCCATTCACAAAAGTGAGAGCATAATATGAGATTAAACATGTGAAACATCCCAAAAAGATGGTCCAAAAATTTCGTTTTAAATCATTTAAGAAAAACCATATTTCATCAAACATCATAAAAATAAAACCACAAGTATCAAAATGTCATAAACCTTGTATATAAAAAATCTCATATCATCTATCAATGTATCAAAATTATATGTCAAAATATAAGAGTGAATCCTCCCAGGATAAAAGTTGTGGTGTGTGCCATGTGGTCATCCCGAGCTCTTCCCATTACTAGCGGAAGTACCTGAAACCAAAATTGAAAACTGTAAGCACGAAGCTTAGTGAGTCTCCCCAAACTACTACATACCATACACATAATCACATAATAACATACATTAGGCCTTGCCCACTACATCGGGACCCACCCGACATCAGGGCGAAGTCCGGCATCGGGCCCCACCCGGCATCAGACCGAAGTCTGGTATACATATAACATATCATCAAGCATATAACATAAACACATAACATAAACATATAAACATTCCTTGCGCATGCCCCAACATCGGACTGAAGTCTGGAACACATAACAAACACATGCAAGAATCACGAAGACATCAAGCATACAAACATTCCTCGGGCTTTCCCTGACATCGGACCGAAGTCCGGAAACATATAATCTACATCAGGCTAGCCCCGACATCGGACTCAAGTCCGGTATAAGCTAACATACATAAACAGGCCGACATTGGTGCCTTAGACCCTTTCCTACTGGAGGAAAACTCACATCTCAAGCTGATTGCTGAAAACTCGTGTGAGGGAATCTCTGATGGCTGCGCCAATGACTCCCCGACTATCATTATCACAATAAACACTTAATCAAAAACTAAGAATCCTTTTAAGGGTAAACTGCCCATTTAACCCCTGATCTAATTTGGACCATAACCTAGGCCTAATTCCTTCTAATCTTCCCAAATAACTAATGGCCCACCAAAGGCTAATTAATGGCCCAATTTTCTAAATTGGGCCCAACTCCTCAAATGAGCCTTCCCTTAAGCCCAAAATTGTCCTTGGTCCATTATCTGACTTTTGATTGCCCATTTCGGCCCAACATCTGCTAAGCCTAAAGATTGGTCCAAACCGAGGCCCAAATGTCGCAAAGCCCAAAATCTGAGAGTACGTTGAGCGTACTCCTCCATAGGCTACGTGTATAGCTTGCATGGCTTGTATGCTGTGCGTACTGGCGTGTACGCCCAACGTACTACTCTATTAAGCCATTTTCTTTAAAACTGCTTAATCCCTTAAGACGCTAAATCTAAATTATAGATCTGAGTCCAATAACCCGTCTTAACCAATAAAGCCGATTACTTGGTGGATTGCAACCCACCAAGTGAGACCAAACTTGGAGTATAGCAACTAACTTAAATGGAAATGACTCTAAACTCATGAATGGTCATAAAAGGAACTTAAAGGTCGAGACTTTACTACTCATGGGACATGAATATCACTGAGAGTGGTATCTATTGGCCTAGAAACAAAATTGAGTCATAAAGGTCCCTTCTTGGAACTAAAAGACCCCAAAACAGCACTACACTAGATCTAAGTATTCAAAAATGAATATGAAAGATTTATACCTCCAATGAGTCCCAAAAGCTAATGTTATCTTAGATCTATGAGCTTAAGATACTCAAGTTCCTATTCACTATCTTCTCTTTCATTCTTTCAAGCTTCAAATCTCCAAACAAGCTTCACAAGGCTAAAACACACAGAAGAAAAAGAAAGGGCTATATGGGGTTTCCAAGAATGAGGGGCTGGTAAGGAGGATAGGGTTTCTGTCATAATGTGGTATTTATATGGCTTAAACCCTAAAAATTAGGGTTTGGAATCTACTCACGTATGCTGAGCGTACTTCCGCATCTGAGAAACATGGAAAGTGCTGTGGATCTGGCTGAGCTATGCTGGAAGATCTAATCGGAATGCCATCTTGCCCACCCAGGCTATAACCCTGAAAGGACCAATATACCTTGGGCCCAGCTTGCCCGCTTTCGGAACCGAATGATACCTGTCCAAGGCGACACCTTCAGGAGGACCATGTCCTCGACCTGGAACTCCAGCTCTAATCGGCGTCTGTCGGCATAGCTCTTCTGCCGAATCTGAGCAGTTTGAAGCCTACTTCTTACCTGATGTATCCTCTCCGTCATCTTGAGTACCACTTCGGTACTCCCCATGACCTTCTGGCCGACCTCACCCCAACAAATTTCGGTCCTACACTTCCTCCCGTAGAGCATCTCGAAGGGAGGTAGGTCTATGCTGGCGTGGTAACTATTGTTATACGAAAATTTTGCTAATGTAAGATACGTATCCCAGCTGCCACCGAAATCCAAGACACATGTGCGTAGCATGTCCTCGAGAGTCTGTATCCTCCTCTCACTTTGTCCGTTCGTCTGAGGGTGGAAAGTGATGCTGAAGTGGAGACGAGTACTCATCTCGTCATGAAACCACTTCTAGAATCTGGAAGTGAAACGGACATCTCAACCAACTTCTCAGCCGATATGCTCTCCTGGATCAGGATAAAATGAGCACTCTTGGTGAACCGATCCATGATGACCCATATCGAATCAACTCCACTTGCGGTCATGGGAAGCTTAGTGATGAAGTCCATAGTGATATCTTCCCATTTCCACACAAGAATGTCTAACAGCTGCATCTTATCGTGGGGCCTCTGGTGCTCTGCCTTGACCTTCCTGCAGGTCAAGCATCTCTCAACGTACCAGGCTACATCCCACTTCATGCAGGGTCACCAATAATCTGGACGAAGATCTCGTACATCTTCGTTGCCCGGGATGGATGGTGAACTTGGAATTGTTGGCCTCATCCCTTGGGATCTACCGTACACCACCCCGGTACAGTACCCAGACCCTCCCATGCAGGGTCAACAACCCACGACTATCATAATCAAAGGAGGCCACCTGACCTATGATCAACTCGCACTTCTGGTGCTCCTCCTTCAGGCCCTCTGCCCGTGCCTCTCTAATCTGCACCAACAATGGAGTAATCACTGTCATCCTTAGACATATATCTCAAATCAGGGTTGCTACTGCCTTGCGGCTTAGGGCATCGGACACCATGTTGGTCTTTCCCGGGTGGTAGAGGATCTCACATTCATAATCCTTCACCACATCTAACCACCGATGCTGCCTCATGTTCAGACTCGACTGATCCATGAGGTACCTCAAACTCTTGTGGTCCGTGTAAATGGTACAACGGACCCCATAAAGGCAATGTTACAAAATCTTGAGGGGAAAACCACAGCCCCCCAACTCTAAATTGCGTGTCAGATAGTTAGCCTCGCGAGGCTTCAACTGCCTCGATACATAAGCTATCATGTGACCCCACTGCATCTACTGCTCCCATGCCTGTGATCGAAGCATCACAGTAAACTACAAAGTCATCAACTCCCTCTGGAAAAGTCAAAATCGGTGCCTCGCATAACCACTGTCTAAGGGTCTCGAAGGCTGCCTGCTGCTCAGGCCCCCAACAGAATGTCACCGACTTCTTGGTCAGTCGGGTCAGGGGAACAACAATCTTAGAGAAATCCTGGATGAATCTTCAGTAATAACCCTCTAGACCAAGAAAACTCCAAATCTCAGTTGGAGACTGATATGAGCATATTTAGTCATATAATTCATGCATTATCTTAATACTTTATGTTGTTGTTGTCTCATTTAATGAACAAAAGGTGTTTAATTAGTTTATAATTTTGTTTTTCAGCAACAATGACATGCTCGGATGGAAAAGGAAGCGGAACTAGCGATTGGAAGCTTGGATCTTGAATTTTGAAGAAAGAAGGATGTTGCTGGACAGCTTGACCCCTTGTCAGTATTTTGGCCATATCTCATGAACCATAACTCCAATTGATGAGATTCAAAATGTTCTGAAAACCAGACACAATTTAGGACGACTTTTGTGTTTTGAGAAAATGCTAATTCGAAACATACTCGGCGAGTAGGGTCGATTACACGGCGAGTTGTATCGAACTTTCGCGATTCTGGACGCGCTGACTTGCCGTACACAGGTTTTAAGTGATTTACTCGCCGAGTAGGTCACTGGACTCGCCGAGTAGCCTCTGTTTTGTGAAAATATGTATAAAGGGACTTTCAGAACGATACCCTAGCATGGAGAGAAACCCTAGGAGGCTGAGAAACGATTGGAAGTGCTGTTAGGTCGTGAGGAACTGAAGAATCAACCATACATTCAATTGTGAAGAGAATCAAGACAATTTTGGTTTATTCTTAGTAAGTTTTTGATTTGAATCATGTTTACATACTTTGATTTCATTTTTGAGTTTATGTTTACTGCAATCATGAGCTAAAAACTTATTCTTCTGTTAGGGTAGACAATTTTGTGAACATGGATTGATTATTTGAGTAGGATTAATTTTAATTGGTAATTATGTTTTGTTAAGCTTGTTAAAGAACCTTATGTGTTGACAATAACTATTATTCTGTTAATAAATCAGTAATTAAGTTGTATGAACATCTCTTAGTTATTAATTTCATATGACTTATTGTGACCACATAGTTGTATGTCTAGGAATAACGAATGTGAAACTAGAATTAACTAGAAGATAGGTAAGTTAATGTGTAAGCTTGTTGGATGAACATCGACAAGAGGTTAATTGAAGGGCCAATTTAGTTAACCACTACAAGTCTTACTTAACCCGAATCAATAATCTAGGAACCCCGTTAATTTAGACAACTGGCCATTGCTTGAATTAATTTGTTTTCTAAGAATTAGGAATAGCGAACGTGAACCTAATTATCTTAATCGGTAGCCAATGAAGAATTAATCCAATACATTAAAATCATCCATGGGAACAAATGAGTCGTACCTAAACAGAAGTCCTCTTTACTATTGAATTTAGTTGGTAGTTAATTGTTTTAGCTGCTATTTAGTTAATTTGTGTGTTGGTTATTCTAATTAAGTTTCTAGTCTTGTAAAACTAGAGAAAACCCCCTTTTTGTTATTTGTTTTATTTAGATAATATTAGCATTTATTTTAATTGTTTACCGTTCCCTGTGTTCGATACCCTACTTGCTTGAACTATATTACTAATCGATAGGTACACTGCCTTTCGTGTGTTTATTTTGTGTCTAAGTTAGTAGGATTAAAACTAGTTGGTTTTACACATATAAGAGACCTCGGAACCTCCCACTGTATCACGACCTATATCTTGGCCGGATCGACCAGAATACTCTTCTGGTTGACAAGGTACCCCAGAAACTCCACCACGTGCAAACATAACTCACACTTGGAGAACTTTGAAAAAAGTCTCTCCCTCCTCAGTGTCTCCAGCACCTCCCTAAGGTGCTCCTCATGCTGCTCCTGAGTCTTGGAGTAAACCAAGATGTCATCAATGAAGACTATTACATACTAATCCAGCATCGATTTACACACGCGGTTCGTGAGGTCTAAGAACACAATTGGAGCATTGGTGAGCCCAAACGGCATCACCACAAACTCATAATGACCAAAATGAGTCCTAAAAGCTATCTTCAGCACATCCTCATCCCTGACTCACATCTGGTGATAACCCGATCACAGATCAATCTTTGAGAACCAAGATGCACCCTGTAGCTTGTCAAACAAATTATCAATCCTCGGGAGGGGGTAACGGTTCTTTATCGTTACCTTATTCAACTCCCGGTAGTCAATACACATGCGATGTGACCTGTCCTTCTTCTTCACAAATAGGATCATGACTCCCCAAGGCGAACTACTCGGCCTGATAAATCCCTTGTCGAGCAGCTCTTGCAGCTGCGTAGACAACTACTGCATCTCAGGAGGACCCAACTGATATGGTGCCTTGGCTATCGGAGTCGCACTAGGGACTAGGTCAATCCTAAACTCGACTTGTCTCTCCGGAGGTATCCCAGGCAAATCCTCTGGAAATACATCCGGGTACTCTCGCACTACCGGAACATCATCCACTATCGTCTTACCCTTGTCCTGGGTATCCATAACATACGCGATGTAACCCGTGCAACCCTGGTAAATATAGCGCCCTGCTCTCGCTGCTGAACACAGAGTCGGTCCACCCTACGGCCTCTCGCCCTGAATCACTAACCGACCCCCACTAGGAGTCCGAACCCTCACTTGTTGCTACTCGCATTCGATCACTGCCCCCATTGGGGCTTAACCAGTCCATACCAACTATAACCTTATTCCCTCACATGGGAATAGGGACTAAATCCAACGAAAACTACTTATCGAACAACTGCAGTGTACAACCTCAGTGAACCCTCGTGTCACACCCCCAAACCGGAACGACGGAAACGTTCGGGGGTGGATGACTTCATGTAGTAACGTAACAATTGAATTCATAGTAAAGAAAGCAATATAACCATCATATATATAATTGAAAGTTTACATTGTTAAAAGGTACATGTTCAAAACCAATTACAATATGATGCCAAAATATGAATTTAAACTGGCACCGTAGCGTCCCTTCTTCAAAAGCTATTTGTTACCTGTAATTACTGAATCCCTGGGACATACAAGTAGTTTTGAATGAGTAGATCATCATTTAAGCTGGTGAGTTTCATAAGTATTAAATGCTATGTTTGTATGAACTAAAATGAAATGGTTTGTTTTTGTTTGTTGGTTCCTAGAAAATCTCATATTTTCTGCTGGTATAAATGTAGCCTTCTATCAAGACCAATGTTTGTTTCTAGAAAATTTATGTTTTTCCGTATGTGGGTAGTGGTTTAGAAGTTCCAAAATTGTATCACAATAAGGTTTTTCATGCCTAAAGTAGTTAATTTATGTACGTATAAAATTGCCAATATGTCTGAAAACCCCGTAAATCAATGTGTTTTTAATACTCCATGTGAGTTTTATAACCATGCTAATTACTAGAAATGCTTATACACAACGTTCTTCAGGCGTTGGAATGTTCTGACGTTTGTCACCCCAAATGGTGTACTGTAGCTAACAATCAGGGCACGGGGTTGTCAATCCCGTATAGATCTATACACAAACACCATGCTCCCCCTCCAAGGGATTTTGGTATATAATACAGGACTTGAAATGTGTACTCAAACGTATGTGAAGTTTAATGTCTCACAAAACTTAGTATAAAACAGATTTACGTGTGAAAATGTTCGTTTGTTCTTGTATATGAAAGTAACTTCTTGAAATAGTGTTTCTAGTATGTAAAAGTTCATGATGTTCTCGTAAAACTATACCTATTATAGTTTTCTAAAAGTGTGTCTTGTTTGTATAGTAAACCCTAGTGAAATGCTCACTTGTTATGAAAAGTACAATTTTTGTAGTGCCAAAGATGGACACATATACATACAGTATAAGCAGAGTGTTTGATATATATATATATATATATATATATATATATATATATATATATATATATATATATATATATAAACATTTTTCATTTCAAAAGATAAGATGTTATCGTGATATATTTTGCATACGAAAGTTTCCCTATAATAGTTATAAATCACCTATGATTCCATTGATAAAAAGTGTATAATGAAACTTTATATAACACCCGATAATAATCGTGTGTTTTACTTGTACCCCCCCCCCCCCCCCCCCCCTTAAAAGCATATAAAAGCATTTATAAAACATTTAAAAGTGTGGATTATAGGGGTATGAACTCACTTGAAATATCGAAGAAGGCGAGATGAAAACCGAGCAGAACTTTGACTCGAGAAAGCGGATTTTCTCGGGATTCTCGGGAATTTCGGGAGCACAAACGACCTTCGGGACTTGAGCATGGAAACCGGGGCTTCGGGATATCACGTGCACGGAAAATGTGGCAAAAACACAAGAAAGATGAGAGGAATTGAGCCATTTCTTCGGAACCCTCGCATCCCTTTTATAGGGGCTGGGAACCGCCTCGGTACGCTGGGTGTATGCTACTACGTTGGGCATACGCGTGCGTCATGCGTGACCGCATTCTCGACTGCCTCGGAGCTTCGGATGGGACGGAGCATAGCCTCGCATAGGGGCGACGTGGACGATCCGAGGCCTAGTCCTCGAGTACGCTGAGCGTAACTCGGATTGCCCTGGTGACTCCTCCTTCGGATAATACCGAAATTTGATTTAAATTTAAATTTTTATTATTTAATAAAATTCAAAAATTCATATCTTATTCATACGAACTCCGTTTTTGACATTCTTTATATCCACGCGTAGGTGAGACTATGCTCTACAACTTTCGTTTAGACTTCGTTGGTAAATTTTGAAATTATTTTTATTATTTATTTTAAAATGGTCGCGGTAATAAAATTTCGTTAGAAATCCATAACTTCATTATCCGACGTCTGTTTTGCCAGACTTTTTACCGTTGCAAAAACCAATGTCGAGACCTTCAATTCTGATTTAGGTCATTCCGGCCAAAATTCGCTCGATCTCTGTTTCGAGTATTTAGCTGTCTATCGTTATGCCGAACTTGGAAAAATCATAACTTCCTTATATGAAGTCAGATTTGGACGTTCTTTTTATGTACGATCCCGGCTTAATGATATCTAACATAGTAGGTAACCAAAAAGAGACTTTTGAACATTTTAATTTCGAAGTTAATTTCATTATATTAACAGTGGTTACAAAACTTGACTTTTTAGGTCATTACATAGAGTTGAAATATCAGGTTGTCACATCATCCCCCCGTTAGAGAGAATTTCGTCCCAAAATTTAAAGTAAGAAAGATACTTGTGAATCAGAGAAAAAGATGTGGGTACTTTTGTTTCATCTGATCTTCACGTTCCCATGTGAATTTAGGTCCTCGCTTGGCGTTCCAGTGAACCTTCACGAAGGGTATGCGACTTTGTTTCGTTTGTTTGACCTCTCGGTCCATGATTTCTACCGTTTCTTCCATGAAGTTGAGGCTCTTGTTGATCTCGATCTCGTTGAGTGGGATAAAAAGAGTCTCATCGGACAGACACTTTTTCAAGTTCGAGACGTGGAAGGTTGGATGTATGTTACTAAGTTCACGTGGTAGATTAAGTTTGTAAGCTACAGGGCCGATTCTTGTGAGAATCTCGAAAGGCCCTACATATCTTGGATTTATCTTTCCACGCTTTCCAAAGCATATTAAGCCTTTCCACGATGATACCTTCAATAGAACGCGGTCTCCTACCTAGAATTCCAAAGGTTTCCTCCTTTTGTCAGCGTAGCTTTTCTATCGGTCTCTAGAGGCTTTCAACCGTTAACGAATCTGAACGATCTTCTCTGTCGTTTCCCATATGATTTCCGGACCGGTGAGTGTGCTTTCATGAACTCGTCCTCTAGCTAACTGTTTGTCGCCAACTTCAGCCCAACACAGAGGGGACCTGCACTTATGGCCATAGAGGGCTTCAAATGGAGCAGCCTTTATGCACGTATGATAACTATTGTTGTATGAAAATTCGACAAGGAGTAAATGGATATCCCATGCCTTTCCAAATTCAGTCACACATGATCTCAACATATCTTCCAATGTTTGTATCGTTCTCTCACTTTTCCCTTCTGTTTGTGGATGGTAGGTTGTACTCATGTCCAGCCTAGTCCCCAGGGAACTTTGTAGTGACTGTCAGAACCTTGAAGTGAATCTACTATCTATATCGGAGATAATGGATACTGGAACACCATGGAGTCGTACTATTTCCCTTATGTAAGTTCTTTTAAGTCTTTCCATCTTGTCAGCCTCTTTGATTGGTATAGAATGCACGGATTTGGTCAATCTGTCGACGATGACCCATATGGTATCGAGTCCACCCGTTGTCTTGGGAAACTTGGTTATGAAGTCCATAGTAATCCGTTCCCATTTCCATTCCGGTATTTCTGGTTGTTCTAGTAATCATGAAGTTTTCTGATACTCGACCTTAACCTTAGCGCAAGCAAGACATTTACTTACGAAGGTAGCAATTTCTGCTTTCATGTTAGGCCACCAGTACAATTTCTTAAGATCTAGATACATTTTATCTGAACCTGGGTGAACGGAATACGTCGTGTTGTGTGCTTCGGTCATGACCACATCTCTGAAGCCACCATGTCTCGGTGTCCAGATACGGTTCATGAGATAATATGCTCCACCACCCTTGATTTCTAGATTCTTTTCCATTCCTCTCAGGGATTCATCCGTCACATGTTCGGGTTGTAAAGCTTCCAGTTGAGCCTACTTAATTTGTGTGGATAAGTGGGAATGGATAGTCATAGTCAGAGATTTAACTCTCCGACTAGTGTATTCTTTTCGACTAAGGGCATCAGCTACTACATTGGCCTTGCCAGGATGATAACGAAGTTTGCATTCGTAGTCATTGAGTAGCTCGACCCATCGTCGTTGTCGCATGTTGAGCGCTTGGCCAAGCCAGGACTAATTTGATGTGTTCATTTGATGTTTTGTAGGATTGAAGAAAGGAAAGGAAGCTTAAGGGTAGAAGTGAGCAGAATCGAATTGTGAAGAAATCGATTTCGATCGCATTGCTTGAAGATTGGATTCTTGAGCTACTTCTTAGAGTTAGAATAGATTGCTAAGAAATATTTATTAACATAGTTTTTCAATGAATTGCGTTGTAAGGACAAATTTTTCCACAATAAAATAAAATTTGATTTTATTTATTTATTTATCCTTGCAATGGCGTGTATGAAAAATTGATGTTTGAATGTTTCTGTTATTAGAAATAATGGATTTGATTCTTAATTATGTTATTTGTGGAAATGTCGAGAATTTACCAAATAAGGAGAGTTTCTCATCACCCAAGTTTCAATTGGATAGAAACTTGGAATCATGCAACTTGGTTGCATGATGAATGAGAAATTTCATATTTGGAAATTAGACTAATTCATTGACCAAGTGTCAAGTGAAGGACTAAGAGATCTAGTACACAAAGTTGTGTGTTGATCAAGTCCGCCACAAGGGTGACAAAGATATTCGTCATGATTCACTAAAGGTTTAGTAAATATGATTATACTTATAAGATTAAGTGTAATTTTGCGTTGATTGAAAGAGTTGAAATCAATAGCAGAACGAATAAGAAGAATCAAGTAGGCAGAAAAATAAAAGTTTCTCTATTCTAAGAAGAAGGGAGAGTGCCTTTTATTATGTTTTATGATAGGTCTTAATGATTATAACCATATCTCGATTGATCCTCTAAGTGAGTCTTAGTACAACTGTATGTCTGAGAAGAGGAATCAAGAATTGAAGAAATTGTTAAATCAAGAAGTCAATCATACTTCGTTCCAAAACCAAGTCTTAGAGTTAAGATTATGACATTGAGTGACAAGTCTTAAGAAGGTTTATAACATTCATCAAATGTGGAATTTGAAAAAGTTTTTTTTTATTCTTGTACATTTAAAATTGGAAAGTTGTGAGTCTTGGAGAAGACAAAGACCAACTAGGACCAGTTTTGTGAAGTGTTTTGTCTTGATAAGAGCTACACTAACTCTTGAATATTTGTTTGTCAAGAAATGTTTATTGACAAAAGATTCTTATATGTCAAGGAGCCAATGGGAGTCTCAATGGTCTTGAAAGATTTCAAGAACTAATCAAGAATAAACCTTATCGATCATCACTAGCACACGAGTTGAGGTTTACAACCTATCATGTTGACACTATCTTTTTTCTATGCGGTTCCAATTGAGTTAATTATGCATGTGAGTTCTATGAGTTCTCATTTGAATGCATAAAAGGCAAGGACCTTGATCAATGAAAAGTACATTGATAAGAAAGGATGAGCTGCTTAACTACATGGAAGACATGGTGGGCACTCGTGTTACCATAAGGCAAGAAATTAAGATTAAGAAAGTTCGGTCCATAAGAGTTTGGATTTGTCGCAAACTTTGGTTTTGGGCAAATTCGCATGGATAGGAACACATACACCACTAATATCTAAGTGTCATAAGATTCCCTCCTTCATAAGAATGACTGTGAGGAAATGCTTTCGCTAAGAGAGATTTTAAGAAGATAGTAATTGTGAAAATTGTATTCTCGAATTCGATTATGGTTACGGTATCCCTTTCCATAATTCAAATTGTGAGATTTGACAATTAGTCTGAATTGTTTAGACACACATATGAGCTATCTGAGGCAAAGGTGTATAAGTTTAAGAAGCTTAGAAAAAGGATTACATGTCAAAGCTAGTGGGAGCATAAGTGTTATGCTTATATGATAATAATCATCATGAATGTGGGAGCATAAATGTTGTGCTTGTATGATTATTAATGCAAGTATTGCAAGTTAGCAATATTTATTATAGAAAACAAGAGTTATACTTTGCAAAGTCGTAAGGGTTGAATAGTTGTTTTTCTATAATTAAGGGAGAGAATATTATGCTTCATTTCAAATCTAAAGGCTTAGGTTGTGGAATGTTAATAAATTTAGTCAAAAGTACATAGTGCGTTCTCAAAATTTCGATTATGATTGTGGCATCCCTCTTCATAGTTCGAATTGTGAGAATGTGACACATAAAATATTATGGCAAAAGATTGATAAAGTATCGTATCTTTATGTAAGACATTATGCATCGTATCCCATACGCTTCAGGTAAAGGATCGATTGCAGATGCTATAATATTTTACCATTCTAAAACTTTCCAAATGTCTTACGCATTTAGAGGGAAAAAGGACAAGAATCGGTTTTGACTAAGATAATTAAACAACTATCAAAGGAAGATCCAAAGTTCGCTGAGGATTGGTCGCTTGTGAGTAGTTGGAAGCATGGTATTGGATGGAACATATCGACATTATTATGAATAGATAGGATTCTATGAGTTGTCATATGGAAATGGTTCCATATTAGGAGTTGGATATTGAGAGTCTATGTCTAGATTAGAAAATTTTATGCAAAAGGATGTTCAAGGAATGTACTTTGAGTGAGAGACATCACGTCTATGGAATTGTCTTGTAACAATCTCCAATAAAGGACTTTTTAATTTCATTGGCAATAGTCATTGTGACTTTTGTACTATGACATTGTGAAAGGATCATTGCATAAAATGTTAGAATCTAGCATATTCTATAAGTGGTAAGAATTTGATATTCTTTCACTTGTAAAAAGGATTAGGAGTTGTGAAATGAGTATGATTGGAAATGTGTTCATTTGATCTATTTCACAAAGTAAGAACCGTAGGTAAACATTGTGTACATGCTAAAAGCATGTGACAAGTGTAGTAATAATTCAAGTAAGAAGTTGATTACCCGAAACAACAAATAATGAGTAATCAATATGGTGATAGATAAAAGGTGTTTTATTTATACCCAGGGTTTGGGGCCATATGTGATTAGTATTATTCTTGTGTTTCACTTTGCATGTTTTGACTTCCTAAATAATTTAATTGGTTAAGAACAGTCAAATTATTCGAACAGGACCACAGTCGTTCATATGTTGGAAGTAGGTATGAATGAAGACTGTCGTGAATTGGTGTGTGGATTGTCTAAAGTGTATTAGACATAAGCAATTGTTTGCTGCAACGTTCACGAGTGCTTATGAATATGATTTGAGCATTGGATTAAACCCACACTCACTTGGATCACTTCATGGATTTTATCACGAGTGATTGGTGAGACGATAATATCTTATATTCTTGAAACTGAGATGTGTGAGTTGTGTCTTGCGAATCGGTTGCACTTTGATAATATGTAAACGCACCAGTAACTTGGTGTTATAAAACATATTGTTGTGTGTGATTCGGTAAGTGAGTGAAAGCGAGCATTGAGTCAAAGTTTATCCATTCCTTTTATCCAAAGTAGGATAAAAGCGATATCTTTGGGCGCCTCGATGATTTAGTGATGGCAACTAAGCGGTTGGCCAAGCCGGGACTAATTTGATGAGTTCAAATGTAGTCTGTTGTTAGTTGTCATAAATCGGAAATCGAGAAACAGTATAGAGGGAATGATTGAAATCCATGTCTCACGTCTATACAATATCTAGAATGGAGGAATATATGATCCCTTATCTAAAGGACACGTGTATCTGATAAGATCAGAGTTGACAGCAGCTTTGGAAAGCTACGATTGCAGATCAGGATCTGAAGTCATACGCAGAATAGTTATTAGACTTATCCAAGTGGGAGACTGTTGGATTAGTGTCTAAGTCCATAACTATTTGGTATGTACTTGACCTGATGGTGCATGGTCCTTTTGGGTTGCCTTCACAAAAGCAACTTGATAGGATGAATTATGGAGAGAAAGGATTAATTATAATTTATTAATATATTATGAGAATAATATATTAAAGGAGAAATCATATTGTTTAATTAATATTAGTCAAGAATTAATAAGAATTAAGTTTGTGGCTAAAAGACATTAATTAAACTTAAAGGACTAGAACTGTCAATTGTGTGATAGTTGAATATTGGGCTAATAGACTCCATATTAGAGGGGTGGACGAATTCTATGGGGAAACCCATTAGAAATTGTCCTAGGCCTCTAAGGAAGGAGTCCATGGGTTGCTTAGGGCCTGAGCATCCAAATTAGGGTTTCCTTGTTAGATAACCCTAATAGCGTCACTATTTAAAGGACCCTTGAGACTCAAAAACGTGGTGAACTTATTCCTTAGGGTTTCCACACGTTTTGGGCAACCTCCCCTCTCCTTGTTCTTCATCCTCTTGCTCTTGGTGTTTGTGAACCATTAGAGGAGTGACATTTGTGACTCTAAGCTTTCTAAAGTCATTATAAGGAGGATTTGAGATTGTTATTGCTACATAACAATCAAGGTAAGATCTAAACCCCATTCTTATGTTAATATGATTAATAGTATGCTAGATCTAGGGTTTAAAGTCTTGGATACATTTCATGTACAATAGAGAAACCTAGATCCAAGCATTAGGGTTTGCATGAGCACATAGGATGTTCTTATGGCTAAAACCCATCAGTCCACGTGTATCCCCTTTTCTCTAACAACGTAGCCCAAAAATTCGACTCTTCGAATCCAAAATTCGCATTTAGAGAACTTCGCATAGAGCTTCTCCGATCGTAGTGTTTCTAAGACTCTTCGTAGGTGCTGACTATGTTCTTCCTTACTTCGAGGTAGATAAGTATATATATATATATATATATATATATATATATATATATATATATATATATATATATATATATCATCGATGAAGACGATGACGAACTACCAAGTAAGGACGGCACACCCTATTCATTAGTGTCTAAGTCCATAACTATTTTGGTATGTACTTGACCCGATGGTGCATGGTCCTTTTGGGTTGCCTTCACCAATGCAACTTGATAGGATGAATTATGGAGAGAAACGATTAAATTAATTATGATTAATTAATATATTATGAGAATAATATATTAAAGGAGAAATCATATTGTTTAATTAATATTAGTCAAGAATTGATAAGAATTAAGTTTGTGGCTAAAAGACATTAATTAAACTTAAGGGACTAGAACTGTCAATTGTGTGATAGTTGAATATTGGGCTAATGGACTCCGTATTAGAGGGGTGGACGAATTCTAAGGGGAAACCCATTAGCAATTGTCCTAGGCCTCTAAGGAAGGAGTCCATGGGTTGCTTAGGGCCTAAGCATCCAAATTAGGGTTTCCTTGTTAGATAACCCTAATAGCCTCACTATTTAAAGGACCCTTGAGACTCAAAAACGGGGTGAACTTATTCCTTAGGGTTTCCACACATTTTGGGCAGCCTCCCCTCTCCTTGTTCTTCATCCTCTTTCTCTTGGTGTTTGTAAACCATTAGAGGAGTGACATTTGTGACTCTAAGCTTTCTAAAGTGATTATAAGGAGGATTTGAGATTGTTATTGCTACATAACAATCAAGGTAAGATCTAAACCCCAATCTTATGTTAATATGATTAATAGTATGCTAGTTCTAGGGTTTAAAGTCTTGGATACATTGCATGTACAATAGAGAAACCTATATCCAAGCATTAGGGTTTGCATGAGCACATAGGATGTTCTTATGGCTCAAACCCATCAGTGGTATCAGAGCCTTGATTGGTTTCTATTGTATTGATGCATTGTTTATTTGTTCAAGCTGTAAAATCGATTTCTTGGCCCCCTGTCTGATGAACTCGGCGAGTCCATAGAGGAACTCAGCGAGTTCGAGCGTCAGAAGGAGGTAGTTTCGGGATTTCTTGCTGTTTTACTTGAGGATACTTGGCTTAACTGTTTTGGGTCATTAAAATCCGATTTAAACATATATTTGAGTATATCCTTGACCAAACAAAAGATAATTACCAATTCATTAGATAATAACTTCCTTATATGATTAAAGATTGATTATTTATATTAATTGGGTAACTTATCTTGCAAGAAATTGAAATTAGGTCAAATATAGATAATGACAAAAATTAATTGTTTAATTTCTATTATTTGTTATTTGATCCTTGTGTTGTGAAAAAGTTTCATTTGTGCCCATGTAAGTTTTATGGTTTAAATTTGAACTTAAAAGTTTTGTTTTGAAATTTAAATAGTTGAAACCCTAATGTTTTGAAATGTTTCAAAACTTGCCCTCAAGTTTTGGAATTTAAAAGTTGATTAAAAGTTTAATTTAGAAATGTTAAATTCTAAAAGCCTAGTATTGTTTTGAAAAGTTCAAATCACACACTTATGGTTTTATTAATTAATTAAAGTATATAATTAAGAGAGATTTAATAAATCCATAAAAGTTTTGGTTTACAATTTAATTAAATTAAAAGTATAATTATTAAATTTGACCACCTAGTATTTTAAAAGTGTAAAATACACCCTATACTATATATAACATTAAAAGTCTAACATTATATATATGTATGAGTAAAAGTCAGTCTTACCGTTAGTAGGCCTCATTCACGAAGCTGGTCTATAAGGGGTGTTTAAGGAAATTGCCTATAAAATGGTGATTGAATGGGTATCCACTCTTACCCACTGCACTCTTGACTAGTGGAGGGTCGTTAGCCGAACGGGTAGGATAGGACATAAACCTTCCATTATAAGTATAATGAAGTACAAAAGTAACTAAATGCTTTCATAAAATTCCCAATCTTAGTTACTTTAGGCACAAGTGAATTGATGCAATTCCATGAAATTACACTTTGTGCCCTTGAGAAGACGTTAGTGGAGCGTGTGTGGTTAACCGGCACACTAAATGGTTCTAAGCAAAGGTAGAAAAGGGTGACTCAATGTTTGTCATAGTTCGGTGGAGCGTGTGTGGTTAACCGACACATCGAATAGGTGACTGTAACATGTGGGGGCACCATGTAAGTTTGCATGGTTATTCACACCCGCTTTGTGATCCTCGGTATCCCAGTCACAAACTAGAGGGGCATATCGAGATTTAAACATGCCATCGAAAAGTTCGATGAATCTCAAAAGATCTAGGAATTTTCAATAGATTTCAACCTTAATTGTGTTTCGTTTTTCATGGTGGAAATTAGTGGATCGTCATTCACTTACCTTCAAATATTCTGCAACTAGATTACGACATCCCTTTTCTAGGTTGTAGTGTATTGTGTTGGATCCTAGCCTTAATATCTCATTTGGGTGATTTATTAAGGACTCAATCAATCAACTAACTTGAATTTAATTTTTCTCCCGTTTTATAGATGTCAAAGTATGACAACCATGGTCTTCCCAAATCCCGTGGAACAAGCTTTTCACATGAAGATGATATTCCACGATTCGATCGAGGAACACGAGATCATGCTTCACTTCCTCCACCTCCTCCAATTATTCTCCCTAACCCACAAGTTCAAAAGATTGAAAAGTTGAAACTTGCTCAAGCCCTTTTGGCAAGTAAAATGAAGAAGGAAAGTCAATGTGTGCACACATGTCACACCCCGAAAACTGAAGACGGAAACATTTCCGGGGCGGACTCCATGTTGAGTATCAAATCCAATGTACATAGTAAGCAAGTAAACAACCATTACATTACATATTAGAATTTACATCTGTTCAAAAGTAAAGTGTTACAAGTGATGATACATACATACATATATATATATATATATATATATATATATATATATATATATATACATATATAGACAAAAGTAGTGACGAGTCTTCTGTATGCTCCGTTTTCTCCAAAAGATCGCGAGTACCTGTCTAAAATGGACCTGAGAATACAAGCAGTTTGAAAATCCGCATAAAGATGGTGAGTTCATAAGATGTTTGTTTTCTAAAAATGTACAAGTTCCCTTTGTTTTTTCCGAAAAGATTGTTATCCAAGAAAATCCTATATTTTCTTATATGTAAAGTTTGATTAACTGTTTTATTACACAATTCTGGTTATGAACAATTGTTATCCCAGGAAAATCCTATATTTTCCTAAAAGTAAGTTTAGTTATTGAATCCCAATTGTAATGTCTGATTGTCTATCATACTTTTTATATTAGCTAGATATTCTGATATCCTAATTGTGTTACACTTGAATGTACCTAGATGCGTGCCTTCATATTCGTATTCTTATTCTTAATCATATTCATATTCGTATTTTATATTTGTATTCACATTTATATTTGTAGTCCTATTCATATTCGTAATCGCATTCGTATTCGTATTCCTACTCCTAATCCTAATCCTATTTGTATTTGTATTTGTATTCGTATTCGTATTCGTATTCGCATTCGTATTCGTATTCCTAGTCCTATTCCTAATCCTATTCGTATTCGTATTCGTATTCGCATTCGTATTCGCATTCGTATTCGTATTCCTAGTCCTATTCCTAATCCTATTCGTATTCGTATTCGCATTCGTATTCGTATTTATATTATTACCTTCGTATTATTACTTTAGTATTCCTATTCGTTCTATTCCTAGCTATACTTTCGTATATATTCTGTTCATAATTGTATTTTCGTATTCGTTTTGTTCCTAATTGTGTTTTCGTATTTGTTCTGCTCCTAATTGTATTTTCGTATTCGTTCTGTTCCTTATTGATGATTAGTATAAATTATTCGTAGATTATGAAATATAATTTAGATTGTAACACTTTATCAAGAAATCTATGATTAGTCTGAAGGCTAACTTCGTAATTCGAACTATTTGATTAACACAATTTTCGATATTAAAAACATACAAAATATAGATATTTGAACTGAAAATAGTAAGTTTGAGTACAAGATTTCGTTGTACTTTTGCTTGTATTCCCCCCTGAAAACATTTGAAAAACATTTGAAAAAGGGTAGGGGTATGAACTCACCGGTTGAGGAATGCGTGTCGGATTGGATGCTAAGTGTCGGTTCAGGGCTTGATAACGCGCGAGGTTCCTTTGTAATATGAAATGATATACAAATGTATCTAATTAAACTTTAAATCAGTAATTAGATACGATCATACACTCCAAGACGCAAAAACACTTCAAATCAAGTGTTTGGAGTGACCCGGGTGACATCTAAGGTCGTATATGGCTTGGATAATGTGTTTACTCTTCGATAGTAAACTCCTTATGGAGCTTTCGGCCCTAAGACTAGCTCCACATGAGTTCACGGCCGTGAACTCATGGGTGAGGGTTTTATGGTGCTAAATGGCCTTATATGACTTGGGAAAATTAGCTAGGATCAAATCTAGGGCATAAGAATGGATTTAACTCACTTATGGACCATTTAATGGAGTTTACGGTAGTAAACTAGGAGTTTACGGCCGTAAACTCCCCCATACCCATTCCTTATGTGTTTTGGTGGTGCTAGGACAATCACATGTGATTTAAACTCATTTTACAAGCCTTGGATGGAATTTTGGGCATCATTTGCTTATGTTATAGGAGTTTACGGCCCAGGAACCCATCCTTGGGGGGTTTATGGCCGTGAACTCCTAAAGGAGGGGTTTTCATTGAGTTTAAGGCTTCTAATTCGTTTGTGGTTGATTCTAGAATTTATTCCAAGGCTATTGGTGTGTTTAAATGGCATTTTAACACTTCAAAATGAGTTTACTCCCCATGATATGGAGTTTACGGACCAAGCATGTTCTTGGGCAGTAAACTCATGTTTACTCTCCAAAAATTAAGTTCAAGGTGTTCTAAGTCCATTTTGGTAAGCCTCTAAGTCACATCTAAGCTCCAAAGGTCGATTGGAAGGGTTTTTGGGCTCCGAAACCCATTTTATATGAGTTCACGGCATAGGAATGTTCTAGGGCCGTAAACTCTTGAATATGGTCCTATTCCATGATTTAAACTCGAAAATGAAGGCTAAAGATGTTATACTAGAAGCTAGGGAAGTTAAGTTGATGCTTTGGAGCTTAAATTTGATGATTTTGGACCTAATTCTTGAGTTTGAGGAGAGAGGTTAGAGAGAGAGAGTAGTGAGAGAGAGGAAAGGCTTCAAATGAATTCTTTTGAGCTTTAAATTGGTCCTAAGTTCGGGACACGGTGGAATTCTACCCGATACCGACGTTAAATGAGGCTTTTGGTCGTACCCGATTAAATTGTCGTAACCCGGCGGGACAAATTCTAAAATTTATCCAATTGTTATATAGGGGTATTTTCTTGAGTTTCTAATGGGTTTGGATACTAATTAAGTCATAATAGAAGTCTCGGAATAAATGACTTAATTTTAAAAACGTAAATGGAAATGATTTGAAAAAGACGAATTTATAGGCGGAAACGGGTTTCGGCGATGGAACGAACTTTGGGTTGTTACATTATCCCGCCGTTAGAGGGAATTTCATCCCGAAATTCAAACTTTAGATGTGACTCAAGGATTTGGAAAGAGATACTGATACTTCTATTTTGTTGGATTTTCGCGCTCTCAAGTGAATTCGAGTCCTAGTGTGGCTTTCCGGCGAATTTTCACTGTTGGGATATGACTTTGTTTTGTACGCTAGTCTCTCGATTTAGGATTTCGATTGGTTCTACCATGGGGTTCAGACTTTCATTGATTTCAGTCTTTGGATGGAATTACTAGGGTTTTATCGGGTAGATACTCCTTAAGGACAGAGATGTGGGATACCGGATGGATGTTGCTAAGTCCTGAGGGTAGTCGGAGTTTGGAGGCTACGGAATCAATCTTAATGAGGATTTCAAAAAGTTCTATGTTCCTTGGGATACGCGTTTTAGAATGTAACACGCCATCTTTCACATTGTTGGCTACCTTGATGGCGGACGTTTCGGTTACTAATTGAGGAATATGTTTATGAAGAGGTTCGAATGAATATGTAACAGTTTATCTTTCAGGACTAGAATTGAAAAGGATTGCAAGCAGAAGGGTTGTCGAAGAGGATTATACCAGTGGCAATGGTGGGATCGGCGGCTGAAACTAAGTTTATCGTCAGAGATTATAAGAGTTTGACCAGGGGAAGGTTGAGATGAATAGATTTTTCGAAACAAAGGATATCATCACGATTGAAATTTAATCAATCCATGCCAATGAATACTTCAAAGATCTATCTATGAGAAGTAGCTGGCTCTCTGAAATTTGTTGAATGGAGGAGAGTATGGTGCGGAGAGTTGTTGTTCCTTGGGCTATGTCCTTTCTTTGGAGATATCTTGATTTAAGAAGATCAGGAAGGAGAGGATGGTAAGTCCCCTATATTGAATCAAGAGATATGAAACAAGGGATATCTCTTTAGGTCAGACATAGAATTCTATTAAGCGATAAAGCAGGAATGAATTATCAAAACAGATAAATTATCGCTAAAGGAATGATTGAGGAGCAACGTTGGAATGAGGATTTCTATAACGAATTTGGCTCAAGAAATACTCCCATAGTATTTCATGTCTCGCTGCAACGACGGCTCATTTTTTGGGTATTGGGTAAGTTTTAGGCATGCCGTACACCACAGTCACTCCCAAGCACATGTTGGCTGTGTCTTGAATGAATATAGTTAGTCAGGCTATATTGATCCTAGACACGACTACATAACTGCCCAGGTTTAACCGCAACGTACAACACTCATTTACTTATGTTTTGTTCTACTTGTAGTTACGGATTTCGACGGTTGGGTATACTTGTATACTTTTGAAAATACTTATATTTGAGGTATACTTTTAGTTCAGAGCACTTACGCCCTTTAGTGTTTATAGTTTTATACAATGTAAGGTTTGGTATACTAGTTCACTATAAACAAGGGCTCTGATACCAATCTGCCACACCCCGAAAACCGAAGGCGGAAACATTTCCGGGGCGGACTCCACGTTGAGTATCAAATCCAATGTACATAGTATGCAAGTAAACAACCATTACATTACATATTAGAATTTACATCTGTTCAAAAGTAAAGTGTTACAAGTGATGATACATATGTGTGTGTATATATATATATATATATATATATATATATATATATATATATATATATATATATATATATATATATATATATATATATATATATAGAAAAAAGTAGAGACGAGTCTTCTGTACGCTCCGTTTTCTCCAAAAGATCACGAGTACCTGTTTAAAATGAACCTGAGAATACAAGCAATTTGAAAATCAGCATAAAGCTGGTGAGTTCATAAGATGTTTGTTTTCTGAAAATGTACAAGTTCCCTTTGGTTTTTCCGAAAAGATTGTATCCAAGAAAATCCTATATTTTCTTATATGTAAAGTTTGATTAACTGTTTTATTACACAATTCTGGTTATGAACAATTGTTATCCCAGGAAAATCTTATATTTTCCTAAAAGTAAATTTAGTTATTGAATCCCAATAGTAATGTCTCATTGTCTATCATACTTGTTATATTAGCTAGATATTCTGATATCCTAATTGTGTTACACTTGAATGTACCTAGATGCGTGCCTTCATATTCGTATTCTTATTCTTAATCATATTCATATTCGTATTTTATATTTGTATTCGCATTTATATTTGTAGTCCTATTCGTATTAGTAATCGCATTCATATTCGTATTCCTACTCCTAATCCTAATCCTGTTTGTATTTGTATTCGTATTTGTATTCGCATTCTTATTCGTATTCCTAGTCCTATTCCTAATCCTATTCGTATTCGTACTCGTATTCACATTCGTATTCGCATTCGTATTCGTATTCCTAGTCCTATTCCTAATCCTATTCGTATTCGTATTCGTATTCGCATTTGTATTCATATTTATATTATTACCTTCGTATTATTACTTTAGTATTCATATTCGTTCTATTCCTAGCTATACTTTCGTATTTATTCTGTTCCTAATTGTATTTTCGTATTCGTTTTGTTCCTAATTGTGTTTTCGTATTCGTTCTGCTCCTAATTGTGTTTTCGTATTCGTTCTGTTCCTAATTGATGATTAGTATAAATTATTCGTAGATTATGAAATATAATTTAGATTGTAACACATTATCAAGAAATCTATGATTAGTCTGAAGGCTAACTTCGTAATTCGAACTATTTGATTAACACAGTTTTTGATATTAAAAACATATAGAATATAGATATTTGAACTGAAAATAATAACTTTGAGTACAAGATTTCCTTGTACTTTTGCTTGTATTCCCCCCTGAAAACATTTGAAAAAGGGTAGGGGTATGAACTCACCGGTTGAGGAATGCGTGTCGGATTGGATGCTAAGTGTCGGTTCAGGGCTTGATAACGCGTGAGGTTCCTATGTAATATGAAATGATATACAAATGTATCTAATTAAACTTTAAATCACTAATTAGATACGATTATACACTCCAAGACGCGAAAACACTTCAAATCAAGTGTTTGGAGTGACCCAGGTGACATCTAAGGTCGTATATGGCTTGGATAATGTGTTTACTCTTCGATAGTAAACTCCTTATGGAGTTTTCGGCCCTAAGACTAGCTCCACATGAGTTCACGGCCCTGAACTCATGGGTGAGGGTTTTATGGTGCTAAATGGACTTATATGACTTGGGAAAATTAGCTAGGATCAAATCTAGGGCATAGGAATGGATTTAACTCACTTATGGACCATTTAATGGAGTTTATGGCAGTAAGCTAGGAGTTTACGGCTGTAAACTCCCCATACCCATTCCTTATGTGTTTTGGTGGTGCTAGGACAATCACATGTGATTTAAACTCATTTTACAAGCCTTGGATGGAATTTTGGGCATCATTTGCTTATGTTATAGGAGTTTACGGCCCAGGAACCCATCCTTGGGGGGTTTACGGCCGTGAACTCCTAAGGGAGGGGTTTTTATTGAGTTTAAGGCTTCTAATTCGTTTGTGGTTGATTCTAGAATTTATTCCAAGGCTATTGGTGTGTTTAAATGGCATTTTAACACTTCAAAATGAGTTTACTCCCCATGATATGGAGTTTACGGCCCGATCATGTTCTTGGGCAGTAAACTCATGTTTACTCTCCAAAAATTAAGTTCAAGGTGTTCTAAGTCCATTTTGGTAAGCCTCTAAGTCACATCTAAGCTCCAAAGGTCGATTGGAAGGGTTTTTGGGCTCCGAAACCCATTTTATATAAGTTCATGGCCTAGGACTGTTCTAGGGCTGTAAACTCATGAATATGGTCCTATTCCATGATTTAAACTCGAAAATGAAGGCTAAAGATGTTATACTAGAAGCTAGGGAAGTTACCTTGATGATTTGGAGCTTAAATTTGATGATTTTGGACCTAATTCTTGAGTTTGAGGAGAGAGGTTAGAGAGAGTGGAATTCCTCCGCAACCTCAACAGACATCCCAAACCGGATGAGCTGCTAATCCACTGCCGCAAACACGCTGCTCAAAAACCATACTCGAATTACTCTAATCATAACTCTGCTCTGCCACTTTCACTTCCGTGAACTTGCACTCCCTCCTGGGGTTACTCACCTCTCTCACTTCCTTTTCCAAGGAATCCACTTGGCCATAATGCCACTCCAACAAGTGCCACGGTGCTCGCCCAACGCTACAACAACCTTTTTATCATATCCGCTATCCATCCAACACACATACTCTGACTCTCATCGCAGGGACTCTCAAGCCCCTGCACTATCTCCACTAATAAAGATCACTACCCGGGGCCAGACCTTCTAAATGCAATCACACTGCAACATACCCAATCCCTATCCTCAACTGATCCAACATTACCTGCAGAGTCTTCAGCATGACTGGACCGCCTCACCAGGCCTACAGCCCATCTGGACCACTCTCAGAACCTTCAGCCAATCTGGACCGCTCTTATTGCCTTCAGTTTGACTGGACCGATCTCCGAGCCTTCGGCCTGACTGGTATGCCTACCGGCCTTCAGTCTATCCGGACCGCTCAACTATCAATCAAGATTCCGAGCTATCCCCCCCTCTGAATTCCTCCCATGCATACCGTTCTAGCCCTCAAGGGTTCCGAACTCTAACTCCATCATGAATGATAATCAATGGAAATCCCAAAAGAATAACCCATAACCAAAACCACAACCCGCATAATGACGAATACCACAACGAAAACCAACAAAATACCAGCTCGTAAACATTACACCACAATAAACTCAAGATAACAAGATATCAAGAAAGAAACATACCCACAACTGCATCCGACACTAATCTGACCTCCTCTGCCGCAAGCTGATAAGCACGACCCTGAGCCCTTGGGGGCTCCGCTCCACCCTGACCTCCACCTGTGATCCTACAAGTGGCCGGTGCTGGAGCCTGCACCGGTCCTGCAGCAAGCTGAGGACAGTTGACCCTCAAATGCCCAACCTGATGACAATGATAACAAATCCTCAAATCCCAAACCGGCGTTGACTGCCGACAATCCCTCGCATAGTGCCCCTCCTTTCCGCACTTGCGGCATGCACCACCGGACCTACAAACCCCGGTGTGACCCTTCCCACACTTCCCACAAGTGTGGCTGCTCAAATCCCCCACTCTAACATCAACGGTCTTGGACCGTTTCGGTGTCGGCTGCGACTGCACCGGAGCCTGCCTCAGCTCATGCAACTGCAACTCAATCTCTAACTCACGCCGCCTAGCGGCCTCCTGCAACTCCAACAATGTCCCTCACCTCTGCGCAGACACAAAATGCCTGATGTCCCTCTTGAGCATGCTCAGATATCGAGACATCTGAGCCTACTCCGAAGCGAACTCTGGGCAAAAATCGCCCTCTCAGTGAACATTCTGGTGATCTCAGTCACTGACTCCGAATCCTGCTTCAGCTCAAGGAACTCCTGAGCCAATCTCTCCCTCTCAACCTGCGGAACATAACGAGTGATGAACATCCCTCGGAACTGATCCCATGATACCGCAGCCCTCTGCGCATCAGAATATGACCCCGTGGTCAATCTCCACCAATCCTTCACCCCGAGCCTCAACAGGTTCAGAGCACACCTCACCCTCTGATCAGCAGGGCATGAACACGTGAAGAAACACCCCTCCACGTCTGATAACCATCTCATAGCGACGATCGGGTCCTGAACTCCATCGAAAGTGGGAGGCTTCGTATTAGCGAAGTCCCGATACTGAAAACCCTGACCAGATCCTTCCCCTGCCGCTGCTACAGCCGCTGTAGCCGCCGCGACAGCCGTCTCAGTGAGAGCTGCATAGCGCTCATCAAAATACTCAACCATGGCGGTCTTAATCGACCCAAACAGCTCTGGCAACTCAGCCCGGAACAACTCAACAATCTCCTCACGCAGGACCTCACGAATCCTCGCATCCAACTCGCTCGTGCTCATCTGACCGATAACCTCGGGCGGCACCGATCCGCCCAGAACCCTCTCTCCTGCTCCTGATCCTGATCCGGATCCACTCTCAACATGCCTCAGAATCTCCATATTGAAAAGAAACACCACACAAAATCTCAGACTCATCCCACACCCTGGGATCCAACTCTCTCTCACCCACCTTAGAGATCATGGTTTCCCTAATACGCGTATGGGTCCTGTGCTTTCAGTAGTACGGGCCCATACTACCTTCCACACCTACCCATATTTGTATGAAGTACTACCACAACGCCCTAGAGAAACATGCATAACAACGCTCAACCCTCAACACTAGAGGAACACTGAAAATATCCCATAAGGAACCCTAGGCTACAGGCATCACAAATCAGGCAACATATCATGAAATCCTAAAGATCCCTAGCCTATCACTAGCATGCTGTTCTATCAAAGCTCAAAAACAAATAACATGCATGGTATTTTGGGGTTACTTACTGGCTCCGGCTGATCGTACCTCCGCGTCCTCCCTTACTCATTTTGAAAACCATTTTAAATACTCTTTTGAAAACTCTCCTCGATTTGAGACTGGAATCACACGAATGTTCCTCCAATTCACTCAAACCAAGGCTCTGATACCAACTTGTAATGACCGAAAAATACAACCAATTTTAAATTTTCCAAAAACATCTTGATTCCATTAATTCTTTACAAAAGGTTTTCAATACAAAATATTAACGTGTTCCCAGAATCACAATACTACGAAATCACGAGGAGCGGTACGATCACGCCTTCGCCTTGCCGCAGTCTCCTGAAGAACCTGAAAAACATGAAACCACAACTGTAAGCCCGAAAGCTTAGTGAGATACCCCCAAAATACCAACCGCAAAATACCATACACGCATAACATGCCATAACATATCCGATCACAGAACAGCCATGCACTTCGGGTCTACTGTGTGACTGGTCCGCCGCTCCGGCCTACAGTCCACCTGGTCCACCCTCTGAGTCTATCCACATACATCGAGTCTACAGTGTGATTGGTCCGCCCGCTCCCGGGCCTTCAATCCACCTGGTCCACTCTCTGAGTCTACAGTATGACTGGTCCTCCCGCACCGGGCCTTCATTCTATCTGGTCCACTCTCTGAGCCTTCGGCACGTCTGGTCCGCCTTTTTGGGGCCTACAGCCTATCCGGTCCGCTCGCTGGGCCTTCAGGACAACCATTCCGCCCTGGGTATCTTGGCCTATAGCACACAGCAGGACCCGCCTCAACCCAACTCCAATCCTAACAACCATGTGCACATATACATACAATCATATAACAATTCACAGTCAACAAGCAGATCAAACAGATCACATAGCATACCATCATCCTAACCAGGATACCGACCTAACTGGTCACTAGCATAGCATCTCCCTATCTCTCAGGATACCGATCTCAATCAGGTCTCTAACATATACCATCCTAGCTCACAGGATGCAACATATCAAAGCAATAACAACATAACAACTACCCAGATCTCAATCCGATAAGGGCCGGCCTTGGTGCCGTAGACCCTGTTGATATAGTGAGAATAACTCACCTCGAAACTGCCGACTGAACAAATAACCCAAGCTGCTCCGATCACTGGTACGATCTCCACCACTGGACAACCACCAATGCACTGAACTCGAAACAATAATCAACAATTAGCAAAATGCCCCTGGAAACCACTAGTCAACCCTTGGTCAAAGACAAGGTCAAAGTCAACCCCTGATTGACTCTACTCGCCGAGTCCCCATACTCAGAACTTCCCTCAATCCGCGATCTAACTCGCCCAGTCACCCCGAGACTTGCCGAGTCCAACAACTCAGAGTCCACTCGCCCACAACTCACCGAGTCATCCCTTGACTCGCCGATTCTCGACTCAACCAGAAAATATTGGAACTCTTCGACAAGACTCGCCGAGTCCAAGAACAGACTCGCCGAGTCTAAGGCTATCTTCAACCTACTCACCGAGTTGTTCATACAACTCGCCGAGTTCCAGGTCATCTTCATCCAACTCGCCGAGTTGTTCTTCTAACTCGTCGAGTTCCAGATCATCTTCAAGCAACTCGTCGAGTACACCCATGTGACTCGCCGAGTACCACCGGTCTGAATCCATTCAGAAGCATTCCAGGCCATGCAAATGCTCCAAAACATAGATCTAGCCTCCTACAACTCATCCATCACGTAAAGTGGCAAACTTTACATGAATCTAAAGAGATCTATGCATTTTGCACATTAGGGCTAAGGTTTGGGACATGATAGCTTCATACAACACTCAACACATGGACTTTCATGCTCTCTGATTCTTCTCCATACCAGATCTGAGGTAGCAACCTCAGATCTAGCCTCAAGACTCCAATATAACCCAAGATAATCTTCCCTCAAAACCCAAAATGAAGAAACAAGATAACAACAGCCCAAGAATGAGATATTACCTCAAAAGAACGCCCCTATTGCAAGGAAACTCGAATCCAAACAAAGCCCCTTGCTCCACACCTTCAAACTCCCAAAGTTTCTTCAACAAATGCTCCTCCAAGCTCCAAATCACTCAACAATGGTGTTTCCTCACGAAATCAAGGCCTCTGAAACTCAAGGGATGGTAAAGCGGCTGTGAAGGAAACATAATGATCTTTATATAGGGCTCAACCCTGAGAATTAGGGTTTTCTCCACTCAGCGCCTACTCGCCGAGTCCACCTCATTGACTCGCCGAGTCGGCTACTTAACCCGCGACCAAATCGCGACTCTACTCGCCGAGTCCATCCATGGACTCACCGAGTCACTCTTTCCCAATTTACTCTTTTAGCCCTTCCACTCTACTCTTGATATTTCAGGATGTTACACTCTGATACCTACTTGAAACATCCCAAAAATACGGTCCAAAAATTTCTTTTAAATCATTAAATAAACTATAGTTATCAAAATCATTTTATCCAAAAACATAAGCCATCATATTAAATCAGAGTATCATATCAAAACACATGTCAATATATCAGAGTAAAACAACCCAAGCTAAAAAATGGTGTGTGCACAGCAGTCATCCAAAGCTCTTCCCCTTGCTACCAGAAGTACTTGAAACCAAAACTAAAAACTATAAGCACGGAGCTTAGGGAGTCTGCCCAAACTACCACATAACATAACATATAACATGCAGCTAGGAGATAAAGGCCTCGCCCACACTCAAGGAGATACGGACCCCCACCCACACTCGACTGACTATGAGATATGCACCCCGCCCATACTCATCTACCTATAAGATACAAGCCTCGCCCACACTCAGCTGGCTAGGAGGTATGGGCCTCGCCGACGCTCCTCTATCTAGAGGATACGGTCCCTCGCCTACACCCCACTATCTAAACATACATAAAAGTATCATGCAAACAACAAGTTTACTATCATCTACCGATTCGTAATCATACTCAGATTATGCTAAGATAAGGGCCCTGTCGACACTTAGCTACTAGTAATAAATGAGTCTAAGATACGGGTCCTGCCTGCACTTAGCTACTAATCATCATAGATACTCTACATGGGACGGCATTGGTGCCTTTGACTCGTTCCTACTGAAGGAGACTTAGCTCACAAAGGTGGTTGCTGAATCTCTCGGCAAGGAATCTCTATCGGCTACTCCCGCGACTCCTCGGCTATCATTACCAAATAACACTTAGTCAAAATCCAAACAATTCTTCTTAGGTTAAAATAACTATTTTACCCCTGATCTAAATGGACCCACGACCTAGGCCAAAATCGATAACATGAAGGCCCAAATCCATTAAGCTCACTTATCGCCTAATTTCTAGATTGGGCCCAACTTCCAAAATGGGCCTTACCTGAAAGCCAATATGAAATAAAGTCCATTATCAGAATAAAAGAACAATCTACTAAGACGTATAATATACTAGTCCAAGGAAATGGCCCAAAAAGGCCCATTGACGCAACGAACGCAGGGCGTTCCCTTGTGGAACGTTGGTCGTTCCTCCTTGGTTCAGAACGCGAGACCCAGTGGGAACACAGCGCATTCCTAGGACCTACACTGGGTGTTTGCGTCAAGCTTTAAAAAACAAGCCATGCTATCCAATCATAAATCCAAGCTATCTAAGACCTCTAGAGTCATAAAGTCACGAACTTGGTGACTTTTAAAGTCCCCATGATTCCAGATCTCAAGAAATAGCAAACAACTTCCATGAATGTTGTCCTAACTCTTTCATGAACACATTAAGACCTCAAAGATCGAAACTTTACTAATGTAGGGACACCATAGGCATCAAAGATGGCAACCATAGGCTTATAAATAAATTTGAGTCATAAAGATCCATTACTAGGGACTAAAAAGGTCCAAAACATCATTACACTAGATCTAAGCATACTTGAGGAAAGTTGTGAACTTTATACCTTCAAAGAGTCCCAAATGATGATGCTATCCCAGATCTATGAGCTCATGACACTCAAGTTCCTCTTCATTAGCTGCTCCTTCCTTCTTCCAAGCTTTTAAGCTCCAAAACAAACTTCACAACGCCAAACACACAAAAGAGTGAGGAAAGGATGCTATCTAGGGTTTTCTAAGGTTGAGAGGCTAGTAAGGAGGCAAAGGTTTGAGTCATAATGTTGTTTATATAGGTCCCAACCCCTAAAAATTAGGGTTTGCACTCAGCGCAGGAACACATCGCATTCATCAGGGGAATGGCCCGCGTTCGGGCTCCGCCTCCAAAATCTAAAGTTGGCATAAATGGTCCTTCCTTCTTCCAAATTCCATAATAACAAGGTCTAAAAGCAGCAAATCAATATATAAGGGACAAAAAATGTAGTTAATACCTGGACTGGGTGTTACATCTGTTGGGTTTTGAGCATTCTAACACTCCTAAGTGTACATGCAACCCTAAATACCTTGGATCTATGTTTTCTCTATTATACATGCAAATAAGAACTTCCAAGGTATTGTCATAATCTAGCATACAAAAAACAATGAAGGTAACAAGATAGAATACATACCTCTTGATGTAGAAAGTCTTCATGAAGCTTGAGTGCCTAGCCCCAATAGTGTGGAAGCCTCAAATGGAATCACAATCACCAAAACACTTAGAATAGCTTGAGAGAATTCTACAACTCATGAAATCGGCTAGCCCTTTCACTTCACACACTAGTGGCCGATTTTGGTCAAGAATAAGATGCTTATATAGTTAGGGTTACACCATGTAAACCCTAATTGACATGGCCTTTCATTTCCATGATCCATGGGTACAAATACACCATGGAGCATCCATGGACCATCCTATGGGTTTTTGCCCAACTTGATTATCCATGGAGCATTAGCCCACTATACAAGTATGGATGATTTACACAATCAACCCATATATTTAATTAGTCTTCTTTTGATCACTTAATTAATCCTAGATTAATTTTTGATCAATACTAATTAAATAATCTTATTATTCTTATTATTAATATACTAGAACTTATAATATATTAATAACCATAAGTGTCTTATTTCTCTCATTATAGTCTATCCAAGTGCATGATGGAATGCAACCCAAATGGACCATGCCGGGTCGGGTCAAGTCTTACCAATTATAATTATGGACTTAGACATTAATCCAACAGTCTCCCACTTGGATAAGTCTAAAACTATTATTGCGTATGACTTCAGGAACCAACTGGCAATCGTAGCTCTCAAAAGTTTCTGTCGAACTCTGACCTTGTAGATGAACTCTGACCTTTGTCAATGACTTGTCCATTAGATAAGGGATCATATATTCTTCCATTCTAGATATCATATGGACTGAGACATGGATTATAATCATTCTCTCTGTCCATTTGTTGTTTCCCGATTTGCGATTTATGACGACTGACTAATTGAACAAATCAAATCAGTCCTGGCCCGGCCGAGCACTTCCATTTGTCATCATCAAATCATCGAGGGGCCCACAGATATCACTTTTATCCCGAAGGTAAAAGGAATGGATAAACTTCGAATCATATGGCTTGTTCTACTACTTGTTGAATCATACACAAAGACACGTTTTATAACACCGAGTTACCGTATGCGTTTTCGTGCAATCAATGTACAACCAACTCATAGTAACAACTCATATCTCTAGGTTTGAAGAATATAAGATATTATCGTCTCATGATCACTCGTGATAAAATCCATGAAGTGATTCCAATGAGCGCGGGTTGAATCCAATACTCAGAACTTATGAGCACTCATGAGTGTTGTAGCCCTTTGTCCAACACCTTAGACCTCTACAAGCCAACCCATGACAGTCTTAATTCATATCTACTTCCAACATATGACCGACTGTGGATGGTTTGAATAACTTAGTCATTCCGGAAGAATAACCTAGTTTATTCGGGAAGTCAAAACATGCAAAGTGAAACACAATAATAATTGAATCCAATATGGTATCAACCCTTTGAACATAAATAAAACACCTTTTATTTATCACCATATGATTACACATTATTCATTGTATACTGTTTCAGCTATCAACTTTATTCTTGAATTTAAAACAATAGTTGTCCCATGCTCCAAGCATGTACACTATGTTTTCTAAACACTAGTCATGCCATACACCAAGTATGCATACTATGTTTGTCTATGACCTTTAGTTTGTGAACTAGATCAATTGAACATAACTTCAATGATTCTCTTTTCACACTCCCAAATCCTTACCGCAAATGCAAGAATTCCAAATTCATGCCATTTACTGAAATCTGTTAGATTCTAAACTCATATGCATTGATCCTCTCGTAATGATTATGCACAAAGTCATAAAGACTTGACAACAAACATTACAGAGTATTCCAAAGGAGATCAGTTCCTTGGAAACATCCTTCTTGCATTAAGTTTCCTTAATCTTACACAGATTGAAAATTCTAACTTTGAAACATTTCCAGATTCCATTTTGACTATCACTTCTGAACAAGAGTTGCCTCCTTACAGATTATGTCAATATGGTCCTTCCAGAATTATCACTATACTTCCAACTGTCCTTGAGCAACCAATCTTTTGTAAACCTTAGATTGTTCTCGACAATTGTTTAATCCTTTTAGTCATATCCAGTTCTAAACCTTTTCCCTTCTTAATGCCCCAGGCATTTGGAAAATTTTAGAAAGGATGAATATAGCACATGTAATTGATCCTATATCCGAAGCATATGGGACACGATTCATGATGTCTCACATAAAGACTAAACCAGTCTTTTGCTTTAACATTTCCATTTCTATTTTCCAAGTTCTCATATTTCAGATTATGAAAAGGGATGCCGTAATCATAATCGAATTTTAGAACGCAAATAATGGACCCATATACAGAATTTCCTTATGTTGAGCCATTCCAACATGAAATTCATATATATATCCTTGACTAAATGATTAAAACCTCACGATCTAAGCTTATAGATTTGAGATTAAGTATAATTTCCTCTCCCTTAATTATAGCAAAACAACTCTTTCCCAATTGAAACTTTTGTTTTCTATAATTAACATTGCTAACTTGCAATACTTATCATAATTATCATGCTCCCACTAACATGATGATTATTAGCATAACTCTTATGCTCCCACTAGCTTTGACATGTACTCAGAAATCAGCTGGACTTCTAGAAATCAATACTTCATTGACTTTCTTACCAAAGTTCAGATTTCTGATACTAGATTGTTTTGATAAAACTTTATCAAAATCATACACCTTCCCTTAGATAGCACACTTGTGTGTCTAAACAATTATGAAGAGGTATGCCATAATCATAATGGTTAGACCTTTTTGCCACTTCTCACAAGTCCAGGTTAGTGTGTCGGTAAACCACACACGCTCCACTAACGACTTTGAGAATGAAAATATCACAATTGCTATCTAGCTAAAATCTACTTAGTGAAAGTGTTTCCTCACCATCATTTTCATGAATCGGAGAGAAACCTTATGACACTTAGATTTAATGGTGTATGTGTTCTTATCCATGTGAATTGTCAAAACCATAGCCACAAGACAAGGATAATGACAAATCCAAACTCATATGGATTGAACTCAATCTTAACTTCTTGCCACCTGGCAGCTCAAGGGCCAGCCTTTGCTTCCAAGTTGTTGTGCAACACATTGAGACCTCTAAGAACTCATATGCAAAGCCAACTTTAACTGGAATGGGCACAGAATATGTCAACACGATAGGTTATAAACCTCAAGTCATGTGCTAGTGAAGAACTTTAGGTTTTACTCTTGATTAGTTCTTGAGACTTTCAAGACCTTTAAGACTCCCACTGTCCTCTTGACCTATAAGACTCCCTTGTCAAACATCCAAGAGATAGTGCAGATTCTAATCAAGACAAACACTTCACACAATTGGCCTTTGTTGGTCTTTGTTTTATCCAAAACATCACAACTTACCAATTTCAAATGTACAAGAGTAGAAAACTTTTACTCTTACATTTGACAAGTGTTTTAAACCTTGTTTGAGACATGTCACTCAAGTTACAATCTTGGAGTATGACTCTAAGACTTGTATTGGAACGAAGTATGACTCATCTTCTTGATTTAACCATTTCAACAATTCAAGATCCCTCTTCTTAGTCATAAGCATGCACTAAGATTCCCTTAGAGAAATAATTGTGATATGGTTTCTTAATCATTAAGATGATCACAAAACTGATACTAAAGTACTCTCCCATCTTTTCAGATTTGAGAAACTTTTATCTTTCTGCCTAGATTGATTCTTCTTATTCGCTCTGCCTTACATTGGAACCTTTTTCCAATGTCTCAGAGTTACACTTAAGCATGTAAGTATAATCATATTTACTGAGCTTTAGTAAACCATGACGAATAATCTTATCAATCTTTTGTGATGGACTTAATCAGTGCACAAGAATGTGTACTCGATCCCTTAGTCCATTACTTGACTCACACATCCATGCGAATAAGTAATTAGTCTTAATTTTTCCAATACTTGAAAGTTCTCATTCATCATGCTTTACAACTTGCATGATTCCAAGTCCCGGTCAAATTGAAACATGGGTGATGAGAATCTTTCCTTATTTGGTAAATTTATACATTACCACAAATGAAAGAATCAATTTCATATTTCCACTCTTGCTCTTAATGGAATCATATAAGCAACAATTTTTCCTCAAATGCCATTGTAAGGATATTTTAAAATAAATAAAATCAAAAATTTCCTTTTATTTTAAAACTTTTTGCGGAAAAACTTATCCTTACAATCCATATGAAAACTTGTTGTTATCTATTCCTAAGCAATAACTCATAACTCCTAAGAAGTAGCTCAAGAATCCGATCTTCAACCTACGCGATAGAAAACCATCTACGAGATCAGATTCAACATATTCTTTCTTTAAGTTTCTTCACTTTTCTTTAATTCTTAAAACATTACCATGTGACCCAGTCACATCATGTATCAAGAATCTCAGAATAGAAACTTAACAGAGTTAGATAGTGGACTTTACCTGAAGTAGAGTCAAACTTATTGACTTTAACATCCTTAGGTAAATTTGGCAGCTTCGCAACCAATGCTCCTTTCTTTGGCAATATAAACATATGGACCCTTTGATAATGGTACACGAGACTATCACAGACTTAGCTTTTCTCTTTACCATTTGGTCAACCCAGTTGACTATGGCCGATCCTTTTCCATTGGGAAGAGAGAGCTTTACTAGATGTCCAATGTCATCATTGTCAATGTCCATAAAGTTTTAAGGAAGTTGATCTTAACAAATAGATAAGATCATTAAGGGTCTTGTCATAGTCTGTTTCATAGGTGTCCCAAAGGAACTCACTATGCGACTTAGAAAGTGATTGAACCACCAACTTTCTCAAGACTTTGACACCCAACTCTCCCGGTTTGTCAATATGTGACTACATCTCCAAGATGTGATCACACCTAGACCTTGCCTTGCCAATAGGGCTTGAGTGACCTTAAACTTTTCAAGAACTTGTGGGTTGGGGAGAATAATTGGAGGAGGTGAAAGAAGTATGATTTCCATGGGACATCATCTTCATTTAGGAAAGCTTGTTTCAAGAGATTTGGGAAGATCATAGGTGTCTAAACCAGACATCTTTTGGGAGATATTTAAGATAGTTGATTTAAAGTCCTTAATATGACACCCAATATGAAATATTAAGGCTAGGACCCAACAAACTATTTTATAACTTAGAAGAGGTATGCCGTAATCCAAGCTATAAAATATTTGAAGGTAGGTGAATGACGATTCACCAATTTCCACCAAGATAAATGAAATGTATTATTAGGTTTTAATTGGTTTTGAAACTCCTAGATCTTTGAGATTAATTGAACTTTTCAAAGGCATGTTTCAATCTCGAGTGTGCCCTTCAGGTTTTGTGACAGGGATGCCGAGGAGCACAAAACAAGGTGTGAAGTAACCATGCAAATCACTTGGTACCCTTAATAAATTACCCCTCAATCGATGTGCCGGTTAACCACACACGCTCCATCGATACTATGATAAATATTAAGTCACCCTTTACCTACCTTGTTAAGTCCAAGTTAGTGTGCCGGTTAACCACACACGCTCCACTAACGACTTAGACAAAGTGTAAAGTGTAATTTCATGGGTTAGCACCTTATTCACATTTTTCCTAAGTAACTAAGATTGGGTATTATTAAGAGTTTAGTTACTTAGTATTTATCATTAATACTTTTAATGAAAGGAGAATTATAGTCTTGTCAAACCCATTCGGCTAACGACCCTCCACTAGTCAAGCAAGCGGTGGGTGAGAGTGGACACCCATTAAGTTGCCATTTTATAGGCAACAACCTTATACCCACCTTATAGACCGGCTTCGTGAATGAGGCGTACTAGCGGTAAGACTGACTTTACTCTTATACATATATATATTATTAACTTATAATATTATAAAGTATAAGGGTTGAATTTTAACTTTTAAAATTCTAAGGGCTAACTTGGAATTAAAGTATTCATAAGGAACACTTTTCAAATTCCAAAACTTGAGGGCAAGTTTTGAAACTATTCAAAACTAATTAATTCCATAACTTATGTGTTTAAAGTAGTTTTAATCCAAAAACTCTTCAAGTTCCATAACTTGAGGACAAGTTATGGAAGACTTTAAACTAATAAAAGAACTAACTTATGGATTTAATTATGGTTACATATTTTTTCTTTAATGAAGTGACTCTTGAACTTCCATAACTTGAGGACAAGTTATGGAGTCATAAAAATTATTCAATGACACAAGACTCTTCATTTTGTAACCCTTGCCAACTTTTATGAGTTTTATGAAACTTTAATGTGACTTTTCATATAACTTGAGGACGAGTTACACAAACACATTTTAGAATCAACTCTTAGATTAATTTGGATTGAAAACAATAATTTCACATAACTTTCCTATTAATCTAAGCAACTCATAAGAACAAGATAATTCAAATCAAGCTTTTTCATGTAATTAGTCTAAACCTTAAACTAATACAAAACATGAATCTATTGACAATTATCTTTGAAAATGGATTAGCATGAACATTAACACATCAAAAAACTAGTTTATAAGTTCAAAAACAACTTAGGGTAATGTTCCTAGTCCATTTCTAGCCAAAAAACTCGAAAATATGTTGTCTGGGGGTCCAACTCGTCGAGTGCATGAACCAACTCGGCGAGTTGGATCGAATTGACCACATTTTAGTCATGGACTCGCCGAGTCTCCTGATGGACTCGCCGAGTCTGATGATCAGACAGCAAAAAATTCGTTTTTTCAGCTTCTATTGCAGGTATAACAAGAAAACAAGCCTAGGCTCTGATACCACTGTTGGGTTTTGAGCATTTTAACACTCCTAAGTGTACATGCAACCCTAAATACCTTGGATCTATGTTTTCTCTATTATACATGCAAATAAGAACTTCCAAGGTATTATCCTAATCTAGCATACAAAAAACAATGAATGTAACAAGATAGAATACATACCTCTTGATGTAGAAAGTCTTCATGAAGCTTGAGTGCCTAGCCCCAATAGTGTGGAAGCCTCAAATGGAATCACAATCACCAAAACACTTAGAATAGCTTGAGAGAATTCTACAACTCATGAAATCGGCTAGCCCTTTCACTTCACACACTAGTGGCCGATTTTGGTCAAGAATAAGATGCTTATATAGTTAGGGTTACACCATGTAAACCCTAATTGACATGGCCTTTCATTTCCATGATCCATGGGTACAAATACACCATGGAGCATCCATGGACCATCCTATGGGTTTTTGCCCAACTTGATTATCCATGGAGCATTAGCCCACTATACAAGTATGGATGATTTACACAATTAACCCATATATTTAATTAGTCTTCTTTTGATCACTTAATTAATCCTAGATTAATTCTTGATCAATACTAATTAAATAATCTTATTATTCTTATTATTAATATACTAGAACTTATAATATATTAATAACCATAAGTGTCTTATTTCTCTCATTATAGTCTATCCAAGTGCATGATGGAATGCAACCCAAATGGACCATGTCGGGTCGGGTCAAGTCTTACCAATTATAGTTATGGACTTAGAAATTAATCCAACAACATCGTGACCTTAGATGAGATGAACTCCCTCATCTGATCATCAAGCTGCCTGGCTCCAGAGCCCAAGCCTGATCCCTCACCGGCACCAGAACTGCCAACTGGTCTAGTGCATTGCATCACCATACTGAAAATACACCATAACAAACATCAGTGTACTCATCATTACTCGGGGGATCTCACATACTACAAGTTCCCTAGCTTCATCCAGCCTTGCTTGATTCGAGTATGGATCCTCTGCTTTCAGTAGTATGGGCCCATACTACCTTCCACATCTATATGTACTTTCTTCAAGAACTGCCTTGACTCCACCAAGTCCCTTCTACTACTACTGCTTTCTGCTAATCTCATCCAAGTTTTTCCATAGAGTAATCTCCGACCCACTCTCCGCTATCAGATGCATATGAAGTCCCTGCTATCCCCCTAACTAGCTCACGAATACCATTACATATTACAAAGACCAAATAATTCTTCGAATGAGAGGTCCTACCCTACAATGGTTACACTCAAACGAGAGCTGTGAAATAGAGCTAAGCCTAACCTACTGAAATTATTTAGTCCTCATAATATGCAACTTAACGAATTCATTTACTAGTTAGTTAAAGATAACTAGGACCCTTAAGAGCACAAAGATGCAGTTCATAATCTCATACAATAGGAATACAAGGCATCCTTCTTAGATCCTTGGCCCTAATATATCATGCAGTTGTCATACACAGATAACAGGCATTCAAGGCATCCTTCCTAGATCCTTATCCCTAATCTAGCATGAAATTCTCATAATCATATCATAACATAAACTTGTATGGGTAATTTGGGAGAACTTACTTGAGCTCGACTGATTGCATGCACCACACCCTTTTCGTTTTTCAAAATCCTTTTTGTAAAAATGGTTTTTCTTTTAAAAAAATTTATACCAAGTCCTCAGTTTGAGTTCAGACATACCCGAGAGTGTGCCCGAATCCCTCAAACCAAGGCTCTGATACCAACTTAAAACATCCCAAAAATACGGTACAAAAATTTCATTTTTCATTATTAAATAAACTATAGTTATCCAAATCAGTTCATCCAAAAACATAAGTCATCGTATCAAATCAGAGTATCATATTAAAACACATGTCTATATATCAAAGTAAAGCATCCCAGACTATAACAAATAGTGTGTGCACTGCAGTCATCCCAGGCTCTTCCATTTGCTACCGGAAGTAACTGAAACCAAAACTGAAAATTGTAAGCACGAAGCTTAGCGGGTCTCCCCAAACTACCACATACCATACACATAATCATATAATCACATAATAACATACATTGGGCCTTGCCTGCTAAATCGGGCCCCGCCCGACATCGGACAAGTCCGACATCGTACCGAAATCCGGCATCCCCCCCCCGGTATCTGACCAAAATCTGTTATACATATAAACATATCAACTAATACATATAAAAATTATCGCATAACATAAACATGAAAACATTCCTCAGGCCCTGCCCAACATCAGACCGAAGTTTAGAAACGTATACAACATGCACATGCAAGAATTACGAAGACATCAAGCATACAAACATTCCTCAGGCTTTCCCCGACATCGGAACGAAGTCAAGAAACATATAAAACTACAACAGGCCTTGCCCGACATCGAACCTGTCACACCCCCAAACCTGAACGGCAGAAACGTTCGGGGGCGGATGACTTCATGTGGTAACGTAACAAATGAATACATATTGAAGAAAGCAATACAACCATCATATATATAATTGAAAGTTTACATTTTTCAAAAGTTACATGTTCAAAACCAATTACAATATGATGTCAAATATGAGATTAAACTGGCGCCGCAGCATCCCTTCATCAAAAGCATAATGATACCTGAAATTACTGATTCCCTAGGACATACAAGTAATTTTGAAAGAGTAGATCAGCATTTAAGCTGGTGAGTTTCATAAGTATTTAAATGACAATGTTTGTATGAAATGAAATGTTTTGTCCTTGTTTGTTTGTGTTTAGAAAATCCTATATTTTCTACTAGTATAAAAGTAGCCTTCTCTCAAGACCAATGTTTGTTTCTAAAATGTATGTAAGTGTAAAATAACCAATGTATTTGAAAAACTTGTAAATCAATGCATTTTTAATACCCCATGTGATTTTTATAACCATACTATTGACTCGGAATGCCTATACACAACGTTATTCCGGCGTTGGAATGTTATGACGTTTGTCACCCCAAATGGTGGACTGTAGCTAACAGTCAGGGCGCGGGTTGTCAAGCTCGTATAGATCTATACACAAACACCATGCTCCCCCTCCAAGGGATTCTGGTATATAATACAGGACTTGAAATGTGTACTAGAACATACGTGAAGTTAGCGTCTCACAAAAACCGTGGTATAAAAACAGATCTACTTGTTTAAAATGTTTCGTTTGTTCTTGTATATGAAAGTGACTTCTTGAAACTCGTGTTTCTAGTACGTAAGAGTTAGAAATTTGTTCGTAAAACTATACCTATTATAGTTTTAAAAGTGTGTCTCGTTTGTTTAGAAATACCTAGAAAAGAAATCATTTGTTATGAAAGCATAGATTTTTGTAGAGCCTAAGATAGAAAAATATACATATAATCTAAGAAAATGTTTAGTTTATACATGCATTACAACAATTTATATTTCAAAAGATAGAATGCTATCGTAAGATATTTTAAATATGAAAGTTTCCTATAAAGTTTATAAATCACATGTGATTTGGATATATATATATATATATATATATATATATATATATATATATATATATATATATATATATATATATATAAGCATATAAAATAATTCTTTATGTAACACACGATAATACTCGTGTGTTTTACTTGTACTCCCCCCCCTTGAAAGCATATAAAAGCATTTATAGAACATTTAAAAGGTTAATTAAGGGGTATGAACTCACTTGAAAGTTTGAAGATAGCGAGATGGAAAACCGGGCAGAGTTTCTTCTCGGGAAACGGATTTTTCTCGGGATTCTCGGGAATCTCGGGAGTAAAATCGACCTTCGGGACTTGAGCAAAATGACCAGGGCTTCGGGTTTGAACGGGTACGGAAAACGAGGAAAAACACAAGAGAAATGAGAAGAAATGAGCAATTTTTTCGGAAACCCTCGCATTCTATTTATAGGGGGTCTGAGAAGCCTCGGTACGCGGGGCGTACGCTCGTACGCAGCGCGTACGCCTACGTCATGCATGACCGAGTCCTCGATTGCCTCGGCTTCGGATGGGACGGAAAGGGGGTAGCTTCGCATATGGGCGATGTGGACGGACCGAGACCAAGGCCCTCGGGTACGCGGGGCGTACGGGGTTACACAACGCGTAACTCGGATGAGGACGCTGACTCCTCCTTCGGATGAGGACGCTGACTCTTCTTGATACGAACTCCGTTTTCGATGGTCTTTATATCCACGCGTAGGTGAGACTCGCTCTACAACTTTCGTTTAGACTCCGTTGGCAAATTCCGAAATTATTTTTATTATTTATTTATAAAATGACGTGATTAAGGAATTTATTTAAAAATTCATAACTTCTTTATCTGAAGTCGGTTTTTGCCAGACTTTTTACCGCTGAAATACCATTGTCGAGACCTTCGATTCTCGTTTAGGTCATTCCGGCCAAAAGTTGCTCGATCTCCGATTCGAGTTTTTAGTTGTCTATTGCTAAGCCGAACTTGGAAAAATCATAACTTTAATATATGAAGTCGGATTTGGGCGTTCTTTTTATGTACGATCATGGTTTAATGACATTTAAACATAGAAGGAATTTAAATAGAAGCTTTTTGGACATTTTATTATCAAAGTTAATTTTATTAACTCAAAAGTGGTTACAATACTTGACTTTTTAGGTCATTACAAAGAGTTGAAATATCGGGTTGTCACATCATCCCCCGTTAGAGGGAATTTCATCTCGAAATTTAAAGTAGTAAAGATACTAGTGAACATGAAAGAGATGAGGGTACTTTTGTTTCATCTGATCTTCGCGTTCCCATGTGAATTCAGGTCCCCGCATGGCGTTCCAGCGAACCTTCACGATGGGTATGCGACTTTATTTTGTTTGTTTGACCTCTCGGTCCATGATTTCTACTAGTTCTTCCACAAAGTTGAGGCTCTCGTTGATCTCGATCTCGTCGAGTGGAATAACAAGAGTCTCATCGGACAGACACTTTTTCAAGTTTGAGACATGGAAGGTTGGATGTATGTTACTAAGTTCATGCGGTAGGTTAAGCTTGTAAGCCACAGGGCCGATTCTGGCAATAATCTCGAAAGGCCCTATGTATCTTGGATTTAGTTTCCCACGCTTTCAAAAGCGTATTAAACCCTTCCACGGTGAGACCTTTAATAAAACGTGGTATCCTACCTGGAATTCCAAAGGTTTCCTCCTTTGTTCAGCGTAGCTTTTCTGTCGGTCTCTAGAGGCTTTCAATCGTTCACGAATCTGAACGATCTTCTCTGTCATTTCTCGTATGATTTCCAGACCGGTGAGAGTGCTTTCAGGAACTCTTCCTCTAGCTAACTGGGTATCGCCAACTTCAGTCCAACACAGGGGGGATCTGCACTTTCGACCATAGAGGGCTTCAAACGAAGCAACCTTTATGCTTGTATGATAACTATTGTTGTATGAAAATTCAACAAGGGGTAAATAGATATCCCATGCCTTTCCAAAGTCAATCACACAGACTCTCAACATATCTTCTAAAGTTTGTATCGTTCTCTCGCTTTGCCCGTCTGTTTGTGGGTGGTAGGCTGTACTCATGTCTAGCCTAGTCCCCAGGGAACTTTGTAGTGACTGCCAGAATCTTGAAGTGAATCTACTATCTCGATCGGAGATAATGGATATCGGAACACCATGCAGTCGCACTACTTCCCTTAAGTAAGTTCTTGTAAGCTTTTCTATTTTGTCAGTCTCCTTGATGGGTAGGAAATGCGCGGATTTGGTCAATCTATCGACAATGACCCATATGGTATCGAGTCCACTCGTCGTCTTGGGTAACTTGGTTATGAAGTCCATAATAATCCGCTCCCATTTCCATTCTGGTATCTCCGGTTGTTGTAGTAATCCTGACGGTTTCTGATACTCGACCTTAACCTTAGCGTAAGTAAGACATTTACTTACGAAGGTATCAATTTCTACTTTCATGTTAGGCCACCAGTACAGCTTCTTAAGATCCATATACATTTTATCTGAACCTGGGTGAACGGAATATCTTGAGTTGTGTGCTTCGGTCATGACTACATTTCTGAAACCACCATGTTTCGGGGTCCAGATTCGGTCCATGAGATAGTAGGCTCCGCCACCCTTGACTTCTAGATTCTTTTCCATTCCACACAGGGATTCACCCGCCACATTTTCAGGTTGCAAAGCTTCCATTTGTGCTTCCTTAATTTGTGTGGATAAGTAGGAATGGATAGTCATAGTCAAAGATTTGACCCTCCGACCAGTGTATTCCTTTCGACTGAGGGCGTCAGCTACCACGTTGGCCTTGCCAGGATGATAACGAATTTCGCATTCGTAGTCATTTAGTAACTCAACCCATCGTCGTTGTCGCATGTTGAGTTCCTTCTGGTCGAAAATGTGTTGAAGGCTCTTGTGATCGGTGAAAATAGTACTCTTTGTTCCGTATAAGTAGTGTCTCCAGATCTTCAGAGCAAATACCACTGCTCCTAACTCGAGATCGTGTGTTGTATAGTTCACTTTGTGTGTCTTAAGCTGTCGGGAGGCATAAGTAATAACCTTCCCTCTCTACATAAGAACACAACTAAGTCCTTGATTTGATGCATCGCAATACACTACGAAGTCTTCTATTCCTTCGGGGAGGGATAGTATCGGTGCGGTGCACAAGGCCTGTTTTAGCGTCTGGAACGCCTTCTCTTGTTTCGCTTCCCAGTCAAAGGCCACGCCTTTCTGGGTTAACGTAGTAAGAGGTTTCGCAATGCTAGAAAAGTTCTTTATGAATCTGCGATAGTAGCCAGCGAGACCTAGAAATTGACGAATTTCTGTAGGTGTCTTTGGTGCCGACCAGTTCTCAATGGCCTTAATTTTGGAGGGGTCCACGTGTATCCCTTTCTCGCTAACAACGTGGCCTAAAAATTCGACTATTCGAATCCAAAATTCGCATTTAGAGAACTTCGCATAGAGTTTCTCCGTTCGCAGTGTTTCTAGGACTTTTCGTAGGTGCTGACTATGCTCTTCCTTACTTCGGGAGTAGATAAGTATATCATCGATGAAGACGATGACGAACTGATCCAAGTAAGGACGGCATACCCTATTCATTAGGTCCATAAATAATGTTGGTGCATTGGTTAATCCGAACGACATCACTACAAGTTCATAGTGTCCATAATGAGTTCGGAAAGCTGTCTTTGGAATATCCCCCTCTAGAACTCGTAATTGGTGATATCCGGATCGTAGATCTATTTTGGAGAAGTAGTTTGCTCCTTGAAGTTGATCGAATAGGTCTTCAATATGGGGTAGAGGATAACGGTTCTTGACAGTAAGTTTGTTCAGCTCTCTGTAGTCGATGCACATACGGAACGATCCGTCTTTCTTCTTTACAAACAAGACCGGTGCTCCCCAAGGTGAGAAACTTGGTCTTATGAATCCTTTTTGAAGGAGTTCATTAAGTTGACTGGAAAGTTCCTGCATCTCTGCTGGTGCGAGGCGATAAGGCGACTTCGCTACTGGGGTAGCCCCTGGTACTAAGTCGATTCTGGATTCGACTTGGCGTTGTAGTGGTAATCCTGGTAGTTCTTCTGGAAAGATATCGGGAAAGTCGCGTACTACCTAGATGTTCTTGATGTCCTTCAGTTCTTGACTTGTATCAACGATGTGCGCTAGGAATGCTCGACAATCCTTCCGCAAGCACTCTCGAGCTTGGATGCACGAAATGATGTGAAGGTTTGTACTTGATTTGTCGCCGTAGATGACTAATGTTTCGTTGTTAGGGAGATTAAGACGGACTGCTTTCTCAAAGCACATGATGTCGGCGCGAAGAAGACTCAACCAATCCATGCCGACTATGACGTCGAAACTTTTAATTTTGACCAACATGAGATTGATTGGAAAAGAATGGCCGTCTAAAGTTAACGTACAACCCATGTATATGCAGTTAGTGTTTTCGGTTTTTCCATTGGCCATCTCTACAGTGAATGATTTTTCTAACTTGCTAGGTTTAGGTTTAAGTAAATGAATAAAGTTTTGACTCACGAAGCTTCTCTCCGCTCCACTATCGAATAATATGCATGCATATGAATTATCGAGAAGGAACATACCAGCAACTATAGTTGGGTCAGCTACAGCTTCGTCATGGCCTATAGCCAAAACTCGTCCCACACCGCCGGTTCCTGCTGCCTTAGGGAAGTTCCTCTTGTAGTGGCCCACCTCGCCACAACCGTAGCAAGTCTGGCCTACACCTGCACTGGGAACTTGAGTGATCGGCTTTGCGGGGTCCTTGCAGAAATGGGCTGTGTGTCCCTTTCTGTTGCATTTGGCGCACTGCATCTCCCGACAAGGTCCATGGTGGTGGTAAGTTCATTTGGTGCACTTTGGAAGGTTACCTACATAAGGCTTTGTTGGGTAGGTATTTGTAGGAGCTGTAGTAGGTACAATGGCAGCATTCACTGAAACCAGTTGTTTCTTTGCGGGCTCTTGGGAAGACCCACCCTTCCCTTTATTCCATACCCTCTTCTTGCTATTGTTGTTGTTGTTGTGGTTGTAGTTGTAGTTGTTGTTGTTGTTTCCTTTCTGTGGTTCTAGTGCAGAAGTGGTTGAGTTCTGATGACCTCCGTAGTCAATTAGAGATTGTGCTAGTTCCTTAGCACTTTCAAAGGTGTCGGGTTTGGAAGCTAACACGCTTGATCGTATTTGGGGCGTCAGTCCCCAGATGTACCTTTCTATTTTCTTGCTCTCGGGAGCAATCATATCTGGGCAAAGGATTGCCAGATCGCAGAATCTGTTGGTATAAGTTGTGATGTCGGTACCAACCATTCCGAGAGTCCATAGTTCGTGTTCGAGCTTTTGAATCTCTCCCCGTGGGCAGTATTCTCTCATCATCATGGCTTTTAGGCTCTCCCAGCTTATGGAGTTTGCCACTATCAGGGTAAGTACTTTAACGTGGCCATTCCACCAAGTTAAAGCTCTATCAATAAGGGTGAAAGTTGCAAATTTGACTTTGCTGTGCTCGGGACAAGAGCAGATTTCAAAGACTGACTCTGTCCTTTCAATCCACTGCCTCAGTGCTATCACACCACCAGTTCCATAAAACATTCGGGGCTTGGCATTAGTAAAGTCCTTATAGGTGCATTCTCATGGTGGTCCATGACTCTTGCCATGGTTGGATGGGTGTGTGCCAGATCCCGCACCATTAGTACTCGAGTTATTGATCTGTGACATGGAAACTGCTACTGCTGCGGTGACTGCTACTTGGAACATAACAACATCAAATTGAGGTGGTGGAGGTGGTGGTGGTACAGGTGCTTCCCCACCGTTGCTTCGCCTTGGATTCCTACGCGGAGGCATCCTTCAACTATAGGTTGAAAAGGTAAAGATAAGAATTCCATAGAATAGAAAATGTATGTGACTCATGAACTAACTGCTATAGTTCTACAACATATGCTAGTATGAGTCTTAAAATAGAAGAATGAAAGTTATTTGTAAGACTGAAAGTATGAAACAAGTATTTGTTTTCTCAAAGACTTTTCAAGGTTTGAACAAAATACTCAACATAGTAATAATAGTGTCATTTATATTAATATAAAAGTTGATACAACGATCATGAAAATTTGACCCCTATAAGGGTCTCCGATTACAAAGTTCGAGAAATTTAAAGACTTTTATCCGAGGTCCTAAGCTATAACAAAATTTGAGTCTTTGACAAGCACTACTTGCGACGCAGGTTGCGCTTGGAGCTTGACTCCACATCTGATTGCTTCGACTCCATTAGACGCCTATCAAAAGCGGCTTGTTGTTCCCTCAGTTCAGCGAGGGCTGCAATCATTTGTGCTTGGAATGCCTCGGTTTGGAGTTAAGCATTGTCTTGTATCTTGTCCAACCTACGGATGTCAGAAGTGTGAACCTGTACTTCTACGTTGACATCCCGGAGTCGGCTAGCTTGAACTCCGGACTGATAGGACTGATTTGCTAGTTTGCCCACCATTACTGGGAGTGCCCGATCAACCGAACCTCCACCGCGGACATCATAGAAGTCCCGGCACACGTCGTAGGAAGGGCGTATGCCTTGTTGTTGGCTCCAATGGTGGAGGTGACTTCCCCAAACGGGAGTCGGTCCTTGAAAGTTCCTTATGAAGACGGGAGGTTGAACGGGTGGTGGATCGATCACTTCCGGCTCTGAGTCGGTACCGGAGTCATCATCCACTTCTATGGGTTCCTCATCCTCTTCGGGATCATCTTCGACCCATCCTCCGTTGCCTTGGTTGGGAAAGTAGGGGTCGCCAGGGTGGTGAAATCCATCCATTTGACTGTACGAGAAATAGGGTTATAAGGATTGAATAAAGTTGAAACATGCAAAACATGTAAGTTAAACTAGTTTAGGTAGCAAATACTCCTATAGTATTTAAATTCTTGTGTTTGATTCTAGTAACGCTTTCGTAAGTTTTGACTTGTTGCTTACTACGATTATTCCTCGATATACATTGGTCCAATCTCGGGCAAATATAGTTGATCACGCTATATTTGTCCAAAATCTGATTACATATATCGAGTCTTAATCGTAGTGTCAACTGGTCTAAATACTTGTTGTATAGTTAGATATCATGAAAATAATTTGTTGTATGCATGTAATTGTACTTAAATGAACTATCAATTTAAGTTAAACGTACGCTGCTTAAGCGTAAAAAGAAAAATTGTTTTGTCAGAGAGTATTAGTCCCTTAAGCATTTATAGTTTGTATATCTTATGTGGTTTGATATAATTAGTTCACTATAAACATTGCTCTGATACCAATCTCTCACACCCCCAAACCTGAATGGTGGAAACGTTCGGAGGCGGATGACTTCATGTGGTAACGTAACAAATGAATACATAGTAAAGAAAGCAATACAACCATCATATATATAATTGAAAGTTTACATTTGTCAAAAGTTACATGTTCAAAACCAATTACAATATGATGTCAAATATGAGATTAAACTGGCGCCGCAACATCCCTTCATCAAAAGCATAATGATACCTGAAATTACTAATTCCCTGGGACATACAAGTAATTTTGAAAGAGTAGATCAGCATTTAAGCTGGTGAGTTTCATAAGTATTTAAATGACAATGTTTGTATGAAATGAAATGTTTTGTCCTTGTTTGTTGTGTTTAGAAAATCCTATATTTTCTACTAGTATAAAAGTAGCCTTCTCTCAAGACCAATGTTTGTTTCTAAAATGTATGTAAGTGTAAAATAACCAATGTATTTGAAAACCTTGGAAATCAATGCATTTTTAATACCTCATGTGATTTTTATAACCATACTATTGACTCGGAATGCCTATACACAACGTTCTTCCGGCGTTGGAATGTTATGACGTTTGTCACCCCAAATGGTGGACTGTAGCTAATAGTCAGGGCGCGGGTTGTCAAGCCCGTATAGATCTATACACAAACACCATGCTCCCCCTCCAAGGGATTCTGGTATATAATACAGGACTTGAAATGTGTACTAGAACATACGTGAAGTTAGCGTCTCACAAAAACCGTGGTATAAAAACAGATCTACTTGTTTAAAATGTTTCGTTTGTTCTTGTATATGAAAGTGACTTCATGAAACTCGTGTTTCTAGTACGTAAGAGTTAGAAATTTGTTCGTAAAACTATACCTATTATAGTTTTAAAAGTGTGTCTCGTTTGTTTAGAAATACCTAGAAAAGAAATCATTTGTTATGAAAGCATAGATTTTTGTAGAGCCTAAGATAGAAAAATATACATATAATCTAAGAAAATGTTTAGTTTATACATGCATTACAACAATTTATTCAAAAGATAGAATGCTATCATAACATATTTTATATATGAAAGTTTCCTATAAAGTTTATAAATCACATGTGATTTGGATATATATATATATATATATATATATATATATATATATATATATATATAAAAGCATATAAAATAATTCTTTATGTAACACACGATAATACTCGTGTGTTTCTTGTATTCCCCCCCCCCCCCCCCCCCCCCCCTTGAAAGCATATAAAAGCATTTATAGAACATTTAAAAGGTTAATTACGGGGTATGAACTCACTTGAAAGTTTGAAGATAGCGAGATGGAAAACCGGGCAGTGTTTCGTCTCGGGAAACGGATTTTTCTCGGGATTCTCGGGAATCTCGGGAGTAAAATCGACCTCGGGACTTGAGCAAAATGACCAAGGCTTCGGGTTTGAACGGGTATGGAAAACGAGGCAAAACGCAAGAGAAATGAGAAGAAATGAGCAATTTTTTCGGAAACCTTTGCATTCTATTTATTGGGGGTCTGAGAAGCCTCGGTACGCGGGTCGTACCCTCGTACGCAGCGCGTACGCGTACGTCATGCATGACCGACTCCTCGACTGCCTCGGCTTCGGATGGGACGGAAAGGGGGTAGCTTCGCATAGGGGCAACGTGGACGGACCGAGACCAAGGCCCTCGGGTACGCGGGGCGTACGGGGTTACGCAGCGCGTAACTCGGATGAGGACGCTGACTCCTCCTTCGGATATTACCAGATTTTTTTATTTTTATATATAATTTATTTAATAAACTTCAAAAAATCATATCTTCTTCATACGAACTCCGTTTTCGATGGTCTTTATATCCACGCGTAGGTGAGACTACACTCTACAACTTTCGTTTAGACTCTGTTGGCAAATTCCGAAATTATTTTTATTATTTATTTATAAAATGACGTGATTAAGGAATTTCTTTAAAAATTCATAACTTCTTTATTTGACGTCGGTTTTTGCCAGACTTTTTACCGCTGAAATACCATTGTTGAGACCTTCGATTCTCGTTGAGGTCATTCCGGCCAAAAGTCGCTCGATCTCCGATTCGAGTTTTTAGTTGTCTATTGCTAAGCCGAACTTGGAAAAATCATAACTTTAATATATGAAGTCGGATTTGGGCGTTCTTTTTATGTACGATCATGGTTTAATGACATTTAAACATAGAAGGAATTTAAATAGAAGCTTTTTGGACATTTTATTATCAAAGTTAATTTTATTAACTCAAAAGTGGTTACAATACTTGACTTTTTAGGTCATTACAAAGAGTTGAAATATCAGGTTGTCACAGAACCTTATCCCGAAATATACTAAGATACATAAACGTGCCCACATTGGTGCCTCGCAAAGCTGACTGCAGAATTTCGTGGTAACGAATATCTAACGACTCCCCACTAATAATTATCACAATAACACTTAGTCAAAATCCAAAAATCCTTCTTAGGGTAAAATGACCATTTTACCCCTGGTCAAAGTCTACATTTTGGGTTTACTCAACTCACCGAGTTGACCCATCAACTCGTCGAGTTCCATAAATCAGAATCCCTGAAATCGCGATCCAACTTGTCGACTTCCTCACGAACTCTGTGAGTTTCTCCTATCATCAGAATCGGGAATTTCCAACTTCACTCATCGAGTCCGTCTTGAACTTGTCGACTTTTTTTCCTATACGAGGTCCGGGCATTTCGACCCAACTCGTCAAGTTCCTTTATGACCCCATCGAGTTCTCCAGTCTGTTAAGCTATCTTAATAGATTAAGCCCCTATCTTTCAAATCTAATCTCCATACTTCATATACACACACTAGAAATGTCGTTTTTTAAGGGTAAAGTTTTCAACTTTACCCATTAACACCCTTCCATAATGGGTTTAGCTCAAACCCTAACTCTTTAAGACCTTGCTCTTGACCCAAAAGCCATTAATACTTCAAGCTAAGGCATACAAACTGAGATCTAGATCCTAGGCACTACATAAACACGTAAAGTCTTTGACTTTCTCTCAATACATGGCCTTTTGGAGCTTATAAGGCCAAAATTACATCCTAAAGCTTACATAGGGCTTCGATGCCCATAAAGTTTGCACCTTTATGCCATGAAAGCCCTTAAAGGTCCTAGATTTGGAAGTATACTCACTTGGGACGTCCATTTCCCAAGGATCAAGATATTTGGACCAAAAATCTAATAAGAGTGAAGATGAAGAGATCTAAGTAATCATTAAGCAAGTTTGTGTCTTGCTTACCAGAAAATGTTGCAAATGGAGTGAAGTTTGTGGATCTACTCTCTTCTTCTTGAGTCCTCAAGCTTCTTCTTCTTCTACAAGCTTTAAATGCACAAGTTTCTCTCAAAAATGACTCATAAGCTCACACAAGGCATTAGGGTTTCGAGATTTAGGGTTTAAGACTTGGAGGCTGAAAATGAGGCCAACCTTTGGAGGTTAAGGTGTTTAAATAGGGTGCAAAACCCTGAAAATTAGTTTTTTCACTCTGCCAGTCCTACTCGTGGAGTTGAGGCTCTCAACTCACCGATTAGACTTTACAAACCACGTCCAATTTCCATTTCTACTCGACGAGTTTGGGGCCTCCAACTCATCAAGTTTCTATACAAAAATGAATAATTCTTTAATTAAATACATACCATGAACTAGATATAATACCTAAATATCTCGGCTGTCACACCCCCAAACCAGATGGCGGAAACATCCGGGGGCGGATGACTTCATTTGTAGTATCACAACACATGCATTATAGTAATCAAAGTACAAACAACCATTGCATTAATATGTATAAGTTTTTACATGTGATCAATCAATGTATATTGACACCAAAATAGTTATACAAAAGAAGAGGACATGACTCAAAAATAGCTCCATCTTCTCAAAAGCTCGGGAAGTACATGTCTACTGATTCCTTGAGAGTACAAGTAATTTGAAAAGAGAGTATCAACATAAAGTTGAGTGAGTGCATAAGTATTTATGTTTGAAAGTATGTTTCTGTTTCTTGAATATGTAAACTGTTCCAGAAAATCCTATATTTTCAGCTGTATATGAAAAGCAATTTTACTCGTAAAACCATTTTGTTTGCAAGACAACGTTCTGTATTTTATTCTATTGTATAATCTCTAAAAGTGAGTGTGCCTGGCTTCACCAGCTGTTATTGAATACTGAGATATAATACCGTAAATTGTATTTTGGGTAAACTGGTACTTTGAAAATGTACTCATGTTTAGTTAATTATACACTAACTGTATTGTTAATATCTTTTTAATGACTTATTATAACCATATTGAGACTAGATGGCCTGAAACAACGCTTTGAAGGTGTCAAAACCGTTGATAACAAATATCACTCGTAGGCGTCACTACAAGAAAACAGACCTTTAATGACGCGCAAACAATGACACACAATGATAGAGGACACGCATTTGTGCGTGCCCTAAAAATTAATGTCAATTTTCCAAAATATGAAGAACAGAGGATACGCATTAAGTGCGTGCCCTAAAAGTAGTGTCCAACAAAAAAAATAAAAAACACGGAGGGCACTGACCATAAAAGAGCGTGTCGTGTAGAACTGTCGCTTTATAATTTTTTTCATGAACGCGCGTTGTACAATTTTTTAATTGCTAAGAGGGGAATGAAATACCAAAAATTAAAAACCCCGCCTATACTCTCCTTCTTTTTCTTAGTATGTTGTGAAATCCTCTTCGATCAAAAGAAACCCTAAAAGCATTGTGTGGGTTCCTAAAATGCGATTTTTAGTTGTGAAGTTCCTTAAATCATATTTTTCACTTCCTGATATGCGATTTTTCCAAATTGGTATTTGATGTGTAGAAGATCGATAATTTCATATTTTTGAAGTTCTTAAAATCCTCTTGGATCCATAGAAACCCTAAAACCCCTTTGAGCACCGTTTGATGCTTGTTTCCCTTACGTATCAGGTACAAAAGTCAAAGGACTTATTGGTTTCGGGGCCAATTTAGCCTTTGAAACCACCTTCTGTTTAACCTCCGGTGACTTTGTTTCATTTTCATCATCGGTTTTCACTCTCTTGTTCAGCTTAGAGGAACAAGAAACGCGTTCGTGTTTGTGTTGCCAATTCTGATACTTCACCGGAATCCAAATCCCAGGGTTTGATTTCTCTCATGTTCACAATATTTCTAACTATTAATTCCTATAAAAATTGCGGCACCTCTTATTTTGCTGATTCGTCTCTCTCAAAAACCCTAGTTTACCATTGTTCTTCCCTCTTCGGCGATCTCATCTAAAACATCGTTCTTACAGTCACTAACTATCATCTTTCTCATGGCGTCACGAGATCCGGACATTGAAGAAGGAGGCGAAGGCGGCAGCCTCAAGAACAATGGCAGAACCATTATTAGTAGCTATAGCAGGAAAGGGAAAAGAAAATCCCCAAAAATTAGAAAACAATTTGGGCGGCTTTGTTTCATCTCCCTCTCCCGTTCGTCTCCTCTCTCTGCCACCTATGTCAATCCGCCATAGTTGTCGTCGGGTGCTGCAACACTGCTGTCACCATCTCTTCCACCACCCACAACACTCAAAATCGATGAAACCCTAGTCTCCTTTTTTATTGCGTCAAATGGGATGCATTTATGAAAAGATAAAATTGACAAACAAATAAGCCCAATTACGATTTCTCAAATCAGAAAAGAAGTAAAGAATCCCAACTTCCTCCAGAATGAGGTACTTATTTCTTTACCCTTCTTCATAAAATGATTATGTATTCTTTCTTTACCCTTCCCCATTTCTTTATCATATTTCTTTTCATAAAATGGTCTCTTTAGATGGAATCAGAGAGGTTGCTAAGAAAGGAATTGACTGGAATGATGTTGATAATTGGGTTGTAGAAGTTCAGAACATGCTTAAGAAATGTGCACATAAAGTGTTTGTAGAAACGCCAAAGAGAGAAAAAAAGTGGTGAAACTGTTAAAACTATGGTGACAGTATTGAAGCTAAGAGGTTCTTCACCAAATTCCTCCATAATGAGGTACTCCATGAAATTAGAATCAATCTAAATGTATCTGTTCTTTTTGCACATGTTTTTATCTTATAAGGAGTTCAAATTATTCATTTGCTTCAAGAGTTATTCATATTTGTACAGGTGGAAGCAAGCATTGAGTATACTTGTTGGCATGAAGGTCCAGAGAAATTATGGTATTTAACACAATATGGGATGAATCTCAAAGCTACTCTACAGTGTCAAGGCTAACAAATTTCTTAATAATCCCACAAAATTTATCGTCCTTGCACTTCACGTTTCAATTTATACCATAATACCATTAACCAACACTAAACCTTGCATACGAAGAAAACCTGAAAAACTTCATTTGACGGATTACAATATAATCTTATTGATCACAGTTCTAACATCGATTCAGCTCGTTTCATATCAGGTGTGTTTTCATTACTTTAATCTGATTAAATCAAACTGTTAGTATATAAGTATATGCTTAATAGTTAATAGTTAATCTTTTGTGTGATTTAAGCTCTATTTTTTATGTACATAAGATCTGGAAACTATAGATCAGTAGAATTTAGAGTTTCAATTGCTCCTTGTTGTAATGCTTTTGATTATCATCTTAGTTCGAGCCATTTTGGTGAATGTGTTCGATTATCGTCCTCTGTTTTATCAGCGATTGTTTTTAATCTGATTTCATGTAATATTTGATTGTTGACGTTTCGCAAATCACTACTATTATCAACTTTGTTCATTTATGACATTAGTGGACATAAATAGAATATAAACGTACACTTAATTAGGTAAAAGATTCTTAAAGTTGATATTATGCATGTATATTTCTGTCCAGAGCGCATTTTTATCTTCTTTTTCTAATTTAGAAATAGAGACAGTTAAATACATAAATTTATAAAAGATAAAGAACGATTTATGCTTATTTAGTAACATCGATTAAAAAATTATTTTTTTTGTTTATAAATGGGATTTGAAATATATGAAGTATCTATCAAAGGTTTAAAGCAAATATATATACGCATACATTTTTTATCATAAATGTATAAAAAGTCTTAAAGAATATATGTACGTAATTTATCTTTCTCTTTTTTAATTAGTATCACTAATATATTAATACAAATATACATTCCTTGACTCTTGCTTAGTGGACTCGTATCAATCGTTGTAATCGAGAATTGCTTAGTGGAATCATATGCAACATTTGTAATTTTGTATTGATTCGTCATCTTAAAAAAATCACATCATTTAAATGTCCAAGTTTACTTCTTGTTTCTGGACTACGGGTTGCAATGATTTGTTTTTAGATTGTTATATGTGATATGAATTTCACATAATTAACCAGAACACTATGGCTACTTATAAGGTGTTCATAATACTATAGATTAGTAGCCATTTTTGACTTTCATGAACTTATGAGAACCCAAAAAATGAAAACCATAAACTTTTATATCTCAACCAGATAAATGCGATGGTGTCATGTAAAGTGTCTCACTTTTGCCTAGCTTTTAAATTGGTTAAAGTTCCCAATGTGACAAAGTTATTCGTATTTGCAGTCATCTGAAACACCAATTCAGAAGAACACCCTCAGCCTCCTAAAGGCTCCTCCACAGGGTAACACAACAGCTGTTCCCAATTCTGTTTTACTTGTCCTTCAACTCCAACAAAAGTTATAATCAAATTGATTGTAGTAACTATAACAAAGGTATTTTTGTAATTTTCTTGTTTATTGATGCTCTTTTTTTTCTGAGTTCAGGTCCTGTAGATGCTTCTATAGAGCATTTCCACTTTAATTTGGATCAGTTAGTCATGGTATCATGAATGTAATGAAGGTAAATGTTTATTTTTATATGGATTTTGTAAATAGGACAAGCCAACAAGGGTATTTTTGTAATTTTGTTCTTTTGGTATTTGTAGATACCTACTCGACCTAGCTCTGCCCCACCAAATTTTGATTCCTTAAACGCTAATAAACTTCTAACTCCACCAATCCCAAAACAACAATTACAAAGAAAAGATGATGTTTTTGTTTCTGCATGTATTATTCAAGGTAATGCCCCTGAGACTCATCATTCTATTCCAAAACCTAAAAAAGATAACCAAATTTATTCATTATTTATTATTCGTCTGGGCAGCAGCAAGTTTCCTTGTATTTTAGATATTTGTGGTAAATAAATTATGATGTCTTGTTAGATGGGTTATTGATTATTAATTTGTTTATTTTATACCGAAAACTGGGGACACTTGTTGTGTTGTTGGCTGTTTTGTGTGGTTTTGTTTGTGTTTGTGTATGAACTGGGTAAGAAGGCAATGTTGATGTCCTACTTTGGAATCAGCTGGATCTTGTTCTTCGCCTTTAGACAACTTGTTATTTGGTAAGGACTAGGTCTATCATATCATCTCATTCTCATGTTTTTTTTTCCTTATAAAATTGATGCATATCATCATAAATAAGCTTTGAAAATCAAGATGTAACACCATTGTCTTATCTACTTATTTACTGAATGTTTTACTTTTTTTTGTTTGTATGTTTTAATGCGGGACAACTGACAGATGCTCCTCAAGCAATGCCTGGAATGTTCAGAACATGTTTCCTTTTGGTGCAGCACAGGTCATTCTTCTTGAACATATTTTTCCTTTTTTTGCAACTTTTTATCTCTAGTCTGGCAAAAGACTAGAATGCCCTCTCACTTTTATCATCAAAGATAGCCCTAGAAAGCTTGTGAAGTTCTATTGTGTCATGTGTAATTTCCCTTATGTTTGTTTAATTATTGAAAGTAATTTCGCTTATGTTTGATTATTTTTTGTCCCACCTGTTATGTTTTGGCTAATGATTTTATTGCTGCTGGAAGTCATCGTGATGAGAAGATAGCAATGTGTGCTATAGATTCTCTAGGACAACTTTGGATGAAGTATTTGGAACGTGGAGAGCTTGCTAATTTCATATTCCAGAATGACATCTTGAAACTGTTTGTTGTTTTGATGCAAAATAGATGGAGTGAAATAATCCAAAGACTAATCGTGGATTGCAGAGCTTCCAGAGGTTTAGAGTAGGTAAGATGACACTTCAGAGAGGGTGGAACAGCAAGTGTAAGCTTCTTGTGGTGAGTTGAAACAACTTTTTTGTAAATTTTGTTTCTTTATTTTGAATTTTATCTTTTAGTATTTTATAGTATAATAAAGATGGATATATCATCTGAATTTGATGAATATATTGTGGAACAGGTGGAAGATTTGAAAGGCAGATAGGTATATGAGAAACTGCTTGAAGGTGTGCAACCTTGAACTCTTTGTGTGATCTTTATATGTAATTAATTGGGTTTTTCAAACTACAATGTCCTAATAAGAAAAAACTGTCCATTTTGTAACCACAGCAACGCGGGATCCTTCCCTAGTTATAATTAAATTTTATGGTGTTTTTGTTGTTATCAATGACAAAGTTTGTTTTTTCCTCATTTTGCATTGATATACCCGAAAATACCCAATAATTAGATTCTAACTATATGGCATATAAGTGTTATGATTAAATCCGGTCACCTGAACTAGTTCAACTAGCGATAGGGTGTTTGGATGTGCGATTTCAAAGTAATTATTATCACTTTTTTATTTCTACAATAATCATTATAACTAAAGAACCAGATAACTATATATTTGATTAAGGCCGTTAATTAAGTTGTAACATATTAACTTGATAATTTGATTTAGGTGAAATTTTACTCTTTACTTTACCTTTTTACCCATAATACCAAAATATTAACAATTTGTTTTATATTTATGGAACCAATCACCAGAGGGGTTCATGAGTGATGAAGCGAAATTTTCGTATTCCATTAGAGGAGGAGCTTAGAAGAATTATGCAGGTTTTGAAGTTTTTGATGGAAAAGAATAGTGTTAATGCTCTTCATAGAAAAGTATGTTGGTATTTTAGGAAATTTGGCTAATAATTTAGTTAATTATATAAAAAATGTTGAAATCTTACATTTGTCTACTATTGGAATGATTATTTGTAGTATTACATTTGTCTACTATTCGAATGATTATTTGTATAACATTAACTTTTGTGCAATGCATTGTATTATTTGTATATGGTATTTTATTTTCCATTATGTGACATAAAATGCAAATTTAATATGAAAATAAGTAGATCAATAAATAATTTTTTTTTTAAATTTAAAATTACGATACGCAAAAATGTGTGTCATCTTCATTTATGACATGGCCTTTCTTGACAGGGGCTTTCTTGATACGCATTGCGTGTCATTAACACGCGCGTCGTAAGGTTACGACACGCGAATGCGTGTCGTCTTCCTTTATGACAGGGCCTTCCTTGATACGCATTGCGTGTCGTAACCGCGCGTCGTAAATGCGTGTCGTAAATGCGCGTCGTAAATGCGCGTCGTCTATCTTTATGACATGGCCTTCCTTGACACGCATTTGCGCGTCGTCTGAGCCATTTACGACGCGCAATGAGCGTCGTAAAAGGCCTTTTTTCTTGTAGTGCGTGTACGCCCGGCTGTAGCTAGCAGCCTGAGTGTAGGGTTGTCAATCCCCACATAAATCTATACACACTTGTTGCAATCCCCGACTGGAGATTCTGGTTATAATGTCAGAAATTCAACTATGTTGTTAAATAAACAAACAACCTGAATCTATTGACTCATAAAAAGTGTATAGACATTACGTGTACAATAGAAATGAAAACCCAGTCATTCTGTAATAAATGATTTATAGTATGTTCTTGAATTAGTATTTTTAACATGTATTTGAAAGATATATACCCTTGATTAGTGTGGAATCAAACCCTTGTTCTTGTAAGACAACTACTCTTGTATACTTGAATCATGAATTAATGTTCTATGAATCATAAATTATACCTATTATAATTTATATTTATTTTCTGAATTGATACTAAATGTTCATGAATGCAACCCCTTGCTCAACATGTTATAAAGGGTAATGAAACTGAATGAAATAACCTTTATATTTATATACATATATAAATATATATAACTAAAATGTAAACAACAGTCGTACTGATAACCGATACTCTAAACCCACATCCAGACAAGGAAAAGGAAATAAAGCGAGTTATCAGTCCTAAGCCTTTTAAATCTTATATATATATATATATATATATATATATATATATATATATATATATATATATATACGATTTTTGGGGAAAATATAAGTTTATAAAATTATTTAAAGAGTTTAACATTTTGATGACTTGATGTCATTTTAACACAATTTGAAACCATTTGATTTGATGATAATTGAAATCCATTTAAAAGAGATATTTTAAAACCCTTTGTTTGTAAAACAAATTCTGGTGTTAGACTTGTATTCCCCCCCCCCCCCCCCCCCCCCCCCGCCGCTTTAAAACTGTAAAAATTATGAAAATAAAGGGGTATGAACTCACCTTTCGGAGGGTGATTCTATGGATAATTTGATATAGGATGTTTAGTTCCACAAGTGTAATTCCGTAGCAAAACAAGTCCTAAATAGTGATTTGCTTAGCATATATGCAACCAATTAGCTAAAATAATCATAGGAATGATTAAAAACTGGACTAATTTTTTAAGTATAACGTACAAATAGGAGTGTTAGAAGCTGAAATGGAAGCTGAATGGTGTTCATGGTCTAAGACTCATGAAGGATTCAAATCCCTAAAAGTGTTCACGGCCAGGAGTTCTTGAAGGATGATGAACACTTGATGATCCTAAGCACGTTACTAAGAAGATTCAAGGGTTTTCTGATGCTTGTTCTTCATGTTATTCGTGAAGACTAGTGAAATCAAATGATTTTCAGCCAGGTATAAGAAGATTGAATGATGTTCTAGAAGTGACAACAAGATCAAGAAGTGATACCTGTTAGATCTTATGAAGAACTAGTGATTACACTTGAATACAATGAGAAAGGATGAATATAACATGTTCTTCAGAAGAGAGGTTGTTCTTTCTTGATGATACTTGAGAGAAAAGGGTTGAAATGTCGAGTGAAAGTGAAGAAATGAAGTGAAAATCAGTTGAAAAGTATATGTATGCGATGGTTCACTATCCGAGGGGTTCACGACCATGAACCTCGTATACGGTCCAAAGTCGGTTGTGGCCGAGAAGTGTTTACGGCTACGAGGTCGGTTATAATGATCATGGATGTGAGGGTTCATAGTCTGAGGAGTTCACGACCGTGAACCATTTACGGCCCGATGTGTACACGTACGAAGGGAGAAGAAATAAAAAGAATGCGAAGTTTTGCGACTCTTATAATTCCCTTCTTGAACAAATAGCACTTTAGAATACAAGGTGTAAACACTTATAAAACATCATTCTAACTTATTTAAGATAATATAAGATTTAAGTTGACTTTAGTTGACCCAAGTTTGACTTTGGTTGACTAGGGTTGAATTTATATATAGAAAATACTGGGATGTTACATTATCCCCCCCATTAGAGAGAATTTCATCCCGAAATTTGGATTAAAGAGATAAAGAAAGACTAGGGAAAAAGATGTGGGTACTTCTGTTGAATTTGATCCTCCCACTCCCAAGTGAATTCTGGTCCCCATTTTGCATTCCAACGAACCTTCACTATCAGGATACAACTTTGTTTCGTTCTCTTTACTTCCCTGTCTAAGATCTCTATAGGTTCTTGTATGAAGTTGAGATTCTCGTTAACCTCGATCTCATCGAGTGGGATCACAAGAGTCTCATCGAATAAGAACTTTTTCAAGTTAGAGACGTGGAAGGTAGGATGTATGTTACTTAGTTCATGAGATAGTCGGAGTTTGTAAGCTAATGGACTGAATCTAGCAAGAATCTTGAATGATCCTATGTACCGTGGGTTCAGCTTGCCATGCTTTCCAAAGCGTATCATTCCCTTCCATGGTGAGACCTTCAACAAGAAGCGGTCACCCACCTAGAATTCCAAAGGTTTTCTCCTTTTGTCAGCTTAGCTTTTCTTTCTATCTCTGGAAGCTTTAAGTTGCTTCCTAACTTGTACAATTTTCTCTGTAGTTTCAAGAATGATTTTCCAGACCAGTGAGAGTACTGTCAGGAACTTGACCTCTACCAAACTGCATGTCACCCACTTTAGCCCAACACAGAGGTGATCTGCACTTGCGGCCATAGAGGGCTTCGAAAGGATCAACCTTTATGCTAGTGTGATAACTGTTGTTGTAAGAGAATTCGACAAGGGGTAAATGAGTACCCCATTCCTTCCTAAAGTCTATCATGCAAGCTCACAACATATCTTCTAGAGTTTGAATCGTCCTCTCAGTTTGTCCGTTAGTTTGTGGATGGTAGCCCGTGCTCATGTCCAACCTAGTTCCCAGAGATTTTTTTAAAGACTGCCAGAAACGAAAGGTGAATCTACTATCTCGGTCAGAAATAATAGATATTGGCACACCATACAGTCTAAAAATCTCTTTGAGGTAAGTTCGTGTTAGCTTCTCCATCTTGTCGGTTTCTTTTATTGGTAAGAAGTGTGTGGATTTGGTTAATCTATCGACGATTACCCAAATAGTACCATAACCACCCGATGTCTTGGGTAACTTAGTTATGAAATCTATTTTAATCCGCTCCTACTTCCATTCAGGGATTTCAGTTTGTTGCAATAAACATGAAGGTTTTTGGTACTCTATCTTGACTTTAGCACATGTAAGGCACTTGCCCACAAAGGTAGCAATTCTGACCTTCGTGTTAGGCCACCAGTATAGTTTCTTAAGGTCCAGATACATCTTGTCTGAACTTGGACGAATGGAGTATCGGGTTTTGTGTGCTTCATTCATACCACGTCCTTGTAACCACTAAACTTTGGTGTTCAGATCTGGTTCATGAAACAATAAACTCCATCATCTCTGACTTTGAAGTTCTTATCCATTCCTCTCAGGGTTTCACCTGCCACGTTTTCGGGTTTCAAGACCTAGAGTTGAGCCTCTTTGATCTGTGTGGACAGGTATGAATGGATCGTCATGGCGAATGACTTTACTCGGCATCTCGAGTATTCTTTTCTTCTAAGGGCGTCAGCTACTATATTGGCTTTACTAGGGTGAAAATGAATATCGCATTCATAATCGTTCAGTAGCTCCACCCACCGTCGTTGTCTGATGTTCAACTCCTTCTGGTCGAAGATATGCTGGAGACTTTTATGTTCCATGAATACTCTACATTTCGTGCCATATAAGTAATGTCTCCAGGTCTTCAGAGCAAATAGCACTACTCCTAATTCAAGATCATGTGTTGTATAGTTGACCTCATGTGTCTTTAGCTATCTCAAGGCGTAGGATATAACCTTTCCTCTTTGCATAAGAACACATCCAAGCTCTTGATTAGAAGCATCACAGTACATTACGAAGTCCTCTATCCCTTCAGGAAGAGACAAGATCGATCCACTGCATAGGGCTCGCTTCAGCGTTTGGGATGTTGTTTCTTGTTTCTCTCCCCAGCTAAAAGTTACACCCTTTTGTGTGAGGGTGGTAAGCGGTTTAGCAACTCGGGAGAAATTTAGGATGAATCTGCGATAGTAGCCAGCTAGACCTAAGAATTGTCAGATTTCTGTAGGTGTTTTGGGTGCTGACCAGTTCTCAATTGCCTTGAATTTGGAAGGGTCCATGTGTATTCCCTTTTGACTGACCACGTGGCCCAGGAAATCTACCTTTCTGATCCGAAATTCACATTTTGAGAACTTCGCATAGAGTTTCTCTGTTCTGAGAGTTTGCAATACTTGACGAAGATGTTGGCCATGCTCCTCTCCACTTCTTGAGTAGATAAGGATGTCTTCAATGAAGACTATGAAGAATTTTTCCAGGAATGGATGACACACTATATTCATTAAGTCCATGAACAGAGCAGGTGCATTCGTCAATCCGAAAGGCATCCCTACGAACTCGTAATGACCATAACGAGTTCTGAATGCGGTTTTGGGAATGTCCTCCTCCAAAATCCGTAATTGATTATACCCAGATCTTAAGTCTATTTTCGAGAAGTAGCTCGCACCTTGAAGTTGGTGGAACAAATCGTCAATGCGAGGTAGAGGATATCAATTCTTGATGGTAAGTTTATTCCGCTCGCGGTAGTCTATGCACATGCGGAATGATCCATCCTTCTTCTTCACGAACAAAACCAGTGCTCCCCAGGGTGAGAAGCTTGGTCTTATGAAATCTTTGGTAAAGAGTTCGTTCAGTTGGCTAGATAATTCCTATATTTCAGAAGGTGCAAGACGATAGGGGGATTTAGCTACAAGGGTAGCCCCAGTTATTAAGTCGATTCTGAATTCGACTTGTCGTTCGGGAGGCACTCCTAGAAGATTGTCGGGACATATGTCGGGAAAGTTACAGACCTCAGGAATGCTCGCGATGTCTTTCACTTCTTGCTTTTTGTCTACCACGTGAGCTAAGAAAGCACATTACTCATTGAAAAGTTACTTTTGTGCCTTGATACAAGAAATGATCTGAAGGTTCATTCCGGGTTTATCGCCATAGATGATAAGAGTTTCGTTAGATGGCAAGTTCAGGCGAATGGATCTTTCATAACATAGGATGTCAGCATGGTTAGGGAACAACCAATCCATACCAATAATGACATCGAAACTTTTGATAGAGACTGGCATAAGGTCTATTGGGAAGGAAAAAATATTCAAGGTAAGGATACATCCTATGTATATATCGTTGGTGTATTCGGATTTCCCGTTAGCCATTTCAAATGTGAAAGTTTTATTTAGTGGTTGGGAGTTTTGATTTAGCAGGTGTTTCAAAATTATGGCTCATGAGGCTCTTCTCAGCACCACAATCAAATAGAATGCATGCATAAGTATTGTTGAGAAGAAACGTACCCATGACCACCGCAGGGTCTGCCACAGCTTCTTTGTGTCCCATTGCAAGAATCCTCCCAACTCCACCAGCATTCCCAACTTTCGGGAAATCTCTTTTGAAATGCCCGACATCACCGCATCCATAACATGCTTGACCTACTCCAGCGGCAGGTACTTGGTTAATCGGTTGGGGTGGTGAATTACATAATCGTGCAGTATGCCCTTTTCTATTGTAGTTACGACACTTCATTTCCTGACAATTTTCATTGTTGTGAAAATTGCACTTGTTGCATTTGGGGAGATTACCAACATAAGGCTTAGTTGGTGCAGGGTTTGTAGGAACAGAATCAGGTACAGTAGCAGCATAGACCGCCACTAACTATTGATTTTTCGAGGGTTCTTGAGAATATTTTCCCTTTCTCTTATTCTAGGCTTTGTTGTTGTTATTGTTATTGTTGTTGTTTTTGTTTCCCTTGGGTTGTTCTGGGGCAGCAACCACTGAGTTTTGACGGGCTCCATGGTCGATAAGGGACTGTGCCAGCTCTGTGGCACTGTCAAAGGTCATAGGGATGGAAGGAATAACACTCCCCTGAATCTAGAGCGACAACCCCCAAATGTACCTCTTGATCTTTTTGCTCTCCAGAGCAACCATTTCTGGACATAGAATCACTAAGTCGCAGAATCGATTTGTGTATGTTGTTATGTCTGAACCAACCATAGTAAAACCCCAGATCTCTTGCTCAAGATTCCGAATTTCCCCTCGCGGGCAGTACTCTCGCATCAGCATAGTCTTTAAGTTCTCCCAACTTATTGAGTAAGCCACTACCAAGGTTAGTGAGGTCAGTGACTTAACATGGTCGTTCCACCATGTTAGGGCTCTATCAGCAATGGTACAAACAACGAATTTGACTTTGCTACACTCTGGGGAGGAGCAGATCTCGAAGACTGCCTCTGTTTTCTCAATCCATTGTCTTAACGACATTACTCCTCTAGTCTCGTTAAAGGACCTGGGTTTGGCGTTCGAGAAGTCCTTATAGGTACACTATCGTAAGTGCCCGTGACTTTCGCCGTGGTTGGAGGGATGCGCACCAACTCCTGATCCACTAGCGCCAGTGGTGTTTATATGAGACATAGTAGCTGCGACCACTGTTGTGACCGCCGCCTATAACATGGCAGCATCAAATTAAGGAGGTGGTGGTGGAGGTGGTGTTGGCGCTTCATTAACATGATTACGCTTTGGGTTTCTCCGAGAAGGCATCTTTCACCTTAAGAATTATATGATGAAAAGACAGTCAGATATCAAGAATGAACATGAATATGATATCTCTGAACTAAAAGACTTAGTTCAATATGAATCTTGTAAGGAATTGGAAATAGAAGTCAACTGGAAGTACAAATTGCAATAGGATAATACGAAATTGAGTGGTTATTCTTCAAAGAGTATGAAAATGCATGTCAATTATATTGGTATACTGAGTACATATAGTTTGGAAAACTTGACCTTAAACAGGTCTACAATACACCACAATATCGGGAAAACACCAACATTAAATCGACCTATCGAAACTGGAATTTTCGCGGTCATACTGAAAAACCAAGAAAAATAACGCTAGAACATATCCGAAGACTTAGACTATAACCAAAAGAGTAAGTAGTAAACGAGTAGAGTGTAATCTCCTTCCTACTAGGTCTGGCCCTAGATTTAGCTAACTAGCGTTCTATTTCGTACATACGTCTGTCCTGTGATCTTTTTCGTTCTCACAGTTCCCTAACTTCGGCCTGGGATGTCGTTAGTTCTCTCATCAAGAAATTAGTACGATCTCTTGTCGCATTATGACTGTCCTCTAATTTACGAATGCGAATGGTGTTGACTCCTGAAGCAGCATCAACCTGCATGACTCGGTCGATAGCAACTCTTCCTTGTTCATCATTACGCGCCACATGACGAACTAACACCAGGAGGGCTCTGTCTGTTGAGCCTCCTGTGTCCAAATTGTAGATGCTTCGGTCTCCTTGGTAAGGATGGTTCTGAACCTGTTCGTTACTCCACCTTTCCAACTTTATCGCCCACAGAGGCGTCGGGCCATGGAAGTTTTGTTGTGGATTGGGATTCTGGGAAACCAGTGGAGGATTATAGGCTTCTGATTCCGAATCAGAATCTTCAGGAATTTTTTTTTTGCAAAATCATCATCTAAGGGGATTTCAGGATTCTCTTATGTATCATCGTCGAGCCATCCTCCATTTTCCTAATTGGGAAAGTACGGGTCTCCGGGTAGATGGAATCCAGCCATCGATAGATAAGAGATATAGAATATAATTAGTAATGATAGATTGCAAATACGAGTTTCTACGAGAGAAATTTATAGTTAAATGGTAATGAATTCTGTATGAGTTGTTCTAGGTACAAATATAACTACAAAGTGTACACTAATTATATATAGCTTTGGTATAATTGACCTTTGATTAAATGATCTTGCTCTAAATCCACAACCAAACAAGGAACAGGAAATGAAGCTAGATCACGTATTATAAGTCTATATAACTTTAATTAAATATAACTTTAATATACCCTTAATATTTATAGTTCTACCCACAATGTTTCTTTGTTTTCACATGTTTGTTATTAGCATATAGTGCCTAAAATACGCCTATAGTATTTTAACTTAATGTTATGTTCAAGAGTTTTTCTATATAGTTGGTAAGCTTTAGACATGCTGCAAAACTACCATCACTCCCAAACACATGTTGGTCATATCTCAAACTAATATAGTTGATCAGGCTATATTAATCTCAGATATGATTACATAACTTCCCAGGTTTTACTGCAGTATCCAACATCCAAATACTTGTAAGTTGTTATGACTGTGATACTGTACTTGCAGGTATAAGTGTTAGTATACTTCTTGTAAAAATATTTAAATTTTAAAAGTATACTTGTCGTCAGAGCTCTTTGCCCCAATGTATTTATAGTTTGTAAATATTTTATGGATTGATATACTGAGTTCACTATAAACAATGCTCTGATACCAATCTATCACACCCCCAAACCAGACGACGGAAACGTCTGAGGTGGATGACTTCATTTGTAGTATCACAAAACATACATTATAGTAATAAAAATACAAACAACCATTGCATTAATAAGTATAAGTTTTTACATGTGAACAATCAATGTATATTGTGTAACGCCCGCAGATCCGCGCTAGTCAATTTAGAGATAATAGGGGTCGAAAATGACTTTTTGACAAAAGATTATTTAGAATAAATAATCTTAACCAAGTTGTTGCATATGTCTCAAGGGTTCCATACATATAATGAACTCTGAAATCCGAGTTATAACGAAGAAGTTATGGCCCGTTGAAGTTTTTCGGCAAAACCAGCACGACACCGGGAGACATAAATAGTGAATTTACGATGGAGGACTTTTTAGTCTTTGTGATATAAAAAAAGTTGTCGTATACGTTAACCGAGAACATACAAAAAAAGAACGCCCAAATCTGACTTCGTATGAGGAAGTTATGAATTTTCTAAGATTTGGCATAACAGTGCACGACCTGAAACTCGAATTTTAGATCGAGCGGTTTTTGGCCTACGCGACCTAAATGAGAGTTCAAGATCTCTTTAATAGGAACTCAAGGATAAAAAGACAGACGGAAACGGAGTCCGCATGTAGAAGTTATGAATTTTATGCGGACATTTAACAATATAATCTCCTCCTACTGTTAAATCTAACATTGGTCGATAATTAGCTGACGGAGTGAAAATGAAAGTTGTATATCTTGTTTTTACCTACGCATGGATATAAAGAACGTCAGAAACGGAGCTCGTATGTGAAAGTTACGTGGTTTAGAAGTCGGCAATGTGCTGCTGCGAAAGGGGTGACGTGACACAATGTAGGCCACACACGTTTTGCCACCAGAAAGCTGACAAGTGGCACCGACTCGGCGAGTACTCAGCGAGTCCATCAGGAATTCAACCTATAAATAGGGGTGTCCGGTTCCTCCATTTCCCACACCTTTCCCCACTTATTTCTCTCTCTAAATTGTCTCTCTAACCCCCCCCCCCCCCCCCTAACCCCCTCCTAAGCCTAGGTAAACCCCCTAGCATCCGAAGGAAGCCTCAAGGCTCCCAAAGTCCCAAGAAAAAGGGTCTTTTAGTTCGGAAACGCTGCTCCAAGCGAAGTCCGGTTTTCTATAAAACCCGCTGTAAGTGAGCTACGCCTACGCTATTTTTAATATAGCTTTTATTTAATTATAGTAACGTTATTAGGAACTTATAATAAGTGGCTATTATTATGGGTTATATAAGTATTGTTTAATGCTTATATAATAGTAATAATAGTCAGACTATTAATTGGTCTTGGTGAATATTAGACTAAACTCTATTGGTAATGATACTAGGTTTTCTCCGAGGAAAATTGTGTTGAGAGTAACAAAGTGTTGTTCGAGTGCCGAGTCACCACCTTCTCAGGTGAGTGCATGGTCCCTTTCATCTTACATATAGATATGAAGTATTTTATACCAACTACGTGATATGTGTGCATATTATCTGTATAATTGCTATCTATGTTTGATGAACGATTTTATACAAGTTTTATATGATTTAAACTGTATATGTATTTATATCTACATAATATGTTGGGTAAAACATGGGTAGATGAAATATGAGTTGGATGATGAGTTGAGAGGTGATATAGACCATGAGGTAAGGGTGAGAGGTGGACAATGTGAGAAGCCTTGTTCCCAAATGTTAGCCTCGTCATCTAGCAGAGTATGGATGACAACCATGGGCTATTCTAGACAGTCCATTGGAACACTAGCAGGCTCGCAACCTGTACGTGTTGTGAACGATATGTTCACCCGGTGTACTCTAAACCTTGGGGATCATGCATATTTGATGCCTAAACCCTGGTGACTATGCAGACTTAGTGCCTAAACCTTGGCGATAATGCAGACTTGATGCCTAAACACTGGTGACCATGCAGACTTGGTACCTAAACCCTGGCAACTATGTAGACTTAGTGCCTATTGTGTAAACCGTGGCAACGATGGACTTCGTTCCAATTCCTTAGGATGATCCTTAGGAATAAATGAACGAGGAATAGCTGATTCTTAGGGTAAATCCTTAAGAGTAAAGAAGATAATAGGGATAGGTAATTGGATTGATTGTTTGATGTTTAAACATAATAATTATACTATTATGGGTTGAAAACCCTATTTACTCACCAGGTTTCCCAACCTGGCCCACTCAGTTTATTTATATCACAGGTGTTGATTGGAAGTCACATTACACTGAGAGATTAAGGAGATATAAATCACTAGTGATAATGAATGTAAGTTCTGTTTATGCTTATGTTTCTGTATTGACGATGACATCCCAAATGATTTAAAATGAATAAAAATATTTTTCTTCGGAAATTCTTTGATAACGTATTTATCATGTTTTACTGGGAACAAATTTCACAACATTTTTATTAAAAGAGGTACTCTGATTTTTATAAAGCATAAACAAAATTAGTCTTTTCTAGCCGTAAAAATGGAGATGTCACATATTGACACCAAAATAATTATACAAAAGAAGAAGACATGACTCAAAAAATAGCTCCATCTTCACAAAAGCTCGGGGAGTACCTGTCTACCGATTCCTTGAGAATACAATTAATTTGAAAATATAGTATCAACATAAAGTTGAGTGAGTGCATAAGTATTTATGTTTGAAAGTATGTTTCTGTTTCTTAAATATGTAAACTGCTCCAGAAAATCCTATATTTTCAGCTGTGTATGAAAAGTAGTTTTAATCACATAAGATCGTTTTCTTTCCAAACCAGTGTTCTGTATTTGTATTCTATTGTATAATCTATAAAAGTGAGTGTGCTTGGCTTCACCAGCTGTTACTGAATACTGTAATATTGTAACTATATTCTTGGTAAACTGGTACTTTGAAAATGTACTCATGTTTAGTTAATTATACACTAATCGTATTGTTAATATCTTTTTAATGAGTTATTATAACCATACTGAGACTAGATGGCCTGAAACAAGGCTTTGAAGGCGTCAAAACCGTTGATAACAACTATCACTCGTAGGCGTGTATGCCCAGCTGTAGCTAGCAGCCTGAGTGTAGGGTTGTCAATCCCCACATAGATCTATACACACTTGTCGCGATCCCCGACTGGAGATTCTGGTTATAATGTCAGCAATTTAACTATGTTGTTAAATAAACAAACAACCTGAATCTATTGACTCATAAAAAGCGTATAGACATTACGTGTATAACAGAAATGAAAACCCAATCATTCTGTAATAAATGATTTATAGTATGTTCTTGAATTAGTATTCTTAACATGTATTTGAAAGATGTATATCCTTGATTAGTTTAAAATAGAACCCTTGTTCTTGTAAGACGGTGTACTCTAGTATACTTGAATCGTGAATTAATGTTCTATGAATCATAGATTATACCTATTATAATTTATATGTACTTTTTGAATTGATACTAAATGTTCATGAATGCAACCCCTTGCTCGACATGTTACAAAGGGTAATGAAACTGAATGAAATAACCTTTATATTTATATACATATATAAATATATATAACTAAAACGACAGTCGAACTAATAACCGATACTCTAAACCCACATCCAGACAAGCAAAAGGAAATAAAGCGAGTTATCAGTCTTAAGCCTTTTAAATCTTATATATATATATATATATATATATATATATATATATATATATATATATATATATATATATATATATATATGACTTTTAGGAAAAATATAAGTTTATAAAATAATTTAAAGAGTTTAACATTTTGAAATACTTTTGATGACTTTATGTCATTTTAAATCAATTTGAAACCATTTGATTTGATGATAATTGAAATCCGTTTAGATGAGATATTTTGAAATCATTTTTTTGTAACACAAATTCTTGTGTTAGACTTGTATCCCCCCCCCCCCCTAAAACTATAAAAATTATGAAAATACGGGGGCATGAACTCACCTTTTGGAGGGTGATTCTATGGATGATTTGATATAGGATGTTTAGTTCCACAAGTGTAATCTCGTAGCAAAACAATTCCTAAATAGTGATTTATATAGCTTATTCGCAACCAATTAGCTAAAATAATCATAGGAATGATTACAAACTCGACTAATTTGTAATAAAACTTACAAATAGGAGTGTTAGATGCTAAAATACAAGCTGAATGGTGTTCACGGCTAGGAGAGGTGTTCACGGTCCAAGACTCATCAAGGGTTCACGGCCCTAAAAGTGTTCATGGCTAGGAGTTCTTGAAGGATGATGAACAGTTGACGATCCTAAGCATGTTCCTAAGAAGATTCAAGGGTTTTCTGATGCGTGTTCTTCGCATGTTCTTCGTGTTCTTTGTGAAGACTAGTGAAATCAAATGATTTTCAGCCTAGTATAAGAAGATTGAATGTTGTTCTAGAAATGACAATAAGATCAAGAAGTAATATCTGTTAGATCTTATGAAGAACTAGTGATTTAACACTTGAATACGATGATAAAGGATGAGTATAGCATGTTCTTGAGGAGAGAGGTTGTTCTCGCTTGATGATACTTGAGAGAAAAGGGTTGAAATCTCGAGTGAAAGTGAATAAATGAAGTGAAAATCAGCTAAAAAGTATATGTATGCGAGGGTTCACAGTCTGAGGGGTTCACGGCCGTGAACCTCGTATACGGTCCGAAGTCGACTGTGGCCGAGAAGTGTTTATGGCTGTGAGGTCGGTTAGAATGATCACAGCTGCAAAGGTTCGCGGTCCGAGGAGTTCACGACCGTCAACCTTTTACGGCCCAAGGTGTCCACGTCCGAAGGGAGAAGAAAGAAAAAGAATGCGAAGTTTCACGACTCTTATAATTCCCTTCTTGAACAAATAACACTCTAGAATACAAGGCATAAACACTTATAAAACATCATTCTAACTTATTTAAGATAATATAAGATTTAAGTTGACTTCAGTTGACCTAAGTTTGACTTTGGTTGACTAGGGTTGACTTTATATATAGAAAATAACGGGATGTTACTTTGGCACACCCCCTAAGAACATAAAACATCTAAATGAACTAGTCTACAATGTAAGTATGAACATCGGCCTTTATATTCAGTTCACTCTTAGCATGACACTGATACCAACTTATAACACCGTGATTTTTCACCTCTATTTTAAAGAAAACATTATTTAACAGATTTACGCAATGAAAGTCTTATTTTTTTATAAAGAAAACATCACTGATATTACTCTAAAAAACAACCCATCGAAAATTCAGAGTTGCAAACCAGTACCAAAACAAGTCTCAAACTGGTATCATCTCTAAATAACTAAAATAAAACTACCCCAAAAAAGTCCCAACCTCACCAAGCCATCCATATAGAGCTAGTAGTACCAATGCAAGCCACAACAAGAAGCACGAAACAAGTGTTACCATCAACAACAATGAGTCAATCCCAAGACATGGATAGGAAAATAAACATACTTTGTACAAGATATTTAGTCATGCCTTCAAAATATACACTGATTTTTATTAATATATAATGCTTATATTAATCTAGACATTCTTTTCATCAAAATAATTATTATTTATTATATTTATCCTCATAATTACTTTTAATGTCCCTCACTACATGGGTCTAAAGCATTGCTAACATCCCAAAGATATACCATGTTCACTACTAGCATGATCTGACGAACTAATGCACCAAATGGGGTGCGACTCCCACCCGTAACACTGTCTTGGATTCTTCGAGTTCACTACTCCGACTTTGCATGTACGAACATGATGCGTTCTTGCGCATGTGTGGTCAAATGGTACTTCCAAATGCATACCTGCACCCAAACGTGATGCTTGATCCGGTGTCTCCGAGTAGCCAACATCACTCCAGTTCCCGTACACCAAGTGCCCCAGAACTATGGTTCAAATGGTTACCTAGAAAACCACTTGAAATTGACTTGGCTTAAGATATTTTCTTCCAACGATATCCTTCCATCGCAATATCCACATACCTAAGTTTAGGTTTCTACCCTTTTACCTCTACTATATGTATTCCCCTTTACTTTAGTTAATTTTATAAATAATTAATCCACTAACATGGGGCATACATACACCTCACCAATATCATTATGTAATCATGCTTTTTTGTGATTATGATTAATCAAGACATATAACATCTCATATAATACATCAAAGATATATATATTCTCAAAATTACCACATAGCATCAAATTGAAGAATATAAAGACATACACCTTTTAACAAAAAACTTCTACCATGCAATTCCTAATTTCATTCAAGTATAACAAAAAAAATAACATGCAAACATCAATTTTAACAACATGAATAGCCTCATTACTAGCATGGCCCTATCACTCACTTTTGTATCAATTAATCATTTTAAGACTTCTAGCATACCAAAGACCTCCTAAATCAAGTGTTTATGTAAATACTTTACGATTACAAATTACATAATTCTCATACATTTAGTTTATATCATCACAAAAAACTAATTAGACTTAAAATATGTACAATAGTGTGTAATTTTCCATACTTGTGCCTAAACAACCACAAGAATTTGACTAGCCTCTAGTCCAAGTTATATGGAGCAATAAAAAGTAGAAAAGTACCTTCAAGCAAGCAATCTAGCACCCCTAAAACATTACACAAAGAGCTTATCAGAAATAGAATATAGAATAAAAATCAATTTTGTTTAGATGGAATCCACGTCATGGTAAAATAGGGTGCCACATCATGGTGTGAGCGCCTGTTGCGATCTTGGCCTGGTCAATTCTTATAGCCACATCGTCAAAATTAGGTGTCCACGACGTGGGGACTGACAGTTACAAAAATTGAAAACCGATTGACTGTCTTCTCCTACTTGATTTGGGTCTGATGAAAACCTCCTTTTAGATGATTTTAACTTTTCAGGACCATATCTAAGAGTCTAGAACAATTAGGACATGAATGAGACCAACCAACACACTAAAACCATGGATTTTGCATCATCCAAAGTTTCCTCTTGTGTATGGATTGAAGGAAATCAAAATGAACTGATGGAAAAGACTCTTACCATCTGGAAAATCCAGAAATCATCCCAAGAAGATGATAGCTAAGAGAAAATCTTCAAGAATACCATCAAGAATCCACCAAAAACACCAAGAACTTTGTTACTTGCTCACTTGCTTCTCATCCACACTTAAAAGAAGGAAAAGAATCCAAGAACACACTTCAAAGTAGAGAAAAGGCTGCAAAATAGGCTTTAATCCCGGATTCTAGGGTTAGGGTGGTTTAAATACTTCATAACTTTCAAATTCGGCCTCTTATGCTTGATAAAAATGACCCCATGACCCATGTATATAATCAAGTATCATTTTCTTGCACTTCAATTTCTCAAAGTTAATTTTAATGATGACAAAAGTAACATAACAACAACACGTAATGGAAAATTAACCTCGATAAAAGAATGGAAAATTTTGGGTCGTTACATATAGACAATATTGGGATATTTTTAGTGCTTATGTGATCGCTTTTGTGGAGGAATTTTACGCCAAACCTAGTTTTCTAGTAGGTTTCAACTCGTCTTTTATTACACTTATTCCAAAGGTTAAGATTCCTATTTTTATTAAATATTACCGTCCCATTAGTCTTATTAGATTGCAATCTAAAATTATTGCTAAGCTTTTAGCTAACCGTTTGGATCCATCTCTTAATGAAGTCATTGGGTTTGAGCAATCGGCTTTTCTAAAAGGTCTTCAGGTTTTGGATGGTCGGTTAATGGTTAATGAGCTTGTTGCATGGTATGAAAAGAAACAGGAGAAACTAATGATTTTTATGGTTGATTTTGAGATGGCATATGACTCAATCAACTGGGACTATATTGATTAGGTTCATAAGTTTTTTGGAGTTCCGTATTAGATGGATTTGTTGGATTTGTAGTACTTTTTCTAATGCTAGATCCTCAATTTTGTCAAATGGAAGCCCCACCGAAGAGTTTCAGTTGCATCGAGTACTACATCAAGATGATCCTATATCCCTGTTCTTATTTATTATTGCTATGGAGGGGCTTCAAGTAGCTATGGAATATAAAGTATCGACTAGTTCGTTTCGTATATTCCAGTAGATTCATACACCTTTTTCTATTTCTCATTTGTTTAATGTAGATGAAGCTCTTTTTTTGGGTGAATGGGATGAATCAAATATACGTAATCTCATTCTTATTTTTAGGTGTTTTTACCTCACTTTGGGTTTAAAATTAACCTTCTTAAATCTAATTTATATCGAGTTGATATTGGTGATCTCAAGGTTACTTATAAGGCTTCATTTACGGGTTGCTCTTTAGGGTCTTTCCCTTTCACTTATCTTGGTATTCCTGATGGGGATTCGATAATGAAAGTGAAAGGGTGGCAGATGATCATTAACAAGTTTCATAAAATGTTAAATTCTTGGAAAGTTAAGTTGCTTCCTATTAGTGGGCGTTTCACTATTATTAGATTAGTTTTAGGGAGTCTGAGGATTTATTTTGTGATGACTCGCAGTTCTAAGTCAATCAAAGTCAACCAAGTGAATGAAAGTCAACTTAGGACATGAATTTTGGGTTTATACTTTGTTTTTAGGGTTTTCGGTTTAGGACCGAAAACTCTATGATCTCGCTTTTTGAGTTTTCAGTTTGGGACCGAAAACTCTATGATCTCGGTGACACTGGACCGAAATCACTAGGTGATTTCGGTGGACTAGTGTGGGTTTTTGGTGGGAAAGAAAAGAAGAAAAGAGTTGACTTCGTGACATGAGGTTTCATCCTTTCCAACACAAAATCTTACCCAGCATGTATAAAGGCTATTATCCAATAAATAATAATGAAAAGATCACCTCACCCCCTCCTTCTTTATCTTCGGCCGAGAACTCCCCCAAACCCCCACCATCTTCAAAGTTCTTCATTTCCTCTCAAGAAACAAGTCCAAATCTTGCAAGGATTTATTTCTTCAATTTGGTTCTTATAATTTTTGGTAAGTATGCCTTGTTAATCTAGTGTTTCTACATACTTTCATGTTAGTTTCATCTCATTTACACACATTATCATGTGTTAAAATTCATAGGATAATACCATCTTTAAAGAGTTCATCAACCACCTTCAAGTGCTCTAGGCTTGAAGATCTTCACCATCACCTCTATCCAACCACAAACACACTCAAGGTGAGTTCTGTTGGAAGTGTGTCCAAGGTCATTAAATAGTTGGTGATATTTCGAATAATAGCAGGGTCCTCTTGGGTTGCCCTTAAGACTCAAAATTCAGCAGAACAAATAAGAGGAGTAATTAGTTTATTAATTATTATGGTTTAATAATTAATTAGAAACTAATTAGAAAACAATTTGGGTATTAACTAACAGTTTATTTAATAGAAGGGTTGAATGTGAGTTAATCAATAGTTAGTTAATCAGGAAGCATTCCAGAACCCTAGAATGATGGGGTTTGGACGAAAATTCCCTTTGGATAAAGGGAATTTTGTTCATAGCCTATCCCATCCCACATGGGTGGAAGGATAAAACCCTATGAGGTATCGAAGGCTATAAATAGGGGCATAGGGATTCATTCCTGCTTGCTCATTTTTGGCTTGAGTATTTGCCACCTTCTTTCTCCCTCATTGTGGAAGAACTTTCTTTTAGTTCATCTCTCCTAGTTCAATATTTGTTTCTACTCTTTTGAGTTCATTGGGTATGAACCAAGATAGGGATTCTAGTTTGGATCCTCATCATCCAAACAAGGTGGCACGCACAAGGAGTCAACCTCGAAGATCATTAGCTACTAAAGAGGTTAGTATTCTTCCTTGTATTTTCGGATTTCATAGGGTAGAAGTAATAGTATGAAGCCATATATCCATAGGTTACATGTACACTTAGGTAAACCGTTTTGTTGTTTTGATTCTCCCGCTGCCTTGTTCTTGAAGGTATTTGATGCATATATTACCCAACAGTGGTATCAGAGCCATTGGTTCATGGTTACCTTCACCCTAGATCCATGTTTTCAGAAAATATTGTTTTGGAACAAAATGATGAAAGGTTAATTGAAAAATTCATAATTTGATGAAAACCCTAATTCACGACGTGAAATAGTAGTTCACGACATGAACTTAGCAGATCAGCATTATCAATTTTAATCTTGCTTATTTTTTGAATTCAAGCTTTATCTTGCATGGATAACTACCTAATTGGATTAGATTTGGAAAATAAATAAATGTTATTTAAATGTGGTTATTTAAATTTGAATATTTATGGATAAATATTATTTAATCATGTTTTTGAATTTGAGTATTTATTTTAATATTATTTATAATTAATGATTATAAATTTGAATATTAACCCCTCATGTTTTACTAATTGTTACATTACATCCTTGTAATTAATTTGAATTAATAAATAGACAACTAAATTGAATGGTTTTAAATTTAACCCTTGTATATATGTAAGATCCATATCTATTATATGTATAAGAGAATTGCAATATGCCTCCTTGCATATTTTAAATATTGACATTGTCGGTCTTACCTAGACTAGGCGCATCCATTCTAATGTAGGGGTTTAAGGAGGTCTCTATGATTCCTAATGAGGTCGGTTTTTAATATGCTTTGCGCTTACCACCCTCACCGCCCTATTGCATTTTGAGAATGGAGTTACCGAAAGGGTTTGATAGTGATGATGGTCAATCTAAAAGTATACTAAATTCAAGCATAAAACAAGATCCCATTTTTTTTTTAAAATAAAAGTGAATCATATGTTATCCATAAAAATTGCACATTCTCCTTATAACTTGTTGATGGAGCTCGTGTGGTTAACCGGCACGTCAATTTGAGAGTATAGGTAGAGAATGATGTGACACTCGCGAATCTCAAGCGTAACTTGAGCCGGGGACCATGCAATTTTGTATGGGTGATTCACCATCTATTCAATGATTCGTGGCATCCTCGTCATTGAATTTGAGATGAACGTAATCCGAGATTAATGTAACACCCCAAATTATGGTATGTTATTTAAATATTTATTTTTTCAAATTTTCAAGAGGAACTCGACGAGTCAGTAGCCAGACTCGTCGAGTAGAGTCGGGATGTTGAGCACGTTTAAGTTGGCTACTCGGCGAGTCCATATTCTAGACTCGGCGAGTCCGCCAGTCTAGATGAAACCCTAATTTCAAGGGTTTGCACCCAATTTAAACAAATTTTTGGGACCCCAAGTCAGCCCCCATCACCCCCAGAGCATCCTTCTCGAACCCTAGAACTGTCTTAGCATCTTGTTTGTTTTGGTGTGATTCTTTGAAGATTTTGAGAGAAGAAGGAAGGTAGATCAAGAGAAGAAGAAGGAGATCCAAGATCTTTGTGGCATTTCAGAGTATAGTGAGGTATAACTCAACCCTTTTCTGTTTCTATGCTTTAATCCCCTTTGGAACGCCATTAAAGCTATTCTTGAACCATTTCTTGGCTTGGTAGTAGCCTAGAGGACTCATTGAGATGAATAGCCTTTGGATCTAGCTAGGTTTGAGTTCCAGAAGCTTAGATCTAGTACCTTTATGGAGCCATTTTGCATGAAAGCTCTAGATCTACTCTTATAGTGTGTTTTGAGCCTCAAAACCTTCATTTGATGTTATTTACACATAAAGTTGGAAACTTTACGTGTTAATCAAGCCCTAAGAACCCAGATCTATGAATGGAATGAACTTGTTTCAGGCAGAATCGAGTATATAGTGATTGCATGTATATGACTCGGCGAGTCGTTCTTCAGACTCGGTGAGTCGAGTCGCGAGTCCCCTGTTTTCCCCTTTTCGAGTTATGTTGAGTGGAGCCAGTGAGTGAGAGATGGACTCAGTGAGCTGGAGGTTAGACTCATTCATAAAAGAACTTGGTGAGTCTAAGGCAATCTTCATGCCTCAAAAACAGACTCGATGAGTTGTTCATACAACTCGGCGAGTCACAATCAGAGTGTTCATATGTTGAAGGAGGACTCGATGAGTTGTTCATACAACTCGGCGAGTCAGATGCAGATTGACTGAGTGTTAGTTTCGAAGAGGAACTCGTCAAGTCTATGCCAAACTCAACGAGTAGTAACTGGCTGAAGTAAGAAAGTGAGAGTAAGGACTCGACGAGTCAGGTCAACTGAATGTTGACTTTGACCGATAGGTTGACCTTGACCAAGGGTAAGATAGTCTTTTTACCCTCAGTATTATTATCAGTATTTGATTGAGGGTACTTATGTAAATTGTAGCCAGGGTGAAGTCGGAGCCGCAGCAGACAGATTCTGGAGCAGTTCTTTCAGCAGCTAGGTTACAAGGTGAGTTTCTTTCCAGTAACAACGGGTCTAAGGTCATAATACTTGTCCGTTTAATTAGTAGTAGTTTCCGGACTTCGGTCCGATGCAGTAGTTAGAATGTTTGATGCCTTCGTGGCTCAGACAGGTTTTGTGTGTTATGTGTTTCGGGTATGGCCCAGATCAGTATGTAGTCTATGTTGTTATGCTAGTTGATATGTGTATGCTATGTTATGTTCAGCAGTTCCGGACTTCGGTCCGATGCAGTCAGTTCCGGGCTTAGGCTCGATGCAGTTAGTTCCGGACTTCGGTCCGATGCAGTTATTTTCGGACTTCGGTCCGAGGCAGTTAGTTCCGGATTTCGATCCGATGCAGGGGCAGTGCCCTGGTTAGTTCCGGACTTCGGTCCAATGCAGTTTCTGGGCTTCGGCCCGATGCACTGGGCGGGGGCCCAGTAGTTGTTTATATGTTTGTTTGGTATGAGGTAGTTTGGGGGAGCTCACTAAGCTTTGTGCTTACAGTTTCAGTTTTGGTTTTAGGTACTTCCGCAAGTAAAGGGAAGTGCTCGGGATGATGGCATCGCGCACACCACAGCTTCAGCTTTATTCCTGGGAGTTTTGTTCAGATACTTAGACATGATTTGATATAGTTTTTGAAATGACATTTTATTATGTCTTTTGGGATACCCGACGTATGGTTTTTATTATATGACATTTAGTGTTATGACTTTTATTATATGTAAGAACAAAAATTTTTGGGTCGTGTTTTTGGGATGTTTCAATTAACATGTCGTTGATAGTCAACGAATCTCAAAGATCTAGGAATTTCATAATGATTGAAATTGACAAAGAGCTTTGTCTACCTAAATAACTTCATGGTGTGTTTACGACATCCCTTTACACATCATGAAGCCAAATATGGATCCTAGCCTTATTCTAGTAATTTGTTTTAGGGTAATTTCTAATTAAAGATTTGTATCAAACTAATTGGAATCTTAACATCCATATTTCAAATCCAAGTCTAAATGAACGTCTTAATCCATATAGTCAAAGAGTTTAAGCCTTTGCATGGCTAAAAACACCCCAAAGTCCAAATCTACCATTTTGACTCCATTAAGAAGAACATTAAGCACGCATGGTTGAGATAAACCCATCAAGCTATCACTTTTATATAGAAGGAACCTCAGAATAGCCAAGATCTATCATCCCAAGCTCCTAGAGTAGCCCATACTCCCACACATGGCTTAAAGGACCCAAAAATGCACAAATAAAGCCCTAAATAGATCTATCTTAAGGAACCATCAAGTTAGGAGCTTTATACCTCAAATGGATTGAAAATTTGGTGAGGATTCTCGATCTTCAAGCTCCAAGTCCACCAAAGCTTCACTTCCTTCAAGAGATCCAAAAACACCACAAGATCACACAATGGCTCACAAACACTGAAAATGAGGGCTAGAGTTTTGTTCATGGTGTTTGGAGATGTAGAGACTGACCATAAGAAGCTCCCAAAGAAACATAAGTTGACTAAATAGGGAACTGACCATAAGAAGATCCAAAAACACCACAAGATCACACAATGGCTCACAAACCGTATGCCCAGTATACTCCCACGTACGCCTAGCATATGTGGGTTCCTTCCCGTCCAACCATCGTGCTATTATGCCCAACATACTCACAGTGTACGCCCAATGTACTTGGATAGGGACCAAAATGAAAGGAATTTACAATGAAGGGCTGAAAGGGGAAAAAACCTGAAATGCAGTGTTACAATTCTCCCCCACCTAAATCATACTTCCTCCTTGAATTTTGCTGCCACAAATAACTTAGGGTAATGCTCCCTCATCTCGACCTCTGGCTCCAACGTCCATTATGTACCCTTGCGATGCTACTACTGCACCTTCACTAGCTCAAAAATCTTATTCCTCAAGGTTTTCTTCTTCTTGTCAAGGATGGAAATCGGTCTCTCAACATAATTCAGGCGATCATCCACTTGAATATCCTCTAATGGAACCACCACAAAATCATCAACCAAACATTTCCATAACTGAGGGATGTGAAACGTGCTATGGATTTGACTAAGCTCCTTAGGAAGATCCAAGCAATAAGCAACATGGCCCACCTGGGCCAAAATCTTAAAAGGACCAATGTACCTGGGGCCTAACTTGTCCCTCTTCCTAAATCCGATGACACCCACCTTCAAGAGAACCATATCCCAACATTGAACTCTAGATCTGATCACCGCTTGTTGGCATAGCTCTTCTACCGACTCTGTGATGTCCAAAGTTACTCCAAAACTGTTGAATCAATACAATGATCTTGAGTACCACTTCAGTACTCCCCATGACTCGCTGACCGATGTCATTCAACAAATCGGGGTCATGCACTTCCTCCCATAGATCAAATCATAAGGAGGTCGATCGATGATGGTGTGATAACTGTTGTTGTACGAAAACTCCAGCAAAGGTAGATTCGTATCCCAACTCCCACCAAAATCCAATACACATGCACGAAGCGTTACCTCCAAGTTCTAGATAGTCTGTTCACCTTATCTGTTAGTCTACGGGTGGAAATCCGTAATGAAGTGTAGACGAGTACCCAAATCCTCATGAAACCTCTTCCAAAACCTCGAAGTAAATCGGACATCCTTATTTGAAACCACTGAAACCAGCACCCCACATCCTGTCACAACCTCCCCGATGTAAATGTCCGCCAATTTCTCAGTAGAAATACTCTCCTGTATAGGAATGAAATTCACGCTCTTGGTCAATCAATCCATGATGACTCATATCGAATCCACTCCGCACGTTGTCTGTGGATATTTCGTGATGAAATCCATGGTGATCTCTTCTTATTTCCAAACAGGAATGTCTAACGGTTTCATATTTTCGTGAGTTCGCTGATACTCAACCTTGACTTTCCTGCAAGTCAAGCATCTCTCCATATACCAGGCTACATCTCGCTTCATACATGGTCACCAATAATTGGGACAGAGATCTCTATACATCTTTGTTGCTCCAGGATGGATAGACAACCTTGACTTGTGCACCTCCTCTATCATAACCTGACGTGCACTACCCTGATAAGGAACCCACGCCCTCCGATGGAGATTTAATACCCCCGGCTATCATAATCAAAGGAAGCCACCTCACCCACAATGTGCTCACTCTTTCGGTGCTCTTCCTTCATAGCCTTAACCTGAGCCTCTTGAATATGCTCCAAGAGTGGAGTAAACATTGTCATCCTCCAACACATAACCCTGGCCGAAGCCGCGACTGCCTTGCGACTGAGAGCATCGACCACCACATTGTCCTTCTCGAATAGTAAAGGATCATACAGTCATAACCCTTCACCACATCTAACCACCTACACTGCCTCATGTGCATATTCGGCTGATCCATCAAATACCTCAGGCTCTTGTGATCTTTGTAGATAGTACAATGGACTTGATAGAGGTAATGCCGCCAAATCTTAAAAGCGAGCACCATAACCCCCAACTCCAAATCATGCATAGGATAGGTTTCCTCATGAGCCTTCAGCTGCCTCGAAGCGTAACCAATAATGTGGCCCCTCTACATCAGAATTACACCCAAACCTGTGATCGACGCATCAAAATAAACCACAAAATCCTCAACAACCTCAGGCCGGGTCAAAATCGGTGCCTCACAAAATCTCTGCCTCAGGGTCTCAAAAGTTGTCTGGTGCTCAGACCCCTAGCAAAAAGAGACATCCTTCTTCATCAATCGAGTCATAGGAACCGTTATCTTGGAGAAATACTGGATGAATCTCCGATAGTAACCTGACGAGCCAGAAACTCCGAATCTCGGATGGAGACCTTACAACCTTCCATATCATCATTGTCTCGACCTTGGCTAGTTTGACCAGACTACCATTCTGTTTGACAAGGTTCCCTAGAAACTACACCTCACGTAACCACAACTGTCACTTAGAGAACTTCGCATACAGTCTCTCCTTCCTCGGAGTCTCTAATACCTCCCTCAGATGCTCCTAATGCAGCTCCTGAGTCTTGGAATAAACCAGGATGTCATTAATAAAAACAATCTTAGACCGATTCAACATAAGTCTGCATACGCGATTCATGAGATCCATGGATGTAGATGGAGCATTGGTGAACCTGAAGGGCATCACCACGTAATCATAATAACCATAACGAATTTGGAAGGCTGTATTTTGCACTTCATCCTCTCTGGCCCTCATATGATATATCCCGTACATAGATTGATCTTGGAAAATCAAGACGCACCCTGAAGCTAGTCAAACAAATCGTCAATCCTCCGGAATGGATAGCGGTCTTCACCGTTAGCCTATTCAACTCTCGGTAATCGATACACATCTGACGTGACCCGTCATTCTTCTTCATAAACAAGATCGGATCTCCCCAAGGTGAACTACTCAACTGAATGAATCCTTTGTCTAACAGCTCCTACAACTGTGTAGACAACTCCTGCATCTCTAGAGGTGCTAACCGATAAGGTGCTTTGGCTATTGAAGGCACACTGGGAACCAACTCAATCCAAAAATCCATTTGCCTCTTCGGAGGCACTCTAGGCAAGTCATCCAAGAACACATCCAGATAATCCCGAATAACTGGCACAACATTCAAAATTGGCTTACCCTTCTCCCAGGTATCCATGACATAGGCGACAAATCCAGAACAACCCAGCTGAAGATAATGCCTGACAGTAGCTCGTTGAACATAAAACTGGTCCGCGTTGAACACTCTCACCCTAGGACAACTAACACTCCTCCACTTGAGGTCCGCACACGTACCATTTGACGCTAACAATCAGTTATTTCCCAATTGGGGCTCAGCCAGTCTATCCCCACTATAACATTGTTCCCAGGAAACGGAATAGGAACCAAATCAATAGGACACCGCTTGCTGAAAAACTATAGGACATAACCCCAATGAACCATGGATACTCACACAGGACGATCATCAGCAATCTCAACCTCTAATGGAAAATCCAACTCCGCTGGAGCATCGATAAACCTCTTGTTGAGCACAAGATATACAAAAGATCGGGTAGCCAATCCATCCTTCTTCTTCACAAACAAGATCGACGCTCCCCAAGGCGAACTACTCAGCCGAATGAATCCTTTGTCTAACAGCTCCTGCAACTATGTAGACAACTCCTGCATCTCTACACACGCTAACCGATAAGGTGCTTTTGCTATTGAAGGCACACTGGGAACCAGCTCAATCCGAAACTCTACTTGCCTCTTCGGAGGCACTCTAGGCAAGTCATCCAAGAACACATCCAAATATTCCTGAATAACTGGCACAACATTCAAAATTGGATTACCCTTCTCCCGAGTATCCATGGCATAGGCGACAAATCCAGAACAACCCAACTGAAGATAACACCTGCAACTAGCAGGTGAACATAAAACTGGCCTGCGCTGAACACTCTCACCCCAGACAACTAACACTCCCCCACTTGGGGTCCACACACATACCATTGGATGCTAAAAATCAACCATTTCCCCATTGGGGCTCAGCCAGTCTATCCCCACTATAATATTGTTCCTAGGAAACAGAATAGGAACCAATTCAATAGGACACCGTTCGCTAGAATACTATAGGACACAACCCCAATGAACCATGGATACTCACACAGGATGATCATCAACAATCTCAATCTCTAATGGAAAATCCAGCTCCCATTGAGCATCGATAAACTTCTTGTTGAGCACAAGATATACAAAGATCGGGTAGCCACTGAATCAAACAATACCAAGGCCGAGATATCGTTTACTAGGAACGATAATAAAATAAAACGCACAAATATAAGTAGAAAATCAATATAAATAAAGATATAATAAGAAGATACATACCTGTCACAACAACAGGTGTTGCACGAGCCTCCTGGGCTGTGAGCAGAAAAGCCCTACTCCTCACAACAAACGCATCTGCCATGCCCTGGCAGCCATCAGTAATCCATAAAGTCGCTGGAGCGGGTGCTACCATCGGTCCTGTTGCTGCTAAACTCAAGAAATTGACCTTCTTATGGCCCCTCTGATTGCAATGGAAGCAAATCAGTTCAAATACCTGGGTGGTGGTGGTAGTAGTAGTGTAGTTCCTGCTGAAATGACATGTCTTTCCACACTTGAAGCGGCCAGAACCACCCACCCCACACGCCACATCTTGCGTCTTGCCGCACTTGCCACAGTGGCCCCGGCCCTGCAGGCCTGATGATCTTGAATCAAAAACCTTGGGCCTGTTACCCAAACCCTCTGAACCCTGAACCTGATCTGTTTTCCTCTTCCTCTCCATCTCTAAGTCAATCTCCCTCTCTTTATCGCTGCCTATCCTCTCCTCCAATGTCCTGCAACTGGATCAGATCACAAACTGTCTGATATCACTCCTCAACATCTCATGATATCTCACCTTCTTCATATCCTCGTCTACCACATATTGCGGAACCAATAATTCCCTCTCATGGAACATAGCAGTGATCTCTGCTACCGTCTCATTAGTTTGGTGAAGGTCCTGGAACTCCCTTGCCAACTGTTGGACCTAAATCACATGTGGGATCTCAGCCCGAAATCTTGTCACAAAATTCTCCCAAGTCATGGACTCAATCGCCTCGCCTCCCAAGGCATGCCTAACCTCCCCCCACCATTCTCGAGCTCTGTCTTTTAGAAGGCAGGATGCAAGTTGGACCTTCGCCTCCTCAAGAAAACGACTAAATTGGAAGGCGTTCCCAACGTTCACCAACCAACGCCGACTCATAATCAGGTTATGCTTCCCCAATAACTCTAGGGCTCCACATGCCCGAACTCACGTAAATTTAAAATGCAAGCTCCCATCATCGCCACCATCTTAGAATGAAAAGAGCCCAAACATTCATCCAAAATCTCTATGATAGCCTCCTTGACAGTGCCAAAGATCACAGGTGTCTGCTCAAGAATATTGTCGGTAATCTCTGATAAAAGGAACTCCCGCATCTGATCATCCAACTGTCTAGCTCCAGAGCCTAAACCTAAGCCCTCATGTCACACCCCCAAACCAGAACGGCGGAAACGTTTGGGGGCGGAGGACATCATAATCAGTATCATAACAGTTCATAGTAAGGAAAGTACACACCACCATAAATATAAAGGTTTCAAAATGTTTACATAATTGTATTTGTCACATGTTCAAAAGATAAATACATAAATATCTTTCAAAAGAATTAATTAACGTCAGAGCGTTAATCCCCAAAAGTTGGTTTCCAAACCTGCTTAGCGGTTCACTGAGAATACAAGTTATTTCAAAGAACAAGTGTCAACAATTAAGTTAGTGAGTTGATAAGCGGTTTTGAGAAATGTATCCCATTCCAAAGATCGTGCGTTTTCCAAGAAAATCTCTTATTTTTTTTATAAAAGTATGAAAATACATATGAATGTTAGTGTTGTGAATTATAAATAGTTGTACTTGGAAAATCCCTTATTTGCGTATTAGTGGATTGTTTTAGGTATAGGAAAATCCCTTATTTTCCTAAAGTAACAGGCAGTCTCTAAAATCGAAAATCGCAAGCAAGTGACATGCTTAAATGTTGAAGCATAGTTTTATATAATAAATCTATAAGAGGTTCGCACTTGGTAGATGAAGAATAGTTTTAATAGCTACTCGTTCATAAAATCAGAATACCATAATAATTGTCTACCCGGTGAGTTTTATAACCATACTAAACATAATATGCCTGCGGCGACGGTCTTCAGGCGTTGAAACGTTTATGACAAACTGTCACCCAAAGGACTGAAGCTAACAGTCAGAGCGCAGGATCATGACTTCCCGTATAGATCTATACACATTTGATACGCTCTCCAAACGGGAGACTCTCGTTATAATAGACAGGACTTTAAGTTGTACCTTTTCGCAAAAAGGTAGCGTTGAAGATGTAAATGTCTCACGGGTTCTCAACTAAACATGTATTTAAGGTGATAGTTTTGTATACAATGTTTATTCTCTTTTATAATGTTTGACTAAGCATAAATCTTAAGTTCTTTGAATGCATAAAATGGTTTAACAAGGATGACTACCCAGAATACTATGCATTTTGTATAAACCTAGTGCATGCAAGATATAACAAGAGTTTTCACGTTTTCACTCGGGATTAACCGGGTGTATACTTGTATTCTCCCCCGAAATGTATTAAAAGTACATTATAAAGTATTTGAAGGTGTATAAAAGGGGGTATGAACTCACTTGATTGAAGTGGTTGCTTTGAAGTAGTCGAGAGAAGAATCGAGCAGAACTTCGATAGGAAAAGCTGAAAACGCGAGAAAATCTCGAGATTCTCGGGACTCTCGGGAGTGTAGAACTTCCTTCAGGACTTGAGTGTGAAAATCGGGGCTTCGGGATGGCTTATCGAGGTAATTATGCAGAGTAACAGCACTTAGATAGAAAGAGATGAGCACCAAACCCGACACCCTTAAGCTTCTATTTATAGGGGAAGAAATTGGGTGACACGTCTTGGAAAAGGGTTTGCCACGTCGTGGTGGGCTTCCTTATCCTCTTCCATTTATTGGATTCCCTCAGTCACTTGCCGGGTCGGGACCAGCTGTGTCGCGTCGTGGCAGACCTGATAGCCTTGGATTTTGAGCTTTAAACTTGTAAAATTCGTAACTTTCGCGTACGAGCTCCGTTTTCGACGTTATTTTTATACACGCATAGGTAAGAATATACTCTACAACTCTCGTTTAGATTCCATCAGATAGTTTTGAATTTATTTTTAATAATACCTATTTAACAGGCCGGGTCTGGAAAAGCCCGTTAAAAATCCATAACTTCTTCATCCGGCGTCCGTTTTTGCCAGACTTTTTACCGTTGCGCTACTTTGGTTGAGACCTTAGATTCTCATTTTGGTTGTTTCGGCCAAAAGTCGCTCAATCTCTATTTCGAGTTTTTAGCTGTCTGCTGCTATATCCGGATCTTGGAAAAATCATAACTTCCTCATATGAAGTCAGATTTGGACGTTCTTTTTCTGTACGCTCATGGTTTAATGATATCTACAACTTTCATTTAGATACTTAAAGCTAAAAACTAATGTATTGAAACTTCGCATTTTTCGTTTAATCGGTGTTGCCGATTTTGTCGGAAATTGTAGAATGGTCATAATTTCTTCGTTATAACTCGGAGTTTAGTGTTCTTAGTATCTCTGTAAACTTTGACACGCATAGTAGGTAACCCAATAGAGAATTTTGTACATTTTATTATCGAAGTTAATTTCATTATTTCAAAAATGGTTACAATACTTGACTTTTTAGGTCATTACACAGAGTCAAAATATCGGGTTGTCACATCATCCCCCTGTTAGAGGGAATTTCGCCCCGAAATTTAATGTAAGAAAAATACTTGTGGATTAGGGAAAAAGATGTGGGTACTTGTGTTTCATTTGATCTTCGCGTTCCCAGGTGTATTCAGGTCTTCGCTTTGCATTCCGACGAACCTTCACGATGGGTATGCGACTTTGTTTAGTTCGTTTGATTTCCCTATCCATGATCTCGACAGGTTCTTCCACAAAGTTAAGATTTTCATTTAGTTCGATTTTGTCTAGTGGAATAACAAGAGTTTCGTCGGAAAAACACCTTTTCAGGTTAGATACGTGAAACGTTGGATGTACTTTGTTAAGCTCGATCGGAAGTTGAAGTCTATAAGCTACTGGACCAATCCTTGAAGTAATTTCGAAAGGTCCAATATACCTTGGATTTAGTTTTCCATGCTTCCCAAAGCACATCATGCCCTTCCAGGGTGAGACCTTTAGTAGAATGCGGTCATCAACCTGAAATTCGTCTTTTGTCGGCATAGCTCTTTTGCCTATCCCTTGAGGCTTTTAGACGTTCTCGAATTTGAACGATCTTTTCAGTTGTTTCTCTAATGATCTCCGGACCAGTGAGATTGCTATCAGGGACTAGACCTTTTGCCAACTGCATGTCGCCTACTTCCGCCTAGCATAGAGGTGATCTGCACTTACGGCCGTAAAGGGCTTCAAATGGAGCAGTCTTGATACTAGTATGATAATTGTTGTTATAAGAGAACTCGACTAATGGTAAATGAACATCCCATGCTTTACCAAAGTCGATTACATAAGCTCGCAACATGTCTTCTAGGGTTTGGATCATTCTCTCACTCTGTTCGTCTGTTTGCGGGTGTTAGGCTGTACTCATATCCAACCTTGTTCACATGGATTTTTGAAATGATTGCCAGAATCTGGAAGTGAATCTACTATCTCTGTCCGAGATTATAGACGTCGGCACTACATGTAGTCGCACGATCTCTCATATGTAGGTTCTCGTTAGCTTTTCCATCTTATCAGTTTCCTTGATCGGTAAGAAATGAGCAGACTTGGTTAGTCTGTCGACGATCACCCAAATGGTGTCCTGACCGCCTTGAGTCTTGGGTAGTTTTGTTATGAAGTCCATGGAAATTTTTTCCTATTTCCACTCAGGTATTTTGGGTTGATGGAGTAGGCCTGAGGGCTTCTGGTGTTCTACTTTTATCTTGGTGCAAGTTAAACACTTGCTCACATAGATAGCAATTTTTGCTTTCATGTTTAGCCACCAGTAGAGTTGTTTGAGATCCAGATATATCTTATCTGAACTTGGGTGTACGGAGTATGGGGTCTTGTGTGCTTCGTTCATAACTATCTCTCTAAACCCACCAAACTTTGGTGTCCAGATTCGGTCCATGAGGTAGCGCACTCCGTCACTCCTGATTTCTAGATTCTTGTCCATCCCTCTAAGGGTTTCACCTGTCACGTTTTCGGGTTTCAAGGCTTCTATTTGATCTTCCTTGATTTGTGTCGACAGATAAGAATGGATCGACATGGTTAATGACTTTACTCTTCGACCAGAGTACTCCTTACGACTAAGGGCATCAGCTACTACATTCGCCTTTCCCGGATGGTATCAAATCTCACATCCGTAGTCGTTGAGCAATTCGACCCAAAGTAGTTGTATCATGTTCAAATCCTTCTGGTCGAGTATGTGTTGGAGGCTCTTGTGGTCCGTAAATATGGTGCACTAGGTACCGTAAAGGTAGTGCCTCAAATTTTTAGAGCGAAGACCACAGCTCCAAGTTCTAAGTCATGCGTGGTGTAGTTGACTTCGTGTGTTTTCAGTTCTCGTGAAGCATACGCAATAACCTTTCCTCGCTGCATTAGCACACATCCCAACCCTTGGTTCGAAGCATCACAATACACCACAAAATCCTCGATCCCCTCTGGAAGAGAAAGAATGGGTGCACTACATAGGGCATGTTTCAGGGTTTGAAATGCAGCGTCTTGCTTTTCTCCCTAGTTGTAGGTCACACCTTTCTGGTTTTGGGACGTAAGAGGCTTTGCGATGCTGGAAAAGTTCTGAATGAACCTTCGATAATAACCAGCAAGGCCTAGAAATGGCGAATCTTCGTTGGTGTAGTTGGTGCAGACCAATTTTTGATAGCCTTGATCTTTGATGGGTCCATGTGGATTCCTTCTTCGCTGATCAAGTGACCTAGGAAGTCTACCTTCCTAATCCAAAACTCGCATTTAGAGAACTTCGCATAAAGTCTCTCAGCTCGTAATGTCTCTAAGACTTGTCTCAGGTTTTCGCCATGCTCTTCTTTACTCTTTGAATAAATGAGTATGTCGTCTATGAATACTATCACAAATTTATCCACGAATGGACGACACACTCGATTCATTAAGTCCATGAATAAGGCAGGGGCATTGGTTAGTCCGAACACTATCACTACAGACTCATAATGCTCGTATCTTGTTCGGAAGGCCGTCTTGGGAATATCACTCTCCAGGACTCGCAGCTGATGATATCCCGATCTCAGATCGATCTTGGAGAAGTAGTTGGCTCCTTGGAGTTGATCGAATAAGTCATCGATTCATGGTAGAGGATATCGGTCCTTTGCTGAGTAGCTCATTCAGTTGGTTGGATAGCTCTTGCATCTCTGCTGGGGCTAATCCATAGGGAACTTTGGCTACTGGGGTAGCTCCCGGAATCAGATCGATTCTGAATCCGACTTGTCTTGCTGGCGTTATTCCTGGAAGATCTTCGGGAAAAACATTGGGGAATTCGCATACGTATGGCACGCTCTTGATGTCCTAGACTTCGTGTTTCACATCCATGACATGTGCCAAAAACGCGTGACATTCCTTGCGTAGGCACTTCTGAGCTTGGATACATGAGATAATACGAAGAGTGGTACTGGGTTTGTCTCCATAGATTATGAGGGTTTCGCCGGTTGGCAGATTAAGGCGAACGGCCTTATCATAACATAAAATGTCCGCATGATGAGAACTCAGCCAGTCCATGCCAATGATAACATCGAAACTCTTAATCGAGACTGGCATGAGGTTGATTGGAAAGGGATTATCGTTTAGAGTTAGGGTAAAGTTTAAATATATCTCCCTAGTGCCTTATGTTTTACCATTGGCCATTTCTACTATAAACGGTTCACTTAATGATTGGGGTGTTTGTTTCAACAGGCTTTTAAAGTTATGACTCAGAAAACTCCTCTCCGCTCCACTATCAAACAAAATGCATGCATACGAGTTATTGAGAAGAAAGGTACCCATAACAACAGTGGGGTCTGTAACGGCTTCATCCTGTCCCATTGCGAATACTCGGACCCTTCCGTCGGTATCCCTGTTGTTTGCCTTCGGGCAGTCCTTGTGGTAGTGTCCCGTGGCTCCGCACTCAAAGCAGGCATGGCTTACACCGGCATTAGCAGTGGGGCGGCATGTTGGGCTGGCTCCCTGTAGAAGCGGACCGTATGTCCCTTATTATTGCACCTTGTGCATTTGAAGTCACTGGAGAGACCGTGATGGTGGAATCTGCATTGGTTGCACTTCGGAAATCCCCCACTGTAAGAACTTTTGGGTGCAGTGGTGGAAGGAATAGTAACAGCGAGAGCCGCTACCACCTGTTGTTTCTTGGGGTTCCCTTGTAGGGTTTGCCCCCTTCTCTTGTTCCAAGACCTTCCCTGGCCTTGTACCTCCTTTGATGGACCGGCAGTAGTTGCAACAGTACCTTGTTTGACCCCATGGTCGATGAGTTGTTGAGCCAAGCGCTTAGTGCTGTTGAAAGTGATAGGGTTGGAGGCCAAGACGTGACCTTGAATCTGGGGTGACAACCCCCAAATTTACCTTTCAACCTTTTTTGGTTCTAGGTTGACCATGGCAGGGCACAAGGCGGCAAGGTCGCTAAACCTGGCCGTGTAGGCTACTAAGTCAGCCCTAGTCATCTTCAGATTCCGAAGCTCTTGCTCTAGCTTTTGTACCTCACCCCTTGGGTAGTATTCTTCCACTAGTAGGACCTTTCAAGTCCTCCTAACTTAAGGCATTGGCGATGGTGAGAGTCACGGACTTCACATGGCTTTTCCACCAGGTGAGGGCGCGATCAGTGACGGTGCAAGTGGCGAACTTGACTTTGGTCGCTTCTTGGCAATAGCAGATCTCAAAGACCGTTAACCATTGTATTAGTGCAATGACTCCACCTGTGCCATTAAAAGTGTTTGGCTTTGCGTTGGAGAACTCCTTGTAAGCATATTCCCTTACTTGACCATGACCAATGCCATGGTTGGGATGTGTAGCACCTGGTTCCTGGTATGTAAGATTTATCTGAGTATTTTGTATTTTGGCCTTCGACTCGGCGAGTTGGAGGCCCGACTCGCCGAGTAGAGACGAGACTTGGGACGCGGTTAAGTTGGCGACTCGGCGAGTCCGCACTATCTGATGAAACCCCTCATTTCCAAGGGTTTGCACCCTATTTAAACGACCATTTGCGCCCGAACTCCGCCCCCTTCACCCTCAGAAGCTCTCCATACATTCTAGCCCTTGTTCTTGTGAGTTTGAAGCCTTTGTTGTGTTCTTTTGAAACTTTGGAGTGAGAAGGAGAGGAAATCAAGAAGAAGAAGAGGAGGTCAAGCACCTTTGAGCAATCTCAGAGTGTTCACTAAGCCAGAGGATTTCCGGAGTAGCAGCAACAGTAGACAGTCAGTTCCCGATCAGATCAGCAGCTACTTCGAGGTGAGTTACCTTCCAGTAGCGGTGGGTCTACGGCCACAATGCCGGCCCACCAGTAGGAGTCGTATGTTAGATGATTGTCTTTATGATATGATCTAGGTTTGCTACTACCTGATATGTTATATGCTAGCATGATATGTTATATGCTAGCATGATATGTTATATGTGATAGAAGTAGAGATCGGTTGTTAGGACCGAAGGGTAGTTCAGACACCCCAGAAATGTCTGACAGTATGTGATTATATGTTTGCATGTTGGCTTGTTATGTTATATGCGATAGAGGTAGTAGGAGGGGACCAGTCCCCGAGTTCGGTTGTTAGGACCGAAGGGTAGCCCAGACACCCCAGATATGTCTGATAATATGTTACGTATGATATATGTGAAAGTAGCAGTAGGGGGTGAAACAGTCCCCGAGGATCGGTTGTCAGGACCGACGGGTAGTCAGCACTCCAGAATAGCTTGACACGGGTAGTCAGCACCCCAGAATCGCTTGACACGGGTAGGACGGCACCCCAGAATGCCCGCACGGGTAGTCGGCACCCCAGAATGGCCGTACCGGGTAGTCAGGCACCCCAAAATAGCCTGGCAGTATGTATGTTATGTGTTTGTATGGTATGTGGTACGATGGGTGGGAACTCACTAAGCTTTGTGCTTACAGTTTACAGTTTTGGTTTCAGGTACCTCTTCATCAAAGGGTAAAGAGTTGGCGCGGTAGCGGCACATCATGCACACATACGGGTTTCCGCATTTACGAGATTTCTCTGGGATTTATACTTTGATATTTCGATTGGTTGTATGATTTGGCTTTTAGACATGGTTTACGTTGTGATGTGGTTTGATCAAACAATGTTTTTAATTATTAATGTTTTCTAAAGTAATGTTTTAAAAACGAAATTTTTGGACGAGAAGATTGGGTCGTTACAAGTTGGTATCAGAGCCCTAGTTTGAGGGATTCGGACACACCTTCGGGGGTGTCTGAACTCAAATCGAGGGATTAAAAGATTTTGAAAAAGAAAATGTTTTCCAAAAGGATAAGTAAAGTGTTTTAAGAAGGAACGAAGTGTGTGATGTGCGCGACCGGCCGAGCCCAAGTAAGTATTCCCCAAAGTACCCATACAAGCTTATGTTATGCTTATCAGCTTTTGTAGAACAGCATGCTAGGATAGGACTAAGGATCTAGGAGTGATGCCTTATGTGCCTGCTTTATATGTTTCAGCTGTATGAGAAATTGCATGCTAGTGTTGAGTAGACAACAAGTAGGATAGCCTGATTAGGTTATGCCCGATAGTATAAACTTAGCATTGTATGCTAGTACAAGTTCCTGTAAGCAGATAGAGTTGATTGAGATTGTTACCCCTGTCTGAATGCGGCTTGCTTCGTGCTTTGTGGGACTCTGAATAATGGGAGTTAGCCATTAGGTGAATACATGACGTCACATGTGATCAGGGTTGAATAATCTTAGAGTGTTAGATTTGATCCTATTGCGCAGCTCTTGTTTGAGTCCAACCATTGTAGGGACGAGTCTGTTACTCGAAGGATTATCTGAGCCTCATCACATATGATGGAATTTAGGTAATGAATAATTGGTATTATAAGGAGGCCTGCAACAGCTGAGGACTGGATGGAGTAGAGTCAGGGATTTCCCTAGGGCAAGCCTAGGATGATTATAGCGGAGGACAGCAATAGTGAAAGGGATCTGGCGGAGTCAAGGCAGTCCTTGAAGAAGGTACGGATAGATGTGGAAGGTAGTATGGGCCCGTACTACTGAAAGCAGAGGATCCGTACCCGAACCAAGGGAGGCCAAGATGAGACCAGGGAACTTGTAGTAGATGTGATCCCTCAATAAGTATTAGTATCGCTAATAATTGTTATTTATGTATTGCAGAATGGTGGTACTTCGATCGAGGCCGACAGATGGCGGTTTAGGAGAGGGGTCAGGTTCGGGATCAGGTTCCGAGCCGGTAGATAAGGGACTACGCGAGTTCATCACGTCACAGATCACCAGGGGTATCCTTGAGTCGACCCCCATTATCTTCGGGTCGATCAAGGAAGGGATCATCGAGTTGATGGAGGATCGCCTCAGGGCGTTCAGGAGTGACTTGCCATCTGGCCAGTCGGGATCTCGCACGCTGTCCTTTAAGGACTTCAGGGGCAGTGGTGCGCCGGATTTCCACGGGGTGAAAGACCCCATTGCTTCCAGGCGATGGATTGCGGACATCGAGTCTGCACAGTTGACTAGCTTCTACCCCGAGGGGTCGAAGGTGAGGTATGCAGCAGGGTGTTTACGAGACCGAGCTCGAGACTGGTGGGAGTCAGTGGGTGACTCGTTGGGAGCCTCAGCGATCGAGGCTATGACTTGGTTGGACTTTGTGACCAGGTTCAGGGCAAAGTTTGTGCCGGCTGTCGAGCTTCAGCAGCTGGCCAGGGAGTTTTTGGACATGAGACAGACGACGGAGACTGTGGTGGAGATCACCGCCAAGTTCTGGGAGAGGGAACTGTTGGTGCCCCAGTATGCGGGCGATGAGGACATGAGGAGGACCCGCTATCACGACATGCTCCGGGCTGATATCCGGGTGCACGTTAGTTTTTCAGCTTGCCCTACCTTGGACTCCATGATTGCCAGGGTGAGGGAGCGGGAGATACATTTGGACCATATCTGGAAACGGAAGTCAAAGGAGGGACAAACAGGAGGGCTTCGGGGAAGAAGCCCAAGGGATCAGATGGTAGGCCGAAAGTCCAGTCAGGACCGAGCCGTTGCAGGAAATGCGGCAGGCCTCATGAGGGGGCATGTAGACTGGGATCGTCAGGCTGCTATAAGTGCGGCAAGACGGGGAATTTTAGCAGGGATTGTACCGCCCCTGCACCTGTGTTACAGACATCGGAGTTGCTGTGTTTCCACTGCAACCAGAGAGGCCACAAGAAGGCCAATTGTCCCCAGTTGACAGCTACAACGTCAGTGAAGGCACCAGGACCAGCGACCCTGTGGATTACTGATGGCCGGCAGGGCAAGGCAGAGGATCCAGTGGTGCGGAGTCGGGCATCTCAGCTGACTACCGAGGAGGCACGCGCCGCACCCGATGTGGTGACAGGTATGATTCTTTCCCCTCTATTTTATTTTTATGATGTTATGATATTGATATGTGCTCGGTGTATATATATATATATATATATATATATATATATATATATATGTGTGTGTGTGTGTGTGTGTGTGTGTTAGGATCGTTCCATGTGAACGGTATCCCAGTTCAGGTGTTGTTCGACTCGGGTACTACCCGATCGTTTGTTTCTCTTGCGCTTAGCAAGAAGTTCACTGAGTCTTCGGGCATGTTGGATTGCCCTTTGGAGGTAGAGATTACTGATGAACGATCGGTGCGAGCGTCATCAGTGTTCAGGGATTGTGTTCTGAGGTTATTCGAGGAGCGCTTTGTGGTGGATTTGGTTCCCATTCCGTTGCGTGGGAACAAAGTGATTATAGGCATGGATTGGTTGAGCCCTAATGGGGGAGTGATAGATTGCGCACAACAGCTAGTACGGGTCAGGACCCCAGGTGGGGGAGAGTTAGTGATACATGGCGAGAGGCCACAGTGTGGACCCACAGTCTATTCGGCAGTGAGGGATAAACGATACCTCCAGCAGGGATGCACAGGGTATATTGCGTATAGTACGTGATGGATACCCAGGATGCGGGTAAGGCGACCGTTAGCGAGGTTCAAGTGGTGCGAGATTTCGCAGATGTATTTCCATAGGAGCTTCCTGGAATACCTCCGGAGTGACAGGTTGAGTTCAGGATTGACCTCGTTCCTGGTGCGGCTCCGATAGCCAAGGCACCGTATCGGTTGGCTACTCCTGATATGCAGGAGTTGTCTACACAGCTGCAGGAGCTGTTAGACAAGGGATTCATTCGACCGAGCAGTTCACCCTGGGGAGCCCCGATTCTGTTCGTGAAAAAGAAGGACGGTTCGCATAGAGTGTGTATAGATTACCGGGAGATGAACAAGGTAACGGTGAAGAACCGTTACCCACTCCCGAGGATTGATGATCTCTTTGACCAGCTTCAAGGAGCATCTTGGTTCTCCAAGATTGATTTGTGTTCGGGTTATCATCAGATGAGGGTCAGGGAGGAGGATACGCAGAAGACCGCGTTTCGGATGCGCTATGGCCATTATGAGTTCGTGGTGATGCTGTTTGGGCTCACCAATGCTCCTGCCGTGTTTATGGACCTCATGAACCGCGTGTGTAGACCGATGTTGGATCAGTCTGTGATAGTTTTCATTGACGACATCTTGGTTTATTCCAAGACACAGGAGGAGCATGAGGAGCATTTGAGAGAGGTAATGGAGACCCTGAAGAGGGAGATCTTGTATGCCAAGTTCTCCAAGTGTGAGTTTTGGTTGCGCGAGGTGCAATTTCTCGGACACCTTGTCAACCAGAACGGGATTCTGGTCGATCCGGCCAAGGTCGAGGCGTGATGAGGTGGGAGGTTCCGAAGTCTCCATCTAAGATTCGGAGTTTCCTAGGATTGGCAGGCTACTATCAGAGATTCATTCAGGATTTCTCCAAGATAGTCGTACCCCTGACGCAGCTGACGAAGAAAGTCGTGGTCTTTCGGTGGGGACCCGAGCAGCAGGCTGCGTTTGAGACACTGAGACAGAGATTGTGCGAGGCGCCAATCTTAGCCCTGCCATAGGGCGTAGAGGATTTTGTGGTTTACTGTGACGCGTCCATTTCAGGGTTAGGCGCGATACTGATGCAGAGGGGGCATGTCATTGCCTACGCTTCGAGGCAGCTCAAGCCTCACGAGGCGAACTACCCGACGCATGATTTGGAGTTAGGGGCGGTGGTTTTTGCCCTCAAGATTTGGCGGCATTACCTCTACGGGGTTCGATGTACCATCTACACTGACCACAAGAGTTTGAGGTACCTCATGGATCAGCCGAATCTGAACATGAGGCAGCGTCGGTGGTTGGACGTGGTGATGGATTATGATTGTGAGATCTTTTACCACCCAAGGAAGGCCAATGTGGTGGCCGATGCGATTAGCCGCAAGGCGGCGCCGATCAGGGATATTTGTATGAGGATGACTGTAGTGACTCCCCTGTTGGAGCAGATCCGGGAGGCTCAATAGGAGGCTATGAAGGAGGATCATCGGAAGAGTGAGCGAATAGTGGGTCAAGTCACCTCTTTCGATTATGATAGCCGAGGACTATTGACACTACACCGTAGGGTGTGGGTGCCATATCACGGAGGCGTGCGCCAGATCTTGATGGAGGAGGCGCATAAATCCCGATTCTCTATTCATCCAGGGGCGACAAAGATGTATAGGGATCTTCGTCTAGATTATTGGTGGCCCTGCATGAAGCGGGATGTGGCTTGGTACGTTGAGCGGTGCTTGACCTGCAGGAAGGTGAAGGCCGAACATCAGAGACCGCATGGCAAGATGCAGCCGTTGGACATCCCGTTGTGGAAATGGGAAGATATCCGTATGGATTTTATCACGAAGCTTCCCAGGACCGTGCGTGCAGTAGATTCGATTTGGGTCATCGTGGATCGATTGACCAAGAGTGCTCATTTTATTCCGATTCAGGAGAGCATATCGGCAGAGAAATTGGCCGACATCTATATTAGGGAGATTGTGGCATGGCACGGGGTGCCAGTATTGGTTATCTCGGACAGGGATGTGCGTTTTACTTCCAGGTTTTGGAAGAGGTTTCATGACGATTTGGGCACTCGTTTGCATTTCAGTACCGCTTTCACCCGCAGACAGATGTTCAGAGCGAGCGGACCATCCAGACTCTGGAGGATATGTTGCGAGCGTGCGTGCTAGACTTCGGTGGTAGCTGGGATACTTATCTTCCCTTGGCTGAGTTCTCGTACAACAACAGCTACCACGCGAGTATCGACCGCCCTCCATTCGAGATGTTGTGCGGACGGAGGTGCACGACCCCGATATGCTGGGGAGAGGTTGGTCAGAGGCTCATGGGGAGCACCGAAGTGGTGCTCAAGACGACCGAGAGGATCCAGCAGGTTCGGAGCAGGCTTCAGACTGCTCAGAGTCGATAGAAAAGTTACGCCGACAAGCGTCGATCCGACTTGGAGTTCCAAGTCGGGGATATGGTTCTCCTGAAGGTGTCGCCTTGGAAAGGCGTCATTCGATTCAGGAAGTGGTGCAAGTTGGGCCCGAGATTCATCGGACCGTTCAGGGTTGTAGCCCGGGTGGGCAAGGTGGCGTATAGGCTTGATCTGCCAGTCGAGCTCACCCAAATCCACAACACTTTCCATGTTTCTCAGCTGCGAAAGTGCCTAGTGGACGATTCGGCAGTAGTGCCGATAGAGGATATACAGGTTGATGACAGCCTGAATTACATTGAGCGCCTAGTCGCAATCCTCGACAGGAAGTCGAAGGATTTGAGGAACAAGCGAGTGGAGCTCGTGAAGGTGCAATGGCAGCACCGGAAGGGATCAGAGTGGACTTGGGAGCCGGTGGAAGAGATGATGGAGCATTACCCCGAGCTATTTCAGGATCGGGCAGCAGACTTCGAGGACGAAGTCTAAAATAAGTGGGAGAGATTTGTAGCACCTGGTTCCTGGTATGTAAGATTTATCTTAGTATTTTGTATTTTGGCCTTGGACTCGGCGAGTTGGAGGCCCGACTCGCCGAGTAGAGACGAGACTTGGGATGCGTTTAAGTTGGCGACTCGGCGAGTTCGCGCTGTCTGATGAAACCCTAATTTCCAAGGGTTTGCACCCTATTTAAACGACCATTTGCGCCCCAACTCCACCCCCTTCACCCTCAGAAGCTCTCCATACATTCTAGCCCTTGTTCTTGTGAGTTTGAAGCCTTTGGTGTGTTCTTTTGAAGCTTTGGAGTGAGAAGGAGAGGAAATCAAGAAGAAGAAGAGGATGTCAAGCACCTTTGAGCAATCTCAGAGTGTTCACTAAGCCAGAGGATTTCCGGAGTAGCAGCAACAGTAGACAGTCAGTTCCCGATCAGATCAGCAGCTACTTCGAGGTGAGTTACCTTCCAGTAGCGGTGGGTCTACGGCCACAATGCCGGCCCACCAGTAGGAGTCGTATGTTAGATGATTGTCTTTGTGATATAATCTAGGTTTGCTACTACCTGATATGTTATATGCTAGCATGATATGTTATATGTGATAGAAGTAGAGATCGGTTTGGTAGGACCGAAGGGTAGTTCAGACACCCCAGAAATGTCTAACAGTATCTGGTGATATGTTTGCATGCTGGCTTGTTATGTTATATGCGATAGAGGTAGTAGGAAGGGACCAGTCCCCGAGTTCGGTTGTTAGGACCGAAGGGTAGCCCAGACACCCCAGATATGTCTGATAATATGTTACGTATGATATATGTGTAAGTAGCAGTAGGGGTGAAACAGTCCCCGAGGATCGGTTGTCAGGACCGATGGGTAGTCAGCACCCCAGAATAGCTTGACACGGGTAGTCAGCACCCCAGAATGGCTTGACACGGGTAGGACGGCACCCCAGAATGGTCGCACGGGTAGTCGGCACCCCAGAATAGCCTGGCAGTATGTATGTTGTGTGTTTGTATTGTATGTGGTACGATGGGGGGGGGGACTCACTAAGCTTTGTGCTTACAGTTTACAGTTTTGGTTTCAGGTACCTCTTCATCAAAGGGGAAGGAGATGGCACGATAGCGGCACATCATGCACACACACTGGTTTCCGCATTTACGAGATTTCTCTGGGATTTATACTCTGATATTTCGATTGGTTGTATGATTTGGCTTTTAGACATGGTTTACGTTGTGATGTGGTTTGATCAAACAATGTTTTTAATTATTAATGTTTTCTAAAGTAATGTTTTAAAAACGAAATTTTTGGACCAGAAGATTGGGTCGTTACAGGATGATTCATGCTGCTTCTCGCCCCTCCATTTCCGTTGGAGTTTATTTGAGAGAGAGCAGTGGTTACTGCTATTGTGATAGCAACCTGTATCATGGCCAGATCATAAGTTAGTGGTGGAGGTGGTGTTGGTATCGTGCCCAGCCAGGGTCTTAGGTTTGGAAGAGAAGGCATCGTGCTGCCAAGAATTAAAAATGAAAGATCATTAGTTTTGGTGGTCGAGGGTTGAATGAGTTAGCTATCTTTAATAGTTTTAAAATTTTGGTTTGGACCACACCGGGCTTTGAGTTTCATTCACAAATAAAGTTTGGATAGCAATAGATAAACTCGTGAACTTGGAAAAAAACGCACAGAATTAACACACGAAAGAGATATGCCTTATATATATTAAACATATGGTTGTGTTACATCCAAAGTTATAACAAAATTGACCTTTCTAAAGGTCTCCGATTACAGGAAGTTAAAGAAAGTAAGACTTTTAGCCGATGGTCCTATTCTATATCAAAATTTGGGAGTTAGGCGTGCACTACTCGCGGCGCGGGTTGCGCTTGGAGCTCGATTCCGCATCCGATTGCTTGGCTCCCATGAGACGCCTGTTAAAGGCAGCTTGTTGCTCCCTTAAATCTCTCATTTCGGAGAGAGCTGCAGTCATTTTCTCTTAGAGAGAATTGGTGTGGAGTTGAGCATTCCCTAGTAGCATGTCAAGGCATCAGATATCAGCTGCACTATCCTCCATCCTCATGTCAACCTCATGAATTCGGGTTGCTTAGACTCCGAATTGATAAGCCTGATTGGCAAGTTTGCCTACCATAACTAGGAGTGCTCGATTAGCTAAACTTCCTCCGCTGACATCGTAGAAGTCCCGAAAAATACCATAAGGAGGGTGCAGTCCTTGCTGCTGGCTCCAATGATGGATGTGGCTTCCCCAGACGAGTGTTGGTCCTTGAAATCCCATCATGAAAGGAGGTCGAACAAATGGAGGTCGGACGGATGGCGGATTGATTACCTCGGGCTCTGAGGCTGAGGTATCTGAATCTTCCTCTTCATCGTCATCCATGGGTTCCTCCTCGGGGTCGTCTACAATCCATCCTTCATTACCTTGGTTGGGGTAGTAGGGGTCGCCGGGGTGATCAAATCCAGCCATTGAGTCTATACGAGAATAGGGTTAAGAATTGACTATAAGCTAAAGCTTGTAAAGTTTTACCCTTAAGTTTGACGGTTGAAGATATCCAATTACTCCCATAGTATTCTTAATGATATGCTCTTGGTAAGTTTTAAACTTGTTGTCCACTGCAGACACTCCCTATCATACGTTAGTCGGCTCTCAGACAAATATAGTTTATCAGGCTATATTCATCCCAGTTCCGATTACATATCCCAAGGCACACCTACACTGCACAATTTATTTATAATACTTCTATATTGATCTATTTATGACATTGCTATTAATATGAAATGAATGCATGCTAACTTTACAAAAATTAAATAAATTTAATTTTTAAAAGTATGACTCTTACTCAGAGTGTTTTTGCCCAGTTGTGTTTATAGTTGTATACCAAAAATGGTTTTGATATACTTAATTCACTATAAACAATGCTCTGATACCAATTTGTCACACCCCCAAACCAGAACGGCGGAAACGTTCGGGGGCGGAGGACGTCATATTCAGTATCATAACAGTTCATAGTAAGGAAAGTACACACCACCATACATATAAAAGTTTCAAAATGTTTACATAATTGTATTTGTTACATGTTTAAAAGATAAATACATAAACATCTTTCAAAAGAAGTAATTAACGTCAGAGCGTTAATCCCCAAAAGTTGGTTTCCAAACCTACTTAGCGGTTCCCTGAGAATACAAGTTATTTCAAAGAAAAAGTGTCAACAATTAAGTTCGTGAGTTCATAAGCGGTTTTGAGAAATGTATGTCATTCCAAAGTTCATGCGTTTTCCAAAAAAATCCCTTATCTTCTTATAAAAGTATGAATTGCATATGAATGTTCGTGTTGTGAATTATAAATAGTTGCACTAGGAAAATCCCTTATTTTCCTATTAGTGGATTGTTTTAGGTACAGGAAAACCCTTATTTTCCTAAAGTAACAGGCAGTCTCTAAGACCGAAAATCGCAAGCAACTGACATGCTTACATGTTGAAGCATAGTTTTATATAATAAATCTATAAGAGGTTCGCACTTGTTAGATGAAGAATAGTTTTAATAGCTACTCGTTCATAAAATCACAATACCATAATAATTGTCTACCCGGTGAGTTTTATAACCATACTAAACATAATATGCTTGCGACGACGGTCTTCATGCGTCGAAACATTTATGACAAACTGTCACCCAAAGGACTGTAGCTAACAGTCAGGGCGTGGGATCATGACTTCCCGTATAGATCTATACACATTTGACACGTAGACAGAACTTTAAGTTTTACCTTTTCGCAAAAAGGTAGCGTTGAAGATGTAAATGTCTCACGGGTTCTCAATTAAGTCTGTATTTAAGGTGATAGTTTTGTATACAATTTTTATTCTATTTCACAATGTTTGACTAATCATAAATCTTAAGTTCTTTGAATGCATAAAATGGTTTAACAAGGATGGCTACCCAGAATACTATGCATTTTGTATAAACCTAGTGCATGCAAGATATAACAAGAGTTTTCACGCTCTCACTCGGGATTAACCGGGTGTTTACTTGTATTCTCCCCCGAAATGTATTAAAAGTACATTATAAAGTATTTGAAGGTGTATAAAAGGGGGTATGAACTCACTTGATTGAAGTGGTTGCTTTGAAGTAGTCGAGAGAAGAATCAAGCAGAACTTCGACAGGAAAAGCTGAAAACGCAGGAAAATCTCGGGATTCTCGGGACTCTCGGGAGTGTAGAACTTCCTTCGGGACTTGAGTGTGAAAACCGGGGCTTCGGGATGGCTTATCGAGGTAATTACGCAGAGTAACAACACTTAGATGGAAAGAGATGAGCACCAAACCCGGCACTCTTAAGCTTATTTTTATAGGGGAAGAATTTGGGTGCCACATCATGGCAAAGGGTTGGCCACGTCGTGGTGGGCTGCCTTATCCTCTTCCATTGATTGGATGCCCTCAGTCACTTGTCGGGTCGTGGCCAGCTGTGTCGCGTCGTGGCAGACCTGACAGCCTCGGATTTTGAGCTTTAAACTTGTAAAATCCGTAACTTTCGCGTACGAGCTACGTTTTCGATGTTCTTTATATGTACGCGTAGGTGAGAATATACTCTACAACTCTCGTTTAGACTCCGTTGGCTAGTTTTGAATTTATTTTTAATAATACCTATTTAACAGGCCGGGACTGGAAAAGCCCGTTAAAAATCCATAACTTCTTCATCTGACGTCCGTTTTTGACAAACTTTTTACCGTTGTGCTACTTTGGTTGAGACCTTCGATTCTCATTTAGGTTGTTTCGGCCAAAAGTCTCTCGATCTCTATTTCGAGTTTTTAGTTGTCTACTGCTATATTCGGATCTTAGAAAAATCATAACTTCCTTATACGAAGTCAGATTTGGACATTCTTTTTATGTACGCTCACGGTTTAATGATATCTACAACTTTCATTTAGATACTTAAGGCTAAAAACTATTATATTGAAACTTCGCGTTTTTCGTTTAATCGGTGTTGCCGGTTTTGTCGGAAATCTTAGAATGGTCATAACTTCTTCGTTATAACTCGGATTTTAGTGTTCTTAGTATTTCTATAAACCTTGACACAATATCTAGCATAGTAGGTAACCCAATAGAGACTTTTGTACATTTTATTTTCAAAGTTAATTTGATTATTTCAAAAGTGGTTACAATACTTGACTTTTTAGGTCATTACATAGAGTCGAAATATCGGGTTGTCACACCTTACTAGCACCAAAACCACTATCGGATTCTCCTCGAGTGACCACCATACTGAAAATAGAACATTCAAACCATGAAAACACATAGATATATAATTATCAAGGAATCCCATACTCTACAAGTTTCCTGGTACCTTCGCAGTTTTCCTTAACTCGAGTACAGATCCTTTGCTTCCAATAGTATGGGCCCATACTACCTTCCGCATATATCTATACTTTCCTCAAGGATCTCCCTGAATCCTCCAAGCTACTTCCATATCCACACATACAACCCTCAACAAGACAATGCTCCTAGCACCGAGTCTCTTCCTAGGTTTTCCTAGGTCAACCCCCACACTACTCTCCACCATTAGCTGCATAAGGAACTCCCCCTAACACCTCCTAACTAGATCACGAATACAATTACATATCACCGACACCAGATAATTCTTCAAGTGAAAGGTCTCACACTACAATGGTTGGAATCAAACAAGAGCTACACAATAGAGTTAAAACCTAACCTTCTAAAATTATTTAGTCTCAATAATATGTAAGTTAGCATATTCACTTATTAGTTAGTTGAAGTTAATGGGAACTCCTAAAGGCATAAAGCAAGCAACATTCAAGCATCGAGCAATCGGAAACAAGTATAATCTAATCAGGCAACTGACCGATCAGTAGTAACATGCAAATCTACAAGCTCATATAGTAGGCATACAAATGCATCTCTCCTAGGACTCTATCATGCAATTCCGAGCAGATCCTTAGCCTTAATCTACCATGGGATTCAGATGTTCACAGTTCAAATCATAACACAAAACATGTATGGGTATTTTCTTAAAACTTACTTAAGCTTTGTTGATTGCATGCACCACACCCCTATCTTTCATTGGAAAATTCTTTTTATAAAACATTCTTTTATCAAAATCTACCAAAGCCTCAGTTTGAGTTCAGACACATCCGAGAGTATGCGTGAATCCCTCAAACCAAGGCTCTGATACCAACTTGTAACGTCCCAAAACTTAAGACCAAAAATTACATTTTTATAATAGTAAAACCATCATCCAAAACATTATCATAAAACCATAATGAAATCAGATTATGTCAATATTCATCCAAATACATCATAGTCAAATAAAATCTAAAACAATATGGTGTGTGCGATGCGATCATCCCGAGCTCTTCCCCTTCGATCCGAAAGTACTTGAAACATAAACTGAAAACCATAAGCATGAAGCTTAGTGAGTTCCCCAAGATACCTCATACTATACATATCAAACATACGATGGGTCATGCCCAACACCCATCGGGCTCCACCTGGCATCGAGCCCCGCTCGGAACATATGTGCCGATAATATGAGATGGGATATGCCTTATCACATTCATCAGGTCCCGCCTGGCATCGGTCCTCGCCCGGTATTCATACAGACACAAAAAAAAACATGCAAGAATTACTAAGATAAATAGCATACAACACATTCATTAGACCCCGCGTTGCATCGGACCCCACCCGATATACATATCACATAACATACATGCAAGAGTCACACCGACAACTAGCATCCAAATCATAATAAACCATAGGTCGGCATTGGTGCCTCTGACTCGCCAACCATAGTGAGGAAACTCACCTCAAGATGCTGAATATCTCAGATAAAGGCTCAGACCTATAAGCTATCTAGAAAATCCCCGTGCTAACACCATCAAATAATACCCAAGTAATAATAATTGCTCCATAACCTATAACTGGAATCCTAGTCTAATTGTCCATCACTTAGGGTAAAAGATCATTTTACCCTTTCCTTACATGGCCCAAAATCCGAGGCCCAACTCAATAGCACTAAAAAGCCCAATATTGCCTAAAGCTCTAAAAGACTCTCAAACCCATTATGGGCCCAAACACAAGAAGGCCTAGATCCCAACAATGGCCTAAAGTCAGATGGGCTGATGATTCAACAAGGCCCAAACTCAACTAGTCTGAAAAAGGCCTAAATTCGTAAAATCCCAATCCATGCATGGTACGTTGCGCGTACCAGACATACGCCCGGTGTACTAGGTTTCATGCATGGTTACAGACACGAGCATGTATGCGTAGTGTATTCTTGAGTACACCCAACGTACATACCTATTAAGCACTTTTTCCTTAAGTGCTTAATATGTGCATTGCAACATCCAAATATCAGATCCAAGTCTAAATGAATGTCTTAATCCATAAAGTCGAAGACTTTAAGCTTTTGCATGGCTAAAAACACCCCCAAATTCCAAATCTAGCATTTTAACTCCATTAAGAAGAACATCAACCTTACATGGTTGAGCTAAACCGATCAAGCTATCATTTTTATGTACAAGGGACCTCAGAAGAGCCAAAATATATCATCCTAAGCTTCTGGAGTAAACCATACTCCCAAGAATGGTTTAAAGGACCCAAAAATGCACAAATAAATCCCTAAACTAGATCTATCATAAGGAACCATAAAGTTAGGAGCTTTATATGTCAAATGGCTTTCAAAGTTGATGCGGATTCTCGATCTTCAAGCTCCAAGTCCACTAAATCTTCACCACCAAGCTTCACTTCCTTCAAGAGACCCAAAAACACCACAAGATCACACAATTCCTCACAAACACTCAAATGAGGGCTAGGATTCGTTCTTGGGGTTTGGAGAAGTGGAGGATGACCATAAGAAGCTCCCAAATCAACACAAATTGATTAAATATGGCACAAACCCTAAAAATGAGGGTTTGTCCCTGATGAACGTACGTAGGTGCCTCTGCCTCCAACCATCGAACCAGTACACCCAACGTACTCACAGAGTACGCCTAACATACTCGACTAAGTACCAAAATGAAAGGAATTTACAATTGAATGGCTAAAGGGGAAAAACCTAAAATGCAGTGTTATAGACTGTCGACGATTTTGAAGGGGCTTTTGAAAACGGAAGCAACATAAAATGGAGATGGTGGTGAACTGATTGCTTATTGCATCGGTGGTCTTGACGAATGGTGGTGCAAGAAACAGATGAGTTTAAAGCCTTTTAGCCACAGTCGACGAGAGAAACACGTATCCAAAGAAGTGAAGTAGATGTCGATGAATAGATAATAATGGAGCCAAATTGATGAACAGTCTCTAGCTCAGTCAGGTGTTGTTCATAAGCCAACTCCCTTTTAATTGTGTACATAATTAATAAATAATAATAAGTGATCTTGATGGAATGGAGACAGAATAACAACATATTTGATGTCCTTATTGGGCGGGCTAAAGACATATGAGAAGGAACATATGGTGTTTATTCTTTGGGTGGAGTTGGATGCTATGGATGGATTCCTGGTATGTTTAATGTTAAAGTATTGCATGTTTTAATTTGTACATCATGTTATTTTTCTTTATGGGAAAGTTTGTTGATAGGATGCAATGGACAAAGCAATAAAAAACAAAGTTGCTAAAGTTGTTGTTCTTGCCATAGATGTCATGTTTCAAGAAAACCCCACGCGTCTACCAAAGAAGGTCGGGCATCCCAACATTTATATGCTTCCATTCTATTTGTTTCTAATTTTGATTGTTTTGCTTTTGCTTTCCGGTTTGTTAATTGCAGCTATGAACATACAAATTCCAAAGAGAAGTGAGAACCATTGTCGATTTTCAATGTGATTTCTTATAATTGTATACACAACTGAACTTTTTCTTACAGTTTATTAAATATATGTGAATTGATTTTATATGAAGAATAGACGATAATAGAAGGGAATAGGGTTCTTACATTAAATATATGGGAAAGGTGCATGCCTACTGGGTTTAAAGGCGATGGTGTCAAAAGTTGTGAACGTAATCAATTGATGTTTTATTTATTTGAGAAATTGTTATGTAAATATTATTCATAGAAGAAAAATTTACGATTTTGCCCTTGAGTGATTTATTTTTGCGGTAACTTATTTTTTAATATGTTTTTTTAATACTTAATTTTTTATTGTACTTACATACAAAATATAAAAAATTCATATGGACATTCATTACATGATCAAGGAATTTAGTAACACATTTCGTTACCTTTCATATTTAATTCCTTTCATCATTCCACCGTAAGTAAAATTTCATTTTTGTCCTTCTAATTATGTATGTGGTGCACAGGTAAGAGGGTTGTTCAAAGAAAATCTGCATGGACTGACGTTTGGATCATTTTATTGGTGTTAGGTTCGATCGTTGGTGGAGCATATCGTATCTGAAAATATAGATTGAGGGTAAGTCACCAAAGTGTAAAAAATAGCAAACACACTTTGCTTTCACTAATTTTCTTATCATTATTATTATATTTTGTTAGATTTTCAATGAACAAAAGTTGAAAGTAGAATTATGCAAATAGAGAGATAAATGAAAGTACGAGGCTAGGAAAATTTGATGGGGCTATATGGTTAATGGTTGTCATATCAAATCTTTATTATTATTATTATTATTATTATTATTATTATTATTATTATTACAAGTTTGAACCAATGTACATGTGATCGGTCAAATTTATATTTTAATAACGCATTTTCATAGTTACAAGTTTACAGTTCAACTCAAAGTAACTTCAATCGATACATTGGATATCAATGTAGCATCGTAACGAGTTGTTTCTCTCTTTTTTTTTTTAATTAGCTTTTGTTGTTAATTTCTTAATTACTAATTAATATGTGTATTTTAATGATCTGCAGCCTTTTGTATAAAAAAGAGTCATGATATCAAAAAGCATTTTCAATTTCCTAGAAATGTATGTGTTATAATTAGTACATTCATAGCTTTATTGAGGTATTTTTTTTTATATTTTAACTTTTATTATTAATTTTTTTTTTCAGATGTTAAGTGTTGAATGGATAAATATGTTTTAAAAAATATATAGATAACAGATTACGGATGGAGTCAGGGGAGGAAAAAACGTATTGGGGCATCCGGACCATGTATAAGGTGGGAAAGCTGTTACTCTACACTCTCAACTGTATCACAAATCGAGTGTCAATTCCAAAGGTAATTACTAGCAACATTGTTTTATATGAATGTACTCAGGTTGGATGATACTTTTTTAAATGGGTTTGTTGACAGTGTGTCTGAATCTCTCAAACCAAGGCTCTGATACCAACTTCTAACATCCTGAAAATACCGAGTAAAATATTCATTTAAATAAGTCAAAATCATTCATTCATTATCCCAAAAGATGATCATAATAAAACTGTTCTCAAAAGATCAGAGTAAAATCATAAATAATCAATGCGGAATAACTCTTCAGGGGATGCAGTACATCAAGTCTGGTCTTTCCTTTTGAAAACAGAAGTACCTAAAACATTTTAAACATAAACCATAAGCATAAAGCTTAGTGAGCTCCCCAAGGTACCACATACCATACATATACATCATACATACATATCATACTAAAACAAGTAACAGGTCAATTTCACCTCTGAGTCCCTTCCGACTCCTTCGGTATCTTTCTACCGATACGAGTCTATTTCACCCCCTACAACAAAGCATACAGTCATACTAACAAGAGTCACAAAGACAGATAGCACATATAGGCATATCAGTAAGTGTCACAAAGACCACTACTGTAACTCCCTAATCTGTTTTTGTCTCAATCAGATTTGTTTGATGGTGCGCAATCCCTATCAAACGGATGATGCCAGATCAAAATAGATGAGAAAGAGAAGAAGAATAATATGAATCTTGTGATGTATTAAAAGATATGAGTGATGCTCCTTACACAAGATTCTCTCTCACACTCACTATTCTTCTCTCTAACTTTCTCTCTCTATAATATGCTCTCCTTCTCTATCCTTTCACTCCTCACATGCACTCCTCTATTTATAGCACTCCCAGCAGTACATGAGTGTACAGACGCACATGAGTGTACGGCCGTACACAGCCACACAACAAGCTACAAACACTACTACACTATAGAAAAATACAGTTGTCTAGAAAAGCAAAGTATAAACCATAATTTTAGACCCAACAATCTCCCCCTTGGTTTATAACTTTCTTTTCTAATTGACCCAACAAACTCCCCCTAAAAAGTAGCTGGCTTTACTTGTTAATCTTCATTGGGAGCTTGGCTTCAGCATTAATCTTCAAATTCTTTACAACTTCAAGATGAACTTGATGAATCTTCAACGAGTTACTTCATTTTGAGCAGTTGGGATTTTCTGCAGAATTAGACATTGAACGCACATTGGGTGGGGAGGCTTCTTGATAAGATTCTATAAATATAGCGCTTTCAGCTTGAGAATCTTCAGATAGAACATCAGAGAGAACAAATATTCTGGATCACTTCAGCAGGTTCATAGATAGCAGCAAATTGATTGAGGAGGCTTCAATGCAATCTGTCACATAATCTTCAAGTACAGCTTGACCTTGCTTCTGGGGTTAACGGATTGAATGTTGAAAGAATAATCTTCATTTCTTACTCCTTTGAATGAGAATTCTTCGATGCTCACGGATGAAGTCTCGGCTCAGAACATCTCGATACACTCTCCATGAGTCTCATCTACATCTGAATTCCCTTTTCAAGACAAAACAAAACTAAAAGAAAACTTAGCACACAATATTTTTGGATTTTTTATATTTTCTGAAAAAAAAAAAAAAAAACATGGAAAATTGGCTATGGAGATTCCGTGCGGTCAGAAATTAATACAGACACAAAGGGCTTAGCCGCCTTTGGACAAGGACCCTTGGACCATTTACCCGGCCTCTCTATCCAGCTTTTTTCCTTCAACTCAAGTGAATTGGTTTCGAGAGCATTCCGCCACTTTTTGGCGACTTTCACTTTCAACCCGAACAGAAACAAAAATATTTTTGGATTTTTGATTATTTTTAACAAGAAATAAAACATAAATAACAATATTTTTGGATTTTTAATTTTTCTGATATTTGTTTGATTTTTGAAATTTTTAATTCTCCCCCTAAATTTGTGCATAGAGGAAAATTATGAACAAATTTAACAAAAAAAAACAAAAATATTTGGGATCAAAGTTGTGAGACAGTCTTAACTTTGTTTATCAGTACCTTTACCTTCATGAATAGATCTGGTTAATTGTCGGTATTGTGGTCCACTTAAATACGAAGGATATTGACAAATTTTTCTAAATATACCATTTAGCTGATGACGACCACAGGTATTGTTGTCCACTTAAGTTAAGCAGCGAGATATACAGACAATCCCTAAATGGTTCAATTTTAGATGCACTAGAACGTGTTCCCTACTTCCCGATATACCCTGATTATCAAGAACTTCCAAAGAACTCCTTACTTTAGGTGAATAGACAATTATTAAGGAGGAATTCAGATTTAGAAATAGGTGCATATGTTGTGTCCCAGGTCGGATCGCTTTCAATCACACAGAGGGGACAACATATGACTAACAGAGATAGAGGGATTGAGAGGTAGAATATTGCATATGTTGTGTTCCAAGTTGGATCATTTCAATCACACAGAGGAGAAAGCATATGACTAACAGATAGAAAGAATTTCATAGATAAGGAGGTGCGTAGAAATAGAGTTGTATATGTTGCAATCCAGGTCCGATCTCTTCCAATCACGTAGAGGAAGCAACATATGACTGACATATAGAAAGCAAGAAAATAATTTCCTACAGACCTACTTTATTAGAACCCCCCAGTCGCCCTATCAGAACCATAATTAAGGACATAAGTCCGTACATCAAGAAAAAGTTAAGCCACAATTCTAGATGCGTATTAATTTAGTGTATCCTGTAGTTTCCCATGTTTATCTCACTGCTCAATCTACCTGAGCGTCGTATGGTCAGGCCAAACAATCCTATCTAAATCCACACTGTCAAATCCTTCGTGCCTACCAGCACATTGAACACAGAGTCTAGACAATTCAGATTTAGTCCCTTACACATGTTTTAGACTGCCCGTTATCACTTTATCTTTATATCACCTCCCGATAAACAAAACTAATGAAAAACTATAAAAAAAAATAAAGAAAAATGTCTTTAAAATAAATCAGTTTACGATAAGCTCAGGAGTATAGAGAAGAAAACTCAAACTGTAAGTCACCGATTGAATTTGCATTCAGAAGGTCTGAGAACAACACGCATAGTCTCAGAACAGATCCGAAAATTCTTCATGTCATTAATCACAAACCCCATGTGTGATCCCTTCCTTTTTTTCCTTTCCCGCAAAGGACACATACTCTCAAACAATGTTCTGAATGTAGTACAACTGAGAGATGCCTCCTATCATGTGCCTGGAATAGCCACTACCAACAAACCGAAGTCTAATGATATGCCTCCATAACTGCTCCAGCACAGAGCGTGATCAGTTGGTCATTGGAACCCAGTCCATTTTGAAACTAGGTTGACCTTTGTCATCCTTGCAAGGTACCCTCTCCCATGACATATCCTGTTTATCACAAACAAAAGATGAAGAAATATTAGACGCATTAGATGATTTGGGAGATATAACCTTTGGTACCCATCTATAGTCGGGTTTAACCCATTTCTTGTTAGATCGGATGGGTGCCTCGGTACCTACTTTTGAACTTGAAGTCGGCTTCCGAGATGACTTTGACCTAACTGGTCTTGATTTCACTACAACATCTCTTGGATTGGACTTCTTGGCGGACATTCCCTTCTTGTTCTTGGGAGTTGGATTCTTGGCCTTGGGGTTTTGATTCTTGGCCTTCTGCGCATTCTAGTCACCATTATGCGATTGTGACCTCGAATGATTTCTTTCGTAAAATCTCTCACATTGCATGTTCTATCAGCCTTGTGCGTAGTAAGGAACATATGCACGGTTAGGAAAATTTTTGGCAATGTGTCCAGGTGTTCCACAGTAAAAACATGTTTTTTTTCTTCATTGGGAAGTTATTTCTTCCTGCCCCTGGTGGCATACCCTTGCCTTGTCTCGTATTGTTCCCACAAGCATAGTTGTAGCAGGCACTCTGATTTGCTTGTTTTGGAGGCATGTATTTACCAACAGCATGTTGATTAGAAGTAACTGAGTTAGAAGCAACATATTTAGAGTTCAAGGAGTCATTGGATTGTTCAATAGTTTTCTCCTTATTCTCATCTTCTTCTACTTTACCTGCACAGGAAGTAGAATCATTAGTATCTTTCATCTCAACACCCTCAGTTGCCCGATTAGCAGCTGGTTTACCGTATACCACAAATGGTTCTCGGTCAATCTCTTCCTGAATCAAAGGTTTGGCAGTGTAGTTGTGATTGAATGGGGGAGGGACACCCTCATAACCTATTCCTACTTGCTTTTGGTCCTTCCATTTCATTAGATTTTCAATCATTGTTGCCACTTTGTCACTTGACACATCGAATTTTTTAAAGTTGAAATCGGCATTTTCAAAACGTATTTTCCATTTTTCAAGTTCCTCAATGACAGCAGCAAGTTCTTTCTGAAGATATCTATAATGGACACACTTGTCACTATACTCTGCCTAGAATCTCATGAAGTCCTTAGTTTTGGCATCTAGTTGTTCTTTCGATGGTTTCTGGCCATTCCTAAGTTTATATCCTTCATATTTTAGTTCTTCATTCTCTCTTCATAATAATTCATAATGTTCACGTAAATTCTCCAAGGAAATTTCATTGACATTGATTTTTAAAGAACTCATTGTTTAAAAAAAATACCCTTTGACTTAAAACTCAAAAGTCAACCTTAAAAGTTAAATTTTCAAAAGTCAAACTTAAAGGTCAAACGTAAAAGTCAAATCGAAAAGCTAAATTTGAAAATTTGAAGGTTAAACAAAAAAGTCAAAGTTTAAAGTCAAAGGTCACACTTGAAAAGTCAAAGTCAAAAATTTAAGTAAAAAGTCAATTTAGAAATTTAAAAATTAAAAGCTAAAATTTTGGAAGAAAATAGAACTTAAAATTAAAATAAATTTGAATTTTGGGCTAAAAATGTGAAATTTGCGAAACTTGGAATGAAATAAGGACGCCTTGTGAGTTAACTGCGGAAGAGAGAAGCGTCTGACTTGGTAGCTCAATTGGTAAGGCACTGGTTGTTTAGGGAGGAGACTCGGGTTCGATCCCCGACACCCCAAAATTGCTTCTTTTTTAATGGAAGTTGCTGTGCTGCGAGGACTTCTGCTGCTGGGTCGTAAACTCCGAAGCCAGACTCTCGTGTACAGCCGTACACCGAAGACCGCACACCAAGCCGCAGACCGAGCCATACACTCCGAGACCGCACACCTTCAATTGGCCGTACACATTCAACACCTCACGAAAAACGACGTTTTTCACCCTTTTTGCTTCAAAACTCGATCAAAAACTCGTTTTTAGGAAAAACGCGAAGAACAAACCCCCTTATTTTGCCAAGATTTATCCAAAACCACAAAAGTCCTTCAAAAATATGATCAAATAAGCTCTAGATCTTACAAAATTGATTGATACAATCCAAGCTCTAATACCACTTGTAAGTCCCTAATCTGCTTGTGTATCAATTAGATCCATTTGATGGTGCGGAATCCCAATCAAACGGATGATGCCAGACCAAAATAGATGAGAAGGAAAAGAAGAATAATATGAATCTTGTGATGTATTCAAAGATATGAGTGATGCTCCTTACACAAGATTCTCTCTCACATACACTATTCTTCTCTTTAACTTTCTTTCTCTACAATATGCTCTTCTTCTCTAGCCTTTCACTCCTCACATGCACTCCTCTATTTATAGCACTCCCAGGAGTACATGAGTGTATAGCCGCACACGCGTGTATGGCCACACACACGTGTTCGGCCGTACACAGCCACACAACAAGCTACAAACACTATTACATTATAGAAAAATACAGTTATCTAGAAAAGCAAAGTATAAACCATAATTTTAGACCCAACAACTACTATCCTACAACATAATCCACTGGGTTGGAATTGGTGCCTTCGACCCATAAGTACAATGAGGGGACTCACCTCACAGTCTGAAAGATAGTTGCACCGATCATTGCTACAAAAGCTATATCTACCAGTTACCTATACACTTAACAGGGACCCAAATCCCAACTATTATTCAAATTATCCAAAATGCCCTTCGGTCAAACTTGGTCAAATTCTTGGTCAAAGACAAAAAATCAAAAAGTCAAAGGAGGTCAACATAGACAGATTACGTCCAACGTACTTAGTAACTATGCTCAACGTAGTAGATCCCTTCCTGAATACGGGGCTCCAGTCTGGTATGCTCAATGTACCACCAAGTACGCCCAATATACTCGACCAATTCCATTTACCTTCATTAAGTGCTTATTTTATTAAGATCCCACATCTAAAGCTCCAATCTAGTCCCAAATAACCTTCTAAGTCATAAAGTTTCCAACTTTATGACTTTCCGTGGATAGAAGGAGTCCATACACCAAAATCCTAACTTAATACACAGACCAAAGCATAATGACTCTTGCATGGAGGGAAGAAAGGGGCCAAAATAACATTTTTATGATTCCTAATAGTTCTATAATGGATAAAGTTTACAACTTTATCCATTAGGATGGTCAAAACAACTAAGATCTAGTATTTAAGTCTCAAAGGGACCAAAAATGCATCTTTCTCAACTTAATCCAACTTTATCTATAACAAGGTCACTAACTTTAAAGATCTAAAATTTATGCACTAAAGTGACCAAAAAGCTCATAAACCCAAAACTAGCTAGATCTAACAAATGCATCATCAAGATTCAAGTTGTATACCTTCTGGAGTTGAGAAGAGAAAATGTAGGCTCTGGATCCACAAGATTAAGATTGAACAATTAATAAGCTTGAACTTCTTTTTCATCCAAAATGCACTCAAAACACATAGAAAGGCTCAAGATTTAATCTAGCAGCTAGGGTTTCGAGTTAGAGGCTCAAGAGGGTAGGGGTGATGTTAGGAAGGACCCCCAAGGGGTTAGAGTCCTTAAATAAGGCTCAAATCCATGAAAATAGGGTTTTTGCACTGCAACGGTACGCCCATCCACTACAAGAAAAATGCGATTTTGCTACGGAAGGAATCCGTTGCGAAAAGTTGAAATTTCGTTGCAAAATACGAATAGCGACGGATTTGCAACGACCTATTTTCATCCCTAAAAACGCCGTAGCGAGGGGTTTGCAACGGAAACGATAATTCCGTAGCAATTGTGACAACGAAATGAAATTTGTGGTAGATGATATTCCGTAGTAGGTTTCCATCACAAATTTTGTGGTAGTTTTTCCGTCACAAATTCCTTTGTAGTTAATCCCTAGCAAAATCTGTGGTGATGAATCCCTAGCAAAATCCGTGGTGATAAATCTCTAGCTAAATCCGTGGTGATGAATCCCTAGATAAATCTGTGGTGATGAATCCCTAGCTAAATCCGTTTGATGATCTCCTAGCAAATTTCGTGGTCATGAATCACTAGCAATTTCAGTGGTGTATATATTATATACCATATTCAATATGGACCGATTGATAATTGATTTATAAATTATATCCAAATAATTTTGTAGTAATATATGAAAAACAAAAAAACAATAAAATAACAAAATAATTATTTATTACATGGAAAAAATAAAGTTGAAACTCTAAAATACATAATCTTCAACAAACATATATCAACCTACTACTCTTGTTGTTTTCTAACGACATTAAGAAGATCAAATGCCGTTTGAAGTTGTTTTTCAAGATACCCGACCCTTGCTTTGTTTTCCTCTTGTTGGGCGTTCATCATTTCTTTAAGCTCTTCGTTTTGTTGTTGTTGTTTAGCAACAATCTCCCTCATTTCTTCTATTTCATCATTTTTTTCGGAATGTAAGATACATCCGTTTTACCATTCCTATTGGGAACCGCCTCTGCAAAAGAGCCTAATCCATAAAGTCTTCTTTTTTTTATCATGACCACCATTAACATCATAAAATAGCTTGTCCTCCTCAAATTCAACACCTTCAGTTTCCAACTCTTCCCGTTTATCTGTATAGGCCGCCTACAAAATAAAAATATTATAAATTAAAAGATATCAAATTTAGGAATGATATTATGGAGTAGTTACAATATAAAAGTTAATTTAAACTGAAATGAATATTACATGAATTTATCTATCTTTTTCATTTGTGAAAGTGACTCCATCATGATTCTAAATGTGTGTATACAAGAACAATTCACTATGGAGTGGCTCATGTCCTAATTTCCTCTTCTGCATAAATACCATATAAAAAGTTAAATATACAGATAAACATATGCAAACATTGATACGATGTAACATTTAAAAAATTACCAAATCAAAAGCTATCTTAAAATTACATGCGGATCCAGCGTTATGTGTGGGTTTTGCTACTCCATCAGCCACACCGTTACGCTTATTCTTTGTGTTCTGCTCACATTTTAGCTTGTATTCTTCTATATTCCATTTTAATTGCCTGGAGTTCCAGACTTCTAGTGGAATATGAGCTGGTTTAAAGCCATGTTTGTTTCTTTTTGGGCTCCTCATGTTGAAGAGATATTGACCATAACTTTGTGCCGCTTTCCTTTCCTAAGCTTGCCTCACCAACGAGTCTATTGTCTCATCCCAACAACATTTTTTCTACACATTAACAATATAAACATAAGTTGAAGTGTAAATGTTTACCAAACAACAATTTATAACTTATAGTTACCTGAAACTCCTCCCAATATAATTCGCACATTTCTTTGCTTACTTGTGCCCAAGCATACCCTTTTGGATCTACTCTTTGTTTAAAGGAATGACTAATAACGTGTGCACAAGGGCCTAGTGGCATTAGCCTGCAAGTAATTATGTGGTGTGTTAAGTTATGAATTGATATGTAAGTGTAAACCAAAATTTAATACAAAAAAAAAGTTGTAATTAAGATTTGAATTGGTAACTCACGTATTTTTCCAAACATGAACATTAAAACGTCCATCTGGTCCATAATCTTCAGAGGAATTGTTTTCACCTTCTACACTTTCCACTACAGATCCATTCATGGGTGGTTGTGTTGGTGATGGGGTAAATTTTGGGATAGGTGTTGATCATGGGGTATATTCTGGGGTAGGTGTTGGGATAGATGTATATGTTGACGATGTGGTAGTTCCTTTACTTAAGGAGGGTGTGGTAGTTATTATAGTTGTGGAGGATGGTAGCGTAGATGCAGTTTTTGAGGTTGTGGTAGTATATATAGGTGTTGATGATGTGGTAGTGGGTGTTGGTTTTGAGGATAGTTTAGATAATGTAGGTTCTGAAGTTTTCGTTATTTATGTTCGTGTTGAAGATTGTATTGTTCCAGTTTCTGAAGTTTTAAATGTTTTTTCTAAGGAGGGTGTGGATGTTTTAAGTGATGTCGAGGAAGTGGTAGTCATGGGTGATGTTACTGATATAGGTTTAGGGGTTTTGTTGGTAGATGTTATAGGTGCTTTGGATGTGGTTGTTGCTATTGGCAAGTCGATTTCTTCATCTTGTAACTGTCTGTTTAGGAATTTTGCAGCAGAAATCCTATTATGTTTCATAACTTGTGGTGCAATGAATTTTGTTGGCTTCACACCGGATGCTCCTTTTGGTTTCGGAGTCGACATCTTTCTAACACAAACAATAAAAATAAATTATATATGAAGGCAATACTTTTCATGCAAACTATTGAATACAATCAAAACCAATTTACATGAAGATGATCAGAGAAAAAAAAACGATCGACCATCACGACAATAGTAAATTAAATAAATATAAATTTTAGACGAGTGACAACCTATATCGCCAAAGTTAGTGCACAAACGTATAATGAACAAAGATTCCGATCAATAAGCTACTGGAGATGATGATTACAGAAAATGTAAACCCTATTTCTAATCGGTAAACTTAATTACCCTAATATGCAACATAAACGTGTGTAGGTTGGAGGGAAATGAATTGTGAAATACTTTGAACCTCCGCTAATAAAAATTTCGAACTGTGCTAATTACCGCTAAATATTTAGTAATTCAAATTTATTTATAGTAGTTACAGATTGATAAATTGGGTATATACATATAAATAACCTCAAGAAAGAACATAGAGTAACGATGTGTTCATAGTATAATTTTAACTTAAAATTATATACGAGGACTAAACATTAATAGACTATACATCTTTATGCTTTTCAGTTTAAACCGAAATTAATATACAAAAGATGTACGAGTCATGTCAATATATATATATATATATATATATGATAGTGGCTTATGGTGTCCATGGATGAAATACGGGTCATTGGTCAAAATGGTAGTCAATTATGGTGTCCATGGATGACATATGGGCCAGTGGTCGACATGGCAGTGGCTTATTGTGTCCATGGATGACATATGGTTGATTGGTCCACATGGTAATGGCTTATGGTGTCCATGGTTGACACATGGATGACAGGTCAACATGGTAGTCAATTATGGTGTTCAGGGATGACATATGGGCCATTGGTCGACATGGTAGTGGCTTATTGTGTCAATGGATGACATATGGTTGATTGGTCCACATGGTAATGACTTATGGTGTCCATGGTTGACATATGGATGACATGTCAACATGGTAGTCGATTATGGTGTCCATGACTGACATATGGATGACATATGAGCCATTAGTCGACATGGTAGTGGCTTATGGTCTCCATGGATGAAATACGGGTCATTGGTCAACATGGTAGTTGATTATGATGTCCATGGATGACATATGGATGACATATGGGCCATTGGTCAATATGGTAGTTGCTTATGGTGTCCATGGATGAAATACGGGTCATTAGTCAACATGGTAGTTGATTATGATGTCCATGGATGACATATGGGCCATCGGTTAATATGATAGTTTTTTATGGTGTCCATGGATGAAATATGGGTCATTGGTCAACATGGTAGTTGATTATGATGTCCATGGATGACATATCGATGACATATTGGCCATTGGTTGACATGGTAGTGGCTTATTGTATCCATGGATGACATATGGTTGATTGGTCCACATGGTAATGGCTTATGGTGTCCATGGTTGACATTTGGATGATAGGTCAATATGGTAGTCAATTATGGTGTCCATGGATGACATAGGGCCATTGGTCGACATGGTAGTAGCTTATGGTGTCCATGGATGAAATACGGGTCATTGGTCAACATCATAGTTGATTATGATGTCCATGGATGACATATGGCCCATTGGTCAACATGATAGTCGCATATGGTATCCATGGATGAAATACGGGTTAGTGGTCAACATGGTAGTTAATTATGATGTCCATGGATGACATATGGGCCATTGGTCGACATGGTAGTGGCTTATTGTGTCCATGGATGACATATGGTTGATTGGTTCACATGGTAATGACTTATGGTGTCCATTTTTGACATATAGATGACAGGTCAACATGGTAGTCGATTATGGTGTTCATGGATGACATATGGTCCATTGGTTGACATGGTAGTGGCTTATTGTGTCCATGGATAACATATGGTTGATTGGTCCAGATGGTAATGGCTTATGGTGTCCATGGTTGACATATGGATGACACGTCAACATGGTAGTCGATTATGGTGTACATGGATGACATATAGGCCATTGGTCGACATGGTAGTGGCTTATGGTGTCCATGGATGAAATACGGGTCATTGGTCAACATCGTAGTTGATTATGATGTCTATGGATGACATATGGTCCATTGGTCAATATGGTAGTTGCACATGGTGTCCATGGATGAAATACGGGTTAGTGGTCAACATGGTAGTTGATTATGACGTCTATGGATAACATATGGGCCATTTGTCGACATGGTAGTGGCTTGTTGTGTCCATGGTTGATTGGTTCACATTGTAATGGCTTATGGGGTCCATGGTTGACATATGGATGATAGGTCAACATGGTAGTCGATTATGGTGTTCATGGATGACATATGGGCCATTAGTCGACATGGTAGTGGCTTATTGTGTCCATGGATGACATATGGTTGATTAGTCAAGATGGTAATGGCTTATGGTGTCCATGGTTGACAATTCAACATGGTAGTCGATTATGGTGTCCATGGATGACATATGGGCCATTGGTCGACATGGTAGTGGCTTATGGTTCCCATGGATGAAATATGGGTCATTTGTCAATATGGTCGTTGATTATGATGTCCATGGATGACATATTGGCCATTGGTCAATATGCTAGTTGCTTATGGTGTCTATGGATGAAATACGGGTCATTGGTCAAGATGGTAGTCGATTATGGTGTCCATGGATGACATATGGGTCATTGGTCGACATGGTAGTTGCTTATGGTGTGATGGTATCACCTATGGATGAAATATGGGTCATTGGTCAACATATATCATTCGTGCCGGTTGTGTATTAAAATTTACAATTTTCAAATACTTAATTTTGTAGGAAATATTAATTTTTTAAATAGTTTTATTAATAATTTAGGGTCCCTGATTAATCTCCGCTGAGTATGATTAATCGCTTATCGTCAGTCGACCTCCGAGTGACGGACGATCGATTTTTACAACCTTGATTAAAATAGAAATTGATTTTTCTTTTAAATATGACTTTTTACAAAACTACCCTTACTAATTAAATACGGTTTATTTTATGTATTAGGAAAATTTGGTTATTTTATAATGGAAGTTCTTCTAGGCGCCATAATGTTTTCCGATGAAACACGTTGTTTCTGTTCTTCACTCTTATTTTAGTCACTTGCAAACATCCCCAATTTCAAAATTCCGACAGTCAAAAAACCCTAAAATCTTTTTCGTAGAATCATTATCTTAATGAATGTTTATTATTATGGAAGCCAGTACTTCTTCTAAGAATCAATCAAGAAATCAAACGAAATCACTTACAGACATGCCATTTAAAGTGATGGAGAAAATAATAGTCGACTTGGCAATTCAGCAGTCAAGGATTTCAGGATGAAGAGTGTGTATGTTTTTCCATTGATCATTCTATTTCACAAGTGTATTTGAGTTGTCTTTAAATTATGGAGCCAATATTGTGTTTTGTTTGTAGTTGCAGATTCTTCAACGAGGCAGGAAAAATGGATGAAGTATATAAACATATGGAGTTAGATGGATTACGATTTCATGTTTGGTCTTACCAGAAACATGCAGTTGTCAATAAATGCATATATATGTGAAACCCAAATATTCTATTCAGGAATGGATTGGTACGTTGTTATATATATGCATAGTAGTAATTAATCTGCTACTTTTTTTTGCATAACTTTAATTAGAAATTATGTGTTTAATGTTTTTTTTTTTTTCAGAAGAAGTTATTTTTCTTAGAAGCTGAACATGAAAGGAAAACGATGCTTAAAGAAGCATCTACATGGGACATTTGGATTCAACATTTGTCCTGGGAATGATGCTGATGGCTAAAGGGAGACATAGGAAGCAGGTAGCTTTGGACATGTTGAACAATGCTTACCTCAGAGCAAATGGTAAGTGGAATCTTAGAGCAACTTGTTCTAAGGTTCATCTCCACTTAAATAGGGAGGGGAAGAAACATGTACACTTCCATGGCTTCCATAGATCTTGTGCATTGCATAAGTCTATAGTTAGTGTGTCAGATGCTTTTGTGAATGGATACAAATGGGTGTTTATGTATGAAATTTGTTTATGGGATGCTTGTTTCGTTAGGTTTTCTAGGGAGTTTGGTATAATTTATGAGTAGTTTGTTGATATGTACTTTCATATTATGACAATTAATGTTTTGTAGATTCTTTTGGTTTAATATACGAATATATAGTAATTTATTTGATAAGTAGTTATTTGATGTTGTTACTTGATTAGTATAAATATGTTGTGTTGTCAATAAGGGACTAAAAGAGTTAAAGTTTGGAAAGATGTTTGAATGATGTTTAAATAATGTATTTTGGACTTTTAATATTAGTGTTTATATTGTATTGTGATTATAGTTGTATGTAGCAAATGTTTGTTCTTTCCTAGTATTAAATACATATAAAATACAATTGTAAAGGCATAAACAAACATGTATTTTATTTTGGACTTGGTAATTTGGTTTAATATCAATTAGTGGAGAACCCATGTTTTGCATAGTGTAAAATTGTAAAGGAATAAACATAGAGACTAAAAGTGGCAACAAAGAAAAAATATTGTTGCTAAAATCAAAGTAAAAAAGTTACTATAAATATAGGGACTAAAAGTGGCAACAAAAGAAAACTATTGTGACTAAAATCTAAAGTAAATAAGTTTACTGTTAAAATCTTGTTTCGCTTTTAATATGTATATTATTACATGAATATATACTAGTAATTTGGTGAAATGTTAATATAAATGTATTACATTATAGATTGTAATATATATGTTATTTTTGTCTTTTTCATTTCAACAATCAAAAGACCAATGTTACCAAGCTATAAAAGGCTATAATATTTGAATATGTGTTTTGACACAAATACCCTTAGTATTCAAATACTGGGAATGATTTTAGGGGCAATTTGGTCTCTTTTGCACTCTAAATTGTTAAGGCGCCATCATACCTCTTACGTCACGCCGGCGTTCCAGTTCTTCAACCATTCAGAACATCTCAACTTTTCAGGACAATAAATCTGCATACAAAAACTAAAACCCCCAAATCGTTGAAGGATAATTGTTCTCAAAAACAATTTTCTCCGATAATAGAGACTCTTGTACTCCTCTCGACCAGATCAACATAAAGTAAGTTTTTTTCCATACCTTGTTACACTGTCTTTCATAATTACGCTTAATTTTTTTAAAAAATTGAAATCAACTACTCCAATGTGTATTTTGTAAGTAGAATGTCGAATATAGAAGTCGCCGTTAGTTAGATGATCTCCTACTAGAGCTTTTGAGTCGGATATTTGTAGTATTAGGGTCAGAATCTGCGAAAGACATCGTCTCTGCAAGACTTTGGTAATTCTCAATAAACATCAACTAATGAATGTATATTTGATGAAATAAAACTTTATTTGTTTGTTATTTACTGTGTGTTTAAAATTTTGAAGTTCAAAGAAGATGTATGAAGGAGGGGGTGATCCTCAAGTGTACAGAACAGCATGCATTGACATGTTTGAAGGAATGGGTACCAAAAATCTAAAAGTTGATTTATTTATACGCACATGTGCATTGCATAATAACATTGAAGCCATGTTCAGACAAGGAATTGTATGTGTATTTTCAGTAATTATATGTAATCTATACCTTTTATTAATATTTTGTGTCATTGGTGTTATATATTGATATTGTTATTCCGTCAACAGGATGAGTGCTTTTATTATGGAAATTTTGATTTAGGAATGACTTTGTTGAGACAAGCAGCAGATGAAGTTCATCTTGAGGCAATTTATTTTCTTGGAATGATCTACATTTCAAGATGGCCTCATCAATGTGATGAAGGTATATATATATATATATATATATATATATATATATATATATATATATATGTAAATTAAATTATATATATAGTTAATTAAGGCATGTTTGTAGTTTGATGTTAGTATTTCGTTGTGTTGTGTTGTATAATATTTACTGTTTTATTGAAAAAGGGTACATTGGATTAATTGATGGATATTTTAATTTGTAGGTTTACAGTTACTTGATGCCTATTTCGGCTGGGCAGTTCCGGATGATGGGGACTACACGAGTGTTGTTGATAGTGTGCCAAAGAGTTGTTGCGGATTGTTGATGTTGTTCATAGACTTACAAGGAATAACATCACATTCCAATGTGAAGAACCACGTCATTCTGTTAAATGTGCATTGCCAATAGACCATGAAGAGGATGAGGATTGACAACATTGAATATTAGTGTTCTTATTGTATTGTATATGAAGTTGTATAGTACTACTATAATTTTATTTTGGTATTGTGTTTACGTCGTTCTGGTAAAAGGGCATTTTAGTCATTTTTACTTGCTATATTGTTTGAGTAGGATGAAGTATATGTAAAACCCATGTTATTTTTGTGATGAAGTATGGTTAATGTAATTAAAAATAAGTTTGTAATGAATTCGTTATTAAGGAAAACTAATCTACATAGATTATATATACTTTAACATGCCCGATTAATGTAATTAAAAATAACTTTGTAATGAATTCGTTGATAATTATTAATTATATACTATGTTTTCAAGAAATTATACACAACTTGATTAGCACAATTGGTTTAACCGCGCCATTTTCTAGCATAACCTTAAGTTCGAGTCTGTTTGCCAGCAATATCTACTTTATAATTCATTTTTACATTTTTTATCCATTAGTTTATGTCACATATTACCAATTCAAAAACATTTCATTCAAACCATATCTTACAAATTCAATTGATCATAATAATAATTCATCCATAGTATAAGAAGATTAATTAAGCATACAATATCCCAACAAATGTCATCACAAATTAGCTACACGTTTTGTTCCATAGCAAAAGAAGCAAATGAAATCATATTCCGTAGCAGAATTCCCTAGAAAATACCTATGAATGGTACCTCCGTAGCAATTCAACTATGGAATTGGTTTCCGTCACAAAATCTGTTGCATAGTAATCACGGTGATGAATTCCATAGTAGCAGTACAACGGAAAGTGATTTGGTAACAAATGTCATTGGGAAATTGCTACGAATTTTTGTTCCATAGCACTATCGGTAGCATAATACCAACATATATGGAGTCGGTAGCATTTTCCCTAGAAACTCCCACTCACGCTACCAGAAATAAAATCTGTAGACAATGTGATAGCAACATTGCTATGGAACGACATTCCATAGCACAATCCATTGCAGATTAACAACGAAAATATGTTCCATAGTAACCTTCCCTAGCAAAATCGCGTTTTTCTTGTAGTGATCGTACCTAAAGTTATGCCCAACGTAACACCTTAAAAACACGACCTCCTCAGTCAATACACCCAGCATACTCCTGGTATACACTGAGTGTACTGTCAGACTCTCTTCTTCTAGTTTAACTCCAAACAACCATAACTTATTTGATCCAACTTTGTTCTTTACGATCTTTGTATCCACGGAAAGGTATCGACAAACTCTACAATTCTATCTTGCAAACTTCCTTTACCTATTGCCTCTTTTCGAAGTAATAAAATTTTGTATTTGGTTTATTGTGATGTTTGGGGTCCCACTCCTGTTCTTTCATCTAATGGATATCGTTACTTTCTATTATGTGTTGATCATCATACTAGATTTATGTGGATATTTCCTATGTCTGACAATTCTGATGTATACAATCTCTTTAAAACCTTTGTTACAACAGTTAAACGACAATTTTCAACTAAATTAAAGAAAGTTCAAACTGATTGGGGTGGTGAGTTTCGCAACACCTCAACATTCCTTACCAGCCTTGGTATCGTTCACATACGGTCATGCCCACACACCAGTGCTCAAAACGGTTTTGTTGAACGACGCCACAGACATGTCGTTGAAACCGGCCTAGCCTTAATGGCTAATTCTAGCACTCCTCAAAGGTTTTGGTGTTTTGCTTTTGAAACGGCTATTTACCTCATCAATCGGATGCCCTCTCGCACCTCTACAAACATATCACCATGTGAACTGGTCTTTCAAAGACCTCCCGACTACTCATTTCTAAAGGTCTTTGGTTGCTTATGCTTTCCATATCTTCGCCCTTATAACAGTCATAAAATGGATTCCGGTCCACTCCTTGTATTTTTCTTGGATACAACCCATTCCATCATGGTTACCGATGCCTTGATCTCTCCACCGATCGGATATATATTGCCTGACACCTTCGTTTTGACAAATCCTCCTTTCCTCTTGGTACATCTCCTGCAACCAACACCCTTTCCACACCTGATACCAAACCACCATCTATCTCCACTCCGCAATTGACACCGACTCCAACCCCAGCCCCACCTAACCCACCTCGCACTAGACCAACAAATCTCTGCTAAAACCCAAAACAGCGAGTTCCTTATCAGCCTAGTGCCCATCATGTTACCAGTGAAACCACTGAACCCACGTCTTTTTCGGTTGCCAACAAATCACCTGAGTGATGCAAGCCATGGAAGAAGAATATAATGCCTTACAAAAAAATGGCACATGGTCCCTGGTACCTCCGTTACCGAATACTAACATTATTGATTGTAAGTGGGTTTACAGGTTAAAATGTGATAAAGATGGTGCCATTAATCGCTACAAAGCATGGTTCGTTGCAAAGGGATTTCGTCAGCAACCAAGGATAGATTACCATGAGACGTTCAGCTCTGTAGTCAGGTCAACCACCATCCGAGTTGTACTCTCTCTTGCTATCACACAGAATTGGCCTCTTCGACCACTAGATGTTCAAAATGCCTTCTTACATGGCAATCTAGAAGAAACACTATATATGAAACAACCTCTTGGATTCGTTGATGCACAACATCCGAATCACGTGTGCCTACTCCACAAATCCGTCTTTGCCCTCAAGCAAGCTCCTAGGGCCTGGTTTTAACGCCTTACACATCATCCATCTTCTCGACTTCAAAGGGTCCAAGACCGATCCTTCCCTGTTCATCTATTCTCATGCCAGTACAAATTTATACATGTTGATTTACGTTGATGATCTCATTCTCACGAGCAACAATACTGCTCTTATTAATAAAGTCATTCAACAACTTGCTACCACGTTTGCTATCAAAGATCTCGGCTCTCTATCATATTTTCTATGCATTGAAATTGTTCCAAGAGGGTGTGACATCATCCTCTCTCAACGAAAATACATTTTGGAACTTCTCCAAAAGGATGGTTTGTCAGATTCTAAGCTGACTCCAACTTCGATGAAAATCCTCTAGCCCTCTAACAGTCAATGACATCCCTCTCTTTTCCAATATGGTACGGTATCGCCAAGTTGTTGGAGCCCTTCAGTATGTGACCTTATCTAGGCCAGACATTACCTTTGTCGTCAACAAGGTATGTCAGTTCATGCATGCTCCGACTGACAACCATTGGTCTGCTGTCAAGTGAATTCTTTGTTACCTTCATGGCATTGTTGATCATGGCATGCTTATTCGCCAAACCTCAAGCACTCAACTACAAGCATTTACTGACTCTGTTTGGCAGGGATCAGATACCTTAACTGCCTTTTCGGATGCTGGCTGGGTCGGTTGCCCAGAAGACCGTCGATCCACGGGGGGATTTGCAATATACATTGGTTTCAATTTAATATCTTGGACCACACGGAAACAATGAATCGTATCAAGATCTTCAACATGGTCTAAGTACAAGGCGCTTGCTGAAACGGTTGTTGAGCTCACTTGGCTTCAATCTCTTCTTCGAGAATTTGGTGTTAACAACTCTACACCCTCGGTCTTATGGTGTGATAATCTTGGGGCTACTTATCTCTCGGCTAATCCAGTGTTTCATCCGCGCACAAAGCATGTAGAAGTTGACTTCCACTTTGTCAGAGAAAAGGTTGCAAATAAAGATCTCCAAGTCCGGCTCATCTCTACACATAATCAAATAGCCGACATCTTCACAAAGCCATTGCCAACTCCAAGATTCATACAACTAAGATCCAAGCTGTAGGTCATTCCGTGTCCTTAGCTTGTGGGGGCATATTAGACACAATTAAATATATTATAGAATAGAGGGTATCAATGTGTAATATCTAAACCTATATATGTTGATTGTATGTAACCTCATTCGTAACAATAAAATTGGTCGGCACTTTAGTTAATGATGTTCCCTGATGTATTTTTTTTTCTGTTTAATATGATTCAGCTTCGAAGAACTTGTTGATTGAATATTCCAACAGATGATCGCCGTGAGAAGAAAGAGACATAAGGGTATAGAAAATAGAAAAGGTGAGAAATATTATACGAAGGTGAGAAAATAGCCAGAATTCCAAAATTCTTATTTCAAATTACTAAAAATGATAAGCCTTCAAATTTAAAATCCCTAAATCTATAGTAAAATATCGGGTATATAAAATATAAAAATGACATTATATAGTCTCTACATATAAAAGCAAAGTTTTGAAAATTTTGTGATTTAAATTGTTTTAAGCTGTAATTCGCTGAAAATCAGCAAAGTTGTGAGGATTTTAATTTTGGTTTCTAAATGAGAATATATTATACCTTATCATTTCCTTATTTGTAGGGATTCAATATGAGTCATAATAAGTTTCAAAATGAAATTGAAGAAAGAATCTGGTAAGCGCGCAATTAAGCATTTTCAAATGTGCATCTGGTATGTTTTGCAAATCACATAACATTTATATAGGAAATCAGTTACAGATATTATTTGACCTGGACATGTAATCCAGAATGTGAGATAAAGGAGGGGCAAAAAAGGGATTTTACTTTGGATGAATTACGAATTTTCAAGAGACATGTGGCAGTGAGGAATGTTTTATTAGATAGGGAGATTAGCTAATAAAACTAATGATATCGTTACTTTTACCATAATGATATAGTTGATATCTTGCCCACTAATCAAGTGCCGGATAACTGCAACAAAACTTGTTAAGTATAGAAAGAGATCATTAAAAGATAATTTTTCGGAATTCAAATACTACTGCTTCGCTTCCTCAACACTCAATCGCAGTCCTATTTAAAGTAGCCAATCTGCACACAAACACCATCCACATATCACATCATTAAACCAACACTTTTACTCGATTTCTAGTTCTTGATACCTGGGTGTCATCGAACTTAACGGTTTTACGTAAAGAAACACTTATCTGATGGAAGACTCGAAATCTGCTGCATTGATCATGGACGACTTGAGGAACTACTTGCGGGATGAAAATGGAGATATATTTGAAATCATCAAGAGAGCGATCATGGTGGCTGCTTCTGATCAACCAACGGAGTTCCAAAGTAGAAGACACGAGATTGCTCAGATTCTCTTCTCTGATGAGTTGATCAAGCACTATGTAGGTGATAAGTGTAAGAAACAGAGCCCAAAGGTGAGTCATGAAACAGAAGACGAAAGAAAATCAGTTTCTGAGGGGTTGAGTACTTCTGTTCTGTGTAACGAAGAAGTCCGAGAATGGAACGAGAACGACAGCCATGGAAAGCCAACGATGAAGAAGCAAACCGTACCTACCTGCAAGAAGCAACCGCCGACAATGGTGATGAAACTCGGATTGAATACAGAAACGAAGTTCCAAATTCAAAAGGATCCAGTGACTCCTGAAGAAAACGTTAACGATCTTGGGGGTAGCGTGTACAATGACAGAGTTGCTGAGGTCTTGAAGATGAAGAAGATTCTTGACAAGAGCGGAGATGAATCTCAAACTGAATTGGTAGTGTGTGCCTTGTTAACGAAGCTTCAATCCATGGAGTTATCTATAGAAACTCTGGAGGAAACGATGATTGGAAAAACCGTATCGGCTCGTCAAAAGCATGCGTCGGGGAAAGTTCGCCAGAGTGCAGTGACACTCGTGAAAGCATGGAAACGCACAGTGGATGAATGGGTCGAGAATGAGTCGAACGTTGAGGAACCAAAATCTTTGCAGCTGAAGTCAACAAATGTGAATATGAACTCGGAGAAGAAACAGTCAAACGTTGTGGAACCAAAATCTTTGCAAATAAAATCAATGAACGTGAATATGAACTCCGAGATGAAGTTGGGAGGTCCAGAAAAAGCTCCAAAGATTGGAATTGACAGAACGGTGTATTCATGGCAGAAACTGGAAGCATTAAAGAGAAAGATGCGAGAAGAGTATGAGAGAATAGAAAACATGAAGAAGAAGAGCAGAATACAAGTGATCGAGCTGGATGCAGTCACGAAGAAGGCTCCCCGCCCCCATGCACACGGTGAATACAACAGAAGAAAGGTTTATAGGCGGGGCTGAGCAATTTCATTACATATTGATCCTATATTGAATTTTCGGTGTATATATGTATGCATATGGCATATAGCAATGAATGTTCTTCTAAAGGATATCTTTTGAACCTATAACTAATATAAGTGCTTTAAATAGTTAACTAATTTTAATTCGATTGACACCAGTTGGATAAAAGTTGAAGATATGTCTATTTCTTATTTAACAACTTAATTAACTATGTGTTTTGAAACTATATATGTTAAGTGCAGTCTCCACTCGGTTTAATGGTTTAATCTTAATGCTTCATGATCGTTTTATGTTTTAACCCAATTTAACTTGTTGTATTTAATTGGTTATTTGTGTCTTATTTATGGTTGAATAGAAAATATAACTTATATTTCGTATTAATTTAAAATAAAACTTGATTAACATATTAGTTCATGCAAGATACCAGTTGATGGTAATTAATAAAGAGATTGGTACGTTGTATTGGTCACATTATTTTTGTTCGTGTTTGGTGGGTCATTTTACAAAGAAATCAATATACTTTTCAAAGAAACTAAACACACATTTGCAAAAAAAAAAAAATTCAGTGGAGTTCACTTAGAAAGTAATTACTTTAGTTTAGTTCACCTTTGACAAAATTTTTGCATACGCATACATCAACTCCCAACCAAATATCCAAGCCCACTTTAAAACTACCTACGATTAAGGCTGTAAACGAACTAAACGTTCAACGAATTGTTCGGTGGAAAGTTTGTTTATGTTAGTTTATTTAATAGATGAACACTCATTAACACAAATTCTCGTTCATTTAATTAAACGAACGAACATCAACAATGGTATCGTTCGTTCAATTATTTTCATGAACGTTCGTTTATGTTCGGTCGTATAAGTTCATTTTATGTTCATATATGTTTAATTGTGTTTGATTACATTACTATATTATACGTTCATATATGTTTGTTTATCTTTGTTCGTTTACATCTGTTTAGCATATTCACGAACATAAACAAATGAACATGAACAATGTAATTTGTTAAACGAACGAACATGAACACGAAAACTCGTTCGTTTAACGGTTCGTGTTCGTTCATTTGTTCGTTTAACTTAAACGAACGAACTTTAACAAGTCTCGTTCGTGTTTGTTCGGTTCGTTTACAGCCCTACCTATGATAACAAAGCAGAAACATAAAAGAGCCTTAAGCAAAAAGTCAAATGAAAACTCAAAAACGTGATGTATAACTTGGTTTTATAGAAAAATAAGTTGTAATTCCAACATATATTAGCGCATAATGAGCTAAAAAAAAGTTTGCAAGAAATAGCAAGTGAACATCCTACTTACAATCTTTTCAACCATGGCATTGTAATTCCAAACTTTTTATTATTAAGACATTGTATTTTGAAAAACTCAATTATAACATTCTACCTATTGTTTAGATTTCAAAGTTAATAAATAAATAAAAATCTTTAAAAGTATCAGTGGATATATAACCCATTTCAAAAACAAATGATATGAATTTTTACACAAAAAAATAAATAAAACTTAACTTAAAAAAGCCAACTATGTTAATAAATCTAAACAGAAGCAACTATCAATTTTAAAAAGACTAAGAACATCAAATGTTTTGCCAATTTCCTTTATCTTTGTATATTTCTACATTTTTTTTAATAAGGGTTGTCTATTAGGAGGGTTTTCCATACATAGCCAAAAGTAAGTTCATGTTATTATTTTCATTGACCTTTATCTTAAGTAGATAATAGGAATAAAAAAAATAAATAAATAAACTCAAATCCCTTAAAATAAAGTAAAAATAGCTACTTACATTGTTGAAGCATCCAATAACCCTTGGAACAGCTTCGCTGGGTCCGGGCTGTTTTTATTGACAATATACGGGTCCGGTCCGTTGTTGGGTTTTTACCCAAAAACTGAATTTCGATAAACTAAGAACTTGGAATCGAGTTGGTTGTATCCATTTCTGGTTCGATGCGTTTTTACGTATTTTACAAAAAAATGTAAATAGAAATCAAATGGTCTTTCCTGGTCCGGTTTTACGGATTTTACAAAAAATGCAAATAGAAATCAAATATAAGGGAACTATTAAAAAAAATTAAAAAAAAAAAAAAAAAAACGTTAGAAAGTCAAAATGTTATTATAAAGTAATTAAACTTTTATGTCGAATTATAATAATTTTGAAACCAATTGATATGTAAAAGCCTAAACTAACACTTTTCGGCATCAACTTTCGTCCAAAATAATTGAATGTTTCTTACAAACTTTGTTAAAGAAGACCTAAGACCTAAAACCGTAGCATTGTAGGAGCTTTACCAAATTCCAAATCAGCCTTCTGAAACCTATCACTCAGAACACATTTTAAAATTTTACACAATAAAAACATATCATCCACCTAGAAAGTTATTTTACTACAAAAACAGTCTGAATTAGACATCCAAAAGAAAATGGTTATTTCTGAAAAACAAAATTTATTTTCTCTTTTAAATAGCTTACTTTAAATAGCTCATTTGTTTTTTATAAAACATATGTAAAATTTCTATATGTTCTGTAATCTGATTTTTGAAGTAAGGATTTAGAAAGCATCTAATTTAATAAACACAGATGCTCTAACTTGTTGTATTTGTACATACACATCACTAAGAACATACAAATTAAGCCAATAACATTACATGCTAAAGCAAAAAAAAAAAAAAAATATGTTCTAAACTATTTAACTAAAAAACATTGTTATACAAAATGTGGTCAACACATCTTACCTTCTTTTTTAATATGGAACACCAAAAGCCTATGAATGGGAGGGGTTTTCCAACCTTCATCCCCAAGACAGGTGTCGCAACACAGCTTCCTCCGATTCCTTGGTTGATCCATCCAAGTCTTAGTCCTCTATTCTCTATACAAACTTTTTGCCTTCAGACTTGTTCCAATTCAAAATCTTCATTATAGAAATTTAGAATCTGCTTATGAAATTAAGGAGAAAAGAACCAACATGTAACACCCAAAGTTTTGAAGGTGATGGGATTAAAACACTTTTTAATCAATGAAGATCGATTAGATCTTGAACAAGTGTATGAATATAAAACAGTAAAAACGCAATAATAAGAACAAACAGTTTGAATCAAACGAGTCGAATGATTAAATAAAATCCTTAGAAGAGCTCGATTAAGAACATCAACTGTAAAGGATTAGAAGATTACAAGAACGATTACAGAAAAATATAATACTCTTGATCAATCGCTATTTCGATAATCTCTAGAATCTTAACCTAATATGCATGCAAGCATTAAACTTATATACAATACATAAAAGGCTCTCGGTTGGACAGGCCCAAAGGCTAATCAACGAGCCCAAAAGACGCAACATCAAAACTATCTTTAGCCCAACAATCTCCCTCTTTGCGTCAATTTGGAGCGAGACCTTTACTTCCTACTTGGGCCGGCGGCTGAAGCTGGTACCTTCTTCTTCATGGTGCTAAACAGACACTTGGTTATGGAGAGGATGGTCTGTCTAAACCGGATGTACCAATTGATCATGTCATTGAAGTACTTGATATCATCGGCCGAATTGTCTTTACACTGCTTGATGATGAATAAGATGTGCTCCAAGCAAGTTGTGGTGTAAAGATGTTTGTCAGCCAAAGCGAAGAGACATTTCTGTCCTTCGGCTCTAGTGAACATCACAGAGTTTCGCCTCGAATCTATCTTGCCCATTTGCATTTGATTTAGATCACTGGCCGATCCCACAGGTTTGACTTTCGGTTTCTTCTTAAAAACTGTGGCGACCTCCTGATCCATTAGGGCCACCTCCATGATATAGCATGCCAGCATCCTTTTGACATGGTCTATGATGGGACCATATTCAGATTCATTTGTTAGCAGGATATTGTACAAGACTATCCAATCATGAGGGTTCAAATTGGGCAGATCCGCCAGGGAGATCATGTGGGTAGTTCTTGCAGATCCTCGGATGAGCTTGAACTTGACGTTTGTGAATCTCCCCACGGCATAAGGCTTCAGCACCCGAACACTGACGATCTTCTGGGCACTCCATGTAAGGTACTGAGGGCGAGCGGCCTCCAGGTAGAAGTCAATGAGCTCCCTGTCAAGCTCATCGTTCGGATGCGGGACTTCGAAAATGTTAGAGAAGGCGTGGAAGATGAACGCCTTTCGAGTCAGCGGCATATCAAACTGCGAATCTATAGAGTTGTTGCAGTCGAATGATATCACCGGCTCGAGCCATAGTATGCTTGGAGTTTCTATGGCCTCTTTTATCATGCGATCCCTGGTCCAGGCAGGGAAGAGCAACTTTCGGCTCTCAAGGAGATCGTGGGCTTCTTTTTGCTTTCATTCGGCTTCTTCAGCCTCACGCGCCACACGACTGGCATCGTCATCAGCATTGCGACTGTTCTTTCTTTTTAACATGTCCGCAATTGTCTCCTTGTCTTCCTCTTCATCTTCATCTCCATCCTCTGCTATGTTTTTGCCCTTGTTCTTCACACCCGAACCCGAGGCATGACCAGTTGGGGGTGGTTCGGTTGTGTGATTCGCTTTGGAGGACGGAGGTGGTTTCGATCCTTTATTCTCTTCTCCCCCTTGTTTCGGAATGGACACGAAACTCGGTAGGCCTTCAATTTTACTTAACAGTTCCATGGCCGGAGAGAGTTTTTCGGCGAGGGTACGCCTCACTGAGTGGTTAAGGATTGGGTCGTGTGCTTCCAGAATGTTTGAGAGAGTGGCGTGGACATCCGAAACACACGTCTTTATGACCTCCCTCTCGGATCGAAGAGCTTCCAATTGTTGCTGGGAGTTGGAAAGCTGCGTGCTCTTGATCTTAAGGGCGGTAGTCTTACTCGCCAAGACGTCCATCAGTGAATTTTCTGCTGCAAGATCCTCTTGTAGCTTTGCCAAGCGGGCATCGATGGAGGCACGAAGTGCCGAGTTGTCGTCGCTAAGATTTTGTCTGAGGGTAGCGAACGAAGACAGCTCCGTCTTTACAAACTGGGCCAATTGATGAACAACTGGTTCCAGAGTTGTTTTAGTGGCTTCGGCGCTTTCCTGCAAAGACTGCAGCAGGACAGAAGTGTCATTGAATAGTTTATCGACTTTTTCGGTCGCGGCCTCACAGGCTCGGGTGGAGGCGTCTATAGCAGCAGTAGCTGAGGCTACCGAATCATGTTGAGCCCGGGAGAAGGCTTCAACGATCTTTTGAAGGGCAGCTTCAGACAAAGATGACTGCTGGTTTGAAGAGGAGGCGAGAAGTTGATCAACCTTCTCGTTAAGCTCACGAAGATGCTTCCGTGTCACAGGAGCATCATCCTCCTCATCACTCTGAACTTGAAACGGACTATAGTAGACAGAATCAAAGTTCATGTGATCACCACCAAGGTATTGATCACCGCCATCGGAGGCGTCTTCTGGAGATTGAGGTGGTGGAGAAGCTGGGGGTGTTATGGGTTTGGTTGGTTCTGGTTGAGTTGGTGGGGGGTTGGTTTCGATTTGAGGAGGTTCGGTTACGGTAGGGGTTTCGGTAACAGGTGGTGTTTCGGTTGAGGTGGTGAATATGGGTGGAGGTATAGGGATAGAGGTTGGGGGAATATTGGGGTTTATGGTGGGAATGGAAATAGGTATTGTGGGTGGAGGGGAAGGAACTGGGGATTGATGAAGTTCCATCGCCGGGGTTGGGGACCGAGGGGGTGTGTTGCCTCGTTGAGGAGATTCGTCTCCTTGGGATCCCTCAGAGTCCGAACTCCCACCTTCGGATTCTCTTGATGAGGAGGGAATGACGAGCTTTCGCTTCTGTTGGGTCTTCCTCCTTTTCGGTTGAGGGGATGAAGCAGCCTTCGGTTGTTTGCGCTTCTTGGGAGAAGGTCCTTTTGGGGCTTTGGATGGTTTCTTCCCTTTTTCTGCCTTTTTACCCCTGGCCACCGGTTTATCGGCATCATGAATCGATCGCAGCATGTCCGGTGTCAGTTCCCTCGGACCAGATGGCCCAGACTCCTTGATCGTCCTGATCAGTTGGCTGTCAGATGGCACATTCCCATACATCGACTCCGGGATAGAGCCAATGAAAGAGAACTTTGATGCATCGGATACGATGATCTTCTTGGTATGAAACGTACCAATAGAAGACATCGATGCACCATCGTCTGTTGGAATGTCGAACTTGTCCATGGCCCATCTTGTGATCAAGATCCAGAACCGGGCTAATGACACCTCAGAGTGTCGAGAAGAAGAAGAGAGGCTCTGAAGCAGCTGTTGCCAGAGGACAAACCCATAATCCAGGTTTATCCCATTGTACACTCCGTACATTATAGAAAGGAAAAGACGACTTGCACCGTCAGATCCTGAGCTCCTCTCTGACAGTCCCTTGAAGAGAACTGTAAATAACCCATTCCACTGGGGCGGTAGGCAGGACTTCTTGAACCTGGCGACGGAGGTGAGAACCTCTGTGTAGCCCATGTTGTAAAACATGCTGTAGAACATTCCCACCGGAATCGTATCCGGGTGAACTCGTGAAGAGTCAGCAGCAAACCCTAACAACGTGCAGAAACGGGGGCGAGAAATTGAAGTCTTGTGTTCTCCCACTTCAAAGAATACCCGGTCGACGGCCTTGTCGTAGTAAGCCGTTGCATAAACCTGAGATAGGGCAACCATCGGCACCGTTTCAATTCTCTACAGTGCAGGAGCCAGCTGGAAATACTTGAGGCATTCGATGACCGGCGACATGTAGGGATCATACGCCAGTGGGTTCAGATCAATGACTAGGCATTGCTGGGGTCGGATGGGAAGAATCTAAGAAGTTGCATGAACAGATGAAGATTCAGCCATTGTTGCAGGTTTGGAGAAGAAGAAGAACGGGAGAGTATTTGGGAGTATTTTTGCTTTGGGAATTATGGGGGCAGTAAAGAGGTAAAAGGTGGTGTTGATGGCTTTTTATAGTTGGTGAGGAGAGAGAAAAATCGTTTCAAATCTCTTATGGAAATATGGAACGGGTTTTTGAGTGACTGATTGATGACAGTTGGGACGTGCGATGATCACGTAGGAGAGAGAGTGTCAGATTCCTAGGATTACGCCGCCCAATAAGCGCCGGTTCAGAGAAAGAAACCGTTTCCATTTCCACACGCGCCTGTAACTCCAGAGGTATGACGCTTCGATATTGCACACGCGTCCTCAAGTGTCAGGAAAAGCGCGGCCGTTTCAAATTCACGCGCCCTCCTTTTTACCGTCGTTTGAATTTCTATCCATTTAACACCCGCCGAGTCAGCAACTTTTTGTCTTTTCCTCTTTTAAACGGCTGTTTTCAATTAATGACCCACGTGGCTAATTTTTGGCCACAACTTCATTAGTAACCCTTCAGTAATAATCCAGCCTGTAAAATAATTAGTAACGGAATTTTTGAAAATATAGGATTTTCGTGCAAAGAGTGTAAAAGAAAAAGAAATAAAGCAACTCTTTTTAGGATAATCTGTGATGTCCATAAGGACACGAAACTGATGATCCCGGGCACGAATCTCTTCCTTCAAGGTCAGGAAGGACCTCAAAGTGTTAGTGTGGAATCCCGTTGAATGACGATCAAACATTTATTAAGAAATGTTGAAAGGCTTCTTTTAATTAGGCTAATTAAGGGTGGTTTCGCTTTGATTCAACAATTCAATTCTTGATATAAGAACGAATGTGAACAAAGTACTTGTGAGACCGGTGTAGTCTGTTGAACAAGTAGGTTGGAGTTGATTTTGTAGTGGCTTGGATTAATATGAAATCTCAGATAAAAAATTTAAAAATAGATCCCTTGAGAAGAAATGTTATGGTGTGTAACAATTTCATTGGAATCATGCAAAGAAAAAAAATTGAGATTCCATGAAGGTACATTCGTCAATTCATTGGTGAAAACTTGATCAAATTAATTTGTCACCGTCAATTCTTTGGTGTTGAATTTGGGGTTTCACTTAGCTTGTAGTAGCACGAAACTAAGATCATAAACACAGATGTTGTGTAACCATAAACCTCAGTGGTAGTTTCTGAGAGTCTCAAGGGTTATAGTGATGAAACGAATGTAATGGAGAAGTGTAATAGGGATGGTGTAAGAAAACATAGTACCTCTGCTGCGAAAATAAGGACCAAGCAGGAGACTCTTAACTCATGTGAGAAGAGTGTGAGGTAGCTCACGATTAGAATAAATGAGTTAGCCTTATTGGGAAGACAAGGTTTGTGTATACCAGGTCATGAAGGCTATTATTCAAAATCTTATGAGGCTTGGGACACATACAACAGCATGATTCTAGGGACACTTAAGTAATTTATCAAATATATCCCCAATGAGCGAACGAGCACACAAAGAAAAATAAAATATTTTTGGAGTATTTGAATTTTATAAAGATAAAATAGAGAAAATTGTGAATAAAAAAAAATTTAAGAGTTAAAATAAAATAAAGACTTAAAAAAAACTCTGAGAAAAAATAGAAAAACCGAACCCGAACGTTCGGTTAGTTTCGGTTCTAGAAATTTTGGAAAACCGAACCCGAACCTTCGGTTGGTTTCGGTTCCGAAAAATTTTGAAAAACCGAACCCGAACCTTCGGTTGGTTTCGGTTCCACAAAATTTTGAAAAACCGAACCCGAACCTTCGGTAGGTTTCGGTTTTGGAAAATTTTGAGAAACGAAGGATTTTAGATATACAAGATATAAATTCTTTTAACATAAGGAAAAACAAAATTTTACAAGAAATATACAACTTAGAGAAACTACCTTTGAAGAAATGAGCGAGCCAGATGATGGAACCGAACCCGAACGTTCGGTTGGTTTCACTTCTTACGTTTGAGGTTGAGAGGTAGTGTGAGGTACTGACTCTGATTCCATCATACCTAGCCCTTGCAATATTTTATTGAATGATGCTTCAGGAAGAGCTTTGGTAAAGACATCAGCCAGTTGATCAGTGGTTCTTACAAAGTGAACTTCGACATTTCCATTTTCCACATGATCTTTGATGAAGTGATACCTCAGTGTTATGTGTTTGGTTTTAGAGTGCTGCACTGGGTTATGACAGATCCTAATTGCACTTTCAGAGTCACAATATAGTGGGATCTTCTTCATATTGAGTCCATAGTATCGGAGTTGACTCTGGATCCAAATCACTTGTGATGTGCAGGATGCAGCGGCAATGTATTCCGCTTCGGCAGTAGACAGCGACACACATGTTTGTTTCTTGGATTGCCAGCTGACCAATTTTCCATCAAGAAATTGACAGCCACCGGTTGTGCTTTTACGGTCGAGTCCACATCCTCCAAGGTCAGCATCAGAATAGGCTTGAACGAAGAAGCTTGAATTGGATGGATACCACAGACCTAAGGAGGTGGTTCGCTTGAGATAGCGTAGGATGTTCTTTACTGCCAGCATGTGAGGTTCGCGTGGGTTAGCCTGAAATCGGGCACAATAACACACAGAAAACATGATATCAGGCCTGCTAGCAGTTAGATACATCAGTGAGCCTATCATTTGTCGATAGAGCGTGATGTCGACAGCCGGTTTGTCTAGAGAAGGGGTAAGCTTGGTGCCGAAAGCCATTGGGACTTTGACTTTTGAGTCTCCCATCATGCCAAACTTCGCTAGGAGAGTCTTTGTGTAAGCTTCCTGATTAATAAAGATGCCTTCGGGTCCCTGTCTTATGTTTAAACCAAGGAAAAAGTTAATAGGACCCATTGAGCTCATTTCAAACTTAGTTTCCATCAACTTTCGGAATTCAGCCGTTAAGCTGGGATTCGTGGAGCCAAAGATGATGTCATCAACGTAAATTTGAACTATCATAAGGTGGTTACCTTCCTTTTTGCGAAAGAAGGTTAGGTCAACCGAACCTTGTTTAAATTTAGACATCTTTAAAAATTTAGTAAGCGTTTCATACCAGGCTCTCGGAGCTTGTTTGAGACCGTACACAGCTTTATCCAGAATATAGCAATGATTTGGATGCTTTTCGTTCACGAACCCAGGAGGTTGCTCCATAGACACAGTTTCTTCGAGTTCTCCATTGAGAAATGCACACTTGACGTCCATTTGGAAAACCTCAAAGTTTTTGTGAGCATCATAGGCCAGAAATATTCTAACGGATTCTAGTCTAGCTACTGGAGCGAACGTTTCTTCGTAATCTATTCCTTCCTCCTGACAGTATCCCTTGACTACCAGACGAGCCTTGTTCCTTATGACATTACCTTCCTTGTCCATTTTGCTTTTAAAAACCCATTTAAGACCAACAACCGAAGCATCTGGAGGAGTTGGAATGAGGCGCCATACTTTGTTCCTTTCAAACTCGTTCAGTTCGTCTTGCATTGCTTGAACCCAATCAAAGTGATCGAGGGCAGTGTTCACTGTCTTCGGTTCAACTTTTGATATGAATGAGTTAAAGATACAAAACTCTACCTTTGAGAATAAGGATGTCTGTTTTGCCTTCAGTTGAGATCGGGTCAAAACCTTCTCAGATACATCACCAACTACTTGAGAGATAGGATGATCTCTGGTCCATTTGGTAAGAGGAGGGTAATTCGGATCGAAGGTTGGATCTAGTTCAGCGTTGATCATCTCTTCGGGCTCAGATTGGCTATCGTCATCAAGCGTCATATCATCATGCTCCCCCTCAAATAATGAGTCTTGAGAAACATGAGGCTCAGGGTTTTGTTGTGGTGCTGGATTTTCAGGCGTTGAAGCACCTTCGTTTGGAGGGGCATCTTCGGTTGGAGAGGCACCTTCGGTTGGTGAAGGACCTTCGGTTGAAGTAGTAGAGCTTGGCTCCCCCTCGACATGAGAACTTGGCTCCCCCTCGACTGAAGCAGTGTTGGTTGGAGATTCATCAGTGAGCGATTCTCCTTCATGCATTCTTTTCGCAGCATCTTCGACAATTTGCTTCATATGATCAATTTTGTTGTCAGCTGCACCTGCTTCTGAGAGAGAAGCTTTTTCCGGTTCGTCAAAGAGTTCCAGAAATTTCTCGTACAAATTGGCGATTGAGACTGTGACTTGGCCAGTTTGAGGAAATATTTCCCCGGCAGTGTCATCTATGGCCTGTAGCTTCTTGACATAGTTATCGTCGAAGGTCACATAGTATGTCTCTTCAATCCTTCTTGATCGTTTGTTTAGGACCCTGTACGCCTTGGATGTGAGTGAGTAACCCAGAAAGATTCCCTCGTCAGCTTTGACATCAAACTTGTTGCGGTGTTCTTTGGAGTTAAAGATGAAACACCTTGAGCCAAACACATGGAAAAATTTCACGTTGGGTTTTCTGGTATTTATTATCTCATATGGTGTGAGCTTGAATCGCTTATTGAGATAGGATCTGTTCTGTGTATAACAAGCAGCAGAAATAGCGTCAACCCAAAAATAAAGAGGTAAGGAAGCGAAACTTAACATAGTTCGGGCAGCTTCACACAAGGATCGGTTTCGTCTTTCGACTATTCCGTTCTGTTGTGGTGTGTAAGGAGCTGAGAAATTATGACTAATTCCCTTTTCTGCAAGAAACTCTTCAAACTCCTTGTTCTTGAATTCGAGACCATTGTCGCTCCTGATGTTTCGAACTACCTTCTTGAGCTGAACTTCAATCTGTTTGATAAACACTTTCAGCTTTTGAGTCGCTTCAGATTTGAGCTTTAGAAAGAACACCCATGTAAATCGTGAGAAATCATCAACGATGACAAGAATATACTTGCTACCACCGATGCTTTCAATAGATGAAGGACCACACAAATCGATATGAAGTAATTCGAGTGGTTCAACAACTTTTGTGCTAATTACGGATGGGTGACTTTGACGACTCTGCTTTCCCATTTCGCATGCAGCACATAGATGCTCTCTGTCAAACTTGAGCAATGGAAGGCCCCTAACATGACCTCCAGTGACAAGTCGGTTGATATCTTTGAAATTGAGATGAGAGAATCTTCGGTGCCACAACCAGCTTTCGTCGGATTGAGCTTTTGATAGCAGACATATGGTTGGGTTTCCTTTGATGGGTTTCATGTTCAGAGGAAACATTTCACCCTTTCGCTCTAACTTCATAATGACTTTCTTTGTCTTTTTCTCTATGATTTCAGAACCTTCATCATCGAATGAAACTCTGAGACCTGTACCTCCAACAAGCTGAGATACACTGATGAGGTTGTGTTGAAGTCCTTCCACATAAGCCACCTTCCTTATTGTAAAGTCACCATTCGTTATCATCCCGTATCCCTTTATGGTGCCGAAAGAGTTATTTCCAAACTTAACGTTGCCACCGTTTGCAAGAGATCTGTATTCCCTGAGCTCCTCTTTCCTCCCTGTCATGTGACGCGAGCAGCCACTGTCGATGTACCATTCTTCGTCAAACTGCTCGTCACTCATAACCTGCAAAAATTAAGCAGATTTAGGAACCCAAAGTTTCTTGGGTCCATGTGAGCTTTTCATGGGAACGGGAATAGTAAGAGAGATGTAAACTAGATATGTTCGTTTTATTAGAGTTGTTTCATCTTTCTTTTTAATGGTAAAGACTTTTATTTTGTTAGGATTGGGTTTGTTTGTTTTGGACTCAGGTTTGGATTCATCGACCTTCTGCTTTCCCTTCTGTTCAGCTGATGAATGAGGTTTTTGAGAACCAACGGAATTAGCGTTAGAGCATGATGGAGATGAATGGGTGGAAGTTGAAGAACGAGAAGAATTAGGAAGAGAGGATTTGGATTTGGATGGAGATGTCTTCCTTGCTAATGACTCTAGGTGACCCTTTTGCTTTTGATCGTTGGTGGGGTTAACCTTCGAGTCTTGTTCTCTTTTGATTTCGGAGTCGAACCTCTGTGTTCGATTGGAGTTGTTCTTGGAACCGAACCTTTGGTTTCGGTCGAAGTCCTTTTCAGAACCGAGCCCTTGCTTTCGGTTGGTGTTTTCTTGCGAACCTAACCTTGGCTTTCGGTTGGTATTTTCTTGCGAACCAAACCTTGGCTTTCGGTTGGTATTTTCTTGCGAACCAAACCTTGGCTTTCGGTTGGTGTTTTCTTGCGAACCAAACCTTGGCTTTCGGTTGTTGGAACTTTCAGGCTTTCTTACAGGATTGTTTTCATAATTCAGATTCTTGTCCTTGTGTGAATAGTATGCATTCTGGGAGTGCCAGAATTGTTTCCTTTCAGAAAGGTTTTTCCTGTATCTTTGGTTCCTCTCTATCTTCTTATCCCTCATCTGCTTAGGTTGATGATGAACGTTCGCTCTTGTTTTTGTTGTCACCTTGACTGGTTCCTTTTGAACTTCAGGAGTTTTTCTTTGAGCAGAGGGAGCAGATGGAGTATCTGAAGAAGATTCAGTTTGCCCTGAGGAAGTGGAAGGAGTATCTGATGAAGTTTCACTTCGAGCTGTTGGTGTTGAAGGAATGTCTTCTTTTGCTGAACGATCATCCTCTTGAGGAATTTCTTTCGTACCACTGGTGCTTGGTTCACTGAAATTATCAGGCTTGTTCAAGGGTTCAGGTATGTATCTCCCTTTTTTCATCCAGGAGGTTCTTTCAGATAGGCCAACGGTTTCGTTTCCATTATCAATAGGAGCTTCCCAGAAGTACTCATCACAGCCATCAGCATTGTCTTCGTTAACAATAGCTGTGAGTTCAGCTGTTTGATGTTCGGTTACTCCAGTCACCTTGTATACCTGATTTGGAGTGGTCCTGACCTTTTGATACACAACAACCTTTTCTACTAATTTCGGGGACTTTTGTTGGGACATTCTAGCGAATTCCACAGAGTTTTCAGAAATAAGATTTTTGTGGTTTTCAGTTTCGCTTTTAACAAATTCTGAGCAGTCAACCGTATCCTCTACAGAAATTTCACTCATGTTTTCGTCCTCGTTAAGCTCAGATGCATTTTCAACATCGATTTTGTTTTCTGAGCTTACATTGGCGTTTAGAGAGTCAAATTTTTGCATAGTTTCGGTTCTCAGTTTAAGTCTGTCATTTTCGTCCAAAAGATTTTTGAGCATGTCCTTGTGGTCTTTGGATTTAATGAAGGACTCAATTTTGTCCAGTCCATACATGTAGGTCGGATTGACATCATCAGACGATATCACACTCTCACAATTGTAGGCTTCGGCATCGATTTCATCCTCCTTAAATTCTAGGAAGGGTAAAATCATGCGATGGATCTTTTGGCCTATCTCACAATCCAAGTGAAGTTGAGTAATATTGGAATATAAACATTTAGCTATTAAACAAAAAACATTTCGTTGTTTTAACAATTTCAAATTGTCTCTCTGCAAATAAATGTTTTCGTCTTTAACTTTAACTAATTCCGACTCTTTTAACTCAATCCACATTCGCCGCTCCTCACTCTTTGACGCCACCCTGCTTAATTGATCAGTCAGGTTAGAATTGGTGACTCGAGTTTGAGTTAAGCTACTATCTAAATGAGAAATTCTTGTATTAACATTTTTTAGTTCTTTCTCATATGAGGATGATGGTACTTTAGATGAAATAAAAACAGATTGTACCTTCTTTATCAGTTCATCGAGCTCATTGAACTGCTGGCTGAGTGGTTTGGCCGTAAAGCACATATCCTCCTGCACCTTCGGTCCATTGCTTCCTCCATCGGTATTGTATCCCCTCATTTGAGATACGTCAGTCACCATGAAACATTTTCCACCACTGCTTTCCTCCTTAGCCACATACGCCTTTCCATGAGTAGGCTTCCTCACTTCTTCGTCTTCTGAGTCAGTAGACCAAACTTCAGTGCTACCGAACTCATCGTCATTAACCGAACCCTGCACAATAAGAGCATTAATAGAAGGGTTAGCGGTAGACTTCTTCTTTCTCAACTCATCCAATCTCTTCTGCAGCACGGCTTCCTCATCATTTCCATCGTCCTTTTCAGCCATCTTCTTAAGAACACAGTCCTTAGCATAGTGGTTCTTGCCACCACAATAGAAACAGCTTACTCCGGAATCGCCATCTGCTTTCGGTTCCTTCTTAGGCTCCTCAGCTTTCGGTTCATTGTGCGCTTTTTTAGAGCTGTAACTCCCCTGCCAGTTTCGGTTTTTGTTGCTGGGGAATCTCTTCTTTATGAACCTCTTAGGATTGGACACCATCATGGCATAATCCTCAGTTGTGAGGTCATATTCTTCCAAGTTGAGCTCTTCATCCTCCATCACAACTTTACTTTTAGATAGGAGGGCCAACGAACCAAGACTGGAGACAACATTCTTCTCTTGAACCACAATCTTCTCTTGGGACTTTAGAATACCCACCAGTTTCGCCAAAGAATATGATTTAAACTGTTCATGGGCTTTGACTGTGGAAACAACTGCTCTCCATTCAGATCGCATTCCGTTCAAGAAAGTAACCTTTTGTTCGATGAGCTTCCTTTCGATGTCGTGTTTGGTCATCTTGCTGAGAAGATGATTGAAGCGATCAAACGTCTGGGTCACAGTTTCTTCGGCCCCTTGCCTGAATTCACCAAATTCAGATAGAAGCAAGGTTTGGATAGAATGTTCAAGATCTTCGTCTGTGGAATACAGTTCGCGAAGTCTATCCCACACTTCCTTTGCCGTAGTGCATGAGCTGACCAGTCTGAATGTGTCGGACTGAAGGGCGAATCTGATCAACCTTAGCGCCTTAATATTGCACTGGAGTTTGTCTTTTTCATCTTGCGCAATATTCGTCACGTCCTTAAGCAGATCATTGTACTCTTTTTGTGTCTTAATGATTCTGGACATCGTAGAATGAGAAAACGGTCCATTGATGATGGCTTCCCATATAAGATAACCATTGTCCTCCGATCCAATCACATAATCTTCAAAATGATGCGCCCATACTTCATAGTCATGGGTGTACAAGATTGGAATCTTTGTCGTCGAACCGATGCTGTTGGAAATATTAATAGGGTTTGATTGCGTTGCGTCCATAATGATCGTAAAAACCTGTTCAAAGATCAGACTTGTAATAAAGCAGATTAGGGCAAAACAATAAATATTAAGATACGTCAATTAAGATGACGGCTCAATAAATATCAATGATTGCGGAAAAACCCTAATGGAAATCTTTTTCACAGAAAAGATGTGTATCGATTACACAGCCTCCTGCTCTGATACCAATTGATGGGATTAAAACACTTTTTAATCAATGAAGATCGATTAGATCTTGAACAAGTGTATGAATATAAAACAGTAAAAACGCAATAATAAGAACAAACAGTTTGAATCAAACGAGTCGAATGATTAAATAAAATCCTTAGAAGAGCTCGATTAAGAACATCAACTGTAAAGGATTAGAAGATTACAAGAACGATTACAGAAAAATATAATACTCTTGATCAATCGCTATTTCGATAATCTCTAGAATCTTAACCTAATATGCATGCAAGCATTAAACTTATATACAATACATAAAAGGCTCTCGGTTGGACAGGCCCAAACCGGAGAATACAAGGCTAATCAACGAGCCCAAAAGACGCAACATCAAAACTATCTTTAGCCCAACAGAAGGCCAAGAAAGGAAAGAAAACCCTAAGTTTAGGGGTCGACTCGGCGAGTCCGAGTGGGATCCGAGTCGAGGAATAAGTGACCGACTCGGCGAGTCGGCCAAGGTGACTCGGCGAGTCTGGTCTGTGCGAGGAAAACCCTAAATTCGGGACTTGGAGCCTTTATAAACGCCTTAACCTCCTTCCTAGGGTCCCTTTACTGCCTCTTGCACCCAGAGCATCGAACCCCAAACCCCATTGTTGCCCATTCAAGCTCCCAAGCCATATTGAGTGATTTGAAGGAAGAAGAAGAAGGGGAAATCATTGAGGCTTCAAGAAGTGGTCTTGGATCTGAAGATTTGGGGAACATTTCTGAGTATCTGAAGGTAATAAGTTGTTTCTCTCTTTTAGACCTTCTATGGTTGTGAGATTTGGGGCTTTTAAGCCATGGTTTGCTACCCAAGTGAGCTAGAAGTCGGATCTGGAGTTTCTACTTCAGATCCAAGTGTGTTATGAGCTGCGGAAGCATAAAGTATCAGCCCTCGAGTCGATTTTGGAGCCCCTTTGGCCTTAAACCCTAGTTTATGGTGGATTGTGCCTAGATCTCCTTCTCTACACGTAAAGTTGGCAACTTTACGTGGGGAATAGGCTTGGGAAGGGTAGATCTATAGTTTGGAGTCCATGCATGACTAGAAAGTCCTCTGCATGTAAGTAGATCCGAATGGACTCGGCGAGTCCTTCGAGTGGACTCGGCGAGTAGCATGAAGATAAGGAGGAACTCGACGAGTGGGATGAACAGCTCGTCGAGTCGGATGAAGATGGGCATGAACTCGGCGAGTTGGATGAACAACTCGGAGAGTTGGATGAAGATTGCCTTGTGCTCGGCGAGTCTGTTCTTAGACTCGGCGAGTCAGGTCGCGTAGTCCCAAACCCTTCGAGTTAAGACTCGAGTCAGCGAGTCGATCAAGGACTCAGTGAGTTATTCAGGACAGGATTCGGGAGTTTGTAGACTCGGCGATTCAAGTCGCGATTGGAAGGACTTTGAGCTTAAGAACTCGGCGAGTCAGTAAGTGGATTCGGCGAGTAAGGTTGACCTAGAAGGTTGACTTTGACCAGGACTTTGACTTTGACAAGAGTTGAATTAGTTGGCCTTCGAAGGTCAGTTAGACTAAGTGTTATGTTGATATTGGTAGCTTGGGGAGCTAGTGGAGCAGCAGTCCGGAGTCAGTGGTCAGGTAGCGGTCAAAGGAATTAGCAGCAGCAGTTCAGCAGTATCAGGTGAGTTTCCCTGTGTATGAATGGGTCTACGGCCACAATGCCGGCCCATGTAGTTATGAGTAGAAGACCCAGGGGTTAGCCCTAGGCCCAGTATGCTAGTATGATATTCGGGACGAGGTCCAATGATAGAGGGCGGGTGCCCAAGGAATGGTTTAAATGATAGTTTATACTTGTTGTCTGTGTGATACTTGTATGTGCCTGGTAGGGAGGTGAGTGTGGGCGAGGTCCCGTATCTCACCAATAACAGAGTGTGGATGGTGTTCCATATCTCAGTAGCAGCAGATCAGGGACGAGGCCCAAGTTAGGGAAGGAGTGAGGGTGGGCTGGGCCCGTATCTCACTATCAGCAGGAGTATGGACGGGGTTCCATGACTCATCAGTAGCAGGACATGGGCGGGGCCCAGAGATAGACAAGGCCTTAGAACAAGATCTGTTAGTATGTATTTGGCTTAGGTGATGTGATGTGATATGTTTATGTGCTATTATATGATAATGGGCGGGGGCCTGTGACAGGCGAGGCCTAAGTGAAACAGATCTGTATCCGAGCGGGGCTCGAAGCCAGGCGGGGCCTGGAGCGGCGGGGCCGTTGTAGGGGACGAGGCCCAGGATAGGGGGCGTGGCCCAGTATGTGCAGTATGTGGCTATGCATGGTATGTGGTAGGGTGGGGAACTCACTAAGCTTCGTGCTTACGGTTTTCAGTTTTGGTTTCAGGTACTTCCGGTAGCGGATGATGGAGCTCAGGATGATCGCATGGCACACACCATAGTTCAGACAGCCTGGGAATGTTTACTCTGATAACGAATATGTATTCTGGAAACTAATACTTTGTTTATGTTTTGAAATGATGAATTTGCTTAACGTAATGTTTTATTAAAAGAAATTTTTAGTCTTAAATTTTGGGACGTTACACAATGTGGCGTAAAGGTAGTTGAAAAAAAAAAACAGTTATGGCGTGTAGGACCTTTCTTTTCACCTTCTTTAGAAGCTATAAGCCATAGTTGTGGAATTCAGTTCATATGTCAACGACAATTGGTAGGAAGGAAGTTCTTATTATATACATATTAATAGGAGTAAGGTTAAGTTCACATTCCAAATTGAATCAGCTAAAAGTATGTATAATGTTATCGATAGCGATAGCGAGGTAATAGTGACAACCTACCTATATGCTAAGTAGCAATAGCGATGGAATAGTGACGACTATTTTATTTTAGCGATTGCGTATTAAAAAATTAATATTATATATTTTACCTTTACTATTTAACAATTATAACTAATAATTGTTGTGAAGCATTAATCATAGCATCAAAATTCAAAAACTAAATCGAAGAGGTTGTGAAGCGCAATTTTTTTTTCCGATCAATGGTTTTCCCGCCAATCTCAAAATCGGTGATCCAAACTCCAAATTGGCAATCCCAATCAATAATTGGACCAATTCCGAATATTAAAAACATGTTCCAACAATCAATTTTTCCATTTTATAAAAAAAATAATAACTTTATATAATAGAACATCTATAATTTAATATTCGATAAATTAATAAGCTCGATAAAATTAAAATTTTGTCCGATTCCAACTTGGACCTGTAAAAAATAGACCCTAATCGATAAAATAATAAAATAATATTATTTTTGAAATCCCAATGTAAATATATTGGTCCCAACGAAACTATAAATTAATAATTACCAAAATTTTCTAAAATTCTAGAATTATCTAGTTAAAATAAATCTATAGTCACTTGTTTTTTTGTGAACTTCAAATCTATATTAAATTCATCTTTAAATCTCTCAATTGCACTTAAGAGTTGAGGCATTGTATTCTTGTATTGCAACAAAAAGTTGTGAAGAGTTGTTGCCGCTTGCAATACTTCTTTCCGAGTGACCGGTTCCAAAGGTACCGAATCATCATCAACAAAATTTTGCAACGGTATTCACGATAATTTCTTCAATACTTTGAACCTTGTAACATTCATTATTTTCACCTGGATAATCCAACAACTCATTTTCAACTATAATATATATTGCCTAGTAGGTGTTCGACAAAAAGATGTAACGTAAGAGGAAGATAATATATAATAAAGCTCAATTCCAAACATAATCTTCCAAATTCAGCTAAAAGTTGCCCAAATAGCGAGTAGCAATACTAATAATGATAACAAATGTAGCTTCCTACAAATATATACACAATCAATAAAGGGAAAACGATGGATTAGATGATTTTGTGGTTAGGTCCTGTGTGAATCATGTAGTAAACAAAATCACAGGAACATAACATGTGTCCAGGACACGCAACAACCAGACATTGACCACTCAGTCAAGGGATCAAAACTGTTAATATGACAAACTTTAGTGGTCAAAGTCTAAAGAGACAAAAGTTTACTATTTATTTGGCCTTCCAAAATTTATATGTATATATAATACTAATATGAAGACTTTTCTTTCATGTATATGTTCGCTTCATGGTTTATAGAAGAAACTTCCTTTCATGTGATTATGCATGGTTTTCTTTGCCTCTTTGCCATTTAATGTTCAACTCTTAGGTGTGTTGATTTCATACAACCAGGATGGTCAAATCAAGAGGCATAAGAAATAGAAAAGCAAAAGATTCATGGTGGCTTGAGAATTGATGGTTCAGAGGATCTCATACCTTATGATGTTCTCTGTGTTAGATTAATTCTTCGACCACCCACTTGCAGGACATCTTTGGCGAATGATTTACAAGAAATCATTCCTTCACGCTTCATTTTCAACTAAAATCATTGCTAGTTGGGCATTTCGGACAATGGAAATGATAGAAAAAAAATTCTCACATAATTGGATTAATAAAGAAAAAGCATTATAAATAGTCTCTGTGGTTTCCCAAAATCTGAAGTTTACTACCCATGGTTTAGAAACATCATAGCTGGTCCCTATGCTTTTAAAACTTTTGACAATTGGTCCTTATCCCTCACATCGTTAAAGCCCCACCATTTACTCTTATTTCATTAAAATAATATAAGGGAAAATTGGTCTTTTCACGTGTGCCCTCTTCTTTATTGAGGGAAATGATTATGCTATTGTCTTCTTCACGTCAACTCCCAAACACTCTTCATCTCCCAAGAGTACAATGACTTCATCTTCAGCAAATCACTCTCATCCAAGGCACGAAATTAGGGTTTAGGGTTTACATAGCAGTAAAGGACAACGATTCTCTCAATATGGTGTTTACGTGAAAAAAAAATGCATGCTTGAAGGACTTGCAATCGAGATACAGTAAGATTTAAAAAGAAAAAAACTTTAATTTTTATTTTCCTTGAATCTATTCATGAAGATAAATCATCTTCTTTACCCTGTCTATTTTTGTGTTTGCGGAGGGATATGGCAACTATTTCACATTGAAGATACACTATAGTGGTGTCTTCACCAAGTCACCTGGAAGGAAATACGTGGATGGTACTGTATCATACGTAGATGTCGTTGACACTAATTTATTTTTAGTCCATGAACTCAATGACATGGTTCGAGAATTAGGGTACAAAGGTAAACAAACCCTTTACTACCATTTATGTATCCCTGAATTTCCCTTAGACTACGGGTTATTGCCTTTAAGTAATGACCAAGATGTACTTAAATTGGTGTAACACCCCGAGATTCAGGTGCATTTCTTTAATCCTTGTTCTTTGTTGATTGGTCATGCTTAGTCCTTGAGTGGAGGGGTTGTAGCCAGTGAGTACGCTGGGCATACCAGAGGGGTACGCTGCGCGTACTCATGCGCTTAATTTGGACGCGGAGTTGCCAAGGTACGCTGGGCGTACCTAGAGTTACGCCGGGCGTACCCAGCCCAGGTGCAAAAAAAACCCTAAACCATCTTGTGCACTATTTAAAGGGTGTTAAGGCTCATTTCTCAGCCTCCATATTAGTAAGTGAAACCCTAAAAGAGAGCCCCATCGTCCTTAGTGTGTGAGAGTGTTGATTTGAGCTTTTTGGTGCTTTAGTGACTTAGTGAAGAAGAAGGAAGGGAGTTCTTGGAAGCTAAAGCTTGAGGTGCCATTTTGGATCTGAGATCTACAGAGAAAAGGGCTACACTTGGAGGTATAAAGTTCAAAACTTTCATCTTCTTTTGGTTGTTGATGTATGTGCCCTTTTTAGGGCTAAAGACCCCAAAGGTGGAGACTTTATGTGTGTAAAGTGCTCCATGGTCCGAGATCTATCCCTTTTCAGTGGTATTAGTGATTTAGAGCCATAAAGTTTCCATCTTGGATGTTAGATTGGGGTCATGCATGTGTAATAAGCCTTCTAGAGTTAAAGGTTGGATCATTATGGGAGTTGGTGACTTGTTCAGCCATGCAAAGGCTTAAAGTCATCAACTTTATGGATTAAGGGGCTTAGATGTGGTCAGATCTAAAATTTAGACGTAGGTCTTAACTGTTTAAGACCTCAAGAGCTAAGGAACTGAAGCAGGGGAGTACGTCGGGCGTAACCCCTAGTACGCGCCGCGTACTGGGTGGCGTTCCCCAATTCTGAGATGCAGCCGGGTATGCTCAGCATAGACATCTGGTACGCGCGGCGTAACCCGGAGAGTTGACTTTTAGGGTATGGTCTATTGTAGGGCCTTTTGAGTTATGAGAGGGGTAAAATGGTCTTTTAACCTTCTGAGAGTGTCATAAGAGAGCATAGTCTAGCCTTTGGGAGTTATATTAAATAGAGTGTTTATTTCATATGATTAGGCGAAGGCTAGGCCAACGTTTACCGAGTCAGAGATTTACCGAGATACCCGAGGTGAGTCTTCTCACTATACTTTACCTAGTGTGGTAACAGAGTTATGTGACAGAGTACTATAGAGTTCTATGCCAGTGTGTTTGCATGTTATTTATGTGTTGTGATTTATTGTGATATGTGATATGCATGATTCAGAGTTACAGAGTTGGGACTTTTGGGTCCCTAGAGTTAGGGCCAGAGGGCCCACAAAGAGTTGGGGCTGGAGGGCCCCACTGAGACACATTCATCGGAGGTTCAACAGAGTTACAGCGTCGAGTGGCTATTATTTGTTAGAGTGGTATTTTGGGGAACTCACTAAGCTTATGCTTACAGTGTTCAGTGTTATGTGTTTCAGGTACCAGTGATGACCGCGGGAAGGCGCCGGCTTGATTCGTACACATACATGGGATTAGATGTATTTTTATCGTGGGAGACATTTTGTGAAACAAAAACATGATGTTATGACATTTTTTGAATGAATGGTTTTGTTAAAAATGTGTTTACAAATGCGAAAAATTGTTTTAATTTTTACGGTGTTACAAGTTGGTATCAGAGCCTAGGTTTGAGGGATTCGGGTGCACCTTCGTGCGTATCTGAACTCAAACCGAGGATTTGAGAAAATTTTGATAATAAAACAAGTTTCCAAAAGAAGAACTTGCGAGACAAACAGAGCAGAGCTCTGTGTACGAACAGTCAGCGCCCGAACGGTGATTTCCCAAAATACCATTATTATAAGTGTTATGAGATATGATGTGATATGTTATATGATGAGCTATGATATGCATGCTAGAGTAGACTAGGTATTCTTGTTAGGACTAGAGTGGCCTGATATATGATGCCTGAGTCTAGGAGTCTTGCTGCTTTGACTATTTCAGAGTGTTTAGGTAGCAACAAGGAGATTGTGAGAGATCTGCTTGCGAGTATTATATGATTAGAGAGAGTAGAGTGCTTGGGACTTGGGACTCTGGGAGGAGAACTCGAGGTGGATGCTGATGCGGTGTGGACGGTAGTATTGGGCCCGTACTACTGAAGACACCAGGTCAGTGCACAGTCCAAGTAAGAATCCTTGGAGTACCAAGAAACAAGTAGGATGGAGTATTCGAGTGTGAGTATACTCGAGCGAGTCCCTGATATTATTCTTATGTTGTATTTCAGAGAGAGAGATCATGGTTGGGACTCGATACACACAAGGGACCAGCGATACCAGGGATGAGGAGATCCGTAGGATCATCCAGGAGGAGGTGGCTGCGGCCATCAGGGCAGAGATACCAGATATGTTCGGGTCTATCAAGACCACGCTGAGAGAGACATTTGATGAGAAGTACACTGCTCTTTCCGAGGCTGATGTTGTTGCGGCCACTGCAGCTATAGCTGCGATGAGGCCGCAGGGTGGTGATGCGTTGCAGTTCCGAGAGTTCAGCAACACAAAACCACCGGAGTTTGACGGGACCCAGGACCCGATTGCTGCGATGAGATGGATTTCAGACATAGAGAGGTGTTTCTTTACTTGCTCATCTCCTGAACATTTGAGAGTCCGGTTCGCGCTGAACCAGCTTCGCTTGGGAGCGAAGGACTGGTGGAAGTTTGTGACGGCGCACTATACGCCTGCCGAGCTTGTAGCAGTGACCTGGGAGAGGTTCACTGCTATTTTCCAAGATGAGTACGTTCCCCAGGTGGAGAGGGAGCGTTTGGCCCAGGAGTTTCTGACCCTCAAGTAGGGTACTGAGTCTGTTACGGTGATTACGAGGATGTTTCATGAGCGGGCGATGTTCTGCCCAGAGCACGTGTCCTCCGAGCAGGCACGTATGATTCAATATTTGAGCATTCTGAGGAGGGATATACGTGAGTTCGTGGCAAACTCGACGTACCGGACATTTGCCGAGCTTCAGGCAAATGCCCGGAAGAGGGAGATAGAGCTGGAGACTCAGGCTAGGGAGGAGGCTGAGTCTCAGGGGAGGGATCGGCGACCGGTGCAGTCTCAGCCGGTAGCCAAGCGGGCCAAGACCGCCGATTCGAGATCAGGGAGCCAGAGAGGCCGCACTTTTGGCAAGTGCGGAAAGAGCCACGACGGGGTGTGCAGAGCAGGGTCTTGCTACAAATGTGGCAAGGAGGGGCATATGGCCAAGGACTGCCCCAAGGGGTTTGCAGTATGTTTTCACTTCAACCAGACCGGACACCGGAAGGCAGAGTGTCCGCAGTTGCGGGGATCAGCACAGGGAGTATCTCAGGGATCTGCCCCTGCCGCCATCCGAGCTACCGAGAGTCGGCCAGTGAAGGCCGAGGCACCGAAGGCACGAGGGAGAGCCTTTCAGTTAACCGCGGATGAGGTCCACGCAGCGCCCGATGTCGTGGCTGGTATGTATTCTTTTGTGTATTTATTTTGATGTTGAGGTTTTATGCTTATATTATGTTATGCGTAGGTACTTTTCTTGTGAATTCTGTACCTGCCTTGGTGTTATTTGACTCGGGTGCGAGTCGGTCTTTTGTATCTTTGGCTTTTAGTCAACACATCAATGTTAGTCGTGAGGCGTTGAATCGACCTCTGAGAGTTTCCATAGCTGACGAGAGGGTGATATATGCCACAGAGGTGATCCGAGAGTGCGTATTCAAGATTTTCGGTGTTGAGTTCCCGATTGATTTGGTTCCTATTGCGATGGGTGATGACTGTGTCATTGTGGGCATGGACTGGTTGAGCAGATTCGGGGAGGTTATCGACTGCGAGCGATAGCTGGTGAACATACGAGACCCTAGTTGGGGAGTTCTTATGGTGTACGGCGAGGGTACACGTTCTGGGTCAGCATTTTGTTCGGCTGCTAGAGTGAGACAGTGTGTACAGCAGGGCTGTAAGGGCTTTGTAGCGTATGTGATGGATACGCAGGGTGATTCAGAGAGACTGAGGTCAGTTGAGGAGGTTCTGATAGTGCGTGAGTTTCCGGACGTATTTCCAGAGGAGTTGTCGGGTGTGCCTCCCTTGAGGTAAGTGGAGTTCAGTATCGATTTGGTTCCGGGGGCCGCGCCTATCGCCAAGGTGCCCTATCGCCTTGCACCTCCAGAGATGCAAGAGTTATCCTCGCAGCTTCAGGAGCTGCTGGGAAAGGGGTTTATTCGGCCGAGCAGCTCGCCGTAGGGAGCACCTATCCTTTTTGTCAAGAAGAAGGATGGTTCACACCGGATGTGCATTGATTACCGGGGGTTGAACAAGTTGACGGTCAAGAACCGTTACCCGTTGCCGAGGATTGATGATTTGTTCGATCAGTTACAGGGAGCATCTTGGTTCTCCAAGATCGATTTGAGGTCGAGGTATCATCAGGTAAGGATGCGAGATGAGGACATCCAGAAGACAGCGTTCAGGACTCGTTATGGGCATTACGAGTTTGTGGTGATGCCTTTCGGACTCACCAATGCCCCGACAGTGTTCATGGACCTCATGAACAGAGTGTGCAGCTCGATGTTGGATCGGTCAGTGATCGCGTTCATCGAAAATATTTTGGTGTATTCGAGATCCAGAGAGCAGCATAAGGAGCATTTGAGGGAGATCCTCGGAGTTCTGAGATCGGAGAGGCTTTACGCCAAATTCTCCAAGTGTGATTTCTGGTTGCGAGAGGTCCAGTTCCTAGGGCACCTCGTTAACCAGAAGGGGATATTGGTCGACCCGGCCAAAGTGGAGGCAGTGATGAGTTAGGAGGTGCCGAGGTCACCCTCTGAGATCAGGAGTTTCTTAGGCTTGGCAGGCTATTATCGAAGATTTATCAAGGATTTCTCCAAGATCGTCGTGCCACTCACCAGGTTAACACGGAAGGGTGTCGCTTTTTCATGGGGCCCAGAGCAGCAGACCTCCTTTGAGACGCTTCGCCAGAGGCTATGTGAAGCCCCAGTGTTATCCCTCCCAGAGGGAATGGAGGACTTTGTGGTGTATTGTGATGCGTCGATCTCGGGGTTGGGAGCAGTGCTGATGCAGAGAGGGCATGTGATAGCATACGCATCGAGGCAGCTGAAGCCTCATGAGACGAGGTATCCCACCCACGATCTAGAGTTGGGGGGTGTGGTGTTCGCCCTCAAGATTTGGCGTCACTATCTGTACGGGGTTCGGTGTACGATATACACGGACCACAAGAGCCTGAAGTATTTGATGGATCAGCCCAACCTAAATATGCGACAGAGGAGGTGGTTGGACGTGGTCAAGGATTATGATTGTGAGATCCTGTACCACCTGGGCTAGGCTAATGTTGTAGCCGATGGACTGAGCCGCAGGTCGGAGAGCACCCCATTGCGAGATGTATGTTTGAGATTGACTGTGATAGCTCCGGTGTTGGAGACCATTCGGGGGCACAGGCTGAGGCTGTGCAACCTGAGAGCCAGAAGAAAGAGCGGGTTGTCGGGTAGGTATCGGAATTCGTTACCGATAGCCGGGGGTTTATGACATTTCAGGGGCATATCTAGGTACCGTTTGTGGGAGGGACGTGTACCATTTTATGAAGATGAAATGACAATAATGCTTAAGGAGATGAGTAGGTCAACTCCATGCTCACACGGGGAGATCCATTTAAAAATCGTATAGGGTGAGGCAGTGTTTCAAAACAAAGAAGTAAGTTGTGTATTACATGCATTCACATGCTGTAAATACAAGGATGTCCCTATACTTAGCAAAAAATGATAAAATCAGGATAAGGGTCAAATGTGGAGGTGTTGTGGGCCAATCTACTGAAACAATTGAATGTGGTGGGCCATCAAGTAGAAGTAAGGCAAAGTGAAAGGGCAGCAAAAATGTGATTAGTAAAAAAGGAAAATGTCATTGGGTAGTCCAAATCTCGAGGCCAGATGAGAATAAGGATTGGTTAGTGAAAACAGTACACGGTGTCCATAAATGTTTGCAGAGGAGATTAGTTAAAGCTTGTACTTCCAAATATTTAGCAAACTTAATTGTTCCACAAATTCAGAGTAACCCTATAATTCCAATCAAAGCTTTACACGAGGAGTTGTGTAAGAAACGCGAGATTGGTATGTCAGTTCAAAAGGTTGCTAGGGCAATGCAAATGGCTGAACGTATGATTAGTGGGAACTACCAACTACAATATGGGTATCTGAGGGATTATGCTTTGGAACTGCTAAACACTAATCTTGGTATAACTGTTAGGATAGATGTGTATCCTGAACCATGCTTTTCGACTACTACAAGAACTTTTATAAGAATATATATGTATGTCTAGGTGCATTGAAGTTAGGATTCAAAGCTGGGTTAAGGGATTTCCTAGGAGTGGATGGTACATTCTTGAAATGCCCATATCCTGGGCAGGTACTAACTGCTATGGGTCTATGTTGAGAGAAAAACTTTGAGACACACTTGAACAAGATGGTTAGAACAAGTATATAGCGGAATAGTTAATCTCGAAGGATCTGTTAGCTCAACAATAATATTAATAGTTAGAAGTGAGCGAGTTAGATGCCGAAAGTAAAGTAATGTAAATGACAACAATTGTTATATCAAGAATACATGTAAGTTGATTCATAACTTCGAATGCATTCAAACCAATGTTAGTAAGTGAGATCAAACTTAGTGAATAAGTCACAAGGACTTACTCCGAAGAGTGATTATAATCAGATATGTTTAAGTAAGAAGTAGAGAGTGAAGAGTGATAGAATGATAACTTTAGAATTTGTATTCAGATGAAATGCATAAGTTATCAGTGAATAGGAGAGATGAATATTACAGAAGAATACATCTCTATTTATAGAGACATAGAACTACACTAGATTACAACTCTATAAGCAACCATGCAAGGCATACAGGATAATAGAGTGTATTACACAAAAGACAAATAAAGTAATCTAGCTAATGATTGTGGTAGCTGACTCCGGGTTCTTATGTGGTTGCGGTAGAGAGATGGTTGCGGTAGCTAAGTTCAAGAGGGTCACTTCCATGATTCAACAATTTCCCCATAAGTGACCTCTTTAACTTTGGTTCAGCTATCAAGTTTGAGGAACTTGATCAAAATCCACCAGAACTTCCTGACGTTTTCCAGCCATGTGATTCTTCTTGTAATCTCGAACTTGCCTTCTATGGTAGTATGCTTTGATCTTTCAACTGCGGTCCGATAGATGTCAAGTTGTTTCTTGGGCAGGCGGTTCATGGCACTTATGGGAATAAAGTATTTGACATTGTCGATTTTCCTTTAGAAAATGATGCCAAGTTCTGGGAAGTTAGTTGCACCTAGTGATCTTTCAGCAAAGCCTTCGGTGGGCATAGGTGCGGGGTCGAGAGGTCAAAGATCAAATTTCTTGGAGATGATGGGATAGATGTCCGCATCAATTTTGGCAAAGTTGCACACCGTTTCTCTCAAGAAGTTGTTGACCCGATCAAGTGCAGTCTTCATTTTTGGGTGCTTCTCAGCCTTGTTCAGAAACACTTTGGCTATGAGAAACACTTCTTCCGGATTCATGTGGGGAAAGTCTGCTTGAGTGCAGACATAGTCATGTCCCCTTCGGGTGAGGGTGTACTGGAAGAATTCAGCTTTCATGAATCTCCGAGGCTTGTAGTTCACAACTGCAGATGGCCTGTCATTGGACCAAATGTGCTCTATGGGAGAGGAATATTTAGTAAAGAATTGAGCAAGTCTTTCAAACTCCATAGGCAGTCTCTTGGCATCAGGAAGGCATTGGTCAAACTTCTCAAATACTGTAAAGTATTTGGCATTGGGTGAGATGGGAACATCCCAGTAGCCATCCGAAGGAGGTTCTGCATAAGTGAGATGGGGAGTATAATCTTCATCTAGCAGCCTTCGGTGAGGATTGACCTAAGAGTTGATAAGGGTTTCATCTATGAGAGTGTCAAAACCACTTAGCCTCTAGATTTGTTCAGCAAGTTTCGCTGACCTCCAATCTCTTTTCTTTTGGGCTGTGGTAGGGGAATCAGTTGGGCTTGGTAAGGACATGTTTTCCTCAAGATTTTTGAAGTGGGGAGGAGTTACAAGCTTTTTGGGAGATGATTGCGGTGAGGTTTGCGGTGTGGGAATTTTGTTATTGATGACGGGGGGATTCTAATGAAGGGCATTATCAGAGTGATGGACTTCTTCTTCTTCTTCACTTCCCCCTCTTGAGGAATGCAGCGCAGGTGATTCCTCAAGCCATTGCCGAAGTCCATCCACTTTGCTGAAAACGTCTTGGAATTGAGCTTTTAGGAGCTATGCCAATTAGGAATTGGTGGGAGTGGAGGAGCTAAAGAGCAACTTGTGGATTTTTTTGGTAAGTTGGAGGATCTCAGGGCCATGGAAGTAGGAGGAAAGAGATTTCTGCAGTCTATTGATTGTCGTTTGAAGAACAGATATAGTGGACACATAAGTATTATGAGTCTCATCTATAACTTTCTGAGACTGAGAAGCTTCATCCGCGATGGATGCTTGAAGATCCTTTTTGATTGCGGTCACCTCAGTGATGAGGCATTCCGCTGCAGCCATGAAGTCCTTATGGTCAGCCTTGCGGTTGTTGTCAAGGGACCGGATCCCCATCTCTACTTTTAGGGAGATGTGTTCAGCAGCCATGCGCTCCCTTGTCTCCAGTCGTTCAATTCTTTCAATCAATAACTGCGGTACTGGAGTCTCTTCAGGTTGTGGTTGAGTAGGTTTAACCGCAGCCAAGATCTGATCGATTTTGGCTTGAAGGCTCATGAACTCCTTCTGGGTGACAACATTCTTCTTCTTTTTCTTCTTCTCTTTAGGCTTGGAAGTCGAATGTTGAGAACCTTTGGACTCCTCCTCTTCTTCAAACATCATTAGGTCATTGTCTGAAGGGTTTGGCTTGTTGACTTCTTGGATGTCTTCATCATCAAAACCGAAGGTAGGAGATGAGCTAAGTTCGATTGCAGGGCCTTCGTCTTGTGATGGGTTGACTGTAGGAGAGGGAGATGGAATGGAAGTTGGAGTAGGAGGAACTGTTGAGGGACCTGCGGGTGCACCTGAAGTTTAAGCTTTAAGAAGTGTTTCTGCCATTTCATCCGTCCAGTGTTGAACCTTTTGAATGGTTGCTACAGTATGGACATTACTGATTGCATTTTCCCAATATTTAGCAACGGACTGGATCTCCTGTTCTTTTTGCTGCTGCTGCTTGATTTGTTGCTCCTTGCGGGCTTGGAAAGCCCTTCGGAAGGCTTTATACTTTTGATTGCAGCTATGGTTGTTGGCTGATAACGACTCCAAGAATCGCTAGAATCACTTCCGTTAATTCCTTCACGGATCCTAGCATATTAGTGCTCACCGTGACTAAACCACCTGTAAAGATGAAAGCAGAGTAGGATTTCCTGAGTGTCCTTGGTCTCCTTGACCCGTGGTCAAGTCTGGCCTCAACTCAGTTCTGGCATGGGCTGAAGAATTGCCCTGCGGGTGGGAATGTATTTGCAGTGTTTGGGAGACAGAATTAAGTATGGAGTGCAACTCCTCAGGAGAAAACAAATGCAGTCGGGAAGCCCTGAAGACCTTAGGGCGAGAACCAGTATCATCCCTTTGGGGTTATACCAGAGGGGTGTCTCCATGATGATTAGAATCAGAATCAGACTCACTTTTTGAGTCTGACTGAAAGATGATGGTGGTGATGAATGGGTCTACGGCCACCCCAAGGACTACTGGAGCCTTTTGAGAGGCTTCAGCATCAGTCCGGTCACGCATATGGCTAGAGGTAGTGGCGGTTTTTCTTTTCTTGAGGACAGATATCGGTTGCCTGTCCTCTTCTGAATCACTGTTTGATACAGTGGTTGGTTTGGGTTTGCATTTCTTGGTGGGTGCGGTTGGTTTGGGAGCATCCTTCTTGGGTGTTCTTTGTTTCTTCTTGGATAATAGCTTTCTTCTTTGAGAAAGATTGGATAATGTGGTGGTAGAGGGGACTGCGGTACCCTCAGGGTTAAAGGCTGCGGATGAAAGAGGGGGGTAGAAGGGTATGGGGCAATACCCTCCATAACCTCAATGTGGTCTAAGACATCAGCAGTCTCAGGACCAAGAGAAGAAAGGATATGAGTGGGAAGCCTGCAGATCGGTCCAAAAAGAGTTTGATCAAAAGAAGGGAGGTACCTTTTGAGATCCTTAGTGACGAAGAAGTTAATGTCACTACCCATATCTATCCCAGCGTTAGCATGTAGGTCTGATATGCAGAGAGACCAAAATCTTGCAAATGTGAGGTCGGTTGGGTTTTCCTTTGGGTGCTCCTTGGGAATATACTGAATGAAATCATCCCAAAGGATTTGCCCATAGTTGACGTCGTGTCCGATGAAGATGCTCCATACCAATTCCAAGAGCTTGATTCCCATGTTGTCAATGCCTCCGATTCTGCCGAATAGGCAGCGGATGACAAAGTGGCACACAAACTGCCAAACCGCAGGCAGCTGGGTCTTTTTGAATTCACCAATTCCTCGAATTGGTTTCTGATACCCCATCTGGTAGAGTGCGGATGTGATGTCACCCATTGATGGTGAGAAGAATTTGATGGATGGATGAACTAGAAGATTAATGGCTGTGAGGAACTTTTCTTTGGACAGGATGACCAAAGAACCGTTAATGAGATTGAGATGAACTTCTTGAGGGTTTTCCAGTGGGCGATAAGCAGAAAAGGCGCTCTTGAGGAGAGTAGAAACTGGGACAACGTCTGTAAATGCATCAAATGGACCAAACAGAGGGTGATTCTTGAGAAACTTGATCATGGGCTTGATGGGAGCATTGTATGAAGGATGATCTTCAAACACTGCCCTAAAATTGTTTGATGCGATGGAAGGAGAGTCTGAGCCTGTGGGATTCACCGAACCAGAAGCCTTGGATTGCTTCTTTGAAACTCCTGATTTCACCATTGTTGAAGTTGAAAAGTGTTTGAAGAAGAAGTAGAACACAGAATTCGTGATTGTTTTGAGAGGGAATGATCGATATTCAGAATGCAAACAGTGAATTTAGTGAAGAAGATGAGTTTATAAAGGGATAAAAAAAATTAACCCTAGATAAATGGTAGACTAGGGTAAAACGTCGATTGTTTTTTTTTTGGGGGGGGGGGGGGAATCGATGAATTTTGGATTGAATCTCAGCCACATATATTAAAACGGGTTGTAAAAGATTTTGGGAGATTTCCAAAAAGGGTTTGTATTTAATGTAAAGTCAAACGCATGTTTATACGTCAGGTAATCATGGGGGTGATAGGAGAGGAAGAGGTAACGAATGGGACGTGTTGGGAGAGGAAAGGAAAATTTAAGGATGAGTTTATTGGAAATACGTTCTTTTTGTCATCATCCCTAAAATAGGTCTGATAAAAGAATTTCTCAGAAAGAGAAGATGACAGTTTCTAAGGAGAATGTTTTATTTTATTTAATGAAGGATCATTAAATAGCACACAAAGGTTTACATGCTGGTAAAGCAGTTGAGAAATTATCACGAAGATTGTGGATGAAAACTTCATTGTGGTTGAAAATGTCATCGCGAATGACCAAGGTAAAGACTGCAGTGAGAAGCTGAGAGAAACACTTATACAAAAGTTAATAAACACAAACAAGAAGGACCCATGAAAGATAGATATAATATATGGTTGCTGTACATCAACTGTCGAACAGGTGATGTTCCTAAAACATCTATTATAAATAACTTTCAGTAAGGACTGCAATGGGGACAGGGAAGGTCTGCGGTACGAGTTAATTCAAGAAGAATTTTGGATCCGGATTCATCATTGCCAACATTTGTAGGAACACATTGAGTTTTGTAGAGTCAAGTGCATTTGTAAAAACATCAGCAATCTCTTCATGAGTAGGAACAAAGATGAGTTCAATATTACCTTTCAGAATATGGTCTTTGATGAAATGATACCGTAGCTCAATATGTTTCATCTTGGAGTGCTGAATAGGATTATAAGAGATTGCTATGGCACTTTTTGAGTCACAGTAAATACGTATCCGCAGCATCCTGTATCCATAGTCTAACAATTGTGTCTTCATCCAAAAGACTTGGGAACAGTAGCTGGCTGCGGCCACGTATTCTGCTTCTGCGGTAGATAACGAAACACAGCTTTGTTTTCTCGAGGACCAGCTGACAAGTCTTCCTCCTAAAAATTTATATCCACCAGATGTACTTTTTCAATCAAGTTTGCATCCGGCATGATCCGCATCAGTAAATGCTTGAAGACTGAAGTCATTGCCTGCGGGGTACCATAGACCCAAAGATTTGCTTCCTTTTAGGTACCGAAGAATTTGTTTGGCTGCGGTCATGTGTGACACTTTTGGGTCAGTCTGGTACCTTGCACACACACCAGTTGCGAAGACAATGTCAGGTCTGCTTGCGGTGAGATACATTAGTGAACCAATGATACCTCTATAAGTCTTGTGATCCACAGATTCACCAGAGGGATCAGCAGAGATCTTATATCCGAAGGCCATAGGGACCTTAGCAGAAGAGCAGTTGTCCATAGAATATTTCTTCAGAAGTTTAGTGGTGTATTTCTCTTGATGAATGAATACTCCTTGCTGAATTTGTTTGACTTGAAGACCTAGAAAGAAGTTAATCTCTCTATTCATGCTCGTTTGAAAATTTTTTGTCATGATCTTAGCAAATTCATCCACCATTCCTTGATCAGATGACCCGAAGATGATATCATCCACATATATTTGTACAAGCATAAGGTGAGTCCCGTTCACTTTTCTACATAGTGTGGGATCAATCACTCCTCTTTTGTATCCTGAAGAGACTAAGAATTCAGAGAGAGTTTCATACCAACCTCTAGGGGCTTGTTTCAGACCATAGACAGCTTTCTGAAGCTTGTAACAGTGATCAGGGAACTCGATACTTTCAAATCCGGGAGGTTGTTGAAGATAAACCTCTTCTTTTCACTCCCCATTGAGAAAAGCACTCTTAATGTCCATTTGGTGTACTTTGATGTTTTTGTGAGAGGCATATGCTAAGAAGATTCTGATTGCTTCCATTCTAGCTACCGGAGCGTATGTCTCATCATAGTCAACACCTTCCAGTTGGCTATAACCGTTAGCAACTAGCCTTGCCTTATTTCTGATAACCGCACCAGATTCATCTAGCTTGTTCTTGAAAACCCATCTTGTACCAACAATAGTATGACCTTTTGGAAAGGGAACAAGTTGCCACACTTTGTTTCTTTTAAATTCTTCCACTTCTTCTTGCATTGTAGAAATCCAATCTAGTTCCAATAAAGCTTCTTTGATAGATCGAGGCTCGACTGTGGACATAAATGCTGCATAGTGACAATGATTAGATAAATCTTTAGCATATCGAGTTTGGATACCTGCGGATGGATTGCCAATAATTTGGCCTGGTGGTTGATCCTTCATCCATACATGTAGACGAGGCATGAGATGATCAGCAGCTGCGGTTGAAGGAATGTTTTCAATATCAAAGGTTGCTTCAAAGTGGGGAGGAAGTTCCCCTTGAATTTGAGAACATTCTGCTGAGTCATCCTCACTTGTTGGAGTGAGAGAGACATTTTCTTTGATAGGTTGCCCCTGGATTGTTGAAGGGAGTCTATCTGGAACCTGAGACAATTCCCCCTGGACTGTGGATGGGAGAGTGACAATTCTTGGATCGGTTCTAGTGTCAATATTCTCTATGAGTTCATCATCCGAATCCGAAGATACGTTTGATGGTAATGCTTCTCTGCGGGCAGGAATTTGAACAACATCAAGTACTGGAAACTCGATGGTTGCGGCTAGATCTGGAGTAGAGCTTTTCCCCTCAACCGGAGAGGTGGAAGTATTGAGAGATACTGCTTCGGATGGAGATGGTCCAGAAATGTCAGCATGTTGTTGTTGAGCTGCTGGAGACACAAGAACTTCGGATAGTTTTGCCGTTTCAACAGGTTCGAAGAGATCATCATAATTGACTTCTACTAGATTTAACGGACCATAAGAGGCAGGAATGTCACATTCCATGATTGCAGTGGTTTCAGTGGATGAAGGAGCATCGCGGATGTGAGAATCATCGAATTTCACATCGAAGCTTTCATTGATCAGCCTTGTACGCCTAATAAGCACTCGATAAGCAACCTTGTTAGTGGAGTACCCAAGTAAGATGCCTTCATCAGACTTGGGTGCAAATTTATTAAGTTGATCTTTGTTGTTGGTCACAAAGCATCTACACCCAAAAATATGAGAGAAACGAACTTTCGGCTTGCGGTTGTTAAGACCTTCGTATGCTGTTGTGTTGAGACGTTTGCATACAATGCTTCAGTTTTGGACAAAGCATGCAGTTGCTACAGCTTCAGCCCAGAAGTAGAGAGGAAGGTGGGCGAAGTTAAGCATGGATCTGGCTGCTTCTACTAATGTACGGTTTCTTCTTTCTACGACACCATTTTGTTGCGGAGTGTAGGGTGCTGAGAAGTTGTGAGAAATACCGTTGGACACCAAGAAACTGTTGAGAATATGATTAGTGAACTCGGTTCCATTATCACTGCGGATGCGTCTGACTGGAAGCTTGATCTGAAGTTCTATTTCTTTGATGAAGTTTATGAGAATCTGCGGTGTTTCAAATTTGAGTCTGAGGAAGAAGACCCATGTGAAGCGAGTGAAGTCATCAACAATAACCAGTATGTATTTCTTGTGGTGGAGACTGGCTACAGTTGAAGGACTGCAGAGATCAATGTGCAATAATTCCAGTGGTTCTAAAATAGATGAATCCATTATCAGAAGGTGACTTGCTTTGACTTGTTTTCCATATTCACAAGCTGGACAAAGAGTATCGTTGGTGAATTTGAGAATAGGAGACCGCAGACAAGTTCTCCAGTGACCAGATTGTTGATGTATCTGAAGTTGAGATGAGCTAGCTTGCGGTGCCATAGCCAGCTGACTTCGGATACAGCTTTAGAAAGAAAACACAGCTGCGGTTTACCAATGATGAGAGAGATATCCAGAGGATACATTGTGCCTTCAGAGCGTGACTTGATTAAGCAAGTGCTTCTGTCGCTTGTCATTATGTAACAAAATTGATCATCAAACTCCACTCGATGGCCTGCTTTACATAGTTGGCCAACACTGATGAGATTGTGTTTAAGGCTTTCTACATAAGCAACCTTCTGAATGGAAAAGTTCCCCGTGGTGAGAACACCGTAGCCTCGTATGATGCCATTTGCATTGTTTCCAAAATTGACATTTCCACCATTGCATATAGGCCTGAATTCCCGAAGGTACTTTAACCTTATGGTCATGTGCAAGGAGCAGGCACTGTCGATCAACCATTCTTCTTCTTGATCGTCCTTGCATAAAGCCTGTTCCACAATGCTGAGAGTTCCATCTTTAGCCATATAGCAATGGTTCTTTTTTAGATTGGTTGAGCTGTCTTCATCAGCAGTTGCTACCATACAAATTTTGCCTTTCCCTTTGCTAATAAAATCTTCATCTTCGTCTCCTGATGACCACACTTGATGATTCCTCTTCACTTGAGCAACTTAGGCCTTTCCCTTTTCTTTATCTTCCAGTTCTTGAGCCATTCGAAGATACAAGGCTCTATCTTTTACTACGTTTGCCTTGAAATCTTTGGCAAAATGGTTTTCCTTATTACACTTGTGACATATGATGACGTCACTCTTGTCTTCTATAGAGGTACCAGAGTCAGTTGATTGGGACTGCGGTGGTAGTTCTTTGGACTGAGTCTACTGAGACTTCGGTGGAGGGAGAGGGTTTTTGGTGGAACGAAAGTGATTGTTTTGAAAGTTGCAGTTAAAAGGTGGTCGGTTGAATTGTTGGTTTTTGGAAAATGAAGGTGGTAAGCGATTGAATTTCTGACTGATAAGAGCAATGGCATTTTGAAACTCTTCTTCATCATCATATTCTGAGTCAGCTTCATATAAATGCAGTGGAGAGTCATACGAGGTGGGATAGGATTGAGTCTGAGGTGATTGGGCTACTAATGCGAGTGGTCCTCCGAAGTCTGAACAGTCCTTGAGTACAGTGGACTCTTGAGCTTGCAATTCTCCATAAAGCTTATAGAGAAATAAGGAGTGAATCTTCCTGTCACCTTGTACAATCATTTTGGCTGTTGTCCAGTGTCTTCCTAAGCCATTAAGAAACTGCAGATTTGTTTCATGATTGTTGCGGATGGTACCCGCATTGGACAGTTTTGTGACAATCAAGTTGAACCTTTTAAATGAGTCTTCCAAACTTTCACCGGAGTGGGTTTTGAAGTTATTGAATTCGTTGAGTGTTGTAGTGAGCTTTTTGTCTGAGCCTGCTCTGAACCTTCGTACAAGTTTTTGAGAACATCCCAAATCTCCTTTGCTGATTTGCAATTTATGATGATGTCGAAGTTGCCAGGAGAAACTCCACAAGAGATCTCATAAAAGACAATAACATCACTTTCCATCTTGTCTAGATCATCTTTTGTGGGATGATTCAAAGCTATTTGACCTCCTCCAAGCCTTGATGTGGCTCCATCAGTTTGGACAGGGGTAAGGACTGGAACATGGGGTCCTTCTTCTATAGATCTCCAGACATCTCTACCAAGTCATCTGAGATACCTTTCCATCCTTTGAGACCAGTGATGATACTCATTTGCAACCAGTATTGGGGCTCGACTGGAACCACCAACACTGTTGGAAACATTTAGTTATAATGATTGCGTCATTTGAAATGTTTGTTTAGAGATGAGCTTTAGTGGTATAGAGGGCTCTTTGAAAAATTAGATTTCCGATTTTTAAAACGCAACCACTATGGCTCTGATACCAATTGTTGAGAGACAAACTTTGAGACACACTTGAATAAGATGGTTAGAACAAGTATATAGCGGAATAGTTAATCTCGAAGGATCTGTTAGCTCAACAATAATATTAATAGTTAGAAGTTAGCGAGTTAGATGCGGAAAGTAAACTAATGTAAATGACAGCAATTATTATATCAAGAATACACGTAATTTGATTCATAACTTGGAATGCATTCAAACCAATGTTAGTAAGTGAGATCAAACTTAGTGAATAAGTCAGAAGGACTTGCTCTGAAGAGTGATTATAATCAGATATGTTTAAGTAAGAAGTGGAGAGTGAAGAGTGATAGAATGATAACTTTAGAATTTGTATTAAGATGAAATGCATAAGTTATCAGTGAATAAGAGAGATGAACATTACAGAAGAATACGTCTCTATTTATAGAGACATAGAACTACACTAGATTACAACTCTATAAGAAGCCATGCAAGGCATACAGGATAATAGAGTGTATTACACAAAAGACAAATAAAGTAATCTAGCTAATGATTGCGGTAGCTAACTCCGGGTGCTGATGTGGTTGCGGTAGAGAGATGGTTGCGGTAGCTAAGTTCAAGAGGGTCACTTCCATGATTCAACAGTCTAGACTCAAATAATGGAATATACCTTGTAGGATATGAAGTGGTAGAGGCAGAAACTATTGGATTAGGTGTCTAAGCCCACCACTATAGTTGGTATGTACTTGACCCGATAGTACCATGGTCCTTTTGGGTTGCCTTCATTGGAGCAATTTGATTGGATGGATATTTGAGAAAGAGGTTATTTGTGATTTATTAATATATTATAAGAATAATATATTAATTGAGAAATCCTTTTATTTAATTGGTATTGGTCAAGAATCAATTTGGAATTAATTTAGTGATCAAAAGATACTAATTAAATTAACGTGGACTGATTAAGTAAATCAGTAATACATATAGTTTGGGCTAATGATCCATGTTGATTAGGATGGAATAATTTTATGTGGCAGTCCATGAAGAGTTAGTCCAAAGGGCTTATCATATGGATTATTGCACTAAAAGCCCACGGAAGTGAATTAGGGTTTACAAGTTGAAACCCTTGGAATTCCACACTATATATCTAACCCCTAGAATCACCAAAAAGGCCCCTAAGAGTTCCAAGAAGAACCCTAGCCGTTTTTTGTGTGCATCCTAGCCTTTTCTCACAATCCTCCTTTTGCATTTGTTGTTTGTGACTTATTAGAGGCATCACATTTGAGGTGCTAAGCTCTTTAAAGGCAAAGAACTATATGCTACAACAAGAGGTATTCCTCTAACTAGTTTTTATATTGTATATCTCAAATTGCATGCTAGCTAGGGTGTATGCTTTTGATGAAATGATATTGCATGTATAACTTGAGAAAACTTAGATTTAAAGCATCTAGGGTTGTATGTGCACCATAGGAATGTTATAGTGCTCAAAACCCATCAGCGGTATTAGAGCCTAGCTAGGGTGTTTTCTGTTATACTGATGCTGTAACAACTCAAATTTTTCAAACAAATTTTTCATTTTTAAAACATAAATATTTCCATTAAAAACAAGGCATAAACAGTTTAATTATTCGGTCAATACAATTATTCAAACTCCCAAGATCATAAAACAATCTTCAGTGTGTATCGATCATGCCGGCGCCTTCCCACGGTCCTCGCTAGTACCTGAAATACATGCACAACAACTGTAAGCATAAATGCTTAGTGAGTTCCCCAATATACAACTTACGCACATACGCCTTTCCAGGCCCGACCTTCCGGTTCATGTGTCTCAGGGGACTTCCGTCCCTGCTGGGTAAACCTTCCGGCCTTACCCACGCCGACCTTCCGGTCCATTACACATCCTCCGGTCCATGTGTCTCAGGGGACTTCCGTCCCTGCTGGGTAAACCTTCCGGCCTTACCCACGCCGACCTTCCGGTCCATCACACATCATATCGCCTTCCGGCCCATAATACATAGCACATATAACATATAACATACCACATATAGCATACATATCACATATCATATCCGACCTTCCGGTCACACAGTCAAACCCTTCCGGGTACAGTATAGTGAGAAGACTCACCTCGTATGTGCTGAAAGCTAGCAACTCCTGAAATCACTCGCGCACAAACCAACGAGCTACAACCCTCCTATAACATTACATAACTCATTAACACTCATATCATTTAAGTGTGGCTATTCCTAAGAAGTCAGACTTAGGTCAACTCTGGTCAGCGGTCAACGGTCAACTCGACTGGACTCGGCGAGTACCATGGCGACTCGGCGAGTCTAGTCGTCCTCACAAATTCCTGAATATTCCCTTTCTACTCGTCGAGTATCCCTCTTGACTCGACGAGGTCCTCGTGGAAGAATCGCGGGGCCACCCCGACTCCACTCGCCGAGTCTGATGAACAACTCGGCGAGTCCCTGTGAATCTTCAAGCTACTCGCCGAGTCTGAAGAACAACTCGGCGAGTCCATGCCATGCAGACGAGTAACTGCTTCCTGAGATAGGTCTCGTCCCGAAGTACACATGCATGGGACCTTCTGGACCTCTAAGGGTCCTAATACAAGACTATAGTCGGGGGGTAACAAGGCATTACTTCATCAAATCACTAAATGGGTTCTATAAACCCTAATTTCATAAATACATCAAAATAACAGATTTGGTCCGAGTATTACCTGAAAACGCACTCTCTGTGTCCCCCAAATCTCAGGACTCAATCCCCCTTGATATTCCTTTAGCCAAATCCCTCTTCTTCTTGCCTAACCAATCCTTCCAAGTTCCAAAGCTTTCTCCCTTGCTCTAGGCGTCCACAGCGATTAGGGTTCCTCTCAATTGACCAAAAGACTGAAAATGACGGCCTAAGAGGCGTTAAATACGATCCAAACTGAACGGTTAGGGTTTCTGCTGAACAGCGTCGACTCGCCGAGTCCATATCTGGACTCGTCGAGTCCAGTCGCGGACCCGCGACCAAGTCTGCGATCCTACTCGGCGAGTCTAGGCTCCAACTCGCCGAGTCCCCTCTTAAATCACCCCAAAAACATAATTTTAATAATACCTGAGATTCCGGGCTGTTACAATTCTCCCCCACTTGGATTAGACTTCGCCCTCGAAGTCTCATTCTGCAAATAGTTCCGGATGCTGCTCCCGCATTTCGCGCTCCGGTTCCCAAGTCATTTCTGATCCCTTACGGTGTTGCCATTGAACCAACACCAGAGGTACTTCCTTGTTCCTCAGAACCTTGATCTTCCGATCCCTGATAGCCACTGGTCTCTCCGCGTAATTCAAGCTCGCATCCACCTGAATATCCTCCAATGGAACCACTGCCGACTCATCGGCTATACACTTCCTCAACTGCGACACATGAAAAGTGTCATGGATCTGACCCAACTCCGCTGGCAACTCCAACCGGTAGGCTACCCGACCTATCCTTGCAATCACATGAAATGGCCCAATATACCGGGGCCCCAACTTGCCTCTCTTCCTGAACCGGATCACTCCTTTCCAAGGAGAGACCTTCAGGAGAACGAAGTCGCCGACCTGAAATTCAAGCTCGGATCGGCGCCTGTCTGCATAACTCTTCTGTCGGCTCTGGGCAGTCAATAACCTTTGTCTCACTCGCTGAATCTACTCTGTCGTCTGGAGCACGATCTCCGTGCTGCCCATCACTCTCTGTCCCACCTCTCCCCAGCAAATGGGGGTCCGACACCTCCTACCATACAACAGCTCGAAAGGTGGCATACCAATGCTCGAATGATGGCTGTTGTTGTAGGAGAACTCTGCCAATGGTAAGTACGCATCCCAACTACCCCCGAAGTCTAACACACACGCTCGGAGCATGTCTTCCAGCGTCTGAATTGTCCGTTCGCTCTGACCGTCTGTCTGGGGATGGTATGCGGTACTAAAATGCAATTTAGTACCCAGCTCCTCATGGAATTTCTTCCAGAATCTGGAAGTAAAGCGCACATCACGGTCTGACACAATCGAGATCGGCACCCCGTGCCGAGACACCACCTCTCTCACGTATATCTCCGCCAATTTCTCCGCCGAAGAACTCTCACTGATGGCAAGGAAGTGTGCACTCTTTGTCAACCTATCCACGATCACCCAAATTGCGTCTACTCCCCTAGCAGTCCTTGGCAATTTGGTGATAAAATCCATAGTGATCTGTTCCCACTTCCACTCGGGGATCTCCAATGGCTGTAACTTGCCATGCGGTCTCTGGTGCTCAGCCTTAACCCTACGGCAGGTCAAGCACCTCTCAACGAACCATGCCACGTCCCTCTTCATACAGGGCCACCAATATTCCTTCTTTAAATCCAAATACATCTTTGTAGCACCAGGATGGATCGAGAATTTCGATCTATGAGCCTCTTCCATCAAAGTAGTACGCGTACCGCCCACGAACGGTACCCAAATCCGACCCTGAAACGTCATAAGGCCTCGACTATCCTTGACAAACTCTGAGATTAACCCCACAACCCGCTCTTTCTTCTGCATTTCTGGTCGCACAGCCTCTGCCTGGGCCCCACGAATAGCGTCCAATACTGGAGTCATCACAGTCAGTCTCAAGCATACGTCTCGCAATGGAGTGCTCTCCGCCCTGCGGCTCAATGCATCGGCTACCACATTAGCCTTGCCTGGGTGGTACAGGATCTCACAATCATAATCCTTGACCACATCCAACCACCTCCTCTGACGCATATTCAGGTTGGGTTGATCCATCAAATACTTCAAACTCTTATGGTCCGTGTATATCGTACATCGAACCCCATACAAGTAGTGGCGCCAAATCTTGAGAGCGAACACTACTGCCCCCAGCTCTAAATCATGCGTGGGATATCTCGCCTCGTGAGGCTTCAGCTGCCTCGATGCATAAGCTATCACATGACCCCTCTGCATCAACACTGCACCCAATCCCGAAATCGATGCGTCGCAATATACCACGAAATCTTCCATCCCTTCTGGGAGAGCTAATACCGGGGCTTCGCACAATCTCTGGCGAAGTGTCTCAAAGGAGGTCTGCTGCTCGGGCCCCCATGAGAACGTAACACCCTTCCGGGTCAATCTGGTGAGTGGCACTGCGATCTTGGAGAAATCCTTGATAAATCTCCGATAATACCCTGCCAACCCAAGGAAACTTCTGATCTCAGAGGGTGACTTCGGCACCTCCCAACTCATCACCGCCTCAACCTTGGCCGGGTCGACCAATATCCCTTTCTGATTAACCACATGTCCTAGAAACTGGACCTCCCGCAACCAGAATTCACATTTGGAGAACTTTGCATAAAGCTTCTCCGACCTCAATACCTCAAGGACCTCCCTCAAATGCTCCTCATGCTGCTCTCTCGATCTCGAATACACCAGAATGTCGTCGATAAATACGATCACTGACCGATCCAACATCGGCCTGCATACCCTGTTCATGAGATCCATGAACACAGCCGGGGCATTGGTGAGTCCAAAAGGCATCACCACAAACTCATAATGTCCATATCGCGTCCTAAACGCTGTCTTCTGGACGTCTTCATCCCGTACCCTCACCTGATGGTATCCTGACCTCAGATCGATCTTGGAAAACCAAGATGCTCCCTGCAACTGATCGAATAAATCATCGATCCTCGGCAACGGGTAACGGTTCTTGACCGTTAGCTTGTTCAACTCCCGGTAATCAATGCACATCCGGTGTGAACCATCCTTCTTTTTAACGAACAAAATCGGTGCTCCCCATGGCGAGCTGCTCGGCCGAATGAATCCCTTCCCCAGCAACTCTTGGAGTTGTGAGGACAACTCTTGCATCTCTGGAGGTGCAAGACGATAGGGCACTTTGGCAATAGGCGCTGCCCCCGGAACCAGATCGATACTGAACTCTACTTGCCTCACAGGTGGTACTCCCGGCAACTCCTCGGGAAAGACATCTGAAAACTCGCGCACCACCGGAACTTCCTCAACTGACTTCGGTTTCTCAGAAACCTCCCGCGTATCCATCACATACGCCACGAAACCCTTACAGCCCTGCCGTAGACACTGTCTCGCCCTAGCGGCCGAACAAAAAGCCGATCCCGAACGGGTACCCTCGCCGTATACCGAAAGAACTCCCCCTCTAGGGTCTCGTACAGTCACCAACTGACGCTCACAGTCGATGACAGCGCCGAACCGGCTCAGCCAGTCCATGCCCACGATGACACAGACATCCCCCATCGCGATAGGAATCAGGTCAATCGGGAATCCAACCCCGAAAATCTCTAGTACACATCCCCGAAGAACCTCCGTAGCACAAATCACCTTCTCGTCAGCTATAGAGACTCTCAAAGGTCGACTCAACGACTCACGACTAACGCCAATATGCTGACTAAAGGCCAAGGACACAAAGGACCTACTCGCACCCGAGTCAAACAACACTAAGGCAGGCACAGAGTTCACAAGGAAAGTACCTACGCGCATAATAGCATAAGCATAACATATCGACATTAAAATAATTACATGAATTACAACATACCTGCCACAACATCAGGCGCAGCGCGGACCTCTTCCGCGGTCAGCTGAAAGGCTCTCCCCCGAGCCCTCGGGGCCTCGGCCTTCACCGGTCGAGTCGCAGTAACTCCGGCAGCAGGTGCAGATCCCTGAAGAAGCTGAGGGCACTCGGCCTTCCTATGGCCCGTCTGGTTGCAATGAAAGCAAACCGAAAATCCCTTGGGGCACTCCCTAGCAATGTGCCCCTCCTTGCCACACTTGTAGCAAGCACCAGATCGACATGCTCCATCATGACTCTTGCCGCACTTCCCGCAAGTGCGACCCTTCGAACCTCCTGTCCTCGGATCAGCGGACTTGGTCCGCTTGGCTGCCGGCTGGAACTGAGCCGGTCGCCGATCCACCCGCTGAGACTCGGCCTCCTCCCTAGCCTGAGTCTCCAACTCGATCTCGCGCTTCCTGGCATTCTCCTGAAGCTCAGCAAAAGTGTGGTAAGTGGAGTTTGACACAAACTCCCGAATATCCCTCCTCAAGACACCCAAGTATCGGCTCATCCGAGCCTGCTCTGAGGACACCAGCTCAGGGCAAAACATCGCCCTCTCATGAAACTTCCGTGTAATCACCGCAACAGAATCGGTACCCTGTTTGAGGGTTAAGAACTCCTGCACTAATCGTTCCCTCTCCACCGGGGGAACGTACTCATCCCTGAACATGGCAGTAAACCCCTCCCATGTCACCGCTGTAGTCTCTGCCAAAGTGAAATTCGCTGTCACGAACTTCCACCAGTCCTTCGCTCCCAGACGGAGCTGGTTCAAAGCGAACCGTACCCTCAGGTGCTCCGGGCATGAAGAAGTATAGAAGCACCCCTCTATATCCGCGATCCACCTCATCGCAGCAATCGGATCCTGCGTCCCATCGAACTCTGGTGGCTTCGTGTTGCTGAACTCTCGGAACAGCAATGAATCACCCCCCTGTGGCCTAGCAGCGGCCACAGCTGCGGTAGCTGCAGCGGTTGCAGCCTCGGTCAATGCGGCGTACCGCTCGTCGAACGTCTCCATCAGGGTGGTCTTGATAGACCCAAACATCTCCGGGATCTCAGCCCGGATCGCCGCCGCCACCTCCTCGTGGATCATCTGACGAATGTCCTCGTCACTCACACCGCTCGTACTCGCCCCGTGCCGCGGTCTAACCATGATATCTCTGAAATACAACATAAAACTATCAGAGATTCTACCGAGTATAATCGTACTCGACACACAACCCTACTCAGTCCCAGATATCCAGGGATTCTTACTTGGGCCTCCCACTGACCCGGTGCCCTCGGTAGTACGGGCCCAATACTACCGACCACACCGCATCAATGTTCATCCCAAGCCCTCCTCCCCAAACTCCAGATAGTGAGTACTCTACTTCTGATACGCTCTATCTACCCGCATGCTAGCAAAGCATCACATATAGGCAACTTCCCTAGACTAAGGCATCACAAATCAGGCCACTCTAGTCCTATCATGAATACCTAGTCTTCTAGCATGCATAACAATTCATATCATATAATATTGTAAGGTATTTTGGGGATCTTTTACCGTTCGGGCGCTGACTGATCGTACACACTGCTTCTTTCTTGCTTACCACAAAACCATTTACAAAAGTTTATGCCTTTATTTGAAAATTTTCCTCAAATCCTCGGTTTGAGTTCAGTTACCCCCGAAGGTGCACCCGAATCCCTCAAACCAAGGCTCTGATACCAATTGTAACAACTCAAATTTTTCAAACAAATTTTTCATTTTTAAAACATAAATATTTCCATTAAAAACAAGGCATAAACAGTTTAATTATTCGGTCAATACAATTATTCAAACTCCCAAGATCATAAAACAATCTTCAGTGTGTATCGATCATGCCGGCGCCTTCCCACGGTCCTCGCTAGTACCTGAAATACATGCACAACAACTGTAAGCATAAATGCTTAGTGAGTTCCCCAATATACAACTTACGCACATACGCCTTTCCAGGCCCGACCTTCCGGTTCATGTGTCTCAGGGGACTTCCGTCCCTGCTGGGTAAACCTTCCGGCCTTACCCACGCCGACCTTCCGGTCCATTACACATCCTCCGGTCCATGTGTCTCAGGGGACTTCCGTCCCTGCTGGGTAAACCTTCCGGCCTTACCCACGCCGACCTTCCGGTCCATCACACATCATATCGCCTTCCGGCCCATAATACATAGCACATATAACATATAACATACCACATATAGCATACATATCACATATCATATCCGACCTTCCGGTCACACAGTCAAACCCTTCCGGGTACAGTATAGTGAGAAGACTCACCTCGTATGTGCTGAAAGCTAGCAACTCCTGAAATCACTCGCGCACAAACCAACGAGCTACAACCCTCCTATAACATTACATAACTCATTAACACTCATATCATTTAAGTGTGGCTATTCCTAAGAAGTCAGACTTAGGTCAACTCTGGTCAGCGGTCAACGGTCAACTCGACTGGACTCGGCGAGTACCATGGCGACTCGGCGAGTCTAGTCGTCCTCACAAATTCCTGAATATTCCCTTTCTACTCGTCGAGTATCCCTCTTGACTCGACGAGGTCCTCGTGGAAGAATCGCGGGGCCACCCCGACTCCACTCGCCGAGTCTGATGAACAACTCGGCGAGTCCCTGTGAATCTTCAAGCTACTCGCCGAGTCTGAAGAACAACTCGGCGAGTCCATGCCATGCAGACGAGTAACTGCTTCCTGAGATAGGTCTCGTCCCGAAGTACACATGCATGGGACCTTCTGGACCTCTAAGGGTCCTAATACAAGACTATAGTCGGGGGGTAACAAGGCATTACTTCATCAAATCACTAAATGGGTTCTATAAACCCTAATTTCATAAATACATCAAAATAACAGATTTGGTCCGAGTATTACCTGAAAACGCACTCTCTGTGTCCCCCAAATCTCAGGACTCAATCCCCCTTGATATTCCTTTAGCCAAATCCCTCTTCTTCTTGCCTAACCAATCCTTCCAAGTTCCAAAGCTTTCTCCCTTGCTCTAGGCGTCCACAGCGATTAGGGTTCCTCTCAATTGACCAAAAGACTGAAAATGACGGCCTAAGAGGCGTTAAATACGATCCAAACTGAACGGTTAGGGTTTCTGCTGAACAGCGTCGACTCGCCGAGTCCATATCTGGACTCGTCGAGTCCAGTCGCGGACCCGCGACCAAGTCTGCGATCCTACTCGGCGAGTCTAGGCTCCAACTCGCCGAGTCCCCTCTTAAATCACCCCAAAAACATAATTTTAATAATACCTGAGATTCCGGGCTGTTACAGATGCATTTGTTTGATTTTCAAAGCTGAAAAATGTCATTTCTGCCCACTGACTGCTGGACTCATCAAGTCCCATATGGGAACTCAACGAGTTGGATCATATGTGATGAACTCGTCGAGTCTATGCCATGAACTCGACGAGTAGGATCCCCTATTTGCATATTTTTGAGTTTTTTTGGCCAGTTTTAGATTAGGATCATTACCACAAACTGTTTTTACTGTTAAAATTCATTTTCATGACATGGTAACGATTATTCTCATCCAATTGAATGATGATTATCATATTTTAAGATAATTACTTGATTTTGTGAAAAACTAATTATTTGTAAAATTTGATTTGAATCATTTTGATATATGAAATTAGACAAGGTCAATATTGTGATATAGTTAATTATATGATTAATTAAATTATTTTTTTCAAATTGATTTAAGAGGTTTCAAAAAGTTTCAAAACTTGCCGTCAAGTTTTGGGATTTGAAAAGTCTCATTTATGAAACATTAAATATTAAATCCGAGTAATTTGAAAAGGTTAAAATGTGCACCTCTTGGTTTTGTAACTTAAAATTTAATTAAATAACCTTAATTTTGAAATCTTAAATTTAGAACCTTGATATTTTGATTAGTTTAAATTACACCCTTATGGATTTTATTAAATTAGTTAAGTGTTTAATTAAAAGACATAATTAATAAATCCATAATTATATGGTTTAAATTAAATTAAATTAAAAGTGTAATTTATTAATGGATTAAACCGCCTAGTAGTTTAAAAGTGTAAAATACAATCTTATACTATATAAAATTAAAAGTCTAATATATTATATATGTATAAGTTAAAAGTCAGTCTTACCGTTAGTAGGTCTCATTCACGAAGCTAGTCTATAAGGGGTGTTTAAGGAAGCGGCTTGTAAAATGACTGCTAAAGGGTATACACTCTTACCCACTGTACTCTTGACTAGTGGAGGGTCGTTAGCCGAACGGGTAGGATAGGACATTCTCATTAATAAGTATAATGAAAATATAAGTAACCAAACCTTTTTATAAAATTCCTAATCTTAGTTACTTAAGGAAAAATGTGAATTTGATGCTAACCCATGTAATTGCACATTGCACCTTATTGGTCGTTAGTGGAGCGTGTGTGGTCAATCGACACACTAATATGGGACTAGTGAAGGATTGCAATGGGTAGCTCGTAGGTTATCATAGATCAACTGAGCGGGTCTGGTTAACCGGCACATTGATTAGGTGATAAATGACTTCGAGAGTACCAAGCTAATTTGCATGGTTATTCACACCTTGTGTGTGATCCTTGGTATCCCAGTCACAAACTTGAAGGGCATAATTGAGATTAAACATGTCATTGAAAAGTTCAATGAATCTCAAAAGATCTAGGAGTTTCATTCAAAACCTAATTTGATTAAAAATTTCATTTTCGTGGTGGCATTGGTAAATCGTCATTTACCTACCGAAAAGTAGTTTGCAATTGGATTACGACATCCCTCTTCCGAATTGTAAATTATTGTGTCGGGTCCTAGCCTTAATATTTCATTCGGGTGTTATATTAAGGATTGAATCAGCTAATTTGAATTTCTCCCTTGTAGATGTCTAATTCTAACAACTATGGTCTTCCCAAATATTTTGGAAAAAGCTTTCCTCATGATGATGATATTCCACATGACGATCAAGGTGAAAGATCAATCCCTTCATTGTGCGTTGGTGGAACTTCATTTCCTCCACCTCCTCCAATAATTATCCCTGACCTACATGTTCGTCGACTTGAAAAGTTCAAGATCACTCAAGCCCTATTGTCAAGCAAAGACAAAAATGGAAAGTTTGCATGTGCTCACGTCTTGGAGATGAAGTTTCATATTGATAGACTAGGAATGTTGGGTGTCGTTTTCCGAAGGAAGCTAGCTGTTGACTTGGTTCTTCAGTCACTTCCCGAGTTATATAGTCAGTTTGTTAAGGACTACTATATGACAAATCACGACATGACCCTCATATATCTGACATATTTGCTAATTATTGCTGAATTAGAAATGATTTGGCGCACTGGTAAAGCAAATTTGATTTGAAAATCTACTTCCCAAGCTGCCATGTACATAGGCAATGACATATATAGTCCATAAATAATCCCTTTTCCTATGGGAAGGGAATTGGCCATGGTCAAAAGATTTGACCGTAAGGGGAAAGCCAGTTTTGAGATAGCTCCATGTGCAAATGTGAAAGATTCCACTTGTATCTACTGCTATTTGAAGGGACATTAGAAGCGAGGCTACCCTGACTACCTGAGAGATCTAAGAGATGGTAAAATCAAATTGTATGGTTCTACTTTAGGTAAGTCCACTATCTAACTCAATTAGGTTCCTATTTATAGATTCTTAATACATGATGTGATAAGATTGCATTTTGATGTTTCGTAGGATCAAAGAAAACAAAGGAAGCTTAAACGAAGAGTAAGCTGAGTCTGGTCATGAAGAGATGGATTTCGATCGCATGGTTCGATGATCAGTTTTTTGAGCTGCTGCTTAGGAGTTGTGATAGATTGCTTAGGAATATTTAGTAATATAATTGTCATTTGTATTTGCATTGTAGGGACAAGTTTTCCACATTTTATAAATAAAAGAAAATTTTGATTTTGTCTTATTTTATTTTTCCTTGCAATGTAATTTGTGAAAAATTGTTGTTTGTATGTTTCTATTTATATTAATGTTGAGAATGTTTGATTCTTAGTTATATTGATTTTGGCAGTGTCGTAATTTTCTAAGTAAGGAAAGATTCTCATCGCCCAAGTTTCAATTGGATAGAAACTTGGAATCATGTGTCTTGAATTATATGATTTATGAAAATCTAGTACTTGGAAAAATTGACACTGATTCCCTGTTCGCATATGTATGTGAGTCAGGTGAAGGACTAAAGGATCTAGTACACATTGATGTGAACTGGTCAGATCCACCACAAAGAACGATAAAACTATTCTTCATGATTTACTAAAAGTTTGGTAAATATGGTTGTACTTACAAGATTAAGTATAATTCTAATACCTTGAAAAGTTTCTAAGTATAGAGAATGAATAAGAAGAATCAATTAGGCAGACATATAAAAGTTTCTCCAATCTGAAAGGAAAGGAGAGTACTTTAGTGTCGTGTTTTATGATCATCTTAGTGATTAAGAAACCATATCACAATTGATCCTCTAAGGACACCTTAGTGAACTTGTATGGCTAAGAAGAGGAATCGAGAATTGTTGAAATGGTTAAATCAAGAAGATGAGTCATACTTCATTCCAAAATCAAGTCTTAGAGTCATACTCAGAGATTGTATTTTGAGTGACATATCCTAAGTAGGTTTATAAACACATCATGAAATGTAGAGTAGAAAAGTTTTCTTACTCATGTATATTTGAAATTGGTAAGTTGTGATGTCTCAGATAAGACAAGACCAACTAAGACCAATTATGTGTAGTGTTTGTCTTGATAAGAACCCACACTAATTCTTGAATTTTTGGTTGTCAAAAAACGTTTCTTGACAAGATAATCTCATATGTCAAAAGGTCAGTAGGAGTCTTCAAAGATCTTGAAAAGTTTCAAGAACTAATCAAGAATAAACCTATTGTTTATCACTAGCACACGACTTGAGGTTTACAACCTATCATGTTGACATATTCTTGTTTCGTTGCATGTTCCAATTAAGTTAACTATGCATGTGAGTTCTATGAGTTGTCATTTGATTGCATAAGGAAAATCACCTTGGTCAATGAAAGTACATTGATTGATAGGGGTAAGCTTCACAACAACTTGGAAGCAATGGTAGGCCCTTATGTTGTGACAACCCGATATTTCAAGTCAATGTAATGACCTAAGTCAAGTATTCTAATCTATTTTGAATTAATAAATAAATAAAAATAGCAGCAAAAATGAAATGTTCGAAAGTCTCAATTGGGATACATAAAGTAATAGATATTGTAACAAGGTTTTCAGAAATATAAAGAATACAAAAATCCGAGTTATAACGAATAAGTTATGATCAATCGAAAATCCACAGCAAAACCGGTAAAACACTATTAAGCGTAAAATGCGAAATTTAAATAAAATACTTTTTAGCCTTAAGTATCTAAACGAATGTTGTAGATATCATCAAACCATGAACGTACATAAAAAGAACTTCCAAATCTGACTTCGTATGAAGAAGTTATGATTTTTCTAAGTTTCGGAGTAGCGGTAGACAGCTAAAAACTCGAAATAGAGATCGAACGATATTTAACTGACATGACCTAAAAGATAATTGAAGATCTCAACAATAGTAGTACAACGGTAAGAAGACAGACGAAAACGGACATCGAATGAAGAAGTTATGAATTTTTAACGGTCTTTTCCAGTCTCGTAATGTTAAAAATATATAATTAAAAGCAAATTCAAAATTTTCCAACGAAGTCTAAATGAGAGTTGTATATTATATTCTCACCTACGCGTGGATATAAAGAACGTCAAAAATGGAGCTCGTATGTGAAAGTTATGTATTTTAGAATATCGGGGAACTCAAACCGAGGGGAGTACGCTATGGCATACGAAGGTACGCCCAACGTACCCAATGCAAGGCCTCGGATCGACCATGTCTCCCTTATGCACTCTAGCCCATCCCATCTGAAGTCTGACGCCCGAGGGTGGCGTTATCGCTGACGTACGCCCAGCGTACGCGCGTACGCCCAGCATACGTGGGCCAGGTTCCCCTCCTATAAATAGGATGCGAGGGTTCCGGCTTCATTTGCTAATTTACACCATTTATCTCCCATTTTCTCACTTTTAAGCCTCTCGAGACTATCCCGACATCCCGGTTCCATATCTAAGCTCCGATGAAGGTTCGAAGCCCCGAGATTCCCGAGAAGTTTTCCACTTTCCGGTCAAAGTGCTGCTCGAGAAAAGTCTGGTTTTAGTCAAATCACCACACTTTCCAGGTGAGTTCATACCCCTATATTTTCACGTTTTTTTAATATATTTTAGGGGGATAAATACAAGTGAAACGCAAGAAAGACTTATGTTAAAAGGCAAATCGTTACAAGATAGAAAAAAAATACTTACTTTTACAAGAAAAATGGACTTTTCATACATATATCTATTTGATACAAACTTTTGTGAGACATTTGACTTCACGTACTTTCGCGTATGCATTGTAAGTCCTGTATTATATACCATAATCTCTTGTAGGGAGAGTGTGATACTTGTGTATAGATCTATACAACACTGAAAATCTCACACCTAAACTGTTAGCTATAGTTAGACTGGCAGGTCTAGGGTAAAAAACGTCATATCAATCAAATGTCTGAAGAACGTTGTTACAGGCTGTCTGGGTCAATAGCACGATTTTAAAACTCACATGAAGTATTAAAAAATTTGATTTACGGGGCTATCAAACACCTTAGTAATTATATATACATATATAAATCTACTTACACTATTTTAGGTATGGAAAATACTTATGCATTTCGGGTTTTTGGAACTTTTAAAACTACTATTCATTTATGGAAAATATTGGATTTTCTAGGAACAAAATCAGTTACTTTATACAAAAATTCATACAATTCTTATACAAAAACGCTTATGAACTCACCAACTTAATTGTTGACATTTTTTTTTTCAAAACTACTTATGTTTCTCAGGGATTCAATAATACAGGTAAACATCAGCTTTTAAAGAAGGGACGCTAAGACGTCAGTTTCAAAACTTATTAAATCATCATTTTGTAATTTATTTTGAGACATGTGTTGTATTCAACAACGTAAATTTTAAATTATATTTATGATGGTTGTGTTTACTTTATTTAAAAATATTTAACTGTTATGATACTACATGAAGTCATCTACGCTCGAACGATTCTGCCGTTCTGGTTTGGGGGTGTGACAGATTGGTATTAGAGCATTGTTTATAGTGAACTAAGTATATCGAACCACATAAGATATAAAAACTATAAATGCAAAGGGACTAAAACTCTCTGACAAAACGGTTTCACACCAACCATACTTCACTAAATTAAAATGTTAGTTTCATAAACGTACAAATACATGCATACAACAGTATAAGGTCATAGTTAGAACTATACAAAAGTATTTAGACAAGTTGGACACTATGACTAAGCCTCGGAATATGTAATCAGATCTAGGATGAGTATAGACTGATCAACTATATTTATCCGAGATATGACCAATGTATGTCGGGGAATAGTCGTAATGAGCAACAAGTCAAAAACTTACCAAAGTAACACTAGAATCAAACCTACAAATTTAGATACTATAGGAGTATTTATGACACAATAAAAACTATAAAAAGCGAGTAAACCCCGACATTTCGTTAGGACTAGGATCGTCAATTAAAATAAAATTAAGCTTATAAAAACTAAAAACATTCACTGACAGGGTTATAATTGCAAAGTGCATACTTTAGGGTTACACATGAGTGAGGTTGCATGGGCTTAGGATTTATGATTTCGCTTGAGACTCTTTTCCTTCTTTCGATGTGGGCTTGGAGTGAAGCTACTTATCCAACGGTCCATTTAATCTCAATTGTATGTAATTCATATACACTAGGTAATTATAGGAGGACTCGGTTTAGGTGTTATCATAAAGTTTTCTCCTAACACTCAAATTCTATATATAATTCTCTTATCTCTATTCTCGATCAGACGAAATGTCAGGATTTCATATCCCCGGGGATCCCTACTACCCAAACCAAGGCAATGGAGGTTGGATTGAGGAGGATCCAGAAGAGGATCCCGAAGAGGTTTCCGAGGAAGGTCCAGAAGAGGATCCCGAAGAAAAGGAAGAGGAAGCATATGATAAGGGCACTGACTAAGAACCCAAGGTCTACAATCCTCCCCAGGTAGTACCAAATCTCCAACGAGACTTTCAAGGCCCAGCACCTCTCTGGGTCGTGGATCTGAAATGATGGAGCAGGGAACAAGGACAACGTCCACCCTACAGCATGGGACAAGGCTTTTATGACCTCCATAGCGGAGGTTCAGCTGACAAAGCACTCCCTGTCATGGTTCGTCGCATCGCCAATCAGGGCAAGCAAGCAAGGGTAAACGCCAACCAAATCATGGACGTTGATGCCACTGCCCAAATCACTGCGGTACGTCTTCGTCACCTGGACGAAGAACATGATCGAACAATAGAGCACACCTTCTCCCTCCAGAAAGACATTACTGTTACTAGAGCTGAAGTAAGGGAGTTTCGGAAAAACCAAGCCGCAATGGAGAGGCACGTCATCGAGGATGAACGTCAAGTACCTCGAGGTAGGACTTCCACAACAACATACCGTGGTCCGCAGCGTACAACCCGCTCGGAGTAGAGTGCGTACTTCTTGCGCTATGTATATATACTTATCGATTGAGCGTTGGTGCAACTCTTTCCTTTTTGTATGTACACCCGACAGATTGTGAGTACACACTTCAAGGGCCTGAATGCGGTCAAGTTTTCCCATTTTCATTGATGTACTCTAGACCTGTGTCAAGGTCAAATTTTCCTGATCGATGTATCGAATATTAAAATCAATGAGATTGACACACATTTATTATTTCGTTGAGTATTTCATTAAGTTCTTAAAATACTAAGGAAAAATCATACACTTATTGAAAGTTTCCATTTCGCAATTAACTTACAAATTCGGTAATGTCCAGAACGTATAATACTAAGACTTTCCATAATCATTTATGAGGATTTATCAAGAATTCGTCTTTTAACTTATGGCAGAATCATGCTGCCAAGAAGAAATCCTCGACGCTTCAATGCTACAGGAACACCAACACCACCTCCACCACCACCCCCATCAATGGACAATGCTGTTTTTCAGGCTACCGTAACAGCTGTTGTTACAGTAGCAATGGCACAAATGATTAACAATGGGTCAGGAAGAGGAATAAATAGCTCTACAAATGGCCAACACCAAGGTCATTCCGGAGAATGCACTTACAAGGACTTGACCAACAGCAAACCCATATCTTTTAATGGGGCTGGAGGAGTTATGGCTCAATCCAATGGATAGAGAAAATGGAACTTTAGGACCTTAGACGTCCCTTAGAGTCGAATCTGAGAGTTGAACTTGAGGTCTTAACGTACTAAGAACTTAAAAGTCGTTTTGGCATCAGTGAGATTATGCGGGCGTACCTAGCCGTACGCAACGTGTAATGGGAAATGCTCATTTCCTTTTTGTGGACAATCAGTACGCATGGTATAAGTATGGAGTACACAGGGTATACTCTCAAAGGTGCACTTGGGCCATTTTTGGGCTTTGGGCCAAGTTGGGTGGGTTTAGACATAGAAGGGTAAAATGGTATTTTAACCTTTGTGAAAGAGAATATGTATTGGACCTTGATGATGGTTTATTACCCTAATTATTGATTAGGATTTATTTTGATATGTTTAGTGTTAGGAGCCTGTGTAGCAGCATCGCATGTGTGATTTGGTTATATTCAAATTGAGGTGAGTCTCCTCACTGTACTTGGAGGTTGCAGGCACCAATGTCGGCCCATTAGATTATGTTATATAGGAAGACCAGGGGTGGCCCCTGGCAAACGTATGAAACACCTGGATATGGCTCCCGGAAAATTATATGCAAGACCAGGGTCTGGACCCTGGCAGTTATATGTAGGATGCTAGTTGTCTTTGTGATACTTACATAGAAGGCTAGGAGGTGGCTCTTGACACTTGTTTGTAAGACCTAGTTTTTGGCCCCTGGCATGGCAAGGAAAGACCATGATATGGCTCATGGCATAATGAAAATTGTAAGACTATGGATGAAACATAGGAATCTTTATTGTATGTATGGTATGTGGTATTTCGAAGAAATCACTATGCTTTGTGCTAATAGTTTTCTGTTTACAGTTTCAGGTTCTTTCGGATCCAAAGGGAAAGGCCCGACGTGACTGCATAGCATCCCCTAGTGTTTTTCTGCCTTAGCATTTTTTTTATTTTTACTCTGATGTTTAAATGATATAATAACTTTGATTGGTTTTGTAACAACTCATTTGTACAGTTTATTGTTTTTAAAATGAAAATTTTACCATGAATTTTCGGGACGTTACATGTTTCTTTCATGTTTCTTGCTTACAACTCAGATTGGCTCTATTGTTGGTACTCGGTGGTGTGTCAAATGCATTCTATGGATTCAATCTAGGCTTTGGAACAAGTGCAAGTAAAGTGTTCGAATGCAACTTCATTATTATTTTTACTTATCAATATTGTTTCTTTTTTACTTGTAGTTTCCACGTGTTGTTGATGGGTTTTGAGCATTCTAACACTTCCTAAGTGTACATGCAACCCTAATAACCTTGGATCTATGTTTGTCTAATTATCATGCAAAGTTGAATTCCAAGGTTATATATTCCTATCTAGCATACATGGGGAACATTTTTATCTTGAATGAAAGATAGAATAACTTACCTTGTTGTTGCTTATGATCCTTGAAACCTTGTGAGCCTAGCACCCCAAGTGTGATGCCTCAAATGCTTCACACAACACCAAATGCAAAGGAGTAAACTTTGATAGAATCTTACACTTGCAAAATCGGCTCTAGCCCTCTTGTTTCTTAGTGTAGCCGATTTTGGTGGAGGAGATGGTCTATATATAGTGTGACACATCTAGGGTTACACCATGTAAACCCTAATGTGTCATGGCTCTTCATTTCCATGACCCATTGGTTTGTAACTCCCTTGGAGCATCCATGGAACATCATATGGGTTTAACCCAACTTGATAATCCATGGAGCCTCTTAGCCCATTATACAACTTATGGATGATTTACATAATCAACCCATATATTTAATTAGTTATCTTTTGATCACTTAATTAATTCTAAATTAATTCTTGATCAAACTAATTAAATAATACTATTAATATATTAGAACTTATAATATATTAATAAACCACAAGTATTATTTCTCTCATTTAGTCTATCCAATTGCATGGTGCCATGCAACCCAAATGGACCATACCGAGTCGGGTCAAGTACATACCAGAAATAATTATTGACTTAGACACCTTATCCAATAGTTGTAACCTAGTGTGTGTCTATATATATATATATATATATATATATATATATATATATATATATATATATATATATATATATATATATATATATATTACAAAATTGAAAAAATGGTCCCTATGGTATGTATTTATTTGGGTTTTGGTCCAAACCCCCACTTTTTTGGATTTGTAGTCCTTTTAAGCTAGATTTGTTGCATATTTGGTCCTTTCGAAACTTGAAATGAGACAAAATTGCAAAAATGGTACATGTGGTTTGTCAATTTATTTGGATAAGGTCCAAAAAGGTTTATTAGCAATAAAGGTCCCTATTTGGTGGTTTTGGTCCCTACCTCGTGAAGTTTAACAGTTTGGTTGTTAACTTTTTGAAAATGATGGATCCACCCCAATGGACCATTTCTGTAGTTTTATCTTTTACCAAACTAAAATGACCAGTTCTACAATTTTTATTTTTCATTTTATTGAATTATTATACATGAACTCTTTTTTAATTTCTTTCTTATTGTATTATTGTTATTGGATTATTATATACTAATAAATACTATTTTTAATATATTATATTTATATATTAATAAATATTATTTTATGGTATTATTAATTTTTTCTAATTTCTTCTTTATTGGATTAAAAATTGTTCATTCGATTATTATATATTAATAAATATTATTTTTATAATAGTATATGTATATATTAATAAAAATTATTTAAATATATTATTAATTTTTTGAATTAATTTTTTTAATTTCTTCTCTATTGGATTAATTATTTTTATTGGATTATTATATATTAATAAATTTTATTTTTAACCTATAATATTATCTATTAATAAGTATTACTTTATTAGATTAATAACTTCTTTTAATTATTTTTTTTAATTATTATGTTAATTCTTTTTTTATTCGATTATTACTTTTAATTTATTATTTTTATAAATAATAAATATTATTTTATTGGATTAATCATTTATAATGTATAATATTAATTCTCTTTAAATTTGTTGGTTCCACCACAATGTCGTCAAAATACGCAAAAATGTCGCCTCCCATCGTCAAAAATCAGCGGGACAACCACCAACACCTTCATCAATTGTTCGACGGAAACCCCAACAACTTGTTACAGTCAATGCCACCAATAGCCACCTATGACAACTTCATCATAATTCGTCAGAATCCTCTATATCTGCCATTAAGCCGACCATATTCTACTACAAACACCAGGAGGTATGATCCAAACACTCCTGGTCAGCTCCTCCATTCATTGCCTTCTAACACCTTGTGTCGTCATATCATCTCGCTGGAAATCGTCAATCATCACCTAAAATCGGCTATTCTCAACGAAAGCTACACTCGTTGACTACCCACACAATGCGGAACAAGCCCTAGAAAACATATAGCCTCTAGCCGACCATTCACTACCGATACCACCTTTGATGGAGACAATGTTCGATCGAGGGTTTGCAAACCACGATTGTCACTACAGGTGGTGGCAAGGTTGTAGAACTCCTTATTCAGTACTCGTTCGGCAGACTGGCGATTAGCGAACACTCAGGAGTACTCGAATTTACTAATTTGTGTAGAAATTATTTTGGAAAATTTATATATATCAAAATCATAAGTTTATTAAAATATATAACAAATTTACATACATTTCATTACATAAAAACTAAAAAACACACGATGATCTCACTTCGTGATGGTGGTGGTGGTGACTGAGTGATGGTGGTGGTGTTATCTAAAATATGTTATCTTCCAAATATTTAAAATAAATTAGGAGATGTGGGATGGGTGAGATTTTTGGATACTTTTATTTAAAATAATAAACAAAAAAATTAAAAGAAAATAAAAACAATTAAAAATAATATTTATTATAAATAAAAATAATAAATTTAAAGTAATAATCCAATAAAAAGAATTAACGCAATAAAAAATTTAAAAAAAATACTTAATTAAATGAAATTAATAATTCAATAAAGTAACACTTATTAATGGATAAATGTTATATGGTAAAAATAATAATTATTATAAATAATAATTATTAATATATAAGAATTGAATAGAAAAATACTAATCTAATAAACAAGAAATTAAAAAAATAATAATAATCAAATAAAGTAATATTTACTAATATATAAATATAATATATTAAAATTATTATTTAATAATATATAATAATGCAATAAAAAATAATACAATAAGAAATAAATTAAATAAAGAACTAACTAAAAGAATTAATGTAAAATAATTCAATAAAATGAAAAAGAAAAATTGCAGAAATGGTGTTTATAGTTTGGTAAAAAGATAAAACAGCAGAAACGATCCATGGGGGTTAATTCGTCATTTGCTAAAAGTTAACAGTCAAGCTGTTGAATTTAACGAGGTAGAGACCAAAACCACAACAAAACTACCAAATAGGGACCTTTCTCGCCAATAAAGTTTTTTTGGACCTTACCCAAAGGAATTGACAAGCCACAGGGCCCATTTTTGCAATTTTGTCTTGAAATGACAATAATACCTTTAATGTATTTATTTTCTATTTTTTTTAATTTATTTCTTATTAATTTATTTATAATAATTAAAAAATAAGAGTCTCTCTCTCTCTCTCTCTCTCCCTCTCTCTCTCTTATCGTCTTCTTCTTCAAGAAAACCAATTCAATTATTTGTCTTGTCAAAATTAAAACACATATACATTTCACACAGTGGTCGTGTTCTTCAAAACACAACACTCATATACACTCAATGTTCCACATGTGAAACAAATTTGGAGAAGGGGACTTGTTCTTAATCCCAGATTTGAAATGAAACCTTTATCCAGAAGTTGAAGGGCATATCGGAAACAAAAACCTACGCAAAAAATCATAATCCAAAGAACACCGCCTAAAACGACGATGAACACCGCCAAAAATGACGACAAATTTGAACTAATACACTCAATATCCACCATCTCTAAAGCTGAACTGAATGATTTGCAATGGGTATCTCAATTTCAAGAGGGTTCTCCGAATCAGTGCCTTCCTCAAAATTCGAGTTTGTGCTTATTACCTATAATCAATTGATGGCTATTTTCTACTAAATGGGTTCATCCAGATGAAGAAGATGAATCCAAGTTTTAAGTCATGGGTTTTAGCATCAATTTCAATTTTTAATGAGACTGATTTTCAGCGCTTCAATAAGAGGTTATGAAGGGATAATCTCTGTTAGAGATCTTTTCTTCTTCTTAGATGAATGTAGAAGAAGTTCTTGATGGTTGGATCCAACATCTGCAGCTATGGAGGTACATTGGGAATTGATGATTGGTGGTCGTCATTGTTTACCTTCTTCCAAAACACCACTGATATTGTCGGAAGAGAAGCTACCTCCATCCCCTGATATGTTTCACATTAGGAAATACAAACAAAGAAGGTGTGGAAACAAAAGATTAATGGTTAATGTATATATAGAGAGATGAAATTTTGACAATAAATATAACTAATTTGTTTTCTTGTTGATTGGTAGATGCTAGGCTAATGGGGGTTATTCTTAATTCTTTGTTTTTGGTTTCATTGGTGGATCAGGTGGTTCGATTAAGAATAGGTTTTGAATTTAGGGGAAAAAACCCAGTATGAGATGATGATTTACTATATTATTGTTTTTTTTCAATGGATCTGGATGAAAGATGCAAACAATATGGATGAATATTAAGATGATCTAGTATGTATGTGTGTGTTTGTTTTTAATGGATTCGGACGAAGATGAAGATGCATATGTTTTTCAACCCAATAAATCTACAAAATCAATGATGAAAGTTGGGGTTGTGATGAGAGAGAGAGAGTGTGTGTGTGTCACAACTAGGAATTCTAATGCTTTGTAAACACTTAACAATGATAACATTGTGATTAAAACCTAAAAGCATGTATGATGTTTATTCAATGACAACAAAATTTTCATCAAACACTCTGTACAAACATTCAAATAGTCAACAAAAGGTTGAAAACCCTATAAATCCCAGTTTAAGTCCATTATGGACTAGGATTTCCTTATTGGGCCTAATGGACCAATAAGCTTCCAATTTGACTATTTTGGGCCTAGAACCCTTAAATGGGATCTAATTGGACCCACTTTCATAAAATTTAACATTTTGAGCCATAATGGGCCTAAAATGAAATAAATTACCCTAATGGGCCTTAACTAAACTAACAAGCTTTATTGGGCCGTAAAATGCACTCTTTTAAAAATTATTGGGCCTATGATTTCGAACTAGGGAAACTAATGGCCCAAAAATACTCAACTCCTTTCCCTTAGCCCAATTCTCGGCCCACACCCATGATACTAATAAAATAAAAAAGGAGAGAAGTGAATTATTGAGGGTTAGACACCTAATCTTTACATTTTGGGTATCCATGCACCATCCTATCCTCCCCATGCACCATTACTTCATCTATTTATCTCTCCCCTCTTCTCTCCTACTCTCGGCCGAAGGTAGACACACACACACATAATTCATTTCCATCTCTTTCCAAATTCCCTCAAGAACACTTTCATTCCTTCATCAAAATTTCGAGATATAGGGCATTTCAAGGAGGTTCTTCCATAAGAAATCATCATCCTTGGTAAGTTGTACTTAGATCCATGGTTTAGTTTCTTGATACTTTTATAAATCTCCTTCTAACTCATGAAAGTTTATGATCATGCTTCTTAGAACCTATCTATTCCAAAGTCTTCTCAAGAAGCTTTCTAGGGCCAAAAATAACATCAAACTCTTCCATTTTTACTTCAAAACCGAAAACAACAAGAGTTTTTAAACTAGATTATTGTTTCTCACTTTGTTATCCCTTTTTAAAGTGATTCATTAATAGATGGTCCAGCTCAAGATAGGTTGTAGGTTACTCCTTTTGTTAATTAGAGTCTACTTTCTAGACAAAATATTTTCTGTCAGTTGCATAAATTGCTAAAAAAATGTTTGTGGAATGATACAAAAAATGACCTGGTTTCAACTCCTATTGTTTTAAAATTAAATTTGGTCATTTCTATTTAAATCAAGGTTTATTTGAGGCAAGGTACTTCATTTATGTGGAAAAATTTATTACTACAATATATGTTCATAATCATTCTTAAATGAATAGGTGACTTATTGGGACCCTAGATCAGCAAAAAGGGCTTATGAAGACCCCAACCCCGTGATGGATTGACGAAGAGGTAACTGTAATATCGCATCTATTGGTTGTCCTCGAGCTTCTCCTCATGGTTTTTGTCATAATCTTTTTAAAAAAAACTAAATTATTTAATATGTTTTATTTAAAGAAAGAGAAATAATTTAATATAATGTGTTTTGATCGAAACCCCAGGATGGAATCAATGTGGGAATATTGCATTTCAAGGGACAAATACAATGGACCAAGGTGCATCATCATCACCACCACTTGCTCCTCCTCCACCACCACCTTTCATCATGTATCCACCGTATGGGTGAGTTTTTCTTACACTTTTGTGAAGTTTAGGTGAAAACGCGAAGTAAAAAAACATTTATAAATTGATAAAGAAAGTTGGTCTTGACAGAGGATAAGTGGGTATGGGGGCATATATATACATATAAATGAGTTGGCAACAGGAAATGCCATATACTGTTGACTTTTTTATAATTACTTGTGTTCAACTATCAAACTAACATAATCATAATTCTACACCATGTTTAAACTTTCCACTAAGATCCCTCTAACTCTTATATAGTAATAGATAATATGAGTTTTTTTATATAATATAAGATTCTTTATCAATTAATATTCTATTTTAATATATAGATATAAGATGTTATTTTTTTCGTAACCATTGGTTGCTTTATTGCCAAGTTGGCTACCATTGCAGGTTACATAAAACTCAAGAAAACCTTCAGCTTTTTCAGATTTAAATGGTCCTAGTTAACTCTTTATATTAGTTATATAAACTTATCAACTAGTAATTATTTAATGAAAAAAAGATCGATTTAATTTGCTGTTAAAATAGGAAAATATATTCAGTTGTTTTTAATTTAGGATTATGAATTTGCACTTCTTGGTTAAACTGTTTGTTTTATTTACCAAGTTTTTCTTTCCATATATTAGTTAGTATAGTGTTAGCTAATTTAGTTATTTCATTTATGTAATGAGCTTTTCATTAAGGAATTTATACTAAAATCCGTCTGAATGTGATTGTAAAAGAAGTTGTTAATTTGGGTCATAATGATCTACTTGGTATTGAACTTTGAAAAATCTATCTAATTATAGCATTGTACTTTTAAATATTTTTCTAATTAAAACGTTGCAGTTTAACGCCAAAAAAGGAAGAAAGTTTCCCTTTTTTGCATCAAGTCACAAAGAAACAGAAAAAGGAAAGTATGTTGATATTTAACACAATAAAATAAATTATTTTTCATTTTTACATTAGGTTAGCATGAAAAAAAAACTAACTTGTCATTTTTTGCATCATGTTACAAAAGAGAAAACAAAAGTATGGTTGTTGTCTGAAGTGCCTTCTGTAGTTTTGACCATTTTATCCCTGCTTGGTATCTTGATTTGTTGATGTCTTCATAGTTCTTAACTTTGCCCCTAATTATTTTTCTAGCTTCTCATTGAAGGTGATGGGCATGGTGGTTATCATTGTTATCTAAATTTTGGGGTTATTCTGAATTGGACTAAGTTGCCCTTATGTTTGCTTTTGGTTTGTTTGATGGTGCACTTGAGAGTATATTGCCTCTTCTCTTTCTTGCTCAATTTTACATTGCTATTGTTTGTTCTCCTGAAGCAGTTGCTGCTAATGGGTCGGTGTTGGACGTGCTTTGTTTGGCTTGTATGTTGGTGTTTCTCTTAAATGAACTAAGAACTTGAGTTGAAAAACCAGTGCTCCTTTAATTTCTAAGTTGAGGTATATTAGTTTATGAGTTTTATTATTACATATACACCAACATTTTGAATTCCTAGTACTTATGAATATGATTTTTGACTTCCACCATGGACTTTGAAGAACTGATGTGTTTGTTTTACAAATATCAATGTACTACCATTGATTAATTAAAGCAAATAGTTATTAAAATTGGTTGTGGCTATGGAATCATTTAATGAAAATACAATCTTTTGTAGGTTGTACGCTATGTTTTATCCATGATGAATGTATCCAAAGCCAATAAAATAAAATAAAAAACAATAAAAATCTGTCATGTTGCATATATGCAATTTACCCTAATCTGAATGAGTAAGTAGATAGATATATAGATAGGTTAACGTCTCTGTTTTTTATTGTGGTTGGTGTGTTTTGAATGTAGATACATGAAATCGTAGTTTATTTATTTTTAGTTAATTATACTAGCAACCTACTTTCTTTCTTTTTTCCTGCAAAAGCGACGTGCTTAAAATATTGAAAATAAATGGGTATATACATCTTTTGAATATACTAAGAATCGGGAGGCTATGAAATAACCTCCAACCCCCGCAACGCGGGGGGATTCTTCTCTAGTTGTTGTTGTTGTTATATATATATATATATATATATATATATATATATATATATATATATATATATATATATATTTGTTTTTTATCATTAATTTAATAGAATTAATATAGATTATTTATAAAATTATTTATATTATTTTAAATCAAATATCTAAATTATATAAAATCATATTATTATTATTATTATTATTATTATTATTATTATTATTTGTTTTTTCTTTATTTATTTATCTTTGTTTTTGTGGTTTAAAATCTTTTAATATTTTTGACATTTTATTTGAATATATTATTTAATGTTGTTTTTTTAACATTTTTTCGTTTTAATTATATAATGATCTTTTTGATGATTTTTTTTTTCAAATAAACAAATTAAAACAATAACCCGGATAACTAGCAGTCTTCCATTAAAATTATTTAATTTTCGTTTTTTCTATTTCTTATATATATATATATATATATATATATATATATATATATATATATATATATATATATATATATATATATATATATATATATATATATATATATATATATATATATATGTTCAGGTTCATTTGAGACCATTTTAATTTTGTGAGACCGTGAGACCAAGTCTAAAAATAATTTTAAAATGCAAAATAAATGGAAAAATCCAAATTCTTTTTTTAAATATTATTTTCGGAACTTGAATTAACTAAAAAAAATTTTAAAAAAAATTTAAAAAAAATCCTGTTTTTTTTTTAAAATACGTGAAATATTCTAATAGAATATTACACTGACATATTCTAAAAAATAATTTTAAAATGCAAAATAAATGGAAAAATCTAAAAATTATTTTTTTAAATATTATTTTAGGAACTTGAATTAACTAAAAAAAATAAAAATAAATAAATAAAAATAAAAATAAATAAATAAAAATAAAAATAAATAAATAAAAATTCCATTTTTTTTTTAAAAATACGTGTAATATTCTAATAGAATATTACACTATACACATTCTAAAAAATAATTTTAAAATGCAAAATAAATGGAAAAATCCAAAAATTCTTTTTTTAAATATTATTTTCGGAACTTGAATTAACTAAAAATAAATAAAAAAAATAAAAAAATGCGTCTCATGGTCTCACAAAATTAGGCCGTCTCAAATGAACCTAACCATATATATATATATATATATATATATATATATATATATATATATATATATATATATATATATATATATATATATATATATATATATATACTATAACATCTTAATTCCTGTCATTTCTTATTTCAGGGTCGTGGGCTGTAAGTCGATTGTGTAAAGGCTTTGGACCTTAAGGAGGTAATGTTTAAACCTTTTGGAATGAGGAAATGATGGTTGTGAGATCTTAACCTTTGAATTGCATTTTGGACCGAAGGGTAGAGGGAAAGTCATAGGCCGGGGTATTGCATGAAATATGGATTTTTGTTTGAGATTAGTTTTTGTGCAAGATATCTAGATAATATTGTGGGGCTCTTCAATACCTTTCCGTGAATATAAAGATCGTCGAAAATGTAGTTGGAACAAATAAGTTATGACTGTTAGAAGATAGGACGGTTTTAGGTTTAGCCTAGTATGCTGGGCGTACTAAGCAAGGATGATCACGGAGATTCAACTTGATACATTGGGCGTACCAGGAGTATGCTAGGCGTACATGATGAGAACCCAAACCCTAATTTCAGGGTTTTGATCCCTATTTAAGCTCCTTAACTTCCAAAAACCCTTTCCATTCTCAGCCTCCACCTCTCCAATGTTTTCCCATGAAACCCTAACCCTATTTTGAGCCTCGTGAGCAAAAGAAGTTGTTTTTAAGTTCTTTGGAGTGTTCGTGGTGCATCTTGGAGAAGAAGGAGCTCATTGGAGAAGTGTTAAATGCATTGGAGCTTGTAGATCCAGACCTTGTTTACCTTGATCTTTCTTTTAGAGGTATAAATCTTGAATCTTGATAATGCGTCTGTTAGATCTAGCTAGTTTTGGGTTTTATGAGCTTTTGGTCACTTTAGTGTATAAAGTTTAGATCTTGAAATTTTGTGAACTTGTTATGGATAAAGTTGGAAACTTTATCCATCCATACATCATATTGATTCAGATTTGAATGTTAGAGACTTGGACTTAATGGATTAAGTTGAAATAGATACACTTTTGATCTCTTCGAGACTTAAAGACTAGATCTTGGTTCCATGCAAGAGTTATGATGTCTTAATAGAATAATAAGTTAGGGTTTTAGCCTTTGGACCTTTTCTACCCATGGAAAGTCATAAAGGTGGAAACTTTTTGACTTAAGTCAATGTTTTGAATCTAGATCTAAGCTCTGGACAAAAGGCTTAAATGGATAGAGTGCTTAATGGAGGAGTGAGGACAACCTACGTACCTTGGGCGTACTCAGCAACCTTGGACCTTGACTTTCGTTGAACATTGACTTTTAACCAATTTTGACCTTGGGTCAAACTTAAGGATTTTGGGCTATTAATTAAGATTCTATATGGTTCTGGTGTTAGTGGACTCACGGGTGCAAGCAGTTCGGAAAAGGGATCATGTCGTAGTGTTTTAGAGTTCTTCAATTCAGTTGAGGTTTCCTTACTGTACAAGTGGTTCGTAGGCACCAATTCCAACCCACTAGGTTGTGTATTCTAGTACATAGGATGTCGTTATGTTGTGGTGATCTGTTAGATCGTATCCTGGTATATAGGATGTTGTTGCGCTATAATGATATGCTAGATCTATGTATATATATATATATATATATATATATATATATATATATATATATATATATATATATATCCTTATGTGACATGATGTTGTAGTAGTGGTATATTCGTTATCATCTAGTGTAGTGCCATATGGGTTGTATATAATCATATAGGTTAGCCTAAGAACTCTTGATCTAGGCTTTCTTGCATGTTCCTTGTTTGTTTGTGGTACTAGAGTATGATCATCTATTTGGGTGGATATCTCACCTCTGGTTACTTATGGTCACACATTTCATGGAGGTTAGTTGGTAGCGGGACAATATGCTATGAGAGGACTAGTAGGCGGTAATAAGTTGTATGATTGATGTTTCTTATTATCTCGTTGACTGGTTATATGAATAGTTGTTTCCTGAATATATATATTATATGTTATGTGTAAGTACACATAGTGTGGTTAGGTTGAGACTGTACTGCTTTGTACAGTCAATCAACTAACCTGTGGCAATACAATTGGGAGGTTGTGGGCCAGGGCAATCCAACCGGGAGGTTGAGGGCTAGGGTAGTTCAACCGGGAGGTTGTGGACCCAGTCTGCAATACGTATGGAAATCCAACTGGGAGGTTGTGGGCCAAGGCAATCAAATTGGGAGGTTGTGGGCCAGCGTAGTCCAATCAAGAGGTTCTGGACCCAACATGCAATATGTATCTCTTATTGGTTGTGTGTGGTATTTTCAGGGAAACTCACTAAGCTTTGCACTTACCTAGTTGTTTATCTTTTTTTAGGATTTATCGATGATCATGGGAAGGCGAAGGTGGGATTGTACACACTCATCAGCAACATTGAGGATTCCGCGTTTCTTATATTACTCTGATTTTCAATAAATGTATTTTGGAATAAACGGTTTTCTTAATAATGGATTTATAATTGGGAAGTTTTTACTCTAATAAAAATGGAAATTTTTGGTTGTGAAATAGGACGTTACAAGTTGGTATCAAAGACCTGGTTTGAGCGAATTGGAGGAGCATTTGTGTGAATCTAGTCTCAAACTAGGATCCGAGAGTTTTCACAAAAAAATTTTGAAAAAGAATTTATAATAAAAAGGGTTGGGTCAGGGAAATAGGCTTAGTCTCTTGTCATGTACTTGTTTGATTGTTGGCTTGGGATTGGGAACGTGGACCTTAACTTTACTTTGGTTTTACAGGAGGATGTGGTGTGTATAGTCAACCATAGCCCGAATAGGAGAGTGGTTCCCAAAATACCCATACGTGTTATATGTGTTGAGTTTTTAACCTTGTTGATATGTGAACTGTTGGAAAAGCATGCTAGTGGATAATCTAGGGTTCTTAAAGTGACCGTTGGATAGAAGTTCCTAATTTCAGTGATGTCTTATGATATATGAATTTCTTGCTATATGTTATTTAATTGTCTGATTGTTGTGTGTATGTTGATTAGTTGTATATGGTCAGGATTAAATAGCCTTAGAATAATTGACTTAGACTTATTTCATGTTTCTTGTTTGGTTGTGGACTTAGGGAAGAGTTGATTATTCAACAAACTATCTAACCCCGTATTGTGTACAATAATCATGCACAAAAGTAACCAGTGGTGTGGAAGCAAGGATAATCCTAGGAATAGTTCCTAGGAAGTTAGTGGTAGCTCATAGGAGAAGTATGTGTTAGCACAGCTAGGAGTTCTCTAGTGTAGTGACTTAGGACCTTGGGATGAGTTTTGAATCAACTACAGATAGATTTGGAAGGTAGTATGGGCTCGTACTACTGAAATCATAGGATCCGTATGAGATTCAGGAGGAATTTTGAGGAAACTAAGGAACTAATAGGAGGGTAGCCTAGTATGTTGAGCACAATGTTTGATGGTTGATCTTTTCATGGTGTATTTTTTAGTATGGCGGCAAATGAAGGTTCAGGATCAAGAGTTGGCAGCTCTAGGAGAGCAAGTCTGAGTGAGGAGGAGATTTGTGGGATCATTGTTGTCGTAGTGGTCAAGGGTATCAGGGAGGCGACTTCGAAGTTGTTTGGGTTGGTCAGACAACGTTGATCGAGGATTTGGACCGGTGTTATGTCTCTGTCACACATGTAGTTGATGACGCAACCACAACAGTCGTCTCCATTGCAAGATCTCAGAGACGCAAAGTGATGCAGTACTGAGAGTTCAGTTATACAAAGCCTCCAAAGTTCAGAGGTGACAGGGACCCGATTATCTCTTCGAGATGGATTTCTGACATGTAGGGATGTTTCTTCACATGTTCATATCCTGGGAGCCAAAAGGTGAATTTGTGTTGAATCTTCTTCACTCGGGTGTGAAGGATTGGTGAGAGTTCGTGACCCATGGCTTCTCGCATGCAGAGCGAGCTGTAGTAACTTAGGAGCAGTTTTAGGATATGTTCCAAGCGGAGTATGTTCCTCTTGTGGAATGGGAACGACTAGCACAGGAGTAAGCTCAAGCTGACGATTGATTCGGTGACGGAGATCACCAAGATGTTCACAGAGAGAGCTATTTTCTGCCCCAAGTATGTCATTTCAGAGCAAGTGTAGATGCCACAATACTTGAGTATGCTTAAGAAGGAGATTCAAGAGTTTCTATCTACTCAACAGTATCATACCTTGACCGATATGTAGTCAAGTGTCGGGAGGAAGGACATTGAGTTGGAGATTCAGCAAAAGTGGGAGGGAACAGCTTCGGGATAGTATCGGTAGGCGACCAAGTGGGTCAAGTATGTCGACCCGGGTTCAGGATAAGCTAAAGGGAGGAGTTCGGAGTGTGGCAGAGGTAGAAAGTTTCATTATGGTAGGTGTCGATCATTTGTATGCCGTAGGTGTGGCGAGAAGTGTCATTTTGGTAGGGATTGTAGAAGGAGTTTGCGGGCTTGTTTCCATTGCGTCCAGGAGGGCCACATCAGAGCTCGTTGTCCCTTTCTTGTTTTTGGTGAGGTGTTGGACCCTGCACCCCTGGCTTAGCAATTACCCGAGGGTCGTCATGGGACAGTCGGATTCTCGGAGACCGAGGTTTAAGTTATCAATTCTTCTATTTAGCAATTGTTGCAGTACTGGCATTCATTTTTAATTTTTGTTTGTGTTTTGAAGTTTAGTTGTAATCTCGGATGATCAGTCGATTGGAATTATCTTATTTAGCTCTGTTTAAATTCATTTCTTGTTATGAATGGATTAATTATCACTGTCCTCGGAATGCATTCATGTTGGAAATTTATGAATGTTGTGTGGGTTCAGATTCTCCTATTTATCTGGATATCAGTGGTTAGGATCAAGTTGTAGAGTTCAAGTTAGTGTGAGTATCGAAGAATTGTGAAGTTGTTAGGTTCTGGCATATCTCAAGTAGGTGATAGTGGAACCTCACAGTAGGAAGACCTTGTGCCAAGGTTCGGTTCTCGATCGGATTTCTCCACGTTCAAGACTTTCGCACAGTTGCTGAATCTTCTGATTTTGTGTCAGGATCAACGTCAGTTGTTGGAATTCCCTTCAATTCGTATTGGTTGTGATAACATCTGTACAGTGTGCTTGTGATTTATAGTCTATGGTGTTAGGAGCCCAGGTTGAGGGATGTGATGAGGGATTCCTTGCATGTTCTTGTTTCAATAGGGCTTGAAGATCTAAGTCATGGACCGAAGACCTGGTAGGATCAGTTAAGCCTTGTTGAACTTAAGTGTTGTTGTTGGTTAGTGGATCAAGGGTAAAACCGAGTGTTGTTGTCGGTTAGTAGATCAGGGGTAAGCCCAGGTGTTGTTGTTGGTTATTGGATCGGGGGTAAGCTTGAATGTTGTTTTTGGTTAGTAGATCAGGAGTAACAGCGAGTGCTGTTGTTGATTAGTTGATTAGGGGTAAGCATGAGTGTTGTTAGTGGATAGCTAAGTTGGTTTGTCGGAGCAGAGCAGGAGTGTGGACTAGTTTAGTATGTGACCAGTTGGTTTTCATCGCGATGGCGCACTTATGTGCGGGATTGGCATGACGACGTTTGTCTTAGGGCCTTATGAAAGGAAGAATTTGCCCTTCTTGGGTGTAGGTGTTCTGGTCTAAGTGACCCAAGTGTTCGATTGTGTCTTTGGAGGTCAAGGGTTAAATTGTAATTTAATATTACAGTCTTTTATGGATTTTGGGTTTTCTTCAGGAGGTTTTAAGGCTTGGATGTGTTATTAGAAGCGTAGGACTTCTCGCTACCTTTCCGTAGATATAAGGTTCGTTGGAAACAAACCTAAGATGACGAAGTTATGGCATTTTGAAGATATTGGCAGAGTTGGCCCCTAATGGAAATAGTTGGCAAATTAGTCCCATGCAAGCGAGGAAGGATCACGCGTGTCTGGCTGGGTATGCCCAGCGTAATGGTTAGAGTGCCAAACCATAATTTTTAGGGTTTGGGCACTATTTAAACATTTTTATGAGCTCAAGTCTCTTTCATTCTCAACCTCCTTTGCCTTCTAAACTTCATTTCAGAAACCATAACCTCATTTTGAGTGATTGTGAGATCTAAATGTGTTCTTGGTGTGTTCTTGCCCATTTTCAAGAAAAGGGTGTTTGGTGCTAGCATGTGGTTCAAGGGAGGACGTTTAGATCCAGAATTGTGGCTTTATTTCCAGATCATTCAAGATACAAAGTTCTCATCTTGTCTTCTTTTGTGCAAGTTTGAGTTTAGGGCAAGATTAAGGGTTTTTATGGTGTATTAAATTCTTCTTGTGAGTTTGAGCCATTCCAGGAGCTTGGAGTGATAGATCTTGCCTCTTCTGATGTTTCTAGTTCATAAAAATGATTGCTTGATGTTTCAGAATGGTCCATGCATGTTCTAGTTCAATTAGAATGGGTTTTAATGGATTAAGTTGGTTGTTGGGTCCCATTGAGTCTTGCAATTGCAGAAAGGTGTTGACTTTATACATTAAGAGCTTAGTTGGAAGGTCTTCTGAGGTTTTGATGGAAGGACTTAATAGATTATGTTGTGAAATAAGTTTTAGAGAAATAGCGGTAACGTCCCGCGTAACTAATGGTACGCCCAGCGTACCTCCTTTTGGTCACGATCTAGAATTCCTCGAGTACATCCAGCGTAACTAAGCATACGCCCCACCTTCGTCGATCTGTTGGATTTTGGGTTGTTGCGTCTTGGGCCGTGCATTCCTTTGGGCCACTTTATTGGACTAGCTGTTTGGGCATTGGGCCACCAGAGATTTATTATTTGGACAACGAATTATTAGGTTTTAGGATAATGCCCATATGGGTTGGGCCCAATTTGGAAAATTAGGCCATTAGCGGGCTTTTGTGGATCTTGTAGTTTTGGGCCTTTTCGGTTTTCGGCTTGGGTCTCTGTTTTGGTTCATGATTGGGTCAGGGGTAAGATGGTCATTTTACCCAAAGTATGGATTAGATCTTGGTTTGGAACCCAATTGCTAATTGGGTGTTATTTTGGTATTGATAGCTCGGGAAGTCATCAGAGCAGCACCTAGGGATTTCTTTCAATGAGCTTCTGCATTCGAGGTGAGTCTCCTCATTGCTATATGCATCGAAGGCACCAATGCCATCCCATTTGGTTTATGTTTTGTAGGAAGACCCGGGAGTAACCCTTGGTCGTTTGTATGAAAGACCAGGAGCAACTCCTGGAAAATTGTATGCAAAACCATAGTTTGAACTCTGGAAGTTAATTAGTTAAGTAGTGTAGATTGTTTGCTAGTTATCTTTGTGATGCTTTCATGGAAGACCCAGAGGTGGCTCCTAGCACTTGTCTATAAGACCCAAGGTTTTGGGCCCCAGCCTGGCAAGGAAGACAACAAGGCGGCCCGTGGCATACTGGCAAGACTATGGTTGCCACATAGCACTTTTATTGTTTGATTGGATATGTATGGATCATTTGATATGTTTGGTATGTGGTATTTGGGGGACTCACTAAGCTTTGTGCTTACAGTTTTTGGCTTATGATTTCAAGTACTTTCGGTTCGAAAGGGATGGCCCCGGCTTGATCGCGGCGCTTTCACCTCTCTTTTCCGTAATATGTACGAACTCTGATAATTGTTTTATTTTGAAATGTTTTTCAATGTTTGGATGAAATTACATTAGTTCTTTGAATATAATAAAATGAAATTTTTACCCTTGATTTTTGGGACGTTACAAGTTGGTATCAGAGCCTTGGTTTGAGGGATTCAGGTATACTCTCGGGTGTACCTAGACTTAAATCGATGGTTTTGTGAAATTTTTTGTAAAGTAAACATTTAAATTTGAAGAAATTTCTAATCAAGCAAGGGGTGTGATGCATGCAATCGGCCAAGCTCAAGTAAGTGATTCCCGAAATACCAATACATGTTTGTTATGATATATGTTATGATTATGAGAATTGCAAGCTAGATTAGGGCTAAGGATATGCTTAGTATTATATAATAGGTGATATGACTTTTTATGCCTGATTGTATGAGCCTTAAAATTGCATGCTAGTATGGTTTCCAGATGAGTGGATAAAATGGATTGGTTAGTGTATATTGGTTATATTTTTTTCGTTGTCTGAATGCTACTTTCTTAATGGTTTGTGGGACTCTTAGTAATGTGAATTGACTACAAAGTGAATATGCTAAGTTACATGTGGCATAGGCTAAATAATTTTAGAGTGATGGATTTGACCATATTACAAAACTTTTGTCTGAGTTCAACCATTCTAGGGTTGAGTCTTTTACTCGAAGGATTATCTGATCTTTGTTGCATGTGACTATATTCATGAGGAAGCTAGTTGACATTGGTCGGAGTCCTTCAGCAGCTGAGGGTTGCGTGAGGTCGGGAACCTAGGAGAGCCTAGGATATGCTTCAATGAGTTTAGTGGGGTGGTTTAGTGATTTTTGATGCAGTGGTTTGAGGAAGTGACTTAAAGGATTCGGGATGATTGCTGAGGAAAGTATTGATAGGTGTGGAAGGTAATATTGGGCCCATACTATTGAAAGCATAGGATCCATACTCAAATCGATGAGAGTCTTGGAGAATCTAAGAAGAATATGGAGGGAGGATTCTTGGGCATGCTTTAATCGTTGGCTTGTTGTATTTCACTTTGGAGATGAGCACTCAGGGAGGTGGTTTTGGTTCTGGTTCTGGTTCGGGTTTCGGCTCAGGTACTGAGCCAATTAGCGAGCAGTTGCGGGAGTTCATCTCATTAGAGATTTTTCGCAGTATTTCGGAGATCTTGGATGAGCGCTTGGGCGCGTTTCGTGCTGATACTATGGCAATTGTTAGAACTCGCACTCTTTCTTTCTGGGAGTTCCAGGCTTATGGAGCTCTTGCATTCCATGGGGAAAAGGACCCCATTGTCAGTAGGAGGTGGTTGGCAGATATGGCTAACGCGTCCAGGACGAGTTCTGCCCTGAGGAGGTGAAGGTCAGATATGCTTCCTCCCTATTGAAGGACAGGGCACGAGAGTGGTGGCAAGAGGTTGGTAGTGAGTTGGGTGATGATGTTGTGGATGCTATGTCATGGTATGACTTCTCGACCAGGTTCCAAGTTGAGGTTGCGCCGATGATTAAGGTGCAACAGTTAGCGCGAGAGTTTCTGGATCTCCGCTAGACTACTGAGACTGTGGCAGAGATTACTGCCAAGTTACGGGAGAGGGCTTTATTGGTACCACAATATGTTGCAAATGAGGAAATAAAGAAGGTAAGGTATCATGATATGCTGTGGGACGACATTAGGGAGTTTGTGAGTATTTCGGGGTGCGAGACCCTGAATGATATGGTTTCTAGAGCCCGAGAGCGGGTAATCGATTTGGAACACCTCGGGAAGAGGGGACCAGATCAGGTCCGTGTAGTGGAGGGTCCCGGAAAAAGACCCACGACTTCTGATCAACGTTTGAGAGGCCAGCAGGTTCGGGGTCAGTGCAGCATGTGTGGGAAACTACACAATGGAGTTTGTCGTTCCAGGGGTTTGGGCTGCTACAAGTGTGTCAGGGTTGGTCACGTCAGAGGGGATTGACCTCAGGAGGCAAGCCCGTTATGTTTTCACTGCGATCAGGTGGGCCACAAGAAAGTCGACTGTCCAATGTTGAGGGGAGGAGCGGTAAGTGCGCCCGCTCCAGCTACTTTGAGGATCACCGATGGATGAGATGGTACGGCAGGAGCCCCATTAGAGAGGGGTCGGGCCTTGCACTGTCAGACAGGGGAGGTCAGGACTCCAGCAGGCGATTTTGCGGGTATTTATCTTTTGCCTTCTTTTTGGTTTAATCAGTATTTATATTGTCAGAATCTTGCATCGATTTGGGTGAGCGTATCTTTGGATTCATTTATCTGCTTGTGTTTGGATTATATTTTCAAGAAATGTTATATGCCAATTGCATGCCATGAATTATTAGTGGTTTAATGAAGGGGTGTTTCTCTTATAGCGGGTTGGGTGTTCGGTGTTGTCGTAGTTTGTAGTCGAGATCAGTTAAGGGGTTTTGTGTAAAAGGTTTATGGTCAAAATTCAATGGGTTAATTATCCATCATCGCCAGGACTCAATGGTTTTAGCAATTGTGCTTCGAATTACCTTGGGGGGGGGGGGGGGTATAATGGAAGTGGTATGGGGCTGAGGTTTGGGTTGGAGCATCTGTCCTATGGACTTTAAGATTTGAGTGTGATATCATTTTAAGCATCTGGGTTATCAGTGTTGTTGGGATTCGGGAAGTGTCTACCTGGTCTTCAGGGGTTTTGCGGTCTTTTGGGGATGGTTAGTGACGAAACAATAGCATTGGTAAGCGCTGGTTGTCAGTAGATCGATCTTTGGAGGGTAAGAAGGGTTAGGAATACTTCAATTCTTGTGTGATATCATAGCTTAGTTGAATCAAAGTGGTGGAGAATTGTTCAGGTATTCAGGATCAGAAGCAAGTGTGAAACTAGGAGGAGTTTCGCATCCCCGTCGGGGAGGAAGGTGGCTCAAGTGGCTGTTGGATTGAGGATTGTGTGAGTTGGGAGTATGGGGAACTTCCCAACATCTTGGTGTTTCATAGCAGGCTTTTGGGAACCAGGTTGGGTTTCTAGTCATGACTCAAGTTCAGCTTGGGTGTTGGGTTGAGTACGAGCTCAACTCTAAGTGTGTACGAATTGACAGATTAGCGTTAAGGTGTTAGGCAGTAGTTGTGTCTAGGTAGAAGTGGTTTAAGATTGCGGGGTGGCCCGTAGCATTCACCAGACCCTTCACGTCAGGGAGATTGTGGTGAATATGTGATATGCTCACATATTTCTTCAGATGGTTTTGGCCAAGGTGGGTCTGTTCGCAAGGCTGTGGGAGGGAGACAACATTGTTTTGGAACTAGGATTTGGTAGTTCGTGAAGACCGAGTATGAGGTAAGATTACAGTTGGTCCTGTAGCATTCAACTTAGTATCGGGTTTGGTGTTGTGGTGGTTCGAGTGATTATTGTTAGTCGAGGTTTCTCTCGAAATTCGCGAGGGGACACTATGTTAGTGTCTTTTGGATCATCAACCGGGTGGGAGTCCGGTATTCCAGATGGTTGGCAGACAAATTAGGGTCAGGGAGGTCTCGGCTTCTTTGGAAAGCATCTAGAAGGCAGTGAGATGTTTCGAGCAGTAGTAGTGATTTGGGATTCTTGTGTTTGGGGTAGCTTGTTGATAGGGAGATGCTAAGCCTCTTGTAGTGGGATTAACTAATCTCAGAGTAATTGATTTGACCCTATTGTGCAGCTCCCTTTTGAGTCTAACCGTTGCAGGGATGGATCTTCTACTCGAAGGATTATCTGATCCACCTATTAAGTATGGGCATTCTACATCTAGTTACCATTAGTGAATTTTTTCTTTTGGTAGCATTGAGATAATCAGGGTTGGAAGTGTTAAGTTTGGTCTGTTATTCGTTAAGAACTTGGCATGGAGTTGTTTCAGCATGGGCGGTCTGTTAGAGAGTCAGACCAATTTAGATTCCAGGTTTCAGAAAGGATAGTAATAGTTTCCTTCGGGGGCTCAGGGTTTTTTTTTGTGGGATGGAAGTTCGGTTTGGGTTCGGTTGTCTTGGGAAGGTTGTTTTATGCACAAAATTTTCAGGTGCATTCCTCAAGTTCCTTGTTTTGTTACAAGTGTTAGTAAGGAGCGATTTCGAGGACGAAATCTACATTAAGTGGGGGAGAGTTTTAACACTCGTTTTCGGATTTGCTTCTTTATTCGGGGTTGCAGCCCAATCTTCAGTGGCCATAAGGCTTAGGGTCTTTGGAAAGGAAGAATATGCCCTTCTCAGGTGTGGGTGTTATGGTCTAAGTGACCCAAGTGCTCGATTTTGTCTTCAAAGGTCAAGGGTTTAATTGTAATTTAATATTTCGGTCTTTTGTGGATTTTGGGTTTTGTTCTGGAGGTTTTAAGGATTAGTTGTGTTATTAGAAGCGTAGGACTTCTCGCCACCTTTCCCTAGATATAAGGTTCGTTGGAAACAGACCTAAGATGACGAAGTTATGACATTTTGAAGATATTGGCATATTTGGCCCCTAATGGAAATAGTTGGCAAATTAGTCCCATGTAGGCGAGGAAGGATCACGCGTGTCTGGTTGGGTACACCCAACATAATGATCAGAGTGCCAAACCCTAGTTTTTAGGGTTTGGTCACTATTTAAACATCTTTATGAGCTCAAGGGTCTTTCATTCTCAACCTCTTTTGCCTTCTAAGCCTTATTTCGGAAACCTTAACCTCATTTTGAGTGATTGTGAGATATAAGTGTGTTCTTGGTGTGCTCTTGTTCATTTTCAAGAAAATGGTGCTTGGTGGTAGCCTGTGGTTCAAGGGAGGACATTTAGATCCAAACTTTTGGCTTTATTTCCAACTCATTCAAGGTATAAAGTTCTCATCATGTCTTCTTTTGTGCAAGTTTGATTTTAGGTCAAGATTAAGGGTTTTTATGGTGTATTAAGTTCTTATTGTGAGTTTGAGCCACTCCAGAAGCTTGGAGTGATAGATCTTGCCTCTTCTAATGTTTATAGTTCATAAAAATGCTTGCTTGATGCTTAAGAATGGTCCATGCATGTTCTAGTTGGATTAGAATGGGTCTTAATGGATTAAGTTGATTGTTGGGTCCCATTGAGTCATGCAAATGCATAAAGATGTCGAGTTTATGCATTAAGAGCTTAGTTGGAAGGTCTTCTGAGGTTTTGATAGAAGGACTTAACGGATTAAGTCGTGAAATAAGTTTTGTAGAAATCGTGGTTACGCCCCGCGTAACTAAAGGTACGCCCAGCATACCTCCTTTTGGTCACGATCTAGTAACCCTCGAGTACGCCCAACATAGCTGAGCGTACCACCCGCGTTCGTCGATCTATTAGATTTTGGTTTGTTGCGTCTTGGGCCTTGCATTCCTTTGGGCCACTTTATTGGACTGGTTGTTTGGGCATTGGGCCACCTGAGATTTATTATTGGACAAGGAATTATTGGGTTTTAGGATAAGGCCCATATGGGTTGGGCCCAATTTGGAAAATTCGGCCATTAGTGAGATTTTTTGTGGATCTTGTAGTTTTGGGCCTTTTTGGTTTTGGGCTTATGCCTCAGTTTTGGTTCATGATTAGGTCAGTGGTAAAATGGTCATTTTACCCAATTATGGATTAGATCTTAGTTTGGAACCCAATTGCTAATTGGGTGTTATTTTGGCATAGATAGCTCGGGAAGTCGCCAGAGCAGCAGCTAGGGATTTCTTTCAGTGAGCTTTTGCATTCGAGGTGAGTCTCATCACTGTTCTATGGGTCGAAGGCACGAATGTCGGCCCATTTGGTTTATGTATTGTAGGAAGACCCGGGGGTAACCCTTGGTAGTTTGTATGAAAGGCCAGGAAGCGGCTCCTGACAAACTGTATGCAAGACCAGAGTCTGAACTCTAACAGTTAATTAGTTAAGTAGTGTAGATTGTATGCTTATAAATACAAAAAAAAAAGTTATACATACAAAAAGTTAGGAATTTTGTCATAATTAAATATATAAAAGAATAGAATCGATATTTCTCCATACAGTTTGATATGTATATATATTGATTTTAATTCTAAATGTATTGATTTATACAAACAAAAGTGATAATTAAAATTGGTGGCATCCATTTAGAAATGTTTTTTTTCTCTTACAACAGAAATATATGAGAACTTTTAGGTTATTAGATTGACCATTTTATACATGTGAGCAAGTCCATTAAAAATTAATTCCTTTTAAGTTTTCATAATATATAATTAATTTTTGTATGTTTTATATTATGGTTATTATATATTGTCTCTATGGAAAAACTTTCTTGCATCCACCAATGCAGTCAACTAATTTTATGCTTAAACAACCTTAAACCAAAATCCAATAGTCTAGTATTACAAAGTACAATCCGATATTCAAGAAAATCAAAACACAAACACACACACACGAATATATTATTGTGGAAGCTTGTTTAGCTTGCAATAGACATAATCTTTGTACTTCTTAGTCTTGTATTTTGGTGGATTGTCTTGATTAATAAGCTTTGGAATTGGTCCGACCTCAAACTCTGATGGTGGCTCTAAGAACATTGGCCAAGACATTCTTGTCTTCTCTTTGTTCACTGTTGTTCTGTGATACACACTCTTATATATTCCATTGCTCAATATCTGCCAAACACAAAAAATATATCTTCTTTATTTGTTTTGGCTTTTAGCATTTGTAACAAAATTCTATGAGTGATATAAAAATCATAATATTTTTGTTACAATGACCATACACATATGGACTCATCGTTACCGTGTGTTAGTATTGTTTCGTTACTTAGTCATATAAATATGAAAGAGACATAATAACCATTAATAATCTCAGTTATAGTGACATAAACTAAAAACTTTTCTTTTTGTGTTGTCCAAACATTTGAAAATCTTTCAATCTTTAAGGATGAAAACCATCCTAGCCCTCTTGACACTAAAACAGATACATATATAGAAGAACAGATACACAGAAACCTATAATAACACTTTTACCTATAAGGGTGAAGGTCATCCTATGCATGATTGATATGGATAGAGATACAAACATGGATACAAATAAAGATGTAGTGAATGAAGTGAGTTGGTTTACCTCCATTTGGTCACCAATGTGAATAATGAGAGCATTAGGGATGTATGCAACATCATACCAATGGCCATCTTTAAAGACTTGTAGACCTTGAACTTCATTTGGGACAAGTATGGTGATCGAGGACATATCTGTATGAGGTACAACCCCAAGAGCAAGCTCGGGACATGGGCATGGTGGGTAGTAGTTTATTTTCAACATGTAGGTCAAGTCTTCACCACCCAACCCTTGTTTTATTTCACCCTCTTCTAACCCAAGTCCTTTTGATAGGAATCCAAGCAATTTGTTTGCTACCCCTATCAACATACTTGTGTATTGCTCGTTTGTTTCCCTGAATAAAATCAAATTTACACAATCATACAAACCTTGCTATTATCTAAAATATCCAATAAACTATTATTCATAAGTTTTATGATGTTTTCCTATCAATTCGTATTATAGGAAACTCAATATTTTTAAGATTACTTAGGTAAATTTTGTTTGTTTTGAATGATGATGTACGTTTGTCATTATATGCAAAATCCAACCTACACACTTTTTGTATTCCAGCTGTCATAAGACATCAAAATCTGATGTTGAAGCCCGTGATAGTATTTCGTTTTACCAAAAATGTATTAAACCAGCTTGGTTCTGAAATAGACATTGTTAAATTTATTATTCGACTTAAAACGTATATTTATAAAAAAGTAAAAAACTAAATATAACTAAAGCATCATTATATGTGTTTAATATTTTAACTCTTTTAAAAGAAAAGTTAATAATTATTATAGCCTTTTTCACTTTACATAAAACAACATATGTGTGTGTTCCCATAATAATGACACTTAATGTGATTGGTTAATTGCTATTCCTTCGGGAGCAAGTCCCTGTTTTTCTCCAACAACACTCCCTCTCCCCAGAAAACTTTAGGAAAATTCTATACATACCCCCAAATTGTTTTGTATATCCTTCATTGTGAGTGAAATAGTGTGTGAACACATATGATTTAACTTATATGAATGAGATGTATCGTATAGTAACATTGAAGCTTTATTGACCATCTTAGTCTAGTATATCCTAACCTAATTATTGTATGGTGGTGCCACTGAAAAATGATAAAAGTTTTAAAAAACATAAAAAGATAAGTTGACTCCCAATGAAAAATAGTCAAATTCTTGGTAGGAGTGTATCTTGAAACTAGACTAAGGCTAATGGGAAAGGACTGGGAAAATGTCACATCCTTAGCTTGGCATGTCGAGTTCAGCCAGCCAACTCGATAAGAACTTGTAAAGGAGAGAGGTAATTACTATCAATTTCAATTTTCTACCAAAATAAATACCAACAATCATCTTAATTTCTTATCACTCTTAACCATTTAATGTTCATATCTCTGCTTATTTTACCTTTCTCAAAATATCTTCCTCAAATGCTCAATTCACTCCCTGATTGTACCTTGGACCACGACAGAGGATGTCATTTTGGCTCGTGCATGGGTCAATGTATTGGAGGACCCGAGGGTCGGCATCAACGGAAATAGGTGATCATTTTAGGACAAAGAAACACAACGTTTTCTCAACGAAATGAATCGATGTCGCTACCGAAGCAAATATCAAATCTACACCAAATAGAAGCACGCAAACAAAGTGGTAATATAGTTCTACGTGTCTAATAAAGTCAAACGTGTTTGCCCAAATGGTGAAAAATTATAGAATTGTATAAAATACTACTCTCTCATTTTTCCACCAAGTAAAGAACAAATATCACGGTTGTGTAGACTTTTGGAAAGTTGTCAGGGGTGTTCAACAATGTGCTGGTATTTGTGTAGACTTTTGGAAAGTTGTCAGGGGTGTTCAACATTGTGCTGGTACGGAGACTGAAGTGATGTCATTTTTATTTTTCATTTTTCCAATGTTTTTTGATAAAAGGGGAAACCTCTTGGCAAGCATTTTTCCAATGTTTTAATTTCAAGTGTCTTGTTTTTTTTTATCGTGTATTTGCCCTTTTGATTTAATGAAAATTTTCATTTTATATAAATTAGCTCATTTTAGACAATTAACAAAATTTTTAAAAAAACTCCATAGAACCCCCCCCCCCCCCCCCCCCCTTTTTTTAAACGAAAAGAAACTGAAGTGGTATGGCATGTGTGTACCACTCCCCTACCCTAATATGTAAATAAAAATACCCGTTTTTTTTAATGTCAATAACGTTTATTATATTTTATTTCTATCTCTAGTAGAGACATGATCCCCTATATCTTTGATGTACCTTAAACCTTCCTTAATGCGTTGTTAGAGGATCCTAAGGATAAACGAAGTCGAGCGGTTTAAACAACGGTTTAAGGGTGGTATCACTGCCATGATAGTCGCGAGCAAAGGCAATACCGCCTAATGGGAAAATGCATGGGTTAACTACGTCGTTGGGTCTCTCTTTCTCTCTACACTCTCTCGCCTAATGGGAGAATATAATCTTTTACCACTTCAAATAACCACACATTCTTTCTAATTCCGTTCCATCTTTCTTCCATTCCATTCAAGTTCTCTCCAATTCCAGTATCATTTTATCCAAGTGCATTCCAATTTAAATTTAAATGGACTATTGTGGAATATCCTACAAAATAGGTTCTAGCTTACGACACAATCGACAAAATTATAGTAATTTTCAAGAACCATCATTTTTTGTTCTGGAAACTCAAATCACACACTACCCTCAATACCAATATTGTCAACAACAATATAAGTCACTCCCGATGCAACAATCCTACAACCATATTCATATTCCTCCAAAAAATCTTGGTTATAACTCGTATCCCCAATTTCCAAAATCTATTCTAAAAACTCAATACGAATATTCTCCTCCCAAAGTATCACAATTTTGTGAAGCTTAAAACCTAGAATGCAAAGAGTCTAGCGACAAACCCACTACTATCCATCAAACTAAAATGAGGAATCAAGCGAAGAACTTGAACCCATCGCCGAGACCGAACGAGATTATACCAAACCGGAAAAGTCAATGAAATGGATTGAAAAAGAAAAGGAGCTTGTAAAGAGGTTCAAAATATTTAGTACTTTCTTAATATGCATAAACATTTGATGGGAGGTTTGTTGAGCACCGTGTTTATAAAGAAACAAAAAATTACAAAGTAATATAGTTGAGAATTTTAGAATTTCATTTTAGGGTTTTTAATCGTTTTAGGATTTTAGTTATAATTTTAGGATTTTAATTATTTTCTTTAAATTTTGATTACCATTTTACCTTTTTATTTACCATTTGTAAAACTTTATTTTATATTTTGTTTTGTTTTTTTACTTCTAAATTGGTAATTTTTAATTTAAAAGATATAAAATGAGAGATTTTGAGGGATGAGATGAATGAATTTTCATATCTTGTAGGATGGGAGAGAGAAAAAATCCATGTGGAAGTGAGGTAGCAATTAAGTTGAGAGTGATGAAAGTCCATACCTTCCGCCACAACAATTTTCTATCTCTCTTATACAACATATGAAAATTTATCTCTCTCATCTCTCACAACTCACACAATTTATTTATTTATTATTTTTAAATTAAACATTTACTAATTCGAAATTAAAATATAAAATATAAAATTAAATATGACATTTCATTAAATAACATACTACATGAAAACGAGAAAATGAAAATTTAAATTCAAAAACAATAATTTTAACGGTAAAAATGATAATTAGAAAAACTAGTTATTTGTAGTTGATATGTAGGCATGTTCAATGTAATCACGTAGAGAACTAAGTGAAGTTAGCGGTGGGATACTACATCGCACAATTCATGGATCATATATGTGTTCATTTCTTTCGCAACAGGGCATCATTATGATGAACCGGAAATATAGTAGCACACTTATCTTGTAGTATCATATTGTGTAGTAAAATGCAAGTGTACATTATATCTCTTGTTCTATTCGATGACATTGACTGTGTTAGATGTTGTATTATGCTCCAATGAGATTTTAGGACGCCAAAAGCATGTTCAACGTCCATTCTTGCTACTTCTTGTGCCGCCTTGAACCGATTTTAACAGTTAATGGATGTGGAAGTGATTTCACAAAAGTAGCTCAAGTTTGTTATATCTGATTTGTGAGATAGTAGCCATGTTTGTATTATTTGTTGTTCAAAATAAATTTACATTTGGGTGGTACACTAAGATATTTCTCATTGAAGAGCGATGATTGGTAGATGATGTTAAGGTTAGTGTTGAAAACTGATTACACTGTAAAAAGCATGCCAAAACCATTAATCTTGTGACATCACTGCTTCAATTATTATTGTTGGATACTTGTGATCACCTCTCATGTACTGCTGGCCTCATAATTATGTTGGGCGATTCTTATAGTTCCAATGTATGCAGTCAATGCTACCAATCATTCAAGGATACCCATGTATGGTATATACATCGTACAAAAGTTGAATGTCGGTCCATGTTGATTGGCTCAAATATTTGAATCTATATAGTGGACAACACCATAACAAAAGTTCTGAAGACTTTCATATGAAGTTCTCGCCGACATATTCAAATACATGTCAAACACGTCTAACGTGTTCTCATGTGCTAGTTGACATATTGTTAAGGTGTATTTTATAGTGCAATGAAATTTCTATAAAACCTTACACCCCATATTGTTTGAAAGTAAGAATAATTCATCTCCAAATCACTAACAATATGCATAAACAAATGTTTGCTCATCCGAAATTTTCTACGAATTGCTTTCCATAGGTTGCATTCTTTGCAAAGAAATGTTAGATCAATAGTTTTTCTACCTCTTCACTGTCTCTTTGGACAACAGTTCTTGAATGCCTAACCGTGTGGGAACTTGCATTACTCTAAACAAGTGTTTGTGCAATTCGAAATAATGTAGAGAAAGATGAGGATTAGCAGGTTCATTGTTGGAGGAAGATGAATAATAAGGATTTTATTCCATAACATATTTCCTAGCGGATGGATTCATTTTTTTTAAAAGAGATGAATGAAATTTGAATATGTTGTAATAGAATTGGAAATTATTTGAATGGAATTGAAGTGAGTTGATGGTTTACACTTTTGGTGGTACTACCCGTCTGCCCGACCTCCGGATGGTAGAACCAACGACACATCTTTGGTAGAGACATGATTTCTATATGGTAATGTTAAATTCAGAATTCAAAAATTTATAGAAATCTAATAATTCAGTTATGTCCTTGAATCAAATTTGTGTATCGATGAGATTTTTAATATATTTTTAAAAATTAATAATCATAAAACAAACAAATAATTTGTAGTTTTGTAAATTAAATGATTTGTTATGAATTTAATATAAATTAACTTATTTTGTATTTAATAATTATGAACACATTGGTTGAATATCTTTTTAATTGTGTGATTTATTTTATATTTTGGTATTTACTTTTGATAAATTAAGTTTAATAGATTAAAATCTTTAAACTACAAAATAAATATTGATAGAAAGAAAGTATGCATATTGGATTTTATAAAGAAAAAATGTATTGAAATTGTATTGCAAGGATGGCAATGGGACGGGTTTTAGACAGGTATTAGTGATCTTAGTCTTTGCATAATTTTCATGTTTCAGGTATTTCGGGTTGAATAATTCAGATAGTTTCTAATAAAAAAATAATCAATAACCAAACTGTATTGAAATTTGGGTATTCAGATATGGGTAATTTGTGTATTAGGTTGGGTTCGGAAATTCCATATATTGCCCGAAAAAATGCTGAAAACTATAACATTGGTTTTGTTGTTAATATTTACTTATCTTTATACATTGGTATTTCTACATTAACATTGGTACAAGTAAAACTTAAATCATATCATTAAGGCATTCGTTATATCCACCACTAACCATTATAGTGGTGGGCGCCACTCATCACCACATTCAACCACTGAACCTATGAGATACAGACCACTATGTTCCTCTTATTTTTTTATTTTTAAATTAAAAAAATATATCTATTTTATTGTAGAGAGAGGTTAAGAAAGTTAGAGAGATAGAGAGTAAAAGAGAGAAACATTTGTATTGCGCGTTTGGAATCGTTGTCCGGAGCACGAATGGCCACGACCACGAGCCACCGGGATGGTGTGCACGGTCGTGGTTCGTGGCCACCTAGACCACGACCCACTTCGTGGCCACCATATCAGATGGTCTTAGCTTAAATGAAACAAAAATATCATAATTGCAGCCAACGACGTGCGTCCACTAATTATTGTAAGCTGTAAAAGTGGACGAATGGATTTTTAAAGTATTATTGTAAGCTTGTTTCTGATTGATTATTTTGAACTTATTAAAAGAGGGTATCTATCGAAAACGAGCATGTTATGCACTTCTGATGGGATTGGGTGAGACAACTTTGAAGGGTCGTGAATCAGATCAGTTTGCTGCTATTTGCTGCTAAGGTTGATCAAGCCTATACTAATCAAGCCTATTCTTTCGTTGTTGGGCATGACAAATGGAAGTGGCAATGAGATGGTAATAATGAATTTCGATGAAAGCTTTGAGGGGGTTGTTTTTAAAACGGTCCAACATGAGGAACTCGCTATCGTTCAAATGGATTTCTATAAAATTAAATTGTTTTGGGTGGTGTTTGATTGCAGATGATGTTAGCATGAATATCTTCAATCGGATTAAATATAGGTCTAAATATAATTCTATTTGACATGTTTGAAACTGCTCCCCTATCCTAAATTTGAGTTTATTGTTTGTTTTTTGAAAATATATTGCTTGCCGTGCCAAAACAAAATTAATGTTTAACTAAAACGTATTTAATAATTATTGTATAAAATTGTTCAGACAAAAACCATTGTATTAGCTTTTGTACATCTGTAAATCCAAGTCTTGAGCAGCGTCTCTCCATTTCAAAAGCATGGGGAATCCTACTTGGGTCATGTGGATCCATGGGATGAGAAGGCTAATTTGATTTTTATTTCATTTATAATTATTATTCTTTTTAAAACAGGTATTTGGATATATCTAATTTTTTATTTCTATTTTATATCCGAACAGATTAAAATAGTAGGTTGACCGATTATATAAATTTCTAAACGTATTATCCGACTTATCCAACCCGATCTATATGACTTTGGGTTGATCGATTTAATCGGGTATCAGTTAAGTTATTTTCAACAGGCCTAGTCACATATCCAATTACAAAACTTTATCTCAAACTCGGTCTCGCCCTGTCGAACACTAGTTTACCAGGTTTATCGTGGGCATCAGACTTCTTATTTATTTCATAATATGTTAAAAATCACTCTAGAATTTTTCGTTACAAAAAATATGAACACGATCTCATCCAAAAATTTGTCTTAGTTTTTTTAATACTTCAAATTCCAAACAACATCAACAAGTTAATATCTAAAAAAGTTATAAAAATATAATCAACATATAAAATTTAAAGTATCAAAATTTTATGATAAATCAATAATAAAGCCAAAGCGAGTACTATTAATAAAAAAAAAATTATATTTCTAATATCATATATTATTATAATAATATAAAATATTTTAAATATATAAATGATTCGGATCGTTTAAATGGGATAAGGTATGTGATCGGGTAATGGAATGGCATAATCAACCCAAACCTACGAAATTTTTTATAACAAATCTTATATCCAATTTCATATCCATGTATTTATCTGGCCTAAAACCCGTCCCAAAAATTTAGAGTTCCAATTTTCTTTTGATGTTCAGATATTTTTGCTGTTCCTAAAATATCACTAAAATTGCGGGAGGCCCACTGCCCATGTGACTTTCCATAATTCAATGCCATCTCGCAGTTTAGAGTTTGGACCTGTTCATTTATTTATTTCTTCGACCTCATTCTTTATTGTCATAACAGTAGGATACTCCAAGAAAAATTATGATAAATGATCCAACGTAGACATGATTGCGAAAGCACAAATGTTTAAATGTGTAGTTATTTTATTTTTTATTTTCTTTTTGTAAAATTGAAGTATCTATGGTCTGGACGAAATGAGGAGTAAACCAATTAAATAAAAACAATTTGTCGAGTTTCGAAGCTCTATAATTGACTGTTGATTTGTAACTATTTAAACTTAATAATTCGGTTTTGTTAATGGTTAGTAGTTCAAATCTGTCCACGTCCTTTAATTTGTCTAGTTTGGTTTACACTGCCTAACTAAAACATACAAATTTAGGGGGTGTTTGGATAGAGAAAAAACATGCTGTTTATTGCTTATTGCTTAATCCCATCAAAATAAGCAAATTTAAATATTTGGATAGAAGTCTTTAAAAATCAGCTTATTACGGTAGGAATTAGCTAAATAAGCTGATTTTAATAAGCCAGGAGGAATGCTTATTGTTTATTGATTATTTTACTCATATAAGCTGTTTTATTTGCCAAATACTTAAAATGTTTATTGTTTATTGTTTATTCTCACCGAAATAAACTCATCCAAACACATTTTAAAAAAAATGTTTATTCCCACCGCAATAAGCTAATAAGCTAAAAACTATTTATCCAAACACCCCCTTAGTTTTAATCGTAGACTAAAACAACTAAACCAAACCATACACATACAACTGTTTATTTTCCTTTCAAGAATATATAAGAAACTTAAAAGAAAAGAAGAAGAAAGTGAACGAAACCTGTAAGATGGAGGGTTTTTGGGCCAAAACTGATAGTTGATAGCAGAAGGTGGCCAAACCCTATGAAACAAATGATCCACCCAGCCTTTCTTCCCTTCCACTTCCTTTTGAAGCTTTGTGCCATATCCTTCAACACCTTTATACCCAACTGGTTTAGCAATGGCTTCTTTCTCTTCTTGTGGCAACTCAAAGAACTCTTTACCAACTTTTTGTAACTTGCTTATGACTTCACTTGTTATGTCATGGTTCACGACCTGAAAGATCCCCCAATCTTTGCTGGCTTCAAAGATTGAAGCCACCAACTTTTGGTCATCAAGATCGCTAAGATCGATCACTGGAACCTCCAGCGTCACCCCATGGATGGTGGTAGTTGCTGGTTGTTCGTTTTCTGATCTTATGAACTCAATTGGGATCGTGCCATTGAGGTTTGAGAGTGAGGCTATTTCCTGAACTCTTTCAATCTCCATGGTGTGTTTTTGGTTATTGATTCTTTGGGTTTTGGCACTCTTTATAGAAGTCGTATTTTTCATGGCTACCTACTTCTTTCTTTTTAAAAATACCCATTGAGATTTTACAAAAATGATAACAAAAAATAAAATGACAACCCCTTTGTGACATCATTTTTTTTATTAAACAAAAAATACGAACGCATATTTTGTACAAATTAATAATGTAAATGTTGAAAATATCAAAATCAGCTTTATAACTAATATAATTTTTATTTTTGTTTTCTCCTATTTATGATGATTTTGTTTGTTGTGTTGTTATTAATAAAAAGCGACATGTCTTGTTTGTTAGCTGATATGGAGGGGCTTTTTTTTGCCAAAAGTGGTAGCAACATTGATTTTGGTTTTACGAAGATGTAAACATTTTTTAAATACTGTTTTATTTAAAAATGATTTAATAGGTAATATACTTTTTATTTTGTAGATACTAGGTGTGAAACCCGTATATTATACGGGTTGATTTAAAAAAAAGATTAAATATTAAATTAAAATGTAAACAAAAAATATTTTTTAATTTATAACTTTAAAATAAGAAAGAAATGAAAAAAAAATGTATTTATTGCAATTTAATATCATATATATAATATTTAGTACTTTACATATATAAGTATATGACTTTAATTTTAAATTTTGAAACAAATCAAAAATTGACAAGTCGGTAATATTTATTTCAAAAATACCATAAAATGACAAGTGTCAAAACTAATGAGAGATTAACATGTGGCAAAAAAAAGTCTTCATTTATTAAGTAGGATTTAATCACTGAAATTTTTTTTGTTTATATTTAACCAAATAACTTGTTTTTTTTTTATACACATTCAGTCTTCGTAGCCGGTTACTCCAAGTTAAACCAGAAAAAAAAAAGTTAAAAGGGTATTATAATTTTTAGTTCGTACATATTTAGTCTAAGGTTGTAAAAATCGTTAGACGGTAAGCGGACAGTCGACGGAGATTAAACAACTAATCGGTCTAAGCGATGATTAATCGGTGCCTATTAATTATATTCGAAACTGTTTTAAAAAAAAACATATATATTACTTATATCCTAACAAAATTAATAACTATGACAATTTGTAAGGTCAAAAATATGTTGTAATATGTCGAAGTCTTTGTAATGCTTGTTTCGTTAGTTTTGTTATATATTTACTAAGGCATGTTTGTAACGAAGTCGAATGCTTAGTCCTTAGTATTTTTTGTACTTTCAGTCCTCCTATAAATAGGAGTGTTTACTTAGAGTTAGACATGAGTTTTTCCTGAATTCTTTGTTTGATATTCTCCTTGTAAAACGTTAAAAGTAATATGAGTTAAATCAGATTCTATTTAGATATCGTGTTCTTTACTTGTTTACTCTGATTTCCATTCCAATACTCGATTATTCACTTCTATATTTGGTATCAGAGCTGGAATCTAACTACTAAGATCTGATTTAATTTCAATTTGAATCATTTGTTTTTGAGTCTCAATTTGTCTCAAAAGTTTCTGCACTGCCTGGTTCTGAAAATCATCTCTGATCTTCGGTTTTGATTTGATTATGCAATCGAGTAATCGACTTTGAGTTTCTGATCAATTCATTCATTCATCTTTGAATTTCATCAAGTTTTTCTGAAAAATCATATCCGTACGATAATGGCGAACTTCAACATGAACACGATGACTTCATTTTCTCATCTGTTAGGATCTTCTATGAAGATTCCTATGTTGATTCCAGAGTACTATGATCAGTGGGCTGATCGAATAAAGGATTACTTGAACGGATTGGACGAGGAACTCTGGACTTGCATTTCAGAAACTGCTCAACCTCCATCGAATGTTCAAAACATTGGATCATCAGGATCAACACCTGTTGTTACTGAACAATCTTCGAGGCTGAAGAACAACGAGAAGCGTTGTATGAGAGAATTGAGAGGTGCCTTGCTACCTGTTGTTTACAATTACGCTCGTGGTTGTAAAACTGCAAAGGATACTTGGAACACTCTTAAAGAAAATTTTCAGGGGAGTGAGAAAACAAAAATCAATTCAGTCAAGCAATGCTTGGTTGAGTTGAAGGAATTCAAGCAGAAAGACAACCAAACAATTGAAAGCTACTATGATCGCTTGAATGAACTTATCTACAAGTGTAATCGCTTAGGGATTACAATGTCAACAATGGAGTTCAACCTTACTTTCATCATGGGGCTTCGAAAGGAATGGAGAAGTGTTACTTTGATGGTCAAAACACAATCAAGTTTTGATACTTCGTCTTTAAATGACTTGTACAATCTTCTGAAGACTCGCGAAGGAGAGGTGAATGAGATGGCAGAAGATTCGAATCTTAGTTTGGGAGGTCCTTTGGCACTAGTTTCGAAAGTTATTGAGAAAGAGTCGACTGAATAAGAGAATTCAGATAAAGAAGGATTTCTTATGAATTCAGACAATAAAGCGGTTGCTTTTTACTCAAACAATCGAGTAAAGAAGTTTTTCAAGAAACCGTTCAATCCAAAGATGAAACAAGGTGATGCTAAAGGAAGTTTCGTTAATAGGTCAGCTGGTGAGGAGAAGAAAAAGTTTGAGAAAAATGAAGCAAAGACTGATGAATCCAAAGCTGAGAAGAAACTTAAAGGAGATTCAGGAATTGATTGCCACTACTACCACAGAGCTAATCATATGGCGAGTGATTGTATGCTTTGTAAGAAAGATGAAAAGAAGAATAAAATGAAGGAAAAAGCTTACTATGTGGAGCGTTTGGAAGAGGTACGTGCTAAAGCTAAAGGAATGTCTTTGGTTGCACGAGGTGAAGGAGAGGATGATGGCACTTATCAAATCTGGTCATCTGGATCAGATGATAAGGAAATACGTAATCCTACACATGGTGCTATGTTCCCGAAGTATGAAGATGATGAAGAAGAGATGATGACAGGTCATTGTTTCATGACCAAAACAAGAGATAAATCACCAATGACGACTAAGATACGTTTGATTCTTTAATCTTTTAATATTCCTTTACAAGCTTATGATTCTGAGATAATTGCTTTTGATGACTCTGTTGCTTATTTCGATACTATTGTTGTCTCTGCTAGTAACAAAGCTAATAAACTTAATACTCAGTTGCTAGAGACCCAAAAATTGTTCGATACAAAGAAAAGCAGAGTAGAGTATTTGGAAATGCAATCGAAAATCCTTGGTTGCGATAGGGAAAACTTGGAATGTGATATAAAATTGCTTTTGGCTCAGAGAAACATATACTTCAATACAGTTAAAAGACTTTATGCGAAGTTAACTACTTTACATCATTCTTTTGAGATAAGCAAAGAACAACATAGGAAATTATTACCTTTTCTTATTTTCGAAAGAGAGAAGGTTGATATTTATCATATGATTGTGAGGAAACAATAGATGTTTTTGATAAAGTTCCTGACAATAGGTTTGCATATGGTGTTGTTAAAATAGATGAATGTCTTGATCCAAATGAACTTATTGATATAGTGAATGAAACTTTGACCAAAAGTGGACAAATAATTTTTTTGAAAAGAACTAAGAATTCGAAATCTGACTTGCAATCAAATTTTGCTGATATCGAAGATAATTCTGATAGTTTTAGCGAAATCAGTGAAATTGAGGAAGAGGAAAGTATCGATTATTCTCAATTATCGGTCATTAATGTCACATCTAAGTCAAAAGGCAAAGAAATATGTAATGATTCGATGATTAAGGTTAACACTAACATACCCTCTACTTTGAAAGTTAGTGTTTTCGATCATGTGAGTGTCAGAGATAGTCAAATTGATAGTAGTGATGATGAGAAAGAGGATGAAGTTTTGAAAAATTCAATGTCCGAAACGGAAATTTTGAAAGAAAGTGAAATTCCAAGAGTTGTTGTTGATCAACTATATGGAGACACTGAAAAATTCGACAAAGTGATGACTGAAAAAGGTGCTCATTATCTTGAGACAAATACAGTTGTCTCCAAATTTTAAGTGCACAGATGATGTTATCTTTCCTAATAAAGTGTTTGTCATTGTTGGGAATGTTGATAATATCAAATCAGAATTCAATAAAAGGGTTGAAGAAGATAACAAGAAAACCTCAGATGAAGGATTATTTTAAAATCAGAACACTGTTGAAAATAATCTTACCAAAAATTTGAACACTTTTCAAAGACAAAAACCACAAAGAAAGTTGGTTGAAAAATAAGAGATTTCGAAAGAAGTTTCAAAGCAAGATGTTGTCGAAACTAGTCTAGATATTAAACTCAATTCACAAGAATTCAAAGATCTTGCAGAAAAAGTTTCAAAACAAAATTGAATTTCGAAAAGACAAGCACGAAAGAAATTCTTTTGGCAAGTTGTGGAAAATAAAAAGAAATCAAATGACTTAACAAAGAAAACGACTGAAAAAGTAATGCTTAAATTTGTTAAGAAGAAGTCTTTAACACATTCAAATGTTAAGAAAAATCCCGCTCAATTGCAAAAGTCTTTTTCACAAAATAATTTTTTGAAATTAAAACAAACCACATTTTCATCACAACAACCCATTCAAAATGAAAACAAACAGAAATTTCACACAACTTTTCCATCAAAGAATTTTCGAACAAAAAATTCACAAAGATTTTCACAAAATCGGTTTACAAAACCAAATTTTCATTCACTAAATGAGAATCAAAAGTTTGGGAATTTCCGAACAAAATCCAAAGTGGATTTCATTCCACAAAAACAAAACTTTCCAAATACATCCACTAAACAACCTTCGAAAGTTTCATACACAAATCAAATCAAAGGAAAATCATTTCAATCCGGAAAATACTCTCATAAAAAAATCAAAGAAGCATATGAGAAATATTTTAATGAATCTTTAAATGGAAGCTTTTCGTGAAAAGATTATTTTCCTTCTGTTAAAGCATGGAAACCAATTTCAAAAGTGAAAATTGTTGAGAACCTAACTGAGAAGAAAAAGGCTACTGTCAGTGACAACTCTAAATCTTCGAAAGTTAATGTTTCTGAGACTTTAACTCATGATGTGGACTTAATTGATAGTGTCAAATCAAAAGTTTGCAATTGGATCTTAAATTCGACTTTTCACTCTGTTCTTAAAACTAATTACCAACGACCCAAACAACATTGGGTACCTAAAATTTTCCACTAATTGCAGGTTTTATTTGACGAGCAATATGTCAAAAAATGGTATATTGATAGTGGTTGCTCGCGTCACATGACTGGGAGGAAGGAAAACTTACGAGATTTTCGAAGTTTAGAAAATGTTGGAGTGGTGAAGTTCGGAAACAATCACAAGTGACAAGTGAAAGCATACGGAAAAGTAACGAAGACAGTTTACTGTAAATCGTGTTGCTTATGTCGAAGGTCTTCAACACAACTTGATAAGTGTTTCTCAATTTGTTGTGGGCACTGGCAATCAAGTGGTTTTTAACGAAGAACGCAACATAATTTCGAATGTTAAAACCAAAGAAGTTTTGTTGAAATCCAAAAGACATGGTGACATGTTCACTCTCAACATTAAACCAATAGTTGGGAAACCTTCCGTATGCTTACTAACGAAAGCTTCATTAGATGTTAGTTGGTTATGGCATAGAAGACTTTCTCACTTGAATTTTCGAAATTTAAACAAATTGGTGGTAAATGATCTTGTTCGTGGTTTGCCTGTATTAAAGTTTGACAATGATACCATGTGTGCAACTTGAGAACAAGGAAAACAACATAGGCAAGGAAATCCAATTGTCATAGATTCGAAAATTACTGAACCATTGGAACTTCTTCACATTGACTTATGTGGACCATCAACTGTTCAAACACTCAACAAGAAATGGTACATTTTAGTTATTGTTGATGATTTTTCACGATTCACTTGGGTTTATTTTCTCAGGTTAAAATACGAGGTAGCTCAGACAATGATCGATTTCATCAAGCAAATTGAGAAAAGCTTAAGGAAGAATGTTCGAAAGATCAAAAGTGATAATGGAACTGAATTTAAGAACAATGTTTTTGACTCATTCTTAACAGATAAAGGAATCTTACATAATTTTTCTTTACCATATACACCACAACAAAATGGTGTGGTTGAAAGACGAAATCGTTCACTTTTCGAAGCACCAAAAACAATGCTCACATATGCAAATCATCCTCAATATCTTTGGGCTGAAGCAGTTTCTACTGCATGTTTTACTCAAAATCGTTCATTCATTCACCGGCGTTTCAATATTACTCCATATGAAATTATCAATAACCGAAAGCCTAATGTCAAATTCTTTCATGTTTTTGGTTGCAAGTGTTTCATAATGAATCTCAAGGATAATCTTTCAAAATTTCAGTCAAAGGCTGATGAAGGCATATTCTTAGGATATTCACATAATTCAGTTGCTTATCAAGTGTTGAACAAAAGAATGTGAAAAATAAAAGAAACGTTTAATCTCACATTTGATGATTATTATCTTAAAATAGTCGAAACATGCTTTGAAAAACATCCAGTTAGTAATGAATCAAATACTGAATCTATAAATGAAAATTCAATAGATTTTGATTATGATTTAATCTTTGGTGTTCCTGACAGGGCAGTTGATGCAGAAGTTAATTTAATGGATAATCACATTCCTGAAGCATCGAAACACACTGATGATTCGACTTTAACACACGAAAGTTCAGATTTACTCTCAACATCGAATTCTCCAAGAATTAGTGAAAGTATGCTGAATGATCAAGTGGAGGGGGATCACTTGAATTCTCAGATTGAGGGGGAGCATTCTTTCGAGGGGGAGACAAGGAGAATGAATGCAAATGTTGAGGGGGAGCAAAATCATGATAATCATGTCCAGGGGGAGCAAATTGATCTGAATATGTCAAATGGGAATCAAAATGAAATTTTTCATGATTAAGTGATAATAGTTCTGTTGTAGGATCAGAAAATGAAGAAATGTACGAAGATGCACCATTGGATTTTGATCCAGCATATCCACCATTGTAAAAATGGAAAAGAAATCATCCAAGAGAACAAGTCATTGGGAATCCACAAGATGAAGTTTTGACTAGAGCTCAAATACGTGCAAAGAATGAGGTGCTCAATGCTCATCAAGAGTTTTGCATGTTTAATGTTTTTATTTCGAAAATAGAACCAAATACAATTAAGGTTGCAATGGAACACTCAGATTGGGTTGTTTCTATGCAATCCGAACTTGCTGAAATTGAACGAAACAAGGTTTGGAGATTAATTCCTAAACCTAATGATGTTTCGATTGTCGGTTTAAAATGGATTTTCAAAAATAAAACTGAAAAAGATGGTCATATTGTTCGAAATAAAGCTAGGCTTGTAGTTAAAGGTTATTCGCAACAAGAAGGTTTCGACTATGAAGAAACCTTTGCCCCTGTCGCAAGACTCGAGGCAGTTCGAATATTTTTAGCCTATGCAACTCACAAGGATTTCGATGTGTAACATCCCAAGTTCAGGAATATAAGTTCGGGGTGCTATGTGCAAATAAAGGAGTAGACTCGACGAGTAGGTGTCTTAACTCGTCGAGTCAGCACGGGTGATGGGCATGTGTTAAGTGACCCGACTCGCTGAGTCGGTGGTTGGACTCGACGAGTCAGTGCTGGGAAGAGAAAACCCTAATTTTTGGGTGTGCACCCTATTTAAAGGACCTTAAGTCCTCACCCCAGCCTCTTTGTTACCCCTTTAGAGTCAGGAAACCCTAATCTCGTGTGTGAGCCATTGGAGAGAGTTTTGAAGCTTTGGAAGGTGATTCTAGTAAAGGAGGCTTGTAGATCAAGAGGCTAGCATCAAGGAATTTGTGTAGATCCAGAGTCTACTTCATCTTGGGCACATCTTGGAGTTAACAAGTCGTTACCTTGATCTCTCCTATTCTAGATCTACTCATTGATGGAGTTTGGGGCCATTTTAGCATGTTTAGGACCCATTTCGGGTTTTGGATCTAGATCTGAGGTTGCAACTTCAGATCTAGACTTGTCTTGGTCCATGGAGGCACAAAGTATTAGCCCTTTTAGCATGTATGTGAGCATTCTTGTCTTGAACCTTCTCTCTATCTTGTATTGAGCAAATACCACCTTGCATACACGTAAAGTTGGAAACTTTACGTGTAAAACTAGCCTTAGGAGTCCAGATCTATGAGTTGGAAGCAGTGGGATAGACTGAAATTGTCTGATTGGGGGTGAATTAAGTGAACTTGACGAGTCTATTATTCGACTCGACGAGACGGGTCGTAAACCCTAACCCATCTGGTTACGATGAGGATCAGTGACTTGAGTGGTGACTCAATGAGTTGGACAGACTAGGACTCGGGAATTGATGAACTCGACGATTCATGGGGTGACTCGGCGAGTTGAGTCGTGATATGAGGGCTTTCTGAGTTTAATAACTCGGCAAGTCAATGGGCTGACTCGGTGAGTAGGGTCAATCAGGAAGTTTGACTTTGACCAGGACTTTGACTTTGACTAGTTTGACTTCCAAGGGTATTCCAGTAAATTGGGCACTTATAAATATGGTTTCATCAAAGTGTTAGGTGGTGGAGTTCGTGGCAGTGATCGGAGGATTTGATCTTATCTCTTCAGTTCGGCATTGCAAGGTGAGTTATCCTCACTATACCAACAAGGTCTAAGGCACCAAGGCCGGCCCTTTATGGATTGTATTTGGATTATTGCATGTTATGCTTACTGATTTACATCCTGATAGTTAGGATGGTAATATGCTATGATTTAGTGACCCGGTTAGGTCGATATCCTGGTTATAGGATTGTTGCTATGCTTTATGATCTGTTAGATCGGTTTGACTATTATATGTATACATGCTAGTGTTATATGATATCTAGGTGCACATGATTGTCAAGGTTTTAGGATGATGCTATGTTAGTGACTGGTTAGGTCGGTATCCTGGTTAGGATGTTGCTATGCTATATGATCTGCTAGATCGGTTTGTTCTTCTATGGACTGTTATGAGATTATATGTTATATGTGCACATGGTTATTTGTTTAGTGGTTGGGTTGAGGCGGGTCCTGCTTCGTGCGGTAGGCCAACATACCCAGGACGGACCAGATAGACTGCGGGCCCAGGAGGGCACCGAGTCAGGCTGAAGGCCCAACGAGCGGTCCGGATAGGCTGAAGGCCCCGAGAGGGCGGTCCAATCATATTGTAGACTCAGAGAGTAGACCAGGTGGACTGAAGGCCCGGTGCGGGCAGACCATACACAGTGTAGACTCGAGATGCATCGTTGTTATGTTTATGTTGATATGATATGATTGTGCTTATATGAGTTTGGTATTTTAGGGGTAACTCACTAAGCTTTCGGGCTTACAGTTTCAGTTTATTGTTTCAGGTTCAGTGGATGGCCGTGGGTAGGCGAAGGCATGACCGTACACTTCCTCGATTAATGATTGTGATTCTGGGAAATCTGATGTTTAAACTATTTTGAAAACAAATTGTAATAATGGAATGGTTTCAAATGATTTAAAAAGTTTTAAATTTTGCTCGAATTTTATGGGTGTTACACGATGTGTTTCAAATGGATGTTAAATGTGCATTTCTCAACGGTGAACTTGAAGAAACAGTTTATGTTGAAAAACCTCTAGGTTTTGTAAATGAAGAATTTCTTAATCATGTTTATATCTTAGATAAAGGAGTTTATGGGTTAAAACAAGCACCGAGAGCATGGTATGTAACTCTTACCAATTTCTTAAAACAATCGAAATTTAAACAAGGATCAGTTGACCCTACATTATTTCGAAAGAAAGTTAGGAATCATCTAATGTTTGTTAAAATTTATGTCGATGATATTATTTTTGGCTCTACTGACCCTGCTTTGTCTAGTGGATTTGAGAGTTTGATGAAAATCCAATTTTAGATGAGTATGATGGGAAAAATTAACAATTTTCTCAGGTTAAACATTCCTCAAAGTAGATAAGGCATTTTCATAAATCAAGAAAAATATACTAAGAATTTGCTTGAAAAGTTTGGAATGACAAATAGCACGAAGCTAAGATAGCCAATGGCGGTTGGAACAAGGCTTACACCTTCGTTATACACACCTGTTGTTGATCTTACTTTATATAGAAGCATGATAGGTTCGTTATTTTATCTAACTACAAGTCGACCTGATATCATGTTTTCAGTTTGTAATTGTGCTAGGTATCAAGCAAATCCAAGAGAACCACATTTGACAGCTGTGAAAAATATTTTTCATTATCTCAAGGGAACAATTTCATTAGGATTGTGGTATCCTTCGAAATCATGCTTTTTCATTCAAGCATACTTAGATGCAGATTTGGGAGGATGTAATCTTGATCGAAAAAGTACAAGTGGAGGATGTCAATTATTGGATGGGAAGCTTGTAAGTTGGCAATCGAAAAGCAAACTTGTGTTGCAATTTAAACTGCTGAAGCTGAGTATGTTGCACCTGCTGCTTGCACTTCGCAAATCATATGGATCCAAAGTCAGTTGCATGATTATGCAATAAACATGAAAAATATTCCATTGTATTGTGATTCACAAAGTGCTATACGCATTTTTCATAATCCAGTATAACATTCGAAAACTAAACATACTGCACTTCGTTATCATTTCATAAAAGATCATGTGGAAGATGGAAATATCGAAGTTCATTTTGTAAAAACAACTGATTAGCTTGCTGATATTTTTACAAAATCATTGGACGAAAAATCATTTGTTAGATTTTTGACAGGTTTGGGAATGATTGATGCCAGTTCTGTTCCAGAACAAATTTCAAAAGAATGATAAGTTGATGCTGATGAAAAGGTGTCGATTCAGAGGCAATAATGACTCATTCAGAGGCTGATAGTTATTATGCAGTACTTATGATAGACAAAATTGCCAATTTTTCACTCATACCCGACAACAAAAGGTTGATGGCCAAGTGTGAAGAACACGTGATAGGTGAAATTGTCGGATCTTTCCCTTACACCTCAAACAAGGCACTAAGAGTCATCCAACTTAGGTCACACGATGGGTAACGAGCCTCTACTCTTGTACATGAGGATTATCTAGAAATCTACTCATAAAAAAATAACAAGTAGCAAACAACTGTCCATTGGATACCCGGGACCACAAAGTCACACCATCCTAGCATGATATGCGTGTATGTAACAAGTAGAATGCCAAAATGACTTTTCTTAAAATAAGAATTTTTAGATTTATATCAACCAAAAACATTTCTGAAAATATAATTTCATGAATGTACAAATAACCCCATATAAGCACCTAGCAATCAAGTATATGTTAGATAATTTCATAACACAAAAATAATAATAAGGGATGTGTATTCCTGGTAACTCACAATGAAAACCAAAAGGGCAATTACACCCATAATACTAAAGAGTAAGTTTAACCCCTATAGGTGATAATTAATACATATGGCAAAACAAATTAACCCTTAAGTTCACATGCAACCTACTTTGGATCTAAGTTTTCTCTATTGAAAGGAATAAACAATTGAACATCATAAACCCTAAGGAAAGCCTGCTATAATTGAAATTACTAGGATTAGGGTTTACATACCTCTTTGATTATTATTATAAATAATCAAGAATTCATTTCTTCAATTTTCTTGGAAAGCCAACACCAAAATTATGACGTCTCTCATGGTTTGTACCTAAACCTTGGCAATGGAAGACTTGAGAGGAGTAAGGAGATGGAAGCAGAATTTCGAATCTTCTAGCTCTAGGTGTGCATGGAATGAAAATATGGTGTCCAAGGAGCCCTATTTATAGCTGATAGTAAAAACCCTAGATAATCCTAATTTGAAATAAAATAATAATACTTCAAATCTAAATTTATCTAGTTCCCTTATTATCCACATGGTACATTTTAGAAACCCTTTGAGGCTCCTAAATTTCATTCCCTCTAGGAAGGATCCAAAATCCTTCTGTTGTTAAACTATTGAACAGTTGCAGCTTAAGTCCTTGCACTTTGGATTTCCATTTAATCCCAAAACTAATTTCTAATTAATTATTAATTAAATAATAATATTTATATTTAACATATTAATCTCATAATATATTAACAAACTATTTATTGCTATTTATCAATCATGTTATAAACCAATAAATCAACCACTATCTCCGAAAGTCATTCCATCAATTACTAGTTTTGAGGCCAGCCCAAAAAGGACTTTAGTTTTAATTCAAGTATATACCAATTTAGTTATTGGCTTAGACACCTAATCCAATAGTCTCCCACTTGGATAAGTCTGTAACTACAATTGCAGGTATAACTTCAAAATTAAACAGCAAAGCGTAATTTCCAAAGCAACTGTCATAATCTGATCTGATTAGACATCAACGCTAAGATAATTGATCAAATATTCCTCTGTTTTTCAAGATATTGTATGGACATGAGACAGGGATTACAATCAATCACTTGTCCCAAATTATTTATCCTGATTTCCTGATTTGTGATGACACCATTAGACTACTAATTGAACACATCAATTCAGTCTCGGCTGGGCCCAGCACTATAATGTCAACACCAAATCATCGAGGGGTCTCGTTAGGGTAAAATGAACGAATAACATTCGACTTATATGCTTGTACCTTTTACTCACCAAATCATGCATGACACCACGTGTTTTGAAATCACGTTACTGATGCATCTTCGTAACACCAATGCACAACCGACTTGTAAATTACAACTCATATATCTCTGTTTTAAGAATAAAAGATATTATCATCTCAAAATGAATTGTGATATAATCAATGAAGTAATTCTCTGAGCATGGGTTTATCCAATACTTAAAATCTCATTTTCTAAGTACTCACGAACATTGTAGCAAATCTTATTGCAATGTCTAACTCCTATAGACAATCTAGAACCTAATTCATGACAGTCTTGATTCATTACTTAACTCCAAAAGTATGAGCGACTGTGGAATTTCAAATAATCAAATCATTCAGGAAGTAAAACATGCAAAGCGAAACACAAGAATATACAATTGAAAAAGGAAGTAACCATACTCATAGATAATCTCTATTACTTAATCATCAAAATCAATTATATTTATTTTTTTATAAGTTTCAAACTACCAGCTAACTACTAAAACTAATATCATCCCTTAAGCCAATGCTCCTAACATTTTATTTATGCTTAACCCTACTCAGAGCCTTTGTGAAAGGATCTGTAGGATTATCATATGAGGATACTCTCTTCACCAAAAGCTTATCTTCTTTAACCCTATGTCTGATGTAATGGTACTTTTCTGCCGATATGCTTGGATCTACCATGATTCTTGGGTTCTTTGGTTAAAGAAATCGCACCTTCATTATCATAGAAAAGTTCCACTCGCTCTTACATGGTCGGGATTACTTCGAGATCACCGATAAAGTTCTTCAACCAGGCCGATTCCTTTTATGCTTCACTCGCTACAATGTACTCTAATTCACAAGTAGAATCATTCACTGTTTCCTGTTTGGAACTCTTCCAAGTAACCTCTCCACCGTTTAACAAAACCACCCACCCCGACTGAGAACTGAAGTTGTCTCGACGTGACTAAAAGCTGGCATCACTACATCCAGTCACTCTCATTGTATCACTGCCACTAAGGACTAGAAGCCTTTCCTTTTTCCTTCACAAATACTTAAGAATTTTCTTTGTTGCAGTCCAATGAGCTCTGCCAGGATTTCCTTAAAAGTGACTGAGCATGCTCAAAGCATAAGACACATCAAGGCGAGTACACATCATAGCATACATGATCAAACCTACAGTCGAAGCGTATGGGACTCGACTCATGTCAGCTATCTCTTCTTCTGTACTAGGGCTTTACCTCTTACTCTATTTGACAATACTATGAATGGGTAGTTCGCTTTTCTTGGAATTTTCCATACTAAACGTTTTTGTATTTTATCCCAAGTATGCACTCTAACTAAAACCAATAAGTCGTTTATTTCTATCCCTCAGAATTATTATCCCAAGAATATAGGTTGCATCCCCTAGACCCTTTATGGAGAAACACTTTCCAAGCCAAGATTTTACTTTGTGTAAGGTCGGAATGTCATTTACCATAAGGAGTATGTCATCAACATAAAGTACTATGAAAGACACTATACTCCCACTAGCCTTGACATACACACATGACTCATGCACACTCCAAGAGAAACCAAATTATTTTCTCATGGAAGAAAAGATTCCAACTGCAAGATGCTTTTTTAATCCATAAATGGATTTCTCAAGCTTACACAATCTATTAGGAAACTTTGCATGTACAAAACCCTCTGGATGGCTCATGTAAACATCCTCGGCCAACTTGCCATTATGGAAAGTAGTTTTGACATCCATATGCTCTATTTCATAATCATGAAAGGCAGCTATGGCAAGCATTATCCTGATAGACTTTATCTTAGCCATTGGTGATAAGGCCTCATCATAGTTAATCCCTTGGGTTTAAGTAAAGCCCTTCGCAACTAGTTGTGCCTTGAAAGTGTGTACCTTTCCATCCATGTCGGTCTTCTTCTTGAAGATCCATTTGCACACAACTGTCTTCCGACCTGGTACATGATCAACCAAATTCCAAATTTGGTTATCATACATAGACTGGATCTCACTATCTATTGCCTCTTTCCACTTGGCAGCCTCACGGATCGCCATCTCTTCCTTATAGTTAGTTGGCTCATCCAAATTTACTAGTGTACCATCATTGATAAACGTGTCACCATATGAAATTATATGGAAACCATAGAATGTAGGTGGCATGCTAACCCTATTGGATTGATGAAGAGGTAATGAATTTTCAATGGGATAAACAAGAGTCTCATCCTCTAGTTGAGAGCTAGTGTCTTCTAAGGTTCCTTCATTGGTTGACTCCTGAATATCTTCAAGGTCAATATCACACCCACTGTCCTCTTTGAATATGAGTTCTCTCTCGCGAAAGACTCTTCATCGAGCTACAAAGAACATGTTCTCACTAGGTCTGTAGAGCAAGTATCCAAAAGAATTATGTGGGTAACCAATGAAAATACGCATCTTACTTCTATGTTCTAGCTTCTCATGAGTCTCTCATCTAACGAAATCTTCATAACCCCAAACCATGACATGGGCTAGCAAGGGAACTTTCCTTGTCCACATCTCGTAAGGTGCTTTGGCAACCTTCTTAGTAGGTAAAAGATTAAGGATATAGGCAGTTGTCTCAAAGGCATACCCCCGGAAATAAATAGGAAGAGAAACTTGACTCATAATGGAACGAACCATGTCTAACAAGTCCGATTACAACTCTCAGCCACACCATTAAGTAGTGGTGTCCTATGAGGAGTCAATTGTGAAACTATTCCACATTCCTTAAGATAGTCGTGGAACTCAATACTAAGATACTCTTCGCCTCTGTCAGATCAGAGCATTTTATCTTCCTTTCCAATTGATTCTCGACCTTGTGTTTAAATTCTTTGAACTTTTCAAAGGTTTCTATTTTATTTTTAATTAAGTAGATATATCCATATCTGCTATAATCATTCGTAAATATCATATAGAATCGATTAGCATCCCTTATGGTAGATCTAAAGGGTCCACACACATTTTTGTGTATGAGATCTAACAAACCTTCACCTCTTTCACAAGACCTAGTGAAAGTTGGTTTTGTCATCTTACCCAAAAGACAAGACTCGCATTCATCATCTAACCTTAAGTCAAATGATTCCAACACCCATACTTTTGGAGTTGGGCGATATGTTTGTAACACCCAAAGTATTGAAGGCCAAGAAAGGAAAGAAAACCCTAATTTTTAGGGGGCGACTCAGCGAGTCAGAGCGGGATCCGGGTCGAGGAGTAAGTGACCGACTCGGCGAGTCGGCCAAGGTGACTCGGCGAGTCTGGTCTGTGCGAGGAAAACCCTAATTCCGGGAGTTGTATCCTATATAAAGGGTGTTATGTCCCTCCCTCAGCCCCCATATCATCCCAGAGAACCTGTAAACCCTATTTTCGTGTGAGCTTCCATCATTTGAGAGAAATAGCTTGGGAGGAAGGAAACTTTGGAAAGGAGCTTGTAGATCAAGAAGGTTGCTTCAAAGGAGAGGTGTGTGCTTGAGATCTACTTCAGTTTGTGTTCATCTTGGAGGTATTTAGCTGCCATTTTCCCTTCTTTGCATCTAGATCTATTTTGCCATGAGATTTGGGGGTTTTATGGTTGTTGAGACTCAAATCGGGTTAGGGGCTTAGATATGTTGTTGCCACTTCAGATCTATTGTTGGGATGGTCCATTATGTCATAAAGCATCAACAGATGGGTAGTTGGTGAAGCCCTTTTGTCCTTAAACCAAACCCTAGTATGTTTTGAGCCTAGATCTCTTTAGTTATACGTAAAGTTTGCAACTTTACGTAGGGATTGAGCTTTGGAAGTATGGATCTATGGTTTGGAGTCCCTGCATGACTCAAAAGTCCTCTGCATGTTTGGAGATCTGAATGGACTCGGCGAGTCCTTTGAGCGGACTCGGCGAGTAGCATGAAGATGAGGAGGAACTCGACGAGTGGGATGAACAGCTCGTCGAGTCGGATGATGTTGGGCTTGCACTCGGCGAGTTGGATGAACAACTTGGCGAGTTGGATGAAGATTTCCTGGTACTCGGCGAGTCTGTTCTTAGACTCGGCGAGTCAGGTCGCGTAGTCCCAAACCCTTCGAGTTAAGACTCGAGTCAGCGAGTCGAGCAAGGACTCAGTGAGTTGGTCAGGACAGGATTCAGGAATCTGTAGACTCGGCGAGTCAGGGGCTGACTCGGCGAGTCAAGTCGCGATTGGAAGGACTTTGAGCATAAAAACTCGGCGAGTCAGTAAGTGGACTCGGCGAGTAGGGTTGACCTGGAAGGTTGACTTTGACAAGGACTTTGACTTTGGAAAGGGTTGACTTGTTTGACCTTTGAAGATCAGTTGGATTAAGTAATGTGTTGATATTGGTAGCTCGGGGAGCTAGTGGAGCAGCAGTTCGGAGTCAGTGGTCGGGTAGCGGTCAAAGGGATTAGCAGCAGCAGTTCAACAGTATTAGGTGAGTTTCCCTTTGTATGAATGGGTTTACGGCCACAATCCCGGCCCATGTAGTTATGAGTGGAAGACCTGGGGTTAGCCCTAGGCACAATATGCTAGTATGATATTCGGACGAGGTTCAAAGATAGAGGGCGGGTGCCCAAGAGATGGTTTATGTGATAGTTTATACTTGTTGTCTGTGTGATACTTGTATGTGCCTGGTAGGGAGGTGAGTGTGGGCGAGGTCCCGTATCTCACCAATAGCAGAGTGTGGATGGTGTTCCACATCTCAGTAGCAGCAACCCAGGGGCGAGGCCCAAGTTAGGAAAGGAGTGAGAGTGGGCTGGGCCCGTATCTCACTATCAACAGGAGTATGGACAAGGTTCCATGACTCATCAGTAGCAGGACACGGGCGGGGCCCAGAGATAGGCGAGGCCTTAGAACAAGAGTTGTTAGCATATGTTTAGCTTATGTGATGTTATGTGATATGTGTATGTGCTATTATATGTTAGTGGGCGGGGCCCTATGACAGGCGAGGCCTAAGTGAAACAGATCTGTATCCGAGCGGGGCTCGAAGCCAGGCGGGGCCTGGAGCGGCGGGGCCGTTGTAGCGGGCGAGGCCCGAAGTAGGGGGCGAGGCCCCGGATGTGCAGTATGTGGTTATGCATGGTATGTGGTAAGGTGGGGAACTCACTAAGCTTCGTGCTTACGGTTTTCAGTTTTGTTTTCAGGTACTTCCGGTAGCGGAGGGAGGAGCTCGGGGTGATCGCATGGCACACACCATAGATCAGTCAGCCTGGGAATGTTTACTCTGATAATGAACATGTGTTTTGACAACTTATACTCAGATTATGTTTTGGAATGATGTCTTTGCTTAAAGTAATGTTTTATTAAAAGAAATTTTTGGTCTTGAATTTTGGGGCGTTACAATGTTTCTTGTTAATGTGTCCAAGACGATAATGCAACAAGCATGCTTTGTCTACACCATTAGATCAATCAATGTGAAATAACTATTTCCCAATTTATCAACACAAGTCAATGTTTTATACTCACCATAAAAAGGTAAAGCTTTAAACATAAAAAAACATTCTTATAAGCTAAAATCGATTCATTAAAATCATCAAAAAAATATCAAAAACCTTGTCTGAACAATGCATGAAGAGAAATAATGTTTCTTGTCATTTCTGATAAATAAAAAGAATTTAACAAATCAATCCTAACATCACCACTAAGCAATAGACTATAAGTTCGAATCTTGGTAACATGTGAAGATCGCCTATTCCCCCTTATCATATTTATTCTACCATGCTCCATTTCCTCATCTTCTATTAACCCCTGCAAATGAAAACAAATGTGAAAACCACATCATGTATCAAGGACCCAAGAACGAGTAAGTTGTAAGTTATCGACTTTAATAGTGTATATACCTGCCAACAATGGCTTGAATTTGCCATCCTTTATGTCCTGAAATTACTTCGCACAACTTCATTTCCAGTGGCCTTTCTCGTTGTAATAATAGCAAATGGCCTCTTTGAGATCACTCACAGATGGAATATTAGAACTGGGTTTAGGCTTGGACCCACTGCTAGACGATACAACATGGCCCTTTCCCTTCCAGTTTGATTGAGGATTTTCCTTCCTCTTCTTTCCCTTGCTTTGACCAATGTATAGGACTGGAGCACTTGTTGCAAAAGGGACTTGATTCTTTTTCATCCCTGATTCAATTGTCTATAACAAGTTGTAGAGTTGGATCAACGTAGTCTCTTTGTTGTTCAAATGATAAGTCAAAATGAATAGATCATAGCTTGGAGGCAAAGAGTTAAGGACCACGTCTAGGGCTAACTCTTTGTCAAAAGACATGTTGAGATTTTCCAGTCTCTCCACATATCTCTGCATTCTCTGCACAAAATTGCATACAGATTCTCTATCCTTCAATTTGCAAGCCATTAATGCCTTGACGACCTCACACCTTTCTTGACGTGCTTTCTTGTGAAACTTTTCCGCAAGATCCAAGCACATATCATATGGCCAATAGTCCTCATATAACTTTTGCGACTTTGGTAGCATGGTTGCAACCATTATGCTAGCGATCTTTGTTGTGTCATCATAGTTTTTTTTGTAGGTGGCATGCACTTATGGAGTAGCAGATGACTCGTCGATTTTGAGTAGAGGTTTATCAAGGACTTATTTTTTTACCCTCATATTGAAGAGTCATTTTGATATTTCGCATCCAGTCCATGTAGTTTGGACCAGCTAATTTCTCTTTAGATAGGATCGATAGTAGACTGAAGTTGTTGGTGGTGGTGGAGGTTTGAGTAGCAGTAGCATCACCATTAGAAGTAGACATCTATAGGAGTAGAAACGTTTTAGTTATTTGATATGAATTCTTTAATATTTTAACCCATAATAAATATTCAATTCTAGGATCCAATATAACAATTCACAACTAAGAAGAGGGATGTTGTAATCTTATTGCGGATTTATGAAGGTAGGTATAACAATTCACCAATTTCAATCTATGAAATTCCAAGATCTTCTTAAGATTCACAAAAATCTTATCAATGACATGTTTAATCTTAGATTATGCTCATCTATATGTGACTGCGATGCCGATGATCACAAGCAACATGTGAATAACTATGCAAACACGCTTGGCAACCTTGATGCCACTTATCATCTCTAATTAATGTGTCGGTTAACTACATGCTCTTCATTAACAATGATAATTTTCGAGATGCCCATCATTTCTCTTTAAATTCCTTATTAGTGTGTCGGTTAACCACATACGCTCCAATAACGACATGTAAAGTATGATGTGGATTTTCATGGATTAGCATAGTTTTCATATTTTTCCTAAAGTAACTAGAGTGAGATTTTGTTAAAGAAGGTTCTAGTACTTTTATATCATTATACTTTTAATGAGATTATGTCCTATTAAACTCATTCGGCTCACGAACCTCCACCACATAGGAGATCGGTGGGTGAGAATAGACACCCATCCAACGGTCATTTTATAGGTCGCTTCCTTATACCCTCTTTATAGCATGGTTTCATAAATGTGGCCTACTATTGATTCGACTGATTTTCTTATACATATAGTTTGTGTATGTGTGTGTGTGTGTGTGTATATATATATATATATATATATATATATATATATATATATATATATATATATATATAAGGTTATTGTGTTTCTTACATTTATTGTGTGCTAGAATGCACCAACAGCAATTTAGTAAAATTAAATAATTATTTAATTAAATAAATATAGATATTAAATGATTTTCATAATTGTATGTATAACTGTATATTAAAATGATATCCGTAATTATAATTCTCTTTTTATACACACTAATTAAATTCGTCATTAATGTTAGCAGTCACATTTTTTCAGAATGAATTCGCATCTAGGTTTTTATATATGAGTTCGTTTTTTGTTTCAGGACTCACTCACATAAAGTATAATAAAGTTGCATGGAATATGAAAAACGAGAGTGTATTCTACTAGAATACACTCTCATTATTTTAGATACGAATTCATTCTGAAAGAATATTATTGTTAACATTAATAACGAATTTAATTAGTTTCCATAAAAATGAGTTATAAGTATGGATAACATTTAATATACATATAATTATTACTAAATTTTTATTGGTGCATTCTAGCACACAATAAATGTGAGAAACATTTTAACCTACCCCATCTCTCTCTCTCTTTCTCTCTCTCTCTCTCTCTCTCTATATATATATATATATATATATATATATATATATATATATATATATATATATATATAAGGTGTATTTTAAAACATTTCAAAATACAAGGTTTAAGCTTTTAATTATCTAAATTAAACTTTTTAATTTAATTAAATTAAAACAATTATGATTTAATTTTATCCTTTAATTAACTATTAATCAAATTAATTTAAATTATTTGTAGATTAAATAATTATTTACTATTAAACAATTAATCGAATAATTCATATTAAATCATAATCCGTTACCCTGTCTAATTTTTGAAAATTAGGATATGGTTTATCCAATTTTAATTATTCTATTTTAAGGCTTTTAAAACAATAATTAAGGAAACTAGATAAACCCTAACAACCCTAGATATTTTCAACATTTAAGGGGTGGAAGCTAGGGTTTCAAGAACCCTATCCATTTTCGAAATTTCAAACCTTTAGTGTTTAATTTCTATAAACCCTAATTTTGATCTATTCAACATTATGCATAATCAATTGAAAACTATGGCTCTGATACCACTGATGAGTTTTGTAGGTTATAATTACTACATGTGGCGAAAATAACTTAACCCTTAAGTTAACATGCAACCTGCTTTGGATCTAAGTTTTCTCTATTGAAAGGAATGAACAATTGTACATCATAAACCCTAAGGCAAGCCTACTATAATCGAAATTACTAGGATTAGGGTTTACATACCTCTTTGATTATTGTTGTAAATAATCGAGCATTCCTTTCTTCAATTTGTTTGGAAAGCCAACACCAAAATTATGATGTCTCCAATGGTTTGTACCCAAACCCTAGCAATGGAAGACTTGAGAGAAGAGAGGAGATGAAAGCAGGATTTTGACTCTTCTAGCTCTAGGTATGCATGGAATAAAAATAGGGAGTCCAAGTAGCCCTAATTATAGTTGATAGAAAAACCTTAGATAACCCTAATTTGAAATAAAATAATATTATTTCAAATCTGACTTCATCTAGTTTCCTTATTATCTGCATGGGACATTCTAGAAACCCTAGGAGACTCCTAAATTTCGTTCCCCTAGGAAGGATCTAGAATCCTTCGAATGTTCAACTATTGAACAATTACAACTTAAGTAATTGCATTTTTAATTAATCCAATTAATCCCAAAATCAATTCAAATTAATTTTTGATTAATAATTAATTAAATAATACTATTTGTAATTAAAATATTAATGTCATAATATATTAACATACTATTTATTTCTATTCATTAATCATATAATAAACCAATAAATCAACCTCTCTCTCTTTCTCTCTCTCTCCAAAAGTCATTCCGTCAATTACTAGTTTTGAGGGCAACCCAAAAAGGTTTGTTTTTAATTCACGTATATACCAATTTAGTTATTGGCTTAGACACCTAATCCAGCATAATGTACTTACATTGGAGACAAAGATTTGAGATCATTCATGATCAAGTTATTCTCAAATCACCCTTGCTGCAAAGGTGCACCAAAATACATGACATCACCATGGGAACATGATTTTCACATGGATAATAGATTATAATGGAATGCATATTCTAGACATAACATCAAACTCATCTCATTATTTGAAACCAAAAGTATTAATCTAAAACACTTAGAGTTTGTAAATACCTAAATCATAACATAGAGTGTAAACTTGAATCAAACCCTAAAAATCTCACCATTAGTCATGAATTAACAAATGGGCCATGGATTTGAAAATGCATAAGTAATCCAACTACAAGTCGAAGCTCATATCATTACTTGGAACCATAAATTTGAATCAAGCAACCCTATAATTGAAAATACCCAAATTGTCACCATTCAAACTAGAACTTGATTCAAACATCATGGAAATTCACCATATGTAAAGGGTTGACAAATGGATCACGGATTAAAGGGAAAAGTATAATCTAGTCATAACCTCGAGCTCATATCATTTCTTGGAGCATCAAGTTTGGATTTGAAGAGAAAGGGCTTGAAAACCCATCCAATATCCTCCGGTTTCACAAATATCACAACCATTTGTTGGTTGGAGCTTGGAGATGGATTAAAGAAAGAAACTACAACATTAATCTCATATAAACATCACCAATAGAGCATGAAATTCAAATTTTTAATCCAACAAAACCCTAAATGAAATTTGGGAAAAAGGGGGAAGAATTCTACCTTTCAAGCAAGATGATGTTGAAGATTGAGCAAGAGTTCAACCAAGGGCTTCAAGCTTCAAACACTAAAGGAATTTGGAGGAAAAATCAAGTTTAATGGGGAAGAAATCGTTGGAAACGAGTTGGGGGAAAAGAAGGGTAAAGAATGAGAAAGAAAGTTGTAAATCGTTGTTATAATCAGTAAGCACCGAAAACACAGTGCATAAAACAAATGGGTATGGCGTGTCCTACAAGTTTAGCAAAGTTGACAGTTTTGGTCCCTCTTCCTAAAATCTTTTCAAAATGGTCCCTAAGCCACCTAAAACTCATATTAGTTCAAAAATGCACCTTCCATGTCTTAACTTGTACCAAATCAGTCCTAAGTGTTTATTTGGTCAAATTCTCAAGGTCAAACATAAGTTTCTCTAAGTTATTTGTCCCCTTTTTTACAAAAGTCTTATTTAACGTCGAATTTTCTATTATATATTTTTTTAAATTAATGACAAAGTTATTACTGTTATTGTTCTAAAATATTCATTTCATTTATTAATTTATTTCATTTTAAATTAAAAAAGTCTTAGTTTTACCAAAAAGCCCAAAACTTCCAGCTCAAAAAACAAAATGTTACAATAAAGCATTGCATTCAATCCATGTAGAGCTAAGAGACCACCAGGTCACACGCCTATCATGAGTTGTTGCCTGTAACTTCTCTATATGTTTACTTTCCTCCTAACATACTTATACATCAATTGTTAACATCATTATACATAGGGGTGAACATGATAATTTTATAAAAACAATCATACCTGCTCAATATCAAGAAACTTATCGCATTGTTGCTTCTTTAATTTCCTACATTTGGACAATCCAAAATCCCGAGGGATCATATTCTGTTGTCGGGTAGCACACAAATTGTTGACCGGAAAACTCTCCAAAATCCATATTTGAAAGAATCATATATCAAAATATTAGCAAACATTATGTATCATCCCTAAAATACAGAATAAATATTCCATTTTTAAAACAGAGAAAACCATACTATTAAATCATGAAATGTAACATTCAGTAGTTTTGATAACATAAATCAAAGTAATAAATTCATAAGTATGGGACATCTCAAAATCATAATAGCATATGTGATGCAATCACGCCATGCTCTTCCAGTACTACCAAAATGACTTGCAACATTTGAACTTACAACTACAAGCACAAAGCATAGTGAGCTCCTAAAAATACCATATATGAAATACATATAACGGGACCTAACCAACAAGTACATAAATAGGGCTCACCCAATAATCAAAACGGGTGCCACCAATAGGCCTCACCTAACCTCCATAATGGGCCCCACCCAATGGGTCTCGCCCAAAATACATATCGGGCCACATCCAACATACATAATGGGCCTTGCCCAACATAGATAACAGGCCTTGCCCAACATACATGCAAGAGTCACAATGAGAACCTAGCATCCTACGTAGTATGGTGAAAAGACTCACCTGATCAAAGAGTTGAAATCTACTAGCCAAAATCCAATGAATCGGCTACCTGATCCGTCTAACCAAAAAGAGACTAAACCTTAGTTTAAATCTCAAAACCCATCAATTTGACTAAAAGTCAAACTAGTCAAGACAAGTCCCAATGGTCCAAGTCAATGGTCAAAAAGTCAACATCTAGTCAAAAAGCATGCCACACTTTCCTCTAGGCGCCCATGCTTTATGGATATACTCTTTAAACCACCATCCATGCAACCAAAGAAACCTTCTTGATCTTCAAGCTTCACTAAAATACCCAAATAAGCACCAAAAATGATTCAATGAGAGAGAATAGGCTCTCTATACTCAAAGGAGGCTAGGGTTTCAATCAAGGAACATTCTATGATAAGCGGAGGTTGAGAAATCAAAAACCGTAGGGGTTAATGGCCTTTAAATACTTCAAAAACCCTAAAATGCCCACTAGGCTGAAAGCGCTTTGCACTCATTAAGAAGTGCTTCATGCTTTTATGGATAATTCCCGATTTTCAGCTTTCATCTTTCAGCAATCATAAATAATTTGTTCTAAACCCATTTTCAGTGATCTTTATATGCACGCGAAGTTATTGATAAGCCCCAAAATCTATACAGTTACTTCTGGCTTAATTCATACAGGACATAAATTATTAATACTTGAAAAAAGTCCAAGATATCACTTTTCCCACCCATTTTATCCCTTTTTGGCTCCAATACACAATCCATGGGATGAAACGTCCCAATTTTCAAGGCCAAAAATTTCATTTTTAATTAAGTAACTTATAAAATAGTTTACCCAAAACATTGTCAATGTCATATCAATTTATAAACTGTAACAACGTGTCTCAAAACCATATCATCAATAGTAGTAAAAATCAGAGTACAATCCCAAAAAAAACTCAATGCGGAAATCATGTGTCTGTGTGATGCGCTGCTACACCGCCGACTCCTTCCCTTTGGATGAAGAGGTACCTGAAATCAAAACTGAAACTGTAAGCACAAAGCTTAGTGAGCTCCCCCATCATACTGCATACCATACAATCATACATGTTGTCGGGCAATTCTGGGTGCCCTACCTACCCATGTCAAGCCATTATGGGGTGCTGACTACCCATGTCAAGCCATTCTGGGGTGTTGACTACCCATGTCAAGCCATTCTGGGGTGCTGACTACTTATGTCAGGCCATTCTGGAGTGCCTGCCTACCCTCCGGTCTATCTCACCCGCTCACAAGGACTATTTCACCCCTACCACTATCACATAATAACATATCATAAACATGTTGTCAAATATATCTGGGGTGTCCGACCTACCATTCGGTCCTATTCCCCTCCTAATAACCGATCGAGGGACTATTCCCCTCCTACCACCACTATCACATAGAACATAACATACTAGCACATAGAACATATCAAGTAATAGCAAGCCAGACAATATTCACAAAGACAATCATCTCGACTGTAATCAACTACTAGTGGGTCGGCATTGGTGCCTTAAACCCACTTCTAGTGGAAGGTAACTCACCTCAATGTCGCGTAGTGTCTGTACTGTCCTCGCCGTGAAAATCGACTTTCCTCAACTCCTCATTCCCAACACGACAACTCTTCTAAGTCATCAATTTGTACTCACAACCCCTACAAAGGTCAACTCGAATCCAGGTCAAAGTCAACCTCCAGTTGACTTGACTCATCGAGTTGGTCTACCAACTCATCGAGTCCTTATTCCTCCAAAATGATTCAACCCCTGACTCTACTCGTCGAGTCTAGCAACAACTCGATGGGTCCCCCTTCAAGCATAATATCATAATCAACTTCAATCGACTCGCCGAGTTTACCCTTGAACTCGTCGAGTTCATCTCCCTCATAAGAATGTGTTCGGTCTATGACTCGCCAGGTTATATGAACAACTCGTCGAGTCCATCTGCATGGGTTGAGAGATTGCCTTGGACTCGCCGAGTTTGCTCATACACTCGTCAAGTCCCATGATTTCCAGTTCTATAATCACGTCTATCTTTGTGGAGTCCTCTTCTAGACTCAACCAGACTCCTCAAAACAGCAAAGGTTGGGGAATCATTACCTGACTCGTCGAGTCCCAAGAACAAATCGACGAGTCCACTAAGGCCATGTCGATAAACTCAATTTCTATTGAGCTCATCTCATCCAAAGGGTAGATCTGACCTCTTAGGGTCGATATAACACGTAAAATCACAAACTTTACATCCATGCATGGGTCTTTAAGCTCAAAAGGACCAAAAATGAGACCTACAAGATGCATGGGGCTCTCATGGCCATAGAGTTGTCACCTTTATGCCATGAAACCCTTCCAAAGTCCAAGATCTGAAGCCATGTCTCCACATTACACTCCACAACCCGGAAATGGCTGAGAAATGCCCTAAAGATACCAAAATCCAAGCCCTAAAGTTGATTAAACACATGGAAAGTCAAGATTAAAGCTTTTTAACTTAAATGAGCTGGAGATGGAACACAATCTCTGGATCTTCTAGCTTCAACTGGAACTCCCAAGCTCCTTTCTTCTTTTCAAGCTTCACAACCACCAAAAATGCACAAAAATGGATTAAGACCACTCAAAGAAGGCTAGGGTTTCAGTTTAAGGTCTTCTGGAAGTGTGAGCGACGATGGAGGTTGATATGGGGGAGATAAGTTGTTTAAATAGGGTGCAAACCCTCAAATTTAGGGTTTCACTTTGACATCTCCTACTCGTCGAGTCGGTCTCCCGACTCGTCGAGTAGGTCACTTAAACCCCCGATGAAAGACGAGTCCACTCGACAAGTTGGGCCTCCACTCGTCGAGTCCCAGAGTAAAGCATGAAGTTTTCTTAAATTAAATATGTAACATCCCAAAAATACAGGCCAAAAATTTCATTTTTAATTACGTCATTATAAAACCAACAGTGTAATAAAACATCTGTAATATCATGTCATGTCAAAACCAAAGTAGAAATAATCAAACGTGTTATCATAAAACAATATCAAAGTGTAATCCCAAAGATCTCATGTGTGGAAAACCATAGTGTGATGCAACACTGCAATCAAGGCGGCTCCTTTCCTTTAAACACGAAGTACCTGAAACCAAAACTGAAAACCGTAAGCACGAAGCTTAGTGAGTTCCCCCATCATACCACATACCATACAATCATATAACATATAGTACAATCATATAACATACCATACTTGTCAGGCATTTCTGGGGTGCCGTCCTACCCGTGCGGCCATTCTGGGGTGCCGACCACCCTTCGGTCCTAACAACCGAACCTCGGAGACTGTTTCACCCCCTACCACTACTACTATCACATATCATAACATAACGTACTATCAGACATATCTGGGGTGTCTGACTACCCTTCGGTCCTAACAACCGAACTCGGGGACTGTTCCCCTCCTACTACCCCTAACACATATCTCAGATCATGCTAGCATATAATCATGACATCACATACTGTCAAACGTATATGGGGTGTCTAACTACCCTTCGGTCCTAACAACCAAACTCTACTACTATAACACATCAAGCTAGCATATAACATATCAGGTAGTAGCAAACCTAGATGATATCACAAAGACAATCATCTAACATACAACTCCTACTGGTGGGCCGGCATTGTGGTCGTAGACCCACCGCTACTGGAAGGTAACTCACATCACACTGCTGAAGTCCCGAAGACACAAGCCCACACTTGTTGAAGTCCCGCAGACTTGACTCCAGCTGTTGGCTGACAAATTCCCGAACTGTCAACACCAAAATAACACCCAATTAATAATTGGGTCCCAATACGTAACAATAAGTACATTCTTTGGGTAATTACCACATTACCCCTAGATTAGCTTATTCAAGCCCAAATCCCAAATCATAGGTCCAAAGTTGATTAGGAATCAAAGCCCAACACATGGCCCAATTTTCCAAATTGGGCCTAGGCCTATACATGGTCTCATTCTAAGGCCCAACATCATATAATCATTAAGCCCAAACTATGGCCCATTTATGGCCCAATTTTCCAAATTGGGCCCAAGCCCCTTACATGAGCCTTACTCTAGGCCCATTAAATTACTCTAGACTATTTTCTTGATCTTGGATAGCCCATTCAATAACCCAATCATCAAGGCCCAATAGAAAGGCCCAACAATAAACCCAAGTGAATTTAGGGTTTCACATAAAATGATGATTAGGGTTAAGTTTCCTACTTAACCTATTAAGGACTTAATAAGTCCAATATTGCTTAGATTAATTTTCGCCAATGATTATTATTTAATATCTCAAGTTATTAAATAATTCCTGTGTGCCCCGATTAATTTCCCAAAATTAGGGTTTTGATTGCATTAGGGTTTTCCAACCTAAATACTAGCCCATTATCAAGTTGTTGGGCTTTTAGATTAATTAGGGCTTTATTGGGCCTATTAAGCCCACTAATATAATATTAAGCCCATTAGAGTCCATTAAGCTTTACTTGAGTTTACAAGGCCCATTAGGGTTTCAAGCACCCCCAAACAAATCAAACTCACAAGGCAAACACACCGCACCTCGACACGGCGGCCGATGGCAGCAGGAGGCGGCAACCACCACCTCATGATGGTGGTTTTTAGTTTCTTTCTCATTATTCCATTTCCAGTTACATTTTACAAGGCTAAATCTCAAGTAAACACACAAACCTACTAACACACACACAAAAACACGGTGGTGCATGGTGGCAGCCACCACCCCACGGTGGTGGTGATGCCTTGTACTTAGAACTCTGGCCAAACACATACTAATGAAATCAACACACACACAAAATTAACCCATACATCAGCAAACCCAACCGCTATGGCGGTCCTTGAGGTGGCAGCCACCATGGCCGGCTACCATGGTGGTTCTTCACAGCTCCCATTCGACAAAACCCACACACACACGAAAATTAGCACAATACAGTAGCATCCAAACCCGCTTGGGAATTACGAACTCAGCCACATTGGTGGAAAGCGACGGTTTTGCGATGGCAGCCACCACCTCACGGTGGTGGTAGCGATTTCTCTTTTGTTCCCGGTCAAGCAGCCACACCAACGAAGGAATGACTACACCACCCACACCCACACGTCCTTGCTCGGAGATAAACACAACCACCCACCTCGCGGTGGTGTACAGAGAAGATAACGGCACTGGAAGGCGGCCACAACGACATCTAAAGGCGGTGGCTAGCGGTCATGAATAGGAAATAGCAACAGGAGAACATGTGAGGAGGATGAGCAGAGACCACCATGGACTGAAGCACCATAGACCACCAGCTAGTGGCGCCTCCGTCTTCAACTGTGGGAGTGCGAGGGGCCGACAATGAAACAGTAGCGAGATGTGCCTTCGCCGGTAGCCAATCCATGACGACATCTCGATGGCGAGGCAGCAGGCGGCGTCGTTCGGGACTCCATCTGGTCGTCGACGGCGGCTGGGGAGAAGTAGAAGGAGGTGCACCGGAGATGGAAGGTATAAGGTGGAGATAGCGGATGATCTGTTATTAGGGTTAGGGTTAGGAACACTTGATGTATATATATAGAGGCTGCGAAGTAGGGTGACAGGTTCTAACCCGTATCCCATACAACTTACATATAGCTTTGACACTTCTAGCCCCTCCCATCCATAATTTTTCCAAAAGAAGTCTACAATTTACCACTTAAACCCTACCCCTTGAAATCCTTTAAAAATGAAGTCCGAATTTTATCTTTTTAACCCCAGCCAACCAAAAACCCTTCAACTTAAGTCCTCATAATTACCATGTAGCCCCTCCTCTACAATTATTTTCAAATAAGGTCCATAATTACCTCTTTAGCCCCTGTTGTCCGTAATAATTATAAATCGAGTCCAAACTTATACTTTTAACCCCCAACTTCTGAATTGTGCCAATTAACTCCTCGAAACCAACACCCTACATATAATTATTTGTTTTAGGGCTACGAGCCATCCATTAATTTATTTATTTATTTAATAAATAAATGGGGTTTTACAAAATATGTACTAGGAATCGGGTGTTACAAGTCTCCCCCCACTTATTTTAGACTTCGTCCTCGAAGTCTGCTGTTGAGTCCTAGAAGAGCTCGGGGTAGTGCTCCCTCATCTCGCTCTCCGACTCTCAGGTCCATTCCGAGCCCTTGCGGTGTTGCCACTGCACCTTTACCAGCTCCACCCTCTTGTTCCTTAGATCCTTCGACTTCCGGTCGAGGATCGCCACAGGCCGCTTGATGTAGTTCAGGTTGTCATCTACCTGAATATCCTCAAAGGGAACCACTTCCGAGTCGTCCACTAGGCACTTCCGCAACTGGGAGACGTGGAACGTACTGTGAATCTGAATGAGTTCGGCCGGTAGGTTCAGCCGATACGCCACCTTACCCACTCGGGCTACAACCTTGAAAGTTCCAATATACCTGGGGCCCAGCTTGCCCCGCTTCGTGAATCGAATGATTCCCTTCCAAGGCGACACTTTCAAGAGTACCATATCCTAACCTGGAACACCACGTCCGATCGACACTTGTCGCCATAACTTTTCTGCCGACTCTGAGCGGTTTGAAGCCTGATCCGAACCTACTGGATCCTCTCTATAGTATTCAGTACCACTTCGGTACTCCCCATGACCCTCTGACCAACCTCTCCCCACAATATCGGGGTCCTGCACTTCCTCCCATACAACATCTTGAAAGGAGGATAGTCAATACTCGCATGATGGTTGTTATTATAGGAGAACTCAGCCAAAGGAAGGTAAGTATCCCAACTACCTCCAGAGTCTAAAACACACACCTGTAGCATGTCCTTCAGAGTCTAGATGGTCCGCTCACTCTGACCATCTGTCTGCGAGTACCCAACTCGTTGTTAAACTTCTTCCAGAATCTGGAAGTAAACCGCACATCTCGGTCCGAAATCACTGAGATTGTCACTCCGTGCCGAGCTACTACCTCTCGAATGTAGATATCGGCCAACTTCTCGGTCGATATGCTCTCCTGGATCGGTATGAAATGGGCACTCTGTTGGGTTTTGAGTATTCTAACACTCCTATGGTGTACATGCAACCTAATAAACATTGGATCTATGTTTTCTTTATTATACATGCATATATTCAATATTCCAAGGTTTCATCCTAACTAGCATAATAATAAGTGTATACACTACAAGAATCTAGTAGAATGACATACCTTTTGATGGAGCTTGAAGTCTTGAACCTTTAAGAGCCTAGTGCCTCAAGTGTTGCACCTCAAATGGTTCACACAACACCAAGAACCCTTAGAATAACTAGAGAATAAGGATACTTGCACCAAATAGATTTTTCCCTCTTGTGTACTGTACACTAGTGCCTAGCTCTCATTTTATGAACCATAGACCTCTTTATATAGTGTGTAGGATTAGGGTTACATTCATGTAAACCCTAATACCCATGACCTTTCATTTCCATAGGATCCATGGGTTAAACACTCCATGGACTATCCATGAAAGCTTAGCCCAACCTAAATGAACTTGGCCCACCATATATAAGAGTCCATATTTAATTAGTTCCTTTTGATCACTAGATTAATTCTAAATTAATTCTTGATCAATACTAATTAAATAATATGATTTCATATTAATATATTAGAACTTATAATATATTAATATAAATCATCAGTATCCTTTTTCTTATTTTGTCTATCCAATTGTTCTGATGCCACGCAACCCAAATGGACCATGCCAAATTGGGTCAAGTACATACCAATTATAGTTATGGACTTAGACACTAATCCAACACACTCTTGGTCAACCGATCCATGATGACCTAAATCAAATCCACTCCATGTGCAGTCCTAGCAAGCTTTGTGATGAAGTACGTAGTAATATCTTCCCATTCCACATGGGAATGTCCAATGGATGCGTCCTACCGTGAGGCCTCTGGTGCTCGGCCTTGACCTTTCTACAGGTCAAGCATCTCTCGATGTACTAGGAGACGTCCCGCTTCATGCAGGGCCACTAGTAGTTGGGTCGAATATCTCTGTACATCTTCGTCGCCCCAGGATGGAAAGAAAACCGAATTTGTGCACCTCCTCCATCAATACCTGGTGCACACCTCCATGATATGGGACCCACACCCTACGGTGTATAGTCAACAATCCATAGCTGTCATAGTCGAAGGAGGAAACCCAACCCACAATACGCTCGCTCTTACAATGTTCCTCCTTCATGGCCTCCTGCTGGGCCTCCCAAATCCGCTCCAACAGCGGAGTCACAACCGTCATCCTCATACAGATATCCCTAATTGGCGTTGCCTTGCGGCTAAGCGCGTCGGCCACGACATTGGCCTTCCTCGGGTGGTAGAAGATCTCGCAATTATAATCTTTTACCACATTAAGCCACCGACGTTGCGTCATATTCAAATTTGGTTGATCCATGAGATACCTCAGGCTCTTGTGGTCCGTGTAAATGGTACAACGAATCCCATAGAGGTAATGAATCCAAATCTTGAGGGCGAAAACAACAACCCCCAGCTCCATATCATGCGCCGGATAGTTCGCCTTGTGAGGCTTCAGCTGCCTCGAAGCGTGATAACAAGTCGTCTCTACATCAATACCGTGCCCAAACCTTAGATGGATGCATCGAAATATACTACAAAATCCACCATGCCCTCCGACAGGGCTAAGATTGGCGCCTCGCATAATCTCTGTCTCAACGTCTCAAATGCGGCCTGCTGCTCAGGCCCCCAGCAAAAGACCACGACTTTCCTCGTCAGCCGGGTCAGGGGCATGACTATCTTGGAGAAGTCCTGAATGATTCTTCGATAATAGCCTGCCAGTCCTAGAAAGCTTCGAATCTCAGATAGATACCTCGAAATCTCCCACCTCATCACGACCTCCACCTTGGCTGGGTCAACCGAAATCTCATTCTAGTTGACAAGGTGCCCAAGAAACTACACCTCGCGCAACCAGAACTCTCACTTGGAGAACTTAGCATACAAGCTCTTCCTCCTCAAAGTATCCAAAACCTCCCGCAAGTGCTCCTCATGCTGCTCCTGCGTCTTGGAATAAACCAAGATGTCGTCAATGAAAACAGTCACAGACCTATCCAACATCGGTCCACACACACGGTTCATGAGATCCATGAACGCGGCATGAGCATTGGTGAGCCCAAAAGGCATCACCACGAACTTATAGTGACCATATCGCATCCGAAAAGCAGTCTTCTGCACATCCTCCTCTCTGACCCTCTACTGATGATAACCCGAATGCAAATCAATCTTGGAGAACCAAGATGCTCCTTGAAGCTGGTCAAAGAGATCATCAATCCTCGAGATTGGGTAACGGTTCTTCACTGTTACGTTATTCAGCTCCTGGTAATCTATGCACATCCGATGCGACCCGTCCTTCTTCTTCACAAATAAAATCGAGGCTCCCCAGGGTGAACTGCTCGGTCTAATGAACCCCCTGTCTAACAGCTCCTATAGCTATGTACACAACTCCTGCATCTCAGGACGAGCCAACCGATACGGTGCCTTGGCAATCGGAGCCGCACCAGAGACTAGGTCGATCCGGAACTCTACCTGCCTCTCCGGACGTATTCCAGGCAACTCCTCTGGAAATACATCCACGAACTCTCGTACCACTGGCACATCACTCACTGTCGCCTTACCCGCCTCCTGGGTATCCAAAAAATAGGCGACATACCCTGCACACCCCTGTTGGAGATAACGCCTAGCCCTCGCTGTTGAACATAAAGCTAGTCCCTGATGTGGCCTCTCGCCCTGAATTATCGGCTCTCCCCCACTTGGGGTCTTGATCCGCACCAACTGCTATGTGCAGTCGATCACTGCCCCATTGAGGCTTAGCCAATCCATTCCTATAATAACCTTGTTACCCCACAAAGGTATGGGAACCAAGTCTACCAGGTAGCGCTCCTCGAACAATCTCAAAACACAATCTCTGACAACCTCTGATGCTCGCACTGACCGATGGTCTGCAATCTCGACCTCTAGAGGGCAATCCAACATGCCTGAGGACTAGGAAACCTCTTGCTAAGTGCAAGAGACACATACGATCGGGTAGCACCCGAATCAAACAACAGCTGAACAGGAATATCGTTCACATGGAACGATCCTAAACATAGCACATAACATAACATATCAAAATCACAGCAACATAATATAAAAGTTTTAGAGAGAAGAAATCATATCTCTCATGACATCGGGTGCGGCGCGTGCCTCCTTGGTTGTTAACTGAAATGCTCGGCTCTGCACCACTGGAGCCTCTGCCTTGACCTTCCGGCCATCCGCAACTTGTGCTATTACTGGAGTCGGCGCCACCACCGGTGCTGTTGTTGGTGCTGCTGACAACCTAGGGAAGTTGGCCTTTTTTATGGACCCTCTGATTGCAATGGAAGCAAATTAGGTATGATATCTGAACTGTGGGGCGGGGGGGAGTACAATCCCTGCCAAAGTACCCCGTCTTGCCGCACTTGTAGCAGCCTAATGATCCTGCTCTACAAGCTCCCTCGTGCGGCCTGCCACATTTCCTACAGCGGATCTGGCCCAATTGGCCCTTTGACCTAATGTCGGATCCCGTGGGTTTCTTCCCTAAACCCCATAACCTGCTCAGTCTCTACCTTCCTCTTCCTGAGGTGCTCCAAATCAATCTCCCTCTCCCGCACCCTAACAATCATGGACTCTAGGGTCAAGCAAGCTGAATAGCTGACATGCTCCCGGATATCAGCCCTCAACATATCATGGTAACGGGTCTTCCACATCTCCTCATCACCTGCATATTGAGGTACCTACAAGGCCCTCTCCCTGAATTTGACAGTCATCTCTGCCACTGTGTTGGTTGTCTGTCTCATGTCAACAAACTCCCTGGCCAGCTGCTGAAGCTCCACAGCTAGCGCAAACTCAGCCTTGAACCTGATCATGAAATCTGACCAAGTCATAGCCTCGATGTTGGGGCTCCCAATGACTCACCTACTGACTCCCACCAATCCCTAGCTCTATCCCTCAAACATCCTGCCGCAAAGCGGGCCTTCGACCCCTCCGGGCAGAAGCTTATCAACTGCGCAGACTCAATGTCTGCGATCCATCTCCTGGCAGCAATGGGGTCCTTCACCTCGTGAAAGTCCGACGCACCACTCCTACAGAAGTCCTTGAAAGACAGTGTGCGCGTACCTGCCTGGCTAGACGCCAAATCACTCCTGAATATCCGGAGGCGATCCTCCATCAGCTCAATAATCCCCTCCTTGATCGACCCGAAAATGACCAGGGTCGCCTCAAGGATACCTCTCGTGATCTCAGACGCAATGAAATCACGCAGCCCGTTATCAACCTGCTCGGATCCCGCATCCGAGCCTGATCCTGATCCTGACCCAGATCCTGAACCTCCTGCTCCATATCGCGTTGTTGGATAAGGTGTCTAAGTCCATAACTATTTCTGGTATGTACTTGACCCGACCCGGCATGGTCCATTTGGGTTGCATGGCACCATGCAATTGGATAGACTAAATGAGAGAAATAACACTTGAAGATTATTAATATATTATAAGTTCTAATATATTAATAATATTATTTGATTAGTTTGATCAATAATTAATTTAGAATTAATTAAGTGGTCAAAAGAGAACTAATTAAATATATGGGTTGATTATGTAAATCATCCATATCTTGTATAGTGGGCTAAGAGGCTCCATGGATTATCAAGTTGGGTTCTACCCATAGGATGCTCCATGGATGCTCCATGGGAGTTACAAACCCATGGGTCATGGAAATGAAGAGTCATGACACATTAGGGTTTACATGGTGTAACTCTAGATGTGTCAACACTATATAAGAATCATATTCTCCTCCAAAATCGGCTAGACTAAGAAAACAAGAGGGCTTGGCCGATTTCAAGAAGTGTGTGTTCTCTCATAAGTTTTTCCAAGAGCATTTGGTGTTGTGTGAAACATTTGAGGCATCACACTTGGGGTGCTAGGCTCACAAGGTTTCAAGGAACACAAGCAACAACAAGGTAAGTTTTTCTATCTATTATTCAAGTTAAAATTGTTCCCCATGTATGCTAGATAGGAATATAGCCTTGGAATTCAACTTAGCATGATAATTAGACAAACATAGATCCAAGGTTATTAGGGTTGCATGTACACTTAGGAAGTGTTAGAATGCTCAAAACCCATCAGTGGTATCAGAGCCTAGGCTTGTTTGTTTGTTATTTGTGCTTAAAAGTTGAAGAAAGTCGAAAAACTTGTTGTCTGACTGCTGGACTCATCGAGTCCATGGGGGGACTCGTCGAGTTCACTTGTATCTTCAACCCACTCGTCGAGTAGGTTCATGCACTCGGCGAGTAGGGTCGACAGAGTGCAGATTTTCGACTTTAGTTGCTGGAAATGGATTAGAAACATTACCCTAAACTGTTTTGGTACTTGAAAACTTGTTTTAGATGGTGTAATGTCTTGCTAATTCATTTACAACAACTAGTTATCAAAATTACAAAGTTTTAAGTGTAGTTTTGATTCATGAAAGTGCTTATGTTCATGTTCTTGATCTTATGATGTTTAGATGATCATAGGAATTATTTGTAACCTATTTGGTAGTTTAATTCTTGATCATAATGTGTTTTAATGGAGTCCATAACTTGTCCTCAAGTTATGGAAAACCAAAAGTCTCTTGGATTAAAAACCATTAAAAGAACACAAGAGTTAGGAAAAATGAAAAGTCCTCATTTTATTACTCTATTAAACTCATAAGTTACAAGAAATGAAAAGTTTTGAAAGTTTACAAAACTTGCCCTCAAGTTTTGGAACAAGTAAAGTTAAGTTAAAACTTTAGTTCCAACCCTTAGAATTTTAAAAGTTAAAATTCAACCCTTATACTTATATTATTATGATTTAATAATTATATATATATATATATATATATATATATATATATATATATATATATATATATATATATATGTATAAGAACAAAGTCGTCTTACCGCTAGTACGCCTCATTCACGAAGCCGGTCTATAAGGTGGGTATAAGGTTGTTGCCTATAAAATGGTGACTTAATGGGTGTCCACTCTCACCCACCGCTTGCTTGACCGGTGGAGGGTCGTTAGCCGAACGGGTAAGACAAGGACTTACAAATTCTCATTCAAAGTATGATGAATATTATAAAGTACCTAAATGTTTTTTTTAACTTCCCAATCTTAGTTACTTTAGGAAAAATGTGAATAAGGTGCTAATCCATGAAATTACACTTTACACTTTGATTAAGTCGTTGGTGGAGCGTGTGTGGTTAACCGGCACACTAACTTGGACTTAACAAGGTAGGTAAAGGGTGACTTAAGGTTTATCATAGTATCGGTGGAGCGTGTGTGGTTTACCGGCACATCGATTGAGTGATAAACTTTAAGGGTACCAAGTGATTTGCATGGTTACTTCACACCTCGTTTTGTGATCCTCGGCATCCCAGTCACAAAACCTGGAGGGCACACTCGAGATTGAAACATGCCTTTGAAAAGTTCATTGAATCTCAAAGAATCTAGGAATTTCTAAGAACCATTCAAAAACCTAATACTTAAATATTGCGGTTTTCGTGGTGGAAATTGGTGAATCGTCATTCACCTACCTTTCAAATATGGTATAGCTTAGATTACGGCATACCTCTTCTAAGTTATATTATATTGTGATTGGATCCTAGCCTTAATATTACATTTGGGTGTTTTATTAAGGTCTCTCTTATATCTAAACTAATCTTGTCCTTTTCTTTCAGATGTCTTCAAACAATGCTGCTTCTGGATCTAATCCTAATGGCTCCTTTACCCTTATGAACTTGTGTGGGAAAGTCACCTTTGATGGATCCAACTTTAATGAGTGGATCAGAAACATCAGAATGATTACCCGCTACGAGGACAAAGAATATGTCCTTGATAAGGAGCTTAAGGAGATTGATGAGACCACTGCAACTCCTCAGGAGATCGCTGACTTTCGGGCACATGAAAGGGATGCTACGAAAGTGGCTTGCATCATGATGGCCACGATGCCAGCGGAACTCCAAAAGTCTTATGAGGATTTCTACCCTTATGAAATGCACCAAGATTTGATGGAAAGATACCATCAAAGTGCAAGACAAGAGAGGTATGAAATCATCTGCTCCATGATAACAACCATGATGAAGGACGGGGAATCCGTCACGAGCCACATGCAGAAAATGCAAAGGTATGTGGATCGTTTGCTGAAGATTAATGTGAACTTCCCTGAGGAGCTTGCAATAGATATCATTTTGCACTCTTTACCATCGTACTATGATCAATTCCGCATGACATATCACATGAACAAGGAAGAAGTCACCCTCAGCAAACTTCAGGGACTTCTCAAGACCGCAGAAACAGGTCTTAAGGGGAAGTCGATTGCTATCACTCCTACTCCAAACTCAACTCCGGTTTTGGCAATCGGGAAAAGTCGAGGGAGGAAGAGAAAGAGATCCTCGAAGGGTACCAAGGCTCGGACCCTTGATGGCTCTTCTTCAAGTGGAACCAAGAAAGGTTTCATCACTCCTTCTTCTGACCCAAAAGAGGCTGAATGCTTCTATTGCCATGAAAAGGCTCATTGGAAGCGGAACTGACCAAAATACCAGCAGGATGTGAAGGATGGGAAAGTCAAACCCAACCATGCAGGTATTTACACTATTATTTCTAATAACTCACCCCATTCTAAATCTTGGGTCCTTGATACCGGTTGTGGTATTCATATTTGTTGTGACTTGCAGGGACTAAGAAGAAGTGAGGATGTGGAGCAAGGAAGAATAAACTTGATCATGGGGAATAGGAAAGCTTCACCTGTCACCAAGATTGGAGTTTATACTTTATCGCTAAGTAGTGGGTTTAGTTTAGATTTGAATAAATGTTGTTACTCGCCAGGAATGGCAAGAAATATTATTTCCTTTCATGCTTTGTACAAACAAGGGTTTACCTTTTCGTTTAATAATGAAGTTGGTTCTATAAATGTTTTCTATAATAATGTTTTTTATTTTAAAGCATTACCTTGTGATGGTGTGTATGAAGCTGTATCTGTTGTAGATAACTTGGGAAATAATGTTTTGTGTATTGATTCTACTAATAATAATAATAATAACCTAGATAAAACATCATTATGGCATTGTCGTCTTGGACATATAAGCAAGAAACGCATAGGCCAACTCCAAAAGGATGGAGTCTTGGAGTCGTTTGACCTAAAGTCAGATGATAGTTGCGAATCATGCTTACTTGGAAAAATGACAAAGTCACCCTTCACAGGCTCGTGTGAAAGGGGTGAAGGTTTGTTGGACCTTATACACATGGATGTGTGTGGACCATTCAAACATGCCACAAGGGATGCTATTCGTTATTATTTGACTTTTACTGATGATTACAGTAGATATGGATATGTCTACTTAATCAAACATAAGTCAGAGACTTTCGAGAGGTTTAAGGATTTTAAACAGGAAGTCGAGAATCAATTGGGCAGGAACGTTAAGATGCTTCGATCCGATCGAGGAGGTGAGTATCTTAGTTCAGAGTTCCTCGACTATCTTAGGGAATGTGGGATTGTCTCACAATTGACACCTCCCAGGACACCGCAGTTGAATGGTGTGGCTGAGAGGCATAATCGAACCTTGTTAGACATGGTTCGTTCCATGATGAGTCGAGCTTCGCTACCAATCTCATTCTGGGGGTATGCCTTAGAGACTGCCGCCCATATTCTTAATCTAGTCCCTACAAAGAAAGTTGCCAAAACTCCTCACGAGATGTGGACTGGTAAAGTACCTAAACTAGACCACATCAAGATTTGGGGTTGCGAGGCTTTCGTGAGACGCGAGACTCATGATAAGCTCGAACCTCGAAGCGAGAGGTGTATTTTCATCGGCTACCCACAACAATCCTTTGGTTACCTCTTCTACAGACCTAGTGACAATGTAGTCTTTGTAGCAAGAAGAGGAGTCTTTCGAGAAAGAGAGTTTATAAGCCAAGAAGACAGTGGGAGGCAAATTGATCTTGAAGAAATTCAAGAACCAAGTGGTGAAGGAACTTCAAACTCTAGCCCTCAACTTGAGGAGGAAACTCCTGTTGAGCCAATTGACAAATCTGTACCTCTGAGGCGTTCCACGAGAATTAGGAGTGCACCTGAGCATTACTATGGATTCCATATTACTGCAGAAGGTGAGACACTTATTAGTGATGGGACACTAGTAAGTCAGGATGACCCTAACAGCTACAAGGAAGCCATGGCAGGCCCCGAGTCTGCTAAATGGAAAGAGGCTATGGATAGCGAGATACAATCCATGTATGACAATCAGGTTTGGAACTTGGTTGAAAATGTACCAGGTCGTAAGACAGTAGGGTGCAAATGGGTCTTCAAGAAGAAGACCGACATGGATGGTAAAGTACACACTTATAAGGCTAGACTGGTTGCAAAGGGCTTCTCTCAAATTCCTGGAGTGGATTATGATGAGACCTTTTCTCCGGTAGCCAAGATTAAGTCTATTCGGGTTCTGTTAGCCATAGCTGCATTTCATGACTATGAAATATGGCAGATGGATGTCAAAACCGCTTTCCTTAATGGAAAGTTGGCTGAAGATGTTTACATGAGTCAGCCAGAAGGTTTTGTCAGCAGCAAGTACCCTAATAGAGTGTGTAAGCTTGAGAAATCTATCTATGGATTAAAGCAAGCACCTCGCAGATGGAATCTTTGCTTTGATGAGAAGGTCAAGGAATTTGGCTTTACTAGGAGTGAAGATGAATCTTGTGTGTATGTCAAGGCTAGTGGGAGTATAGTTAGCTTTTTGGTATTGTATGTGGATGACATACTACTCATAGGAAACGACATTCCAACCCTGCAGGAAGTAAAGTCCTGGCTTGGGAAGTGTTTCTCTATGAAGGACCTTGGTGAAGCTGCCTATATTTTAGGGATAAGGATCTTGAGAGATCGGAGTAAAAGACTAATTGGACTTAGTCAGAGTACCTACTTGGATAAGGTGCTGAAGAGATTCAGCATGCAGGACTCCAAGAAAGGAGAGTTGCCCATCCAGAGTAATGCCAAATTGAGTAAGACACAAAGCCCTAGCACTGAGGCTGAGATAGCAGAAATGAGTCTATTACCTTATGCTTCGGCTATAGGTTCGATCATGTATGCTATGACGTGTACTCGACCTGATGTAGCCTTTGCCTTGAGCATGGTTAGCAGGTTTCAGGGGAACCCTGGCAAGGCACACTGGACTGCGGTAAAGAATATTCTCAAGTACCTACGAAGGACTAAGGACTGGGTCCTTACCCTCGGTGGGAGTAATGACTTGAGAGTAGTAGGGTATAGTGATGCTAGCTTCCAGACTGATAGGGATAATTTCCGCTCTCAGTCAGGCTGGGACTTTACCCTAAATGGAGGAGCAATTTCTTGGAAGAGTTCCAAGCAAGAGACAGTGGCAGATTCTACTTGTGAATCAGAGTATATTGCAGCTAGCGAGGCAGCAAAGGAGGCGATATGGCTGAAGAACTTCATTGGAGACCTTGGAGTTGTACCAGCTATTAAAGAGCCAATGGAAATTTTCTGTGATAGTGAAAGTGCTGTTGCCTTAGCCAAGGAACCAAGGGATCACGGGAGATCCAGACACATCGACAGAAAATACCATTTCATCAGACATCGGATCGAAGAAGGACTCCTCGTGGCAAAGAGGGTATCATCGGATGAGAACCCAGCAGATCCCCTCACAAAGGGACTGACTCGGGTTAAGCATCTTCAGCATGCTCGGAGCATAGGGCTGAAGGATGATATTAGATTTAGTAGTTAGATAACCTCAAAATTTGTAAAGTGTAATTGACATTTGATGATGAATAAAAAAAAAGGGGTTTTATTTATGAGTAAGGTGTTGCTATCTCTTGTCGATCATTTACTATATTTCTTTTACATGTTTTGACTTCCAGAATAATTTTTGTTTGGTATAACATATTATTCAAACCTCCACAGTCAGTCATATGTCGGAAGTAGGTATGAATCAAGACTGTCATGTTTGGTTGTAGAGGTCTTGGACAAGGCTACAACAATCATGAGTGCTCATAAGTTCTGAGCATTGGACTCAACCCACGCTCACTGGAATCACTTCATGGAATTCTATCTCGAGTGATCGTGAGACGGTAATATCGTATAAGTCTTCAAACCTAGAGATATGATTTGTTACTTACAAGTTGGTTATGCATTGATTGTACGAAAACGCATTGGTAACTCGATGTTATAAATCGTGCTCTTGTGTGTAATTCAATGAGTGGTAGAACAAACATATGAGTCGAAGTTTATCTGTTCCTTCTTGGATTAGAAGCTGATATCTGGGCCCCTCGATGATTTTGTTTTGACCCATGTACCGGGCCCGGTCAGAACTAAGTTGATGTGTTCAATTAAGTTCTATGTCAAACAAATCGGAAATCGGGAAACAAATGCTGGACAATAAGCAAGACAATGTTCCATGTATTTGTCCGGCTGATATCTAGAACAGAGGATTATATGATCACTTATCTTAAATGGCGTATCATCATCTTCTCAGTTCCGAGAAACCTTGAAAAGAGCTACGATTGTCGATCGGTTCCTGAAGTCATACTTGCAGTAATAGTTATTAGACTTATCCAAGTGGGAGACTGTTGGATAAGGTGTCTAAGTCCATAACTATTTCTGGTATGTACTTGACCCGACCCGGCATGGTCCATTTGGGTTGCATGGCACCATGCAATTGGATAGACTAAATGAGAGAAATAACACTTTGAGATTATTAATATATTATAAGTTCTAATATATTAATAATATTATTTGATTAGTTTGATCAATAATTAATTTAGAATTAATTAAGTGGTCAAAAGAGAACTAATTAAATATATGGGTTGATTATGTAAATCATCCATATCTTGTATAGTGGGCTAAGAGGCTCCATGGATTATCAAGTTGGGTTCTACCCATAGGATGCTCCATGGATGCTCCATGGGAGTTACAAACCCATGGGTCATGGAAATGAAGAGTCATGACACATTAGGGTTTACATGGTGTAACCCTAGATGTGTCAACACTATATAAGAATCATATTCTCCTCCAAAATCGGCTAGACTAAGAAAACAAGAGGGCTTGGCCGATTTCAAGAAGTGTGTGTTCTCTCATAAGTTTTTCCAAGAGCATTTGGTGTTGTGTGAAGCATTTGAGGCATCACACTTGGGGTGCTAGGCTCACAAGGTTTCAAGGAACACAAGCAACAACAAGGTAAGTTTTTCTATCTATTATTCAAGTTAAAATTGTTCCCCATGTATGCTAGATAGGAATATAGCCTTGGAATTCAACTTAGCATGATAATTAGACAAACATAGATCCAAGGTTATTAGGGTTGCATGTACACTTAGGAAGTGTTAGAATGCTCAAAACCCATCACGCGTAATCGCCATACTGAAAATAAACACATAAACATCCGGATCATACATATTCTCGAGAGGTCTCGCACACTCTCCAAGTTTCCTGGTTCCATCTTGGCCCTCCTTGGCTCGAGTATGGATCCTCTGCTTCTAGTAGTACAGGCCCATACTACCTTCCACATCTATCTTTACTTTCCTCAAGGATTGCTTCAATTCACCAAGTCCCTTTACCAACACTGTTTTCCAACTAATCTCATCATAGGCTTCCCTAGAACACCCTCCAACCTACTCTCTGCCATCAGCTGCACTAGGAGTCCCTACCACCTTTCCCTAACTAGCTTGTGAATACTGTTACATATCCGCTTATTAGTTAGTTAAAGCTAGCCAGAACCCATATGACACAAAGCAAGAAGCATTCATGCATTAACTGACCAAATCAAGCATAACCTAATTAGGCTTTCATACTGTTGGCTAACATCCCTAGAATACAACTCAATAAGCTCATACAACAGGCATATAAGGCATCCTTCTTAGATCCTTAGTTCAATTATAGCATGCAGTTCTCAGAATCATATAACAGGCATACAAGGCATCTTCCTAGATCCTTATCCCTAATCTAGCATGCAGTTCTCATAATCATATCATATAACATAACGTAACAAGTATGGCTATCTTGGGGAAAACTTACTTGAGCTTGGCCAGTCGCACGCATCACACACCTCATTCTTTCTCAAACTTCTTTAACTTAGATTTTAGAAAACCATTTTCTTTTAAAAATCCTTCAAGCCCTCGATTTGAGTCCAAACGCCCCCGAAAACATTGCCAATGTCATTTTTAACTAAGTAACTTATAAAATAGTTTACCCAAAACATTGCCAATGTCATATCAATTTATAAACCATAACAACGTGTCTCAAAACCATATCATCAATAGTAGTAAAAATCAGAGTACAATCCCAGAAAAACTCAATGCAGAAATCATATGTGTGTGTGATGCGCTGCTACACTGCCGGCTCCTTCCCCTTGGATGAAGAGGTACCTGAAACCAAAACTGAAACTGTAAGCACAAAGCTTAGTGAGTTCCCCCATCATACTGCATACCATACAATCATACATGTTGTCAGGCAATTCTGGGGTGCCCGCCCTACCCATGTCAAGCCATTCTGGGGTGGTGACTACCCATGTCAAGCCATTCTGGGGTGCTGACTACACATGTCAGGCCATTCTGGGGTGCCTGCCTACCCTACGGTCTATCTCACCCGGTCACGGGGACTATTTCACCCCTACCACTATCACATAATAATATATCATAAACATGTTGTCAGACATATAAAGGGTGTCCGACCTACCCTTCCATCCTAACAACCAATCGGGGGACTATTCCCCTCCTACTACCACTATCACATAGAACATAACATACTGGCACATAGAATATATCAAGTAATAGCAAGCTAGACAATTATCACAAAGACAATCATCTCAACTATAATCAACTACTAGTGGGTCGACCTTGGTGCCTTAGACCCACTTCTACTGGAAGGCAACTCACCTCAATGTCGCATAGTGACTGTATTGTCCCTGGCGTGAAAATCGACTTTCCTCGACTCCTCAATCCCTACACGACAAATCTTCTAAGTCATCAATTCGTACTCACAACCCCTACAAGGGTCAACTCAAATCCAGGTCAAAGTCAACCTCCAGTTGACTTGACTTGCCGAGTTGGTCTACTAACTCGTCGAGTCCTTATTACTCCAAAAATGATTCAACCCCCGACTCTACTCGTCGAGTATAGCAACAACTCAATGGGTCCTCCTTCAACCATAATATCGGGACCATCTTCAACCGACTCGCCGAGTTCACCCTTGAACTCGCCGAGTTCATCTCCCTCATAAGAATGTGTTCGGTCTATGACTCGTCGGGTTGTATGAACAACTTGCCGAGTCCATATTCATGGGTTGGGAGATTGCCTTGGACTCGCCGAGTTTGCTTATACACTCGTCGAGTCCCATGATTTCCAGGTCTATAATCACGTCTATCTTTGTTGAATCCTCTTCTAGACTCAACCAGACTCCTCAAAACAGCAAAGGTCGGGGAACCATTACCCAACTCGCCGAGTCCACTAAGTCCATGTCCATAAACTCGATTTCTGTTGAGCTCATCTCATCCAAAGGGTAGATTTAACCTCTTAGGGTCGATATAACATGTAAAGTCACAAACTTTATGTCCATGCATAGGTCTTTAAGCTCAAAAGGACCAAAAATGAGACCTACAAGATGCATGGGGCTCTCATGGCCATAGAGTTGGCACCTTTATGCCATGAGACCCTTCCAAAGTCCAAGCTCTGAAGCCATATCTCCACAATATACCCCACAACTCGGAAATGGCTGAGAAATGCCCTAAAGATACCAAAATCCAAGACCTAAAGTTGATTAAACACATAGAAAGTCAAGATTGAAGCTTTTTACCTTAAATGAACTGGAGATGGAACACAATCTCTAGATCTTCTAGCTTCAACTGGAACTCCCAAGCTCCTTTCTTCTTCTCAAGCTTCACAACCACCAAAAATGCACAAAAATGGCTTAAGAGCACTCAAACAAGGCTGGGGTTTCAGTTTAAGGTCTTATGGAAGTGTGAGGGACGATGGAGGCTAACATGGGAGGAGATAAGTTGTTAAAATAGGGTACAACCCCTCAAATTTAGGGTTTCACTCAGACATCTCCTACTCGCGGAGTCGGTCTCCCGACTCGTCGAGTAGGTCACTTAAACCCCCGATGAAAGACGAGTCCACTCGACGAGTTGGGCCTTCAACTTGTCGAGTCCCAGAGTAAAGCATGAAGTTTATTTGAATTAAATACGTACCAGGAATCAGGTGTTACATGAGATTAAATCACTTATCCAATGTTATCAACATCTAATAAGGTCCAAACTTTATCCTTTGAATCCCGCGACTTGCTCTTGACTAAATTAAAGTCCGTTATTCTAAAATAAAAAACTTCTCAAAACCGGATGTTACACATTAAATGGATAATCATGTATTTTACCTTAAAAGCATATAAAAATTTGCCTAATATGTATGTCAAATTTTGAGGTTGTGTTTCTTTTTATTTGAGAGGATGAATAAGCTTATAAACCTTGTTGAATACCGCCTCTAGCTAAACATATTATTGAGCCCAAATTATCCTCCGCACGGATATTTATGCCACCAAAAAAACACACAATTAAGTCTGTAAATAACTTGCTAATAATATTTATATTTTAATGGAATGATACCTGTTGAAACCATCAATGTTGGATACCAAACTGAAATACTTCTCCTTCATAGGCTGACGAGGCCACCAACTATTGAACCCCTTCTCCAACAGATATAATAGACAGACTCATACCACATCTTCCTATGATAACTAATTACAAGATGTTTCGGGAAGATTAATAAGATCTTTCAAATTTGCCGATTCAGTCGCTTTGACCTTAGGAAACACACATATTCGGAAGGTGTGACCGGAATTCAAGGCTACAAAATATTCACCAAATTGGAAGTCGGTGACAAGGTAGAATTCCCTTTTCCCAAACATCAACTCGTACTCTTCAACTCAAAAACCATTTCCTGTATTGGGTTTCGAGGGTTTGTGACAACTTCTTTGCAGAATAGTTAATGTAAATGCAAATGATCCCCTTCTACCCGGACATAAATATCTAACCACCTACCAAAACACGTCTTTAGGAACATAGCCTCGCATGATGGCCGGACCCAAAGTTTCAAAAGAATTCTACAGCAACTAGATGTTTTCATGATATTGTGAGAGAAGCATCAAAAACGTCGTCATGCTGCCAAAAAAAAAACCAAAAAGAAACAAAAAACAAAAAAATCAAAAAGGGAAAAAAACAAAACAAAATAAAACAATGAATTTCAAAATAATTCCAAAATGTAACTGGACCTCCGAAATAAGATGTGCTTAACATTCTGAACTTGTTCTTCGGATTCTAGAGTAGATTATCACATTCTAGACCTATTTTGTTTTGTTTGTTCTGAAAAGCGTTATGTGTGTTCCAAAGTACGAATTTTTAATGTTGAATAACATACGACACTAAAGAAAGTAATTCTCTAATACCTTGGTCCTTACTAATACATAAAAACTAGCTAATTTTGGCACATTCAAAGTTTAAAGGTAACATTATGGACATGTTCTTCGTGTTCCAGACCAATTCTTTGTGTTCCATACTCACTTATTTACAAATAGACAAAATTGCAAAAATGGTCCCTATGGTATGTATTTTTTTGGGGTTTTAGTCCAAACCTCGACTTTTTTGGATCAGTGGTCCTTTTGAGCTAGTTTTGTTGCAGATTTTGTCCATCGGTAAATTGAAATGACTTTAATGCCCCTCCTGTATTTATTTTTGATTTTTCTTTCATTTTTTTAATTTAATATAATGAATAAAGAGAGGACCCTCTCTCTCTCTCTCTTGTTGAACCACCACCGGAGGTGGAAACCGGCTGCCGGAAAATTGCAGCAGCCCTCCACAACCCTCCTCCACCTCTTTCTCTTGTCAAGTAATAACCCCAACACCCTCTTCTACACGGATACTTTCTCCTTCGCTCCGAAAGCTACCAAAGACGAAGAACATGCCACAAAAGGCTCGTCGGAGACGCCAACTGCCACCTCTACCCCGTCTCTTCCTTTCGTCGATCAAGCACCTCCGATGCCCCACTAGAATCGTCTGCCATTACAGCCTTCCCACCCCCCCCCTATTTGTTGCCAGCAACGAGGACGCGACTCCTCCTCCTTCTTGTCGATCAAAACAACCCAAGCACCACATGAGAATCGCCGCTCCTTCTTCCATTTCCGTTCGTGATTTTTGGCGAATCAGAAAAACAGCCAAGGGAAGCCGCCGGAGCAGCCTCCCTCACCACCACAGACGATTGACGTCGCCTCCACCTCTTTTCCTTCGTGAATCGTTACCGGAGATCGACGTTCACACCTCCTCACGATTTCATTAGCCACTCTGATACCATCGTTGCTACCGATTCGTTTCCTCTTCCCCTGATCAGATGAAGATGCACCCCTTTTTGATTGTTCGTGTGTGTGTGTGTGTCAGTATGTGTTAAAGTGAAAACCTATGAATTGATTTCCATGTGAACATGTGAATTGATTTCCAAAAACAAAAAATAGATCCTACCCAAAAATATGAACCCATGTAAATCATGTTCCAAATTTTATGTGTGTGTGTGTTGAAGAGCTGTATTTTCAAGAATAAGAAAAACAATTGTGTGTGTGTGTGTGAGAGAGAGAGAGAGAGAGAGAGAGAGAATGGGGTGTGGGCCCCATTTTATTATCAATAAAACATTAAATTAAATAGACAAAAATATAAAAAAATATATATTAAAAGGGCAATTTAGTCATTTCAATTTTCGAAAAGACCACTTTCACATACAAACTAGTCCAAAAGGATCATGAAACCAAAAAAGTCGTGATTTGGACTAAAACTCCAACAAAATACATACCACATGGACCATTTTTGCAATTTTGTCTTACAAATATAATCAGAAATTTAAACAATTAGAAGCAAACAAGTGAAGTAATCACTCGTAAAACCTCCAACTCATAGGAATCAAATGTCATATCTTCTTTGCTCACTTGATTTGAAATATGATAATATTTCAGAATAGCTCTTATAATGGTATGTATCTGGAACCGAATCAGAATGGGCCAGTCCGGATCACGTCAGCCTAGAATGAACTCCGAAATAGTCCACTCCGAAGAAGACGATCATTTAAAAAAAAAGGCTATTTTTGTAAAAAAACCAATAAAATGTGATTAGATTATCCAGTTTTCCTTAAATTAAAGGGTATAACTGTCCATATATAATTCTTTTCGCTACATAAATATAAACTCTAAATAAAAGAATTAGAATCCTGTATTTTAAGATGTTGATCACAACATCATCGGTCTTAGTCGGCAAAATATTTCACATGAGTCGCAATAAACAATCAACAACAACTCGACAAATATATTGGAACAAAAGACTAATGACGTATAAAATATTTAAATGTTATACAATATATTTTTTCGGGCTAAACCAAAACAGTAAAGTATAAATTTTTACAAGTTTTTTTTAGTTGACTCGAATTTATTACAAAATTATAAAGGGTATTCGTAGAAATGACAATTATGATTGAATGGTTTAATCAAAATATCAATCTTTTGTGTTTTAAAAAATTATTTACTGTCTAACCGATATATATATATATATATATATATATATATATATATATATATATATATATATATATATATATATATATATATATATATATATATATATATATATATATATATATATATATATATATATATGGAAAAGTTAAATAGAAAACCATAATTATGGGTTCTTCAAGCAACCAAATTTTTTTTTTCAATTTTTAGAGATTATTCTTTATCGAAAAAAAATCTAAAAATATCTAAATTTATATATTAACATTGTGAATGTGAAAAATATTTTTCAGATTCACCGTGTGAATCTGGATTCACGTTGTAAATTTTCGAAGATTCACATTGTGAATTTGACGTAAAAAAAATCGAATTTTATATCATTGGAAAAAAGATAAAAAGTTATAAATTTCTGTATTTTTAGTTTTTTTTTTATAAAAAATAAGTTCTAAAAGTTAAAAAAAAGATTGATTCCTTGGTTAATTATGGTTCTAACCTCACCTTTTATATATATATATATATATATATATATATATATATATATATATATATATATATATATATATATATATATATATATATATGTGTGTGTGTGTGTGTGTGTGTATCTTAGCCTTATTAAATTTTGAGTTTTATTTTGTATTGAGCTTTATATTGAACTATTAAAAAACCATAATTAGTTAGTCTATATATTATGTCTTTTTACTTCCATTATATCTTATACTTCTCATTTGATAATAATACGAAATTTTAACCGTTTTATGTTTTATTAGTTTACGGTATCATCTTTTATTTCAAATCAATAAAAAAGATGCTACTATGTGTACCATATTCACATAAATAATCAAATGTACACACGATTCCATCTACACCGGGTATATAAAACAATTAGAATGTACTTATAGAATTAGTCGATGGGTATTATGATCACTGTCACAAAATATATCGTATGATCAGTTTTAAACGAAGTTTTAATTAGCCCAAAAAAAAAAAAAAAAAAAAACAGTTCTTTTAATTGAATATGCTATTTATATTGTTTATTTTTGTGAATATCACAATTTTTTTAAAGAAAAATTGCTTTAAAGGAAAAAGTAAATTATCAAACGGATGCAATGCGATTGACGTGGTTGAATGTGGTCGGGTCAATAGAACTACCGAACCGGTTTCCCGTACAAAAGTTGAGGGGACGCAACGACCACATGTTCATGTCAATTTAATTGGCTGTCTTGTATTTATTTCGTGTCCTCCTAAATGCACGAACAATTCGTGTACTTCCAATCCACCTATCTATTATTTTCATTTAAGGTCCTCCCACTTATAACAATAATATATATTACACCTTTTAACTTCACAATTTTTTTACTTTAAACCTTATTAACAAATATGTTATTTTCAATCAAATGTGTGTTGAATCAAATTAGTCGTTTATTTTTCAACTTTTTCATTTAGACCCCCTTTAATATATATGAAACTTATATTTTACATCGCCGTCATTTTAATGTTTTAAATATTATTTTAATATTTTAAGATTTCCATTTTTTGTTAATTATAAAAAGAGTACTGTTATTAGAAATTTTTTAATAGACAATGAAATTAATAAATTAAATATACAAGCACCTAAATTAAATGTCTAATGCAGAAAAGGTATTAGTTAGAAATTGTATCCAAATATGAGGACTGTAATCAAAAGATTCATATAAAATGTAAAGCAAAAGTTATTTAATAAAAGTAAATAAAAAATTAGAAAAGAATTACAAATAATCAAAGTTGACGGAACCTAAAATGTAATTATGATTCGTGTGCATAGTGTTAGCTGGTTATCGTCTTTTAGTCTTTTAGTCCAATTAAAAGAGATGAATTAGGAGGAGCCCAACAACCACTTCTCCCTACTAGTTCAACAACTTCCCCTACTGGTTCAACCACTATATTGAGGCCCTATAATTATTATTGTAGAATATTAGTAAGTAAAGTTTCTGCATTAAATTTAAAACTTAAAGGAGACAACGATCATCTCGTAAACTCCCTACCTAAGAAAATAAACAACACAACATGTTATTATTTTTTAAACATTTACTGTCAGTGGCAAACCTAGAACTAAAAACTACCTGGTTTCTTATGTAAATGAAACTGAAAAAATATAAAAAAACTAAAGAATACTAGTGGGTGGCAGGTCGGGTTGCATGTTTAAAATATTTAACCATCAATTCAATAGTTATAATAAAGTTATTACAATTGAACCGAGGTCTTATATCTTGAAACATTTTCATAATTGTGTCATTACCGATGCCTTTTAAAACATTTTTTTCAATATACGACACTAAACTATTGCTCAAAAATTGATCACTCATTTTGTTGCGTATATCAGTCTTTATTAACTTTATTGTTGAAAATGTGCGTTCCACGCTTCTTGTTGCTACGGGTAAGATCAATGCAAGTTTCACAAGAAGATAAATCTTGGGAAATATTATATGCTTCTTTTCTTCGACCATCTTTTTGGCAAGGTCTCCAATGCTTTTCAAATCATTAAATCGTTCGTCTTCTCGCACATCTTTAATGTAATTTCCAAGCTCCAGTTCAAGAACTCGAAGATCATATTCTGTTGGAAACACTTTCGGATAAAGTGTAGTCATTTTTATTATTTTATCTAAATCAAAGGCTTTGAAAGATTCAGTCGGCACAAACAAGCAATTGAAAGAAGTAAATTTGTGTTTACTTCATTAAAGCGATGGTTTAGCTCTTGAAGTTATAGGGGCGGACACAAGAATTTGTAGTAGGGGTTGCACAAAGTTTCTTCCCGGTCAAACATAATATAAAACATTAAAAAAATTCGGTAAAACATAATATAAAACATCTAATACAATTTTTTTTTTCTAGTTATACCTAATATAACAACGATCTATTAGAATTTAAATTTGTCCTCTTCGTACAGACATCTTTTGAAACCGCTCAATTACTTTTTCATTTTCAACTTTCGCAAGTGCTTCGGTCTCGACATTACAAAGCAATGTGTCGTTCAAAAATTCATCGCCAATTTTGTTACGCAAGTTGGTCTTCAAGAGCTTCATCTTCGAAAAACATCTTTCTATACTTGCGGTCGCTACGAGTAATATCAAAGCTAACTTTAAAAGCTTATAAACCAAAGGATAAGATCGATGCTTCCCCGTACTAACCATCATAAGAGAAAGGTCGGAAATTCCTTTCAAACTAGTGAAGTGCTCATCTTTGATGCTAGAGTGATAAAATATCTCAAGTTGTTCTTCAAGGTCTATCATATCTGAATCATAAAGTCATACTTGTATAACTTACCCAACTTCAATAACTTTGATTTTTCAAATTGTACAAATGAAACACAAGGGCTCAAAGCACCCATGTATTCTAATAATTGGGTGCTTGTTTCACTAAATCGATCCCGATATTCTGTAAGTTGCATATCTACCATCGTGTTGAAGATTTCAACCTCAAAATGAAACCTATATGTCTTTGTAGTGCTACTGTTTCTCGCACCAATATACAACTCTTCCATATCTAAAGTATCAATTTCGTGTGTTTGACAAAAAGATGATACTTTTGGCAAAATGCTAGCAAACCCTATATTTCTAAAAGATTGCAATGCCTCCATTATCCCTCTAACCATCGAAGCCGGTTCTAAAATGTCTCGATCTTTTTTTTTGAAGTTGCATTGACAATGTACCCGTGAGGTGTAAAATGCCATACATCATATGTAAGTAAAACACGAACTCATATGATTTAAAATATGCTAAGATTCCATATGCTTGTTGACGGTTTGCCAATGACCCTCCCTCATTTTTCACAAAATCTAAAACTCCAAGAGCATCCGCAAACAACTTCATCAAACTTGTGAGTGTGTTGAAATGTGAACCCCATCTTGTTTCTCCCGCTCGAACAAGTGTAGTCTCTTGATTTAACCCTCTTCCGGTTTCAAGTTCACCACTACATGAGCCTTTTTGCACCCTTTCTCTTGCTTGCTCTCGTAGTAAGTATTTTCTTTTACACGAGACACAAACAACATTAACCACCAACGAAATTTGCTCAAAAAAGTCACTAACACCATCATACTTCTTTGCTACATCCACAACTACTAATTGAAGTTGGTGTGCAAAGCAATGTACATAAAAAGCCATGTCATTCTCTTGTAATATCAAAGCTTTCAAACCATTGAATTCCCCTCGCATATTGCTAGCCCCATCGTAACCTTGTCCTCTTATCTATTAAAATTTAAAACAATATATATATATATATATATATATATATATATATATATATATATATATATACATATATATATAATAAATTAAATTGAAATAACAAAAAAGTAAAGAATAAATTACCTGACTAAAACTCAACTTATTACTTGTAAGTAATTCATTTATGGCGTTTTTGAGTGTCAAAGAAGATGTATCCTTCACGTGCAGTAGTCCTATGAATCTTTCATAATAGCAATTTGTTCCTTTTTTGAAACATCACTAGATTCATCAACTAGTAAAGAAAAAGTATCTTAACCAATCTCTTCACGAATACTCAAAAGTACTTCTTGTGCAAAACATTGCACAAATTCTTTTTGAATTTTAGGGGAAATTAGTTGATTGTTTTAGGTGCATTTTCTAAAGTATTGTTGAAAATATCGTCACTAGTCTCGCGAATGGCTTTTAATTCTTCAATGTAAAGCCTTCTATTTTCCGAGTTAACCAACTCATCATGACCACGAAACGGTAAACCGATTTTCAATAAAAGTCTAACAACAATATTAGAAACACATAATCGAGCTTTATATTTATGGTCATCTGCTTCGGTTTGCCTCCTCAAGACTACATTAATAGTTTGTTTTTCCCTCATTAAAAACTCATTTTTCTTTTGCTTTGTTGTGAAAACTATCAACACCACCCACATGAGTCCAAAATGCATCTTTTTTATTCTAAGTATCAAAACTTTGGGAAACAAATGCATCTCTCCCTCCTTTTTGTCCCATGAGTTCCCCACACAAATAACAATATAAACAATATGCACTATTCTTTTTCACACTATATTCCAACCAATCAAAGTCACCACACCATGAAGGAACGAATCTTCTAAATCTATCACCTATTTTTTTAGGAAACTTATGTGCCCTTACTGACACGGTCCTTAAAGCAAATATGCTCTTCTTACATCATCTCTTATATTTGATTTGTAACTTGTAATCAATGGCCTATCCGCCAGGTCCTTTGGAAGATCTTTCAAGTCAACATTATCATTAGGTTGGTTAGAGCATGGTGTTTGTGGAGTTGCATTAGAAACCGAAGGGATTGATTGATTGGTGATTGGTGTTTGTGGAGTTGCATTAGGATTAGAAACGGAAGGGATCGATTGATTGGTGATTGATATTTGGGAACATTCTTCACCACTTTCATTAGGATTAGGTCTTTGTCTTTGTCTTTTGGTAAAAAAAACCACTTAGCCTAACCTATAAAAACATAACAATTACACCTAATCAAACAATAACTTCAATAAAAACAAGTTTCTTTCAGCTAATCAAACAATAAATTCAATAAAAACATAACAATTACACCTAATCAAACAATGACTTCAATAAAAAAAACATAGCAATATATAACCTAAGCGAACAATATAACTTCAATAAAACAAATCAATTTCATCCAAGTCAATCAATAACTTCAAAAAAAAAACATATCAATTTCAAATATCTAAATGAATTGGTAGTAAAACTTACTTGTTTCATTGTATTGTAGGGCTTTGAAGTTTGAACTTTGAAGTGGATTTTGTTAACCAATAAATCAAAACAATAGAAATTGAAAGAAGACATAAGTTGAATTAGTTGATCGATACTTGCTTCAAGTCTTCAAGAGTCTATCGATTGAGTGATTGAGTATTGTTGAAATCGATCAAGGATTGTGATCAATCCAACAATGAAATCGATCAAGGATGAAGGATTGTGAGGTCACGAGTCCCGACAGTAGGCTGTCTAACGATCGAAGTATCGAACGAATTTTGGATGCAGGAACAGAAGTCAAGTAGTCAATTATGTAATTGTAATCGTGTTTTTTTCCTTGTACCGATAATAGATAATTACACATTCAATTAATGAGGATTAGACTATCTTTTTTACAAGCAATTAGCCTAATTGCTAATTTATCCAATTAAGTTTTATTTTGGGCTTTGGGCAATTGGAACTATTAGACAATAATTGATTAAAACATTGAACATTTGGGCTCGTTATTTTTTTTTCGTTTGGTAATTCCCGATAGAGTGAAAATATTTTTTTTATGTAGTTGCACAAAAAAAAAAATTAGTAGTTGCACGATTTTTTTACATAGTGGCACAATAGGTAAAAATTTTAAAAAAAAAAAAAACAAAATTTTTTCTACTACATGCGCAGAAGCTAGGTGTTGTCGGTGCCACACTGGACACCTAGCTAGGACCGCCCCTATGAAGTTGCATATCAATCACCTCCTTAAATACATCAACTTGATAGTGGTGCAAGTTGTTAACCTTATAAATATATATACAAATATATTAGTAACTAATGATAAAAGACAATAAATTTATAAATCAATGTGGTAGTTAGTAGTAACAAAAATTACTAACTTGTGAACCTCTTCGACGACTGTATCCATTATAATATTCATCTTCCAAATCCACGACTTTAACTTCATTTTTAGCACAAAACAAAGTAACTTTCTCTAAAAGTGGTTCCCATCCTACATCCCTAATTTCTTGAATTTCTTTTTTTGAGCTACTTACTCGATTCATGGCATTTATGATATCTTGGTCTTTTCTTTGTAATATTGTATTCAAATGATCCGTCACTCCCAAGATATCAGCCATCAAATGTAGACAAAACTCAAAATCAAACGATTTTAACCACTGTAAGATGCAAATTACTTATGTTCGACGATCACGATCACTATCAAATTCACCAAGGTCTTCAAGTACATCACAAATGGAAGCATATATGGCCTGAATATTTAATAAAGATGCAAAATGAGAACCCTATCGAGTATCAGATAGCCATTTAATACCTACTTCTTGATTCAAACCGGTACCACTCTCAAGCTCACCTAAAATAAACCACATAGGAATTTAATTAGTCGAATGATTAGTATAAACAACTAAAAATAGTTATAATTTACAATTTAGTATTAACCATACCTTCAGCTAGTGCTGCCATAACTTTATTTGCTTGTTTTTTCCTTAAGTTATCTCGTCGTTTATCAGAAGATCCAATAATATTTAACAACTGAGAAACCACATCAAAGAAATCATTAACCGTTGTGTGATTCCACTACTAGAAAAACAATCTTTTACGACGCTCATTGCGTGTCGTAAAAGGCTCAGACGACGCACAAATGCGCGTCAAGGAAGGCCCTGTCATAAAGAGAGACGACGCGCTTTTGCGCGTCATCTATAGACGACGCGCCTCTGCGCGTCATCTATAGACGACGCTCATTTACGACGCACAATTACGACGCGCGTTTATGACACGCAATGCGTATCAAGGAATGCCCTGTCATAAAGGGAGACGACACGTATTCGTGTGTCGTAAACTCACGACGCGCGTGTTAATGACATGCAATGCATATCATTAAAACCCTTGTCAAGAAAGGACATGTCATAAATGAAGACGACACACATTTTTGCGTATCGTATATTTAAATGTTTTAAAAAATATATTTATATATTTATTAATTTTAAAATTAAATTTGCATTTACTGTCTCATAATAGAAATAAAATACCATATAAAAAATACAATCCATTGCATAAAATTTAACGTCATACAATTCTATTTCTTACAATATATAAATTTGCATTCATCTAATCTACTCTGTGTTTCATACTAACAATTGAAATGAAGAATGCAACACTTGCATTTGCAGCATCTTATCTTTTTCAACTTGAGCTTTCTTTTCCTCTTCTAACTCCAAAGCTAAAGCTATTCGCTTTCATCAACCCTGTAAACACAACACAAAATCACTTGTCGTTTTCATTCTACTTTTAAAATTAATTCTTATTAGGACATTCTACTTTTAAACCTACCTATCTAGCAAATTTTTCAAAGAACATAATTTATATTTTTTTTATGGAAAGTACATTGCTATCTCTTAAATACAAGATGTTACAAATCAAGAAACTTACATGGACTGCTGACCACCATGAACCTGCAAGACACGAGACATCAAATAAATCAAAATTAAATTTTGATTTTTTTTCCTTTCAGTAACGATTAACATTTAACAAAAAAACAAAAGGCCAACCCACTCCCTTTGCCTCATTCCAGCTAACCCACTCCTTGGAAACAAGAAAAAAATAAAAAAAATATCAACCAACATTTTACTTATATTTGAGAGGTTTTCATATTGATTTATTTATTTGTTAATAAATAGTTTACATACTACACCTATGGTATGGATTTAGTATTCAAGGGAGGATTTACTATAAAGGAAAATGTCGAGGGTAAATTGTTCATTTCAATATTGGATGTACCGATACCTTTCTACGGGTGATTGCTAGCCACTCTTCATTTCAATATTGACCGAGACCCGATTCAACTTCAATAATCTGTTGAAATCAGAATTAGAAAATAAAAATCTTTTTAAAACGTCAACGAATAGTCAACAAGCAAGAAACTTAGTGACTTGACCTCCATCTGGATGTTGAACTAAAGCAACAAATTTGCAATGTAAATGAGCAGAAAACCCTAGAAAGAATTTTAGTATAATGTTACAATAAACAAAATAAAGAAAGTAAATCACTATTTTGAACATATGAAGCATTATAACAACCTGCTCTGTGACAATTCCTTTGACCTTTCTACCAAGAATTGCACGTGACTTAATGCATCTTTCAGATTGTGGTGCTTTGTCATCACCAGCCTCCTGACCCAAATAAAAATTGTATAAAAAATGGAAGTCAGAAAAGATGACATCAACGAGTGAGGTTTTATTATGTTATAAAAAATGGAAGTCAGAAAAAACTGTAAGCATGGTAACATATTTAACATAAAATGTTAATTTAGTGACTTAATAGGCAATAAAAATAGTTTTTTAACCAAATTAATGAAAATGAGACATTTGGTTGCTATACTACCAGTCAAGTAATCCAAGATAAAAAAGAGTTAACATCAATTTCACCTAGCAGCCTTGGAAACCAGGTGAAATTGATCATTAAACATTCCTAGAGAATAGAAGTAGCTTTCTCAATTGCTTAGAGCGTGACCCTGATTCACCTTCAAGATTTACACTGTCACATGTAAGGTCATCACCTGTGAAATTGATCATTAAACATTAGACATCGCTTGAATTCTAAACTGAACCATTAACAATTTAATATGATCCAAACTATGCATGAAGTATCATGTGACTTGTGCTCAACCAAACAATTAATCAATCAATACATGACACTCTACGAGCACCACAAAATATAGAATTCAGGTGCATGTCGACTGTCGACATTTAATCATTCATATGAGCTGGAAAATAATTATAATAAAATTGTGCATGAAGTTTCCATATCCACACTCAGAAAGGAAAAAAAGCAAAAAAATAATAACAAACTTATCTCCTCAAATGGGTATTTCTATACTACGCTTTTCTTTCATTTGTTTGACTGCATCATCCAAATCATGACTCTGAAGTTCATGAGAATCTTGAAATTTTAGAAACTCATATCCTCCATGTCCTATCATATATAACAAGAGAAAGAATCTTGAAATTTCATGGCGGCCTATTAAAACTCTTGAAAAGTTCTCAACTGTCACTTCATAACCTCGATAGTTGTTGGGTTTTGAGCATTCTAACACTTCCTAAGTGTACATGCAACCCTAAATACCTTGGATCTATGTTTTCTTTATTATACATGCAAATAAGAACATCCAAGGTATTATCCTAATCTAGCATACAAAAACTATGAATGTAACAAGATAGAATACATACCTCTTGATGTAGCTTGATGTCTTCAAGCTTTAAGAGCTTAGCCCCAATAGTGTGGAAGCCTCAAGTGGAATCACAAATCACCAAGACACCTTGGAATACTTTAGAGAATATGATTACTTGGTTCTCTCTAGTGAAATTGGCTAGCCCTTCTTTAGTGTATCCACACTAGTGCCTATTTCACCAACCAAAGACATCTTTATATAGTATGGAGGATTAGGGTTAAACCCTAATACCCATGACCTTTCATTTCCTAGGATCCATGGGTTAAACACTCCATGGACTATCCATGAAAGCTTAGCCCAACCTAAATGAACTTGGCCCATTCCATATATATAAGAGTCCATATTTAATTAGTTCCTTTTGATCACTTAATTAATTATAAATTAATTCTTGATCAATACTAATTAAATAATATGATTCCATATTAATATATTAGAACTTATAATATATTAATATTAATCATAAACATACTATTCTCAAAAGATTATCCATATAAATTGTGTCGGTGAAGTGCAACCCAAATGGACCATGCCGGGTCGGGTCAAGTACATACCAAATATAGTTATGGACTTAGACATTAATCCAACAGTCTCCCACTTGGATAAGTCTAAAACTATTATTGCGTATGACTTCAAACCTAACTGGCAATCGTAGCTCTTAAAGCTGCTGTCGAACTCTGATCTTGTCAACGAACTTGTCCATTAGATAAGGGATCATATATTCCTCCATTCTAGATATCATATGGACTGAGACATGGATTATAATCATTCTCTCTGTCCATTTGTTGTTTCCCGATTTCCGATTTATGACGACTAACTAATTGAACAAATCAAATCAGTCCTGGCCCGGCCGAGCACTTCCATTTGTCATCATCAAATCATCGAGGGGCCCACAGATATCGCTTTTATCCCGAAGGTAAAAGGAATGGATAAACTTCGACTCATATGGCTTGTTCTACTACTTGTTGAATCATACACAAAGGCACGTTTTATAGCACCGAGTTACCAAATGCGTTTTCGTGCAATCAATGTACAACCAACTCATAGTAACAACTCATATCTCTAGGTTTGAAGAATATAAGATATTATCGTCTCATGATCACTCGTGATACAATCCATGAAGTGATTCCAATGAGCGCGGGTTGAATCCAATACTCAGAACTTATGAGCACTCATGAGTGTTGTAGCCCTTTGTCCAACACCTTAGACCTCTACAAGCCAACCCATGACAGTCTTAATTCATATCTACTTCCAACATATGACCGACTGTGGATGGTTTGAATAACTTAGTCATTCCGGAAGAATAACCTAGTTTATTTGGGAAGTCAAAACATGCAAAGTGAAACACAATAATAATTGAATCCAATATGGTATCAAATCTTTGAACATAAATAAAACACCTTTTATTTATCACCATATGATTACACATTATTCATTGTATACTGTTTCAGCTATCAACTTTATTCTTGAATTTAAAACAATAGTTGTCCCATGCTCCAAGCATGCACACTATGTTTTCTAACCACTAGTCATGCCATACACCAAGTATGCATACTATGTTTGTCTATGATCTTTACTTTGTGAACTAGATCAATTGAACATAACTTCAATGATTCTCTTTTCACACTCCCAAATCCTTACTGCAAATGCAAGAATTCCAAATTCATGCCATTTACTGAAATCTGTTAGATTCTAAACTTATATGCATTGATCCTCTTGTAATAATTATGTACAAAGTCATAAAGACTTGACAACAACCATTTCAGAGTATTCCAAAGGAGATCAGCTCCTTGGAAACATCTTTCTTGCATTAAGTTTCCTAATCTTAAACAGATTGAAAATTCTAACTTTGAAACATTTCCATATTCCATTTTGACTATCACTTCTGAACAAGAGTTGCCTCCTTACAGATTATGTCAATATGGTCCTTCCAGAATTATCACTATACTTCCAATTGTCCTTGAGTAAACAATCTTTGGTAAACCTTAGATTGTCCTCGACAATTGTTTAATCCTTTTAGTCATATCCAGTTCTAAACCTTTTCCCTTCTTAATGCCCCAGGCATTTGGAAAATTTTAGAACGGATGATTATAGCACATGTAATCGATCCTATATCCGAAGCATATGGGACACGATTCATGATGTCTCACATAAAGACTAAACCAGTCTTTTGCTATAACATTTCCATTTCTATTTGCCAAGTTCTCATAATTCAGATTATGAAAAGGGATGCCGTAATCATAATCGAATTTTAGAACGCAAATAATGGACCCATATACAGAATTTCCTTATGTTGAGCCATTCCAACATGAAATTCATATATATCATTGACTAAATGATTAAAACCTCACGATCTAAGCTTATAGATTTGAGATGAAGCATAATTTCCTCTCCCTTAATTATAGCAAAACAACTTTTTCCCAATTGAAACTTTTGTTTTCTATAATTAACATTGCTAACTTGCAATACTTATCATAATTATCATGCTCCCACTAACATGATGATTATTAGCATAACACTTATGCTCCCACTAGCTTTGACATGTACTCAGAAATCAGCTGGACAGTCTGAAATTTAGATTCACACACCCTTTCCGTAGATAGCTCACCTGTGTGTCTAAGCAATTTCAAGAACCATGAAAAGGGATACCGTAATCATGGTCTCAATTGCTTAGGCATTTGCCATTTCTCACAAGTCCATGTTAGTGTGCCGGTTAACCACACGCGCTCCACTAACGACTTTTGAAAATGCAAATAACACAATTGATATCTTCGTAAAATCTACTTAGTGAAAGCGTTTCCTCACCATCATTTTCATGAATCGGAGAGAAACCTTATGACACTTAGATTTATATGGTGTATGAGTTCCTACCCATATGAATTTGTCAAACCATAATCACAAGACAAAGATAATGACAAATCCAAAACCATATGGATTGAACTCAATCTTAACTTCTTGCCACCTGGCAGCTCAAGGGCCTGCCATTGCTTCCAAGTTGTTATGCAACAAACTGAGAACTCTAAGAACTCATATGCAAAGCCAACTTTAACTGGAATGGGCACAGATATGTCAACACGATAGGTTATAAACCTCAAGTCGTGTGCTAGTGAAGAATTTCAGGTTTTATTCTTGATTATTTCTTGAGACTTTCAAGACCTTTAAGACTCCCACTGTCCTCTTGACATATAAGACTCCCTTGTCAAACATCCAAGAGATAGTGCGGATTCTAATCAAGAAAAACACTTTACCCAATTGGCCTAAGTTGGTCTTTGTTTTATCCAAAACATCACAACTTACCAATTTCAAATGTACAAGAGTAGAAAATTTTTACTCTTACATTTGACAAGTGTTTTAAACCTTCTTTAAGACATGTCACTCAAATGACAATCTTGGAGTATGACTCTAAGACTTGTATTGGAACGAAGTATGACTCATCTTCTTGATTTAACCATTTCAACAATTCAAGTTCCTCTTCTTAGTCATAAGAATGCACTAAGATTTCCTTAGAGAACTAATTTTGATATGGTTTCTTAATCATTAAGATGATCACAAAAACTGATACTAAAGTACTCTCCCATCTTTTCAGATTTGAGAAACTTTTATCCTTCTGCCTAATTTGATTCTTCTTATTCGCTCTGCCTTACATTGGAACCTTTTCCAATGTCTCAGAGTTACACTTAAGCATGTAAGTATAATCATATTTACTAAGCTTTAGTAAACTATGACGAATAATCTTATCGATCTTTTGTGGTGGACTTAATCAGTGCACAAGACTGTGTACTCGATCCTTTAGTCCTTCACTTGACTCACACATCCATGTGAACCAGTAATTAGTCTTAATTTTTCCAAAACTTGAAAGTTCTCATTCATCATGCTATATAACTTGCATGATTCCAAGTCCCGGTCCAAATGAAACTTGGGTGATGAGAATCTTTCCTTATTTGGTAAATATAGACATTACCACAAATGAAAGAATCAACTTCATATTTCCACTCTTGCTCTTAATGGAATCATATAAGCAACAATTTTTCCTTAAAAGCCATTGTAAGGATATTTTAAAATAAATAAAATCAAAAATTTTTTCTTTTATTTTAAAACTTTGCGGAAAAACTTATCCTTACAATCCATATGAAAACTTGTTGTTATCTATTCCTAAGCAATATCTCATAACTCCTAAGAAGTTGCTCAAGAATCCGATCTTCAAACTATGCGATAGAAATCCATCTACGCCATCAGATTCAGCATATTCTTTCTTTAGGTTTCTTCACTTTTCTTTGATTCTTAAAACATCACCATGTGACCCAGTCACATAATGTATCAAGAATTTCAGAATAGAAACTTAACAGAGTTAGATAGTGGACTTTACCTGAAGTAGAGTCAAACTTATTGACTTTAACATCCTTAGGTAAATCTGGCAGCTTCGCAACCAATGCCCCTTCCTTTGGCAATATAAACATATGGACCCTTTGATAAAGGTACACGGGACTATCACAGACTTAGCTTTTCTCTTTACCATTTGGTCAACCGAGTTGACTATGGCCGATCCCTTTCCACTGGGAAGAGAGAGCTTTACTAGATATCCAATGTCATCATTGTCAATGTCCATAAAGATTTAGGAAGTTGATCTTAGCAAATAGATAAGATCATTAAGGGTCTTGTCATAGTCTGTTTCATAGGTGTCCCAAAGGAACTCACTATGTGACTTAGAAAGTGATTGAACCACCAACTTTCTCAAGACTTTGACACCCAACTCTCCCGGCTTGTCAATATGTGACTACATCTCCAAGATGTGATCACACCTAGACCTTGCCTTGCCAATAGGGCTTGAGTGACCTTAAACTTTTCAAGAACTTGTGGGTTAGGGAGAATAGTTGGAGGAGGAGAAAGAAGTATGATATCCATGGGGCATCATCTTCATTAGGAAACCTTGTTTCAAAAGATTTGGGAAGATCATATATGTCTAAACCAGACATCTTTTGGGAGATATTCAAGATAGTTGATTTTAAAGTCCTTAATATGACACCCAATATGAAATATTAAGGCTAGGACCCAACAAACTATTTTATAACTCAGAAGAGGGATGCCGTAATCCAAGCTATAAAATATTTGAAGGTAGGTGAATGACGATTCACCAATTTCCACCAAGATAAACGAAATGTATTATTAGGTTTTAATTGGTTTTGAAACTCCTAGATCTTTGAGATTCATTGAACTGTTCAAAGGCATGTTTCAATCTCGAGTGTGCCCTTCAGGTTTTGTGACTGGGATGCCGAGGATCACAAAACAAGGTGTGAAGTAACCATGCAAATCACTTGGTACCCTTAATAAATTACCCCTCAATCGATGTGCCGGTTAACCACACACGCTCCATCGATACTATGATAAATATTAAGTCACCCTTTACCTACCTTGTTAAGTCCAAGTTAGTGTGCCGGTTAACCACACACGCTCCACTAACGACTTAGACAAAGTGTAAAGTGTAATTTCATGGGTTAGCACCTTATTCACATTTTTCCTAAGTAACTAAGATTGGGTATTATTAAGAGTTTAGTTACTTAGTATTATCATTAATACTTTTAATGAAGGGGAATTATAGTCTTGTCAAACCCGTTCGGCTAACGACCCTCCACCGGTCAAGCAAGCGGTGGGTGAGAGTGGACACCCATTAAGTTGCCATTTTATAGGCAACAACCTTATACCCACCTTATAGACCGGCTTCGTGAATGAGGCGTACTAGCGGTAAGACTGACTTTACTCTTATACATATATATATTATTAACTTATAATATTATAAAGTATAAGGGTTGAATTTTAACTTTTAAAATTCTAAGGGCTAACTTGGAATTAAAGTATTCATAAGAGAAAACTTTACAAATTCCAAAACTTGAGGGCAAGTTTTGAAACTATTCAAAACTAATTAATTCCATAACTTATGTGTTTAAAGTAGTTTTAATCCAAAAACTCTTCAAGTTCCATAACTTGAGGACAAGTTATGGAAGACTTTAAACTAATAAAAGAATTAACTTTTCTTTATTTTATAACTTATGGAATTAATTAAGGTTACACCTTTTTTTATTTTATTTTATTTTATTAAATGAAGAGACTCTTGGTCCTCCATAACTTGAGGACAAGTTATGGAGTCATAAAACCATTTAATTAGAACTAGACTCTTCATTTTTGTAACCTTTGCCAATTTTTATGAGTTTTATGATTCTTAAATGTGACTTTTCATATAACTTGAGGACAAGTTACAAAAACACATTTTAGAATCAATTCTTAGATTAATTTGGATTAAAACCAACTATCACATAATATATTCATTAATCTAAATTCACTCATAAAACAAGGTAACACAAAAAACTTTTGGTGATCCATAACTTATTCTTAAGTTATGGAATCCTTTAAAACATTAACACCAAATTTTGTAACTCCATAAAAACTTTGAATCATTTTTTTTTAAAACCTTTTCATATCCATAACTTATGGAGGTTTCAAAAAAATAAAACTCTTTAGATCAAACTTTTAAAACTAATAAAATAATCATATTATTTTATCTTTTATTAAATTTGACCTAATTCAACTCATAAAGCAAATTATTCAAATTTTACAAATAATTAGTTTTTCACAAGAACAAGTAATTATCTTAAAATTTGACGAACTTCATGTTTTTTTTTCTTTTTTTTTTTTCAACTTTGAAAATAAAATATTTGCATCAATATAACAGAAAACAACCCGTGGCTCTGATACCACTGTTGGGTTTTGAGCATTCTAACACTTCCTAAGTGTACATGCAACCCTAAATACCTTGGATCTATGTTTTCTTTATTATACATGCAAATAAGAACATCCAAGGTATTATCCTAATCTAGCATACAAAAACTATGAATGTAACAAGATAGAATACATACCTCTTGATGTAGCTTGATGTCTTCAAGCTTTAAGAGCTTAGCCCCAATAGTGTGGAAGCCTCAAGTGGAATCACAAATCACCAAGACACCTTGGAATACTTTAGAGAATATGATTACTTGGTTCTCTCTAGTGAAATTGGCTAGCCCTTCTTTAGTGTATCCACACTAGTGCCTATTTCACCAACCAAAGACATCTTTATATAGTATGGAGGATTAGGGTTAAACCCTAATACCCATGACCTTTCATTTCCTAGGATCCATGGGTTAAACACTCCATGGACTATCCATGAAAGCTTAGCCCAACCTAAATGAACTTGGCCCATTCCATATATATAAGAGTCCATATTTAATTAGTTCCTTTTGATCACTTAATTAATTATAAATTAATTCTTGATCAATACTAATTAAATAATATGATTCCATATTAATATATTAGAACTTATAATATATTAATATTAATCATAAACATACTATTCTCAAAAGATTATCCATATAAATTGTGTCGGTGAAGTGCAACCCAAATGGACCATGCCGGGTCGGGTCAAGTACATACCAAATATAATTATGGACTTAGACATTAATCCAACAATAGTCTACCTGACATAGCAGTGAACTAAAATCAACACTCTTCTCTAAAAACAATATGTAAATAAGCAAAGGGCTGTAAATTATCTCCATACAAGTTAAGCCTATGATTTTCATTGTTGAAACTTGTGCAGGGTATTTGTTTCGGGAATTACAAGCCATGTCATCCATTAACATAAGAATGATCCTTTCATCATGTATCCCTAGTCATTTCACAGTCCTATACAAGAAGATTAAGAGAAAGAATGATAGAGAAATGTCAATAACTGAAACATGATTGATATATAGTTATAAAATAACTGAAAATGACAAAACAAACCTGATCTTGAGTGAGATTAAGTAAGGTAGGTCTGTTGGAACCTTCCTTGCTGGATTTGTGTCCTTAAGAATGACAAAGAAACAGATGGAAAGCAATCAACATCATTGATGCGTGGATGGAAGTAAAAAAGACAAACATTGTTCATTTAATAACTAATTTCCTACCTATAAAATCAGGAAAAATAATAAGATTTAAGAATTAGGTATTCTTTTATTATCTAAAAGTAAAACACAAAGATGTTATATAAATTACCTGGCTAAAAGGGTAGAGTTATTTCGCTTCCAGAATTGGAAAAATAAAACTGCCCATGAAATTATGCATATAAAGAAAAAGGGAAGCACAAATAACTGCAATGATCTGAAAGAAAAATACAAAATAAGAAAATATAGAATTATTAAAGATTCAGATGAATGTGTTAAGCCAAAGAAATTTGTTTTTTGGGGAATGTAAGGGTAAAATGGTCTTTTGGTTTCGTTTAGACGATTTATGTAGTCATTATAGAGAGAGAGAGAGAGAGAGAGAGAGAAAGAGAAAAAAAACCACAAAAGAAAGTGACATACCCAAAATAAACCAATTGCAATATATGGTCTTTTGGTCTCGTTCAGATGATTTATTTTATTTTTGAATAGACAAAAAAGCATATGGACACAAACCTCAAAATCAGCTCCCACACTCTTAATGTTAAAAGTTTGATTTCATTATGTGTATCCATTATAATTTTTCCATTGTTATCCATACTAGGCTCTTCCCTTACCAACTTTCACCATTATAGTCCCTTCATCATACCCAATAGCAATACTGTACAAAAGGGAAAGGGTACAAGTATCATAAACAAGCATAAATGTCCGGTTGTACACAAATGTTACACATCAGCAAAACTGATTAGAGAAATTTGATGTAAAAAGATTAAATTCATGCAACCAAAACCTGATGTTGATGACCAAAAGCAATGGGTAGCTGCAGGGTAGTCCCCAGATGTGACTTTTCTTGCATGGTTGACACATAGAAGGTCAAGCTCCTTTTCTACTTGTAGGTGTAACCTGAAAATATGACATTAATATTTAACAATCCTTTTATCTAGCTTTAACTTTCATAACCGATCACAAGATGCTCATAACAGATTATACATTTTATTAACCTGTAGAGCACTGTTGAGTGCAGTTGAACCATACACAGAAGTATATTGACCACCATAATGAGTTCCAGCAGATGGATGACCACCTAACAAGGTTGAATGATGTGAAGCCATAGGCATCTGAGAGATAGCATTAGCTCCCAGCTTTATAGAATATACAATGAGTCAGAAAGCATGGTCGACCATATTCATCTTCTGTCACATTATACAAGTTACATTTGCATCACCAAATCCAAAAAAAAAAACTCATCAAAATCTTTTAAAGATAAGTAAATGGGTTGTTTCTTTTGAAATAAATGATATATATATATATATATATATATATATATATATATATATATATATATATATACCTACATTCATGTATTTTAGCCTATGTTAGGATTGATTAGATAAAGTACCTATAATGTTGTAAAGATAAAAGAGTTATTTGTTAGACAAAACAGAAAACAAAAAAAAAAAGTCAATTAAAGCTTAAAATACCCCTGGGACCATTTTCTGTCGAACACAAGCCTTTTTAAAATTCCTTTCCATTCAGATTAATTAATCATGAAATCCAATCATTACACATTCAAACATGAGTCTTGTGAAAGTCGCCACTTTCAATCAACATCTGTTCTTAGTCACATGCTTTCTGGCACGTTTATATGATCTGAATGCATCAAAATATGATCTAAATGCATCAAAATATTACACATTCATGGTTTTCAATTTATTGTTGTTGCAGGATATTTACCAGGACGTTTATATGATCTGAATGCATCAAAATATAGGAATGAAGAACAACTGAAATCTTTGATCAAAGCTTTAAACAACAAGGGAATCAAAGTCGTTGCAGACATAGTTATAAATCACATAACAGGGGAAAAGGAAGATGGAAGCGGGAAATAATATATATTCGAGGGTGGAACTCCAGATAAACGCCTTGATTAGGGATCTTCCTTGATTTGCAAAGACGGCGACTATTGCGTTGGCAATGGAAATCTCGACACAGGAGGTCCTATTACAGTTTCCCCAGACATCGATCACATAAACCCTATATTCCAAAAAGAGTTATCTGATTGGATGAACTGGCTCAAGATTGAAATAGGGTTTGATGGGTGGTGATTTGATTACGTAAAGGGTATTCCTTGAGTTTCACCAAGATCTACATGACTAACACCTCTCCTGATTTTGCAGTTGGGGAGCTATGGAGCTCGTTAGCTCATGGGCAAGATGGAAAACCAGATTACAATCAAGATAACCATATAAATGAACTTATGAAGTGGGTGGAAGAAGGTAATACAACAAAATTGTAATCGAAGGAAAAAGGGGGGGGGGGGGAGAACGAACTAGGGTTACCTGAAAACGATACTTTAGGCGATCCAGAAGTTAGGGCCGACGCTGCTAACGATGGCGGAGCAAGACGTGAACCACAACGGGCCTTTTTTCTTGGGCAATTTCTTGAATCTTTACATTATTATTCGGCGATATTTGATTCATTAGAAGTAAGAATGGCGATCGTCTTTCATTGGAAATCGACGGCGGTGGGAGACACTCAGAAGGGTCGAAGAAGCAGCAGATGGTGGAAGGTGCAATGGATGTTTGAGAATCGAGAGAGAAGAAAGAAAGAAAGGGGGTTTTCGGCGGGGATGAGCTAGGGTTTTCAGCGGTGGAAACGAACGGGCTTTTTAATTTTTGGATTTCATTTCCCCCTCGGATGAAACGCGCGTTTCATTAAAATTTATAAAGTGACATGGTTAGACGATGCACATTTTATTTAAGCTGCTCTCCGTGTTTTTTTTTATTATACACTAATTTTAGGTCACACAAAATGCGTGCCCTATATGCTTCATATTTTGGAAAACTGACATCAATTTTTAGGGCACGCTCAAATACGTGTCCTCTATCAGCGCGTGTCATTGATTGCACGTCGTAAAAGGCTATTTTTCTAGTAGTGTTCTTTACAACAAACACTAGGGCTAACTGTAATTGGTGAGCAAAATAATGAACAAAGTGTACAGATTTTATTTCATTCATAATCAAAGTTTTCAATCCATTGAATGCACCACTCGTGTTACTAGCACCATCATATCCTTGTCCTCTAATCCTACTAGGACTTAAATTCCATTTTGAAAGCATGTCATAAATGGTAGCCTTTAATGATAAAGCTAAAGTGTCACTAACATTTCTAAGGCCAACAAACATTTCTACAATTTCACCTTTTTTTATTAACAAACCACAAAACCAATGTCATTTGTTCTTTACATGACACATCACGTGACTTGTCTACTAAAACTGCAAAAAAATCATTTCTAAGATCTCCCATAATAACATTTAAAATTACATCTGAACATGCTTGCACAGTATCTTTTTGGATTTCACCGCATTTCATTTGTGCATTTTTTTTGGTGCATTCTTTAACAGATTGCGATCTACAACATCACATCGATCGGCTAACCACTATAATAGTTCAAGAAAGTTACATTTATTATCCGAGTCTTCCTTCTCGTTATGACCATGAAATGCTAACAATTGTTGGAGTAGGAACCTAACACAATCAATTGAAGCATTCAAACGAGTACGATATTCTTTTTCTTGTAAAGTAGTTTGTTTCTTAAAAGCAGACATGATGGATTGTCTTTGGTTCATCAAACTTTGACACTTTTGGACAACAATAGTGTGTGGAGTTCCTTCTTTGTGTTTATCTATTCCTGATTTCATGTTCCAACCTTTGAATCTAGTTTTCACAAAATGATCTGATCCACCTTGATTTGGTATACTTTATTTGAATAGATAACAACATAAAAACAATGCAACATCCTCTTTTATACTATATTCTAACCAATATTTATTATCATCAAACCAATATTGAATAAATCTTTGAGGTTTACCTCCAAAATCACGTGGTGGGAACTTGTGATTTAGAGGTTGGAAAGGCCCTTTTTGCAAGTATGCTCTTCTAATTTCATCTCTTTGGTTTACATGATAAAATTCTATACTTGGTCGTTCAAATGGATCAACAGGTAATGCGTTTAAATCAACCTTCGTATATTTATGTTGTTGTTCACTATCTTCTTTCTTTTTATAAAACTTATGCAAAAACATTCTAGAATGTTGATGCTTTAGTCTGAAATTGAATTATGAAATTGAATGTTATAAAAAAGTATCAAACTAATAACCATTATCATTATTTTGTTATCAAATAGAGTAATAGACAAATCACAAAATCAAGACAATAACATAAAATCAAGACAATAACAATTGAACAAACAATGTTTTTATATCAAATAGACAATACCAACTCTGAAAATCCGAAATCTGTTAACACTTAACATAAGGAATTCTCAAAACTGTACTTAACAAAAACAAATTAACAATTTGAATCAAATCATCACATGTATTATGTATATTAATCAAATATTAAGATAAGGCTTATTTCATAAGCAATTCGGAAATCTCATAAGCAATTCTGAAGTCTAATCAGTGATAGTGTGATACAAATCATGAAATCATACAAATATACAATCATTATTCATTAATCAAACAAAGGGTTTTGAGTTTGAACAACAAAAAGCCAAGAATTCTGAAATTGTAATGTAAGTTGTAACACTTGTAACTTGAAGTTACAAACCTGTTGATCGATGGAGTGATGGACGATGATGGATTGATGGCCGATTAACAATTCTCGATGGGTTGCTGTCGCTGGACGGGCGGACGACTGGAGGGTGATGACGACGGCGACCTTGCAAGACGGCCGAGCACGCAGGGACGATGTCACTCACGATGATCGATTCCAAACGCAGGGGACTCACAACGACGATAGTCTGCGCCTTTTCCGTTTTTTATTTCTATTTCTCTTTTTCCTTTTTTTTAATTCGGCAATAGATTATGGGCTCTTAAATATCAGAGATATAGGCTCTTGGTAAAGAATTGTTTGTCAAATAAAAATTAGGTGGGTCTTTTATAAAAAAAAAGGTAGGTCCTTGTTTTATTTATAAATACTTCATACATAAAAAAAGGTAGGTCCTAAGACCTACCTTCACCCTTACTACCTACGCCCCTGTTTACCGTCTTAGTATTTTTTTTTAAACAAATTCATCTATTCTATTTCTATAATTAATATTTGCAATCGAAATCCCAAGCTAAATCATTGACTGACATGGTAGATTGCAAATAAAATTTTAAATGTTTTAGTTTGTCAAAGCTTTCTTCCACATAATTGTAATGTGAACAATCAACAATATTTTGTATCCTAGATAAAACATTGAATAAATCTTTATACTTTATAATAAACTGATTGTGAGACCCATATATTGCATGGGTTAATTTAGAAAATAATTAAATATTTTGGTCAAAATATTTGAGAACTTTGAATTTATAATAAAATAAGAAAAAATAATGAATTATTAAAATAGAAATGTTTTTTATCTTTTAAATTTAAACAAATAATTTAAATAAATAAACAAAAAAACTAATGAACTTTAACTTTGTAATTTTAAAATTAAAAGGTAAGTTGATTAATGAAATTGATATTCATTTATTACTATATTTATTGCAACTATAAAATTAAAATATTATGTGAATTTAATAAAATAGAAAAACTCATAAAATGACATGTGGAAAAAAATTAATTCAAAATAACCACAAAATAACATTTGGCAAATTGAATGAGAGTGTGACAAGTGGCAAACAAACCTTCATTTATTAGAGTAGATTTAGTATTTTATTAATTTTATTGTGTTCAATTGATTTATTTTAACAATTTTAGTTGTTTAGTAAACCATCTCCATCCATATAAAAGATATGACTATTTTGTAACATGTTTCAAAATTTTTGCAACTTTTCTTAGTTTATAGTATTCAATGACTTCAATTTTATTTTAATTTTTTTATTTTGTGTGAATGATTATTGAGGTGAGTGTCCATGTACTAATTCAGACGAATCTAGTTCATTCTCATCAAAATGTTTTTCTTGAGAATTCTTCTTATTATTATTTTTTAATAAACACTATATCAATTCCTAAATAAGAAGCTATAACTCTAGCACAATCCAAGGCCTTCTCAAACTCATGCTTTCAGTGATCTTAAAAAAGTAAATAAATGCTACCATACTACTCATTATTTATCAATACATATGGTTTCATATTGTAGTTTGTATGTTGAACTAATTTACTTTAGAAAATATATATTGTTAAATGTGAATCGAGTATTTGGGGCGTTCTGATGGAGCATTTGGAGCACTTAGATCTCAATGGAGCACTTAAGGTTCATGGAGTAAGTGACAAAGAAACGAATCATCTGAGATGGCTTTGGATCATCAGACAAAGCAACGTATCAAGTGACAAAGTAATGGATCTTCCAAAAGGAGGTATGGAGCAACTTTTGAGTGGTTTGGAGCAACTGGGAGTGACTTGGAGCAACATGGAGCACTTGGAGAAACTTGGAGCACTTGGAGCACCTGTAGCAAAAGGAGGTTGTGTCATGTAGAAGGAAGTTGTGCCATCCTGGGGGAAGTTGCGCCAAGGTGATGTTGAGCCAAGTAAAGATGTTAAGCCAAGTGAAGATGTTAAGCCAAGGAGATGTTGAGCAATGAAGATGTTGATGCTTCATTAAGAAGGGAAGTTGCGCCACGAAGGAGATGTTGCGCCATCATGGACCATCTTGGTACATGATGCACCATCTTGATTCATTTGTTGTGTCATGTTGATCCACATATGCTTAGAAGATGATGATGCTCAAGAAATACACCATGTTGTGCCACCATGATGGATGTTAGGCTACTAGTGATCGTGATGCTCCACCTGTGCATCATGTTGCTCCACTATGGTCAAGGTGGTCCATCATGTGTGTTGCTGATGCTCATAGGTTGTATGAAATGAAAGAATGTTCTAGAAGATGTTGCATGGCGGAATATGATTGGATGTGACCATTCATGGGCCTATGGGCCTATGGGCTTGGCCCATTAGGGTTTTAGGTCTGGTCCCTCAAGTATAAATAGGGATGCATTCAGAGTCATTTGATGTGTCTTGTATCCTTAGTGAGTATGGAGAATCTCTGGTGAATTGTACTTGTAACCTCTGTTTGAGAACTTTAAAACAAAGAATACTCCCCCATTGCACGTGGACGTAGGTCACCTTGACCAAACCACGTAAATATTGTGTCTCTGTGTGATTATAGTTTTGCTTGTTATCCGCATTACTTCCTAATAAGGGTCATCAAAGCTTGGCAAGTGGCATCAGATTTACTCTAAGTCTTGACAAGTATCGATTGTTTTCCCTAACAAGTGGTATCAGAGTTTAGGTTGGTGTTATGTTGATTGAAGATGGCATCTCACAAGGTCTATTTGGAGAAGTTCAATGGTTCGAATGATTTCACTTTGTGCAAGGTGAAAATCAAGGCTCTTTTGGTTCAATAAGGATGTGCAGCGACATTGGAAGGAGAAGCAAAACTGCGAAAGGACATGGCGGCTGAAAGGAAAGTAGATATTCTTGAAAGAGCGCACAATGCTATTCTGTTGAGTTTGACAGACGAAGTATTGAGAGAGGTCTTGAATCAAACGAGTGTTGATGGGATTTGGGAGAAATTGTGTGACAAGTATCAGAACAATCTCTGACGAATAGGCCATACCAAAAGCAACATTTGTGTGCTCTTAGGATGTCAGAAAGCACCCAAGTGAAGGATCATCTGGACAACTTCACTAGGATCATCTTGTACCTACAAGGTGTGAATGTAAAGATTGAATATGAAGATCAAGCACTTATCCTCTTATGTTCACTGCCGAATTCTTATTAGAATTTCGTTGATACCTTATTATATGGTACGACAACGTTCAGTATGAATGATGTGCATGATTCTTTAATGTCTAAGGAAATGAAAAGAAATGTTTCAGTTGGAGAAAAAGTTTCCAGTTCCGGTTTGTTCGCAGGCAGAGGAAGAACATTATATAGAGGTGGAGGTAACAAAGGGAAGTCAAGTTCTGAATCTAAATCCAACATCAAATGTTATAACTTCAAGGAAAATGCCCACTTCAGAAGAGATTGTCCATTGCTGAAGAAAATGGAATAATGGTGTTGGACCAAGAAACAACAATGTCATTGTGGTTCAAGGAAATTATGATGATGGGGATGTTTTGACAGTTTGTACATATAGTTCTGTTGGTGATTGGGTCTTGGACTCTGTAGCATCCTATCATATTGATGGGTTTTAGCCATAAGAACTTTCCTATGTGCGCATGCAAAACCCTAATGCTTGGATCTAGGCTTTCTAATTAAACATGCTTTGAATCCAAGACTTCTAATGACTAATTAGGTTAAATAACAACATTGAAACAGATCTAGAACCATACCTTTGAATTCCTCGTTGATCTTGTTGTCTTGGAGCTTCTAGAGTCACAATTGTCACTCCTCTAATGGCATACAAACACCAATAGCAAGAAAGATGATTTAGGAGAGAGGAGAGGGGGGGGGGAAATCGGCCAGGGTTCTCTTACTTTTGGTGAGGTGCCGATTTCCCTTAACCATAGGGTCTATTTATACTTGTAAACTCCTTAAGGGTTACAACCTAAACCCTAACTGGATAATCTTCTCTTAAGGCTATCCAAATCCATTCCATAGATAACCCCTTGGACGATTTTGAAGCTATCCTAGCTTCTAGAATCCGTCCCTTGTATATCTATATGGATTTACAGTCTAAAGCTTAACTATCAAACAATTGACAGTTTATACCCTCTTATTTAATTAATCTCTTTAAGTCACTAAATTAATTCCAATTAATTCTATGACTTATATTAATCAAATAACAATATATTATTCTTTATATTATTCTCATAATATATTAATAATATTTACTCTCTCATAATAAATCGTCCTATCAAGTTGCTATGGTGAAGGCAACCCAAAAGGACCATGCACAACCGGGTCAAATACTTGCCTAATATAGTTGCAGCCTTAGACACTATTCCAACAGTCTCCCACTTGGATAAGTCTAGTAACTATATGCACAAGTACAATTCGGTTTGCAATCGTAGCTCTCAAAGACGCTGTCAAACTCTGATCTAATCAATCTTGTCCTTTAGATAAGGGATCGTACAGTCCTCTGTTAGATATCATGCTGACAATCCTATGGAACGGTTAGTCAAACATTTAGGTTTCTCGATCTCTGATTTATTCGACATAGAACTTAATCGAACACATCAATTCAGTTCTGACCGGGCCCGGCACATAAGTCAAATCAAATCATCGAGCGGCCGAGATATCGCTTTTACCTTCTTAGGATAAAAGTTACAGATAAACTTCGACTTATATGCATTTACTTATTCATTAACCAACTATACACAACAATGCGATTTATAACACCGAGTTACTGATGCGTTTTCGCATTATCAATGCACAATCAATTGACAAATAACAAACCATATATCTAGGTTTTAAGACTATATGATATTATCTTCTTGCGATCACCCTTTTATATCATATTCCATAAGGTGATTCCAGCAAGCGCGGGTTTGTTCCAATGCTCAAAACTAGTTCATAAGCACTCATGAACGTTGCAGCAACCCTTTGCTATGTCTAAAACCATTTAGACAATCTACACACCAATTCATGACAATTTTCATTCATATCTACTTCCAACATATGAACGATTGTGGACAATTTGAACAATTCGATTATTCCTAATAAACTCAATTATTCTGGAAGTCAAAATATGCAAAGTGAAACAATAGCTAAACAATTAACATAAGATAGTAACATTACTCATAAATAAAACTCCTTTATTTAATCATCAAATGTTAATTACATTTATCTATTACACGTTTTTAATACTATCTAATCTATGCTAATATCATTCTTCAGCCCAATACTCCTAGCATGCTGCAAGTGCTTAACCCTACTCAGTCCATTCGTAATCAGATCTGTTGGGTTATCTTCTGATGATATCCTCTTCACTACGAGTTGTCCTTCTTTTACACAATGTCTAATGAAGTGATATTTTCTGTCGATATGTCTTGATCTACCATGATCCCTCGGTTCCTTGGTTAAGGCAACCACTCCTTCGTTATCACAGAAAATCTCCATGGGCTCCTTTATGGCAGCTACTACTCCAAGATCACCAATGAAGTTCTTTAGCCATATTTCCTCCTTCGACGCTTCGCTCGCTGCAATGTACTCTGATTCGCACGTTGAACCAGCTACGGTTTCCTGTTTGGAACTCTTCCATGTCACTGCTCCTCCATATAGGGTAAAGACCCAGCCTGACTGCGAACGGTAGTTGTCCCTGTCGGTCTGAAAACTGGCATCACTATACCCTTGCACCTTCAAGTCATCACTCCCTCCGAGGACTAAGAACCATTCCTTCATCCTCCGAAGGTACTTAAGGATATTCTTCACCGCAATCCAATGTGCTCTGCCAGGGTTCCCTTGATATCTGCTAACCATGCTCAAAGCGAAGGCTACATCAGGGCGAGTACAAGTCATAGCGTACATGATTGAGCCAACTGCTGAAGCGTATGGTACTCGGCTCATTTCTGCTATCTCAGCTTCGGTACTCGGACTTTGAGTCTTACTCAACTTGGCATTACTTTGTATCAGTAATTCTCCCTTCTTCGAGTTTTCCATAATCGTTTTAGTACTTTATCCAAGTAAGTATTCTGACTAAGTCCAATTAGTCTCTTACTTCTTTCTCTTACTATCCTTATTCCCAAAATGTAAGAAGCCTCTCTGAGGTCCTTCATAGCGAAGCACTTCCCGAGCCAGGACTTAACCTCCTGCAGAGTCGGGATGTCGTTTCCTATGAGTAATATGTCATCGACATATAGAACGAGGAAGCTTACTATACTCCCATTGGCTTTGACATATACACATGATTCGTCTTCGCTTCGTATAAATCCAAACTCTTTGACTTTCTCATCGAAGCAAAGATTCCATCTGCGAGATGCTTGCTTAAGTCCATAAATGGACTTCTCAAGCTTACACACTCTATTTGGATGCTTCGGATCCACAAACCCCTCTGGCTGAGCCATGTAAACATCCTCAGCCAACTTTCCGTTAAGGAAAGCGGTCTTGACATCCATTTGCCAAATCTCATAATCATGAAATGCGGCAATTGCTAGCATCACTCTAATAGATTTTATCTTCGCAACTGGTGAGAAGGTCTCATCATAGTCAACTCCGGGAGTTTGAGTAAAGCCCTTCGCAACCAATCGTGCTTTATATGTGTGTACTTTTCCATCCACGTCGGTCTTCTTCTTGAAGATCCACTTGCACCCAACGGTCTTACGTCTGGGCACATAATCAACCAAATTCCAAACTTGGTTATCATACATGGATTGGATCTCGCCATCCATTGCCTCTTTCCATTTCGCAGACTCCGGGCCTGCCATGGCTTCCTTATAGCTATTAGGTTCATCAAGATTTATTAGTGTACCATCACTAATATATGTGTCCCCTTCGGTAGTAATATGAAAATCATAAAACTGGGGATGAACTCTAACTCTATCGGAACGTCTAAGAGGTAAGGACTCGTCACTCGGTTCAACCGGAGTTTCCTCCTCGGGTTGAGTGCCAGCGGTAGAGGTTCCTTCATCTATCGACTCTTGAATCTCTTCAAGCTCGATTTGCCTCCCACTGTCTCCTTGGCTTATGAGTTCTCGCTCTCGGAAAACTCCTCTCCTCGCAACGAAGACAACATTGTCCTTCGGTCTATAGAAGAGATATCCAAAGGATGTCTGCGGGTAGCCGATGAAAATACATCGCTCACTTCGAGGTTCGAGCTTGTCGTGAGTATCTCGTCTTACGAAAGCCTCGCAACCCCAAACCTTGATATGTGCCAACGAGGGAGCTTTCTCTGTCCACATCTCGTGAGGTGTTTTGGCAACCTTCTTAGTAGGGACTCGGTTAAGGATGTGGGCGGCAGTCTCTAAGTCATACCCCCCAAAAAGAGATAGGTAGTGAAGCACGACTCATCATAGAGCGAACCATATCCAATAAGGTTCTATTACGCCTTTCTGCCACACCATTCAACTGCGGTGTCCTAGGAGGCGTCAATTGCGAAACTATTCCACACTCCTTGAGATAATCGTGGAATTCAAGACTTAGGTACTCTCCTCCTCGATCGGATCGAAGCATCTTGATATTCCTGCCCAATTGATTCTCCACCTCGTTCTTAAACTCTTTGAACTTTTCAAAGGTTTCAGCCTTTTGCTTGATTAAATAGATATACCCATATCTACTATAATCATCGATGAAAGTCACGAAGAAGCGGTTCCCATCCTTCGTGGTTGATCTAAATGGTCCACATACATCGGTATGTATTAGGTCCAATAGACCCTCACCCCTTTCACATGTACTCGTGAAGGGTGACTTAGTCATCTTTCCAAGTAAACAAGACTCGCACGTGTCATCTTCACTAAGGTCGAATGACTCCAACACTCCATCTTTTTGGAGTTGGGCTATGCGTTTCTTGTTGACATGTCCAAGACGACAGTGCCACAAGGATGTTTTATCCATACTAGTGGAAGAATCTATGTTCAAAACATCATTTCCTAAGTTATCAACAATCATAACAGTTTCATAAGTTCCATTACATGGTATAGCTTCAAAGTAAAAGACACCATTCAGATAAGCTAAAATAGAACCATTCTCATTATTAAAAGAAAATCTAAAACCTTGTCTATATAAACCATGAAATGAAATGATGTTTCTAGCCATTTCTGGCGAATAGAAACAATTGTTCAAATCTAAATACAAATTATTCCTAAGCACTAAAGAATACACTCCAATCTTGGTCACAGGCGACGATCTTCTGTTCCCCATGATTAGATTGATTCTTCCTTGCTCCACATCCCTACTTCTTCTTAGTCCCTGCACATTAGAACAAATGTGGTAACCACAACCGGTATCAAGAACCCAAGAAATAGCATGATTAGAATCGTTAGATTTAATTGTGTATATACCTGCGAAAGATGGCTTGATCTTTCCTTCCTTGATGGCTTGCAGGTACTCTGGGCAGCTTCTCTTCCAATGTCCTATCTTGTGGCAATGGTGGCACTCTGCCTCCTTCGGGTTAGGGCAGGGCTTAGCGGGATCAACTTTGTTCCCACTAGAAGAGGCACCATCTCGGGCTTTAACCTTGCGATAGTTCTTCGATGAAGCTTTCCTCTTCTTTCCCTTTCCTTGGCCAATAGCCAAGACAGGAGCAGCAGGCGGATTGGGAGTTGGTGCAACAGACTTGTCTTTGAAGTTGCTCTCAGCAACCCTCAAGAGACCTTGGAGTTTGCTTAGGGTGACCTCTTCTTTGTTCATGTGGTAGGTCATCCTAAATTGGTTGTACATCGGAGGCAAAGAGTGAAGCACCATATCGAACGCCAAGTCTTCCCCAAAGTCAACATTTAACTTGCGAAGGCGGTCGATATAGCTTTGCATCTTTTGCAGGTGCACGGTAAGAGATTCTGCATGACCCATCTGAGCGGAAATCATGTTGGTGAAAATCTCATAATGCTCTTGTCTCGCGTTTTGGTGGTATCTCTCCAATAAGTCTTGATGCATCTCGTACGGGTACATGTCCTCGTAGGACTTTTGGAATTCGGAGTTCATGGTGGCAATCATGATGCAATGTACCTTCGTTGCATCTCGCTCATGAGTTTCAAAAGCAGTGATTTCAGCCGGAGTAGCGATTTCGGGGTTGATCTTCTCAAGCTTCTCATCGACGACATACTCCTTATCCTCATAGCGAGCAATGGTGCGAATGTATCTTATCCATTCGCTAAATTTCGTTCCATCAAAGGTGACCTTTTGGCAAAGGCTCATCAACGTGAAAGAACTAGCAGCGTCGTTGTTAGCGTTCGACATCTACAAATAGAAAGGACAAAGATAGATTATAATAAGAATCCCTAATTATCACCCAATAAGAAAATTAGGGCTAGGATCCAACAATAACATTTACATACTAGAAAAGGGATGTCGTAATCTAACATGCAAATAAATTGAAGGTAAGTGAATGACGATTCACTAATTCTCCATCACAAAGCTTAAACTATTAGTCCTAAGTGTTTTGAGAATTCCTAGGTTAGGATGAGATTCATTAAAACTATTCAATGGCATGTTTAAATCTCGATATGCCCCTCTTGTTTGTGACTAGGATACCGAGGATCACAAAGCGGGTGTGAATTACCATGAAAATTCACATGGTGCCTTCATTATAACGATCACCTATTCGATGTGCCGGTAAACCACACACGCTCCGTCGAACTATGATAAACAATGAATCACCCTTTGCCACCTTTGCTTAGAACCAATTAGTGTGCCGGTAAACCACACACGCTCCACTAACTTCTTAGCAAGGGTGCAAAGTGTAATTTCATGGGATTGCATCAATTCACTTTTCCTAAAGTAACTAAGATTGGGAAATTTTAAAATATGTGTAGTTACTTTGTATTACTTATTATACTTTTAATGAGAGGATGAGGTTTCCCTATCCTACCTGTTCGGCTAACGACCCTCCACCAATTAAGCAAGCGGTGGGTGTGAGTGTACACCCATTAAGCGCCACATAGGCCGCAACCTTATACCCACCTTATAGATCGGCTTCGTGAATGAGGCCTACTAACGGTAAGACTAGCATTTAGTTATACATATATATATTATTCTAGTAATATCATATTAGTATGGGGTTGTATTTTAAACCTTTTAAAATCTAGGTTTTGAAATTTAAGTTGTCTAAATTAAAACTTTTAATCACAAAATATAAATTTCAAAACTTGAGGACAAGTTTTAAACATTTAAAACATGGAGGATCAAATAAATAATTCCAATTAACAATTAATATCCTAATTATCTATATTTGATTTTATTCAAGATTCCTTTCAAGATAATTACCAAAATAATCAAAATAATTAATTAATTATCATATAAGGAAATTAAATATTTTATTAGTTGATAAATATCTTTAATTAGATCAAGATTATAGTCATATATATCAAAAAATCGGATTAGGGTTGATCTAATATGATTAAGGTAAGTTTCCATAAGATAATCATGAAGAAATCCCAAATCTGGCCATTCCTGACGCTTGGACTCGCCGAGTGCACAAAGGGACTCGCCGAGTCAGGCCAACTTGCCGAGTCCACTTTGGAACTCGCCGAGTCCATGACTCAGAAACACAAAAATTGAATTTTTTAGTTTAGTTTCAGTTAATCAAGCAACAATTTAATGAAAACCAAGCTAGGCTCTGATACCACTGATGGGTTTTAGCCATAAGAACTTTCCTATGTGCGCATGCAAAACCCTAATGCTTGGATCTAGGCTTTCTAATTAAACATGCTTTGAATCCAAGACTTCTAATGACTAATTAGGTTAAATAACAACATTGAAACAGATCTAGAACCATACCTTTGAATTCCTCGTTGATCTTGTTGTCTTGGAGCTTCTAGAGTCACAATTGTCACTCCTCTAATGGCTTACAAACACCAATAGCAAGAAAGATGATTTAGGAGAGAGGAGAGGGGAGGAAATCAGCCAGGGTTCTCTTACTTTTGGTGAGGTGCCGATTTCCCTTAACCATAGGGTCTATTTATACTTGTAGACTCCTTAAGGGTTACAACCTAAACCCTAACTGGATAATCTTCTCTTAAGGCTATCCAAATCCATTCCATAGATAACCCCTTGGACGATTTTGAAGCTATCCTAGCTTCTAGAATCCGTCCCTTGTATATCTATATGGATTTACAGTCTAAAGCTTAACTATCAAACAATTGACAGTTTATACCGTCTTATTTAATTAATCTCTTTAAGTCACCAAATTAATTCCAATTAATTCTATGACTTATATTAATCAAATAACAATATATTATTCTTTATATTATTCTCATAATATATTAATAATATTTACTCTCTCATAATAAATCATCCTATCAAGTTGCTATGGTGAAGGCAACCCAAAAGGACCATGCACAACCGGGTCAAATACTTGCCTAATATAGTTGCAGCCTTAGACACTATTCCAACACATATGACATGCAATCATGACCGGTTCAACTCCTTCAAAGAGTGGAATGGCACACTCAAGATGGGTGATGAATGGGTGAGCGGTATCAAGGGCAGTGACACGGTGCAGATCAAGATGCATAATGGTATGGTTAGGAAACTGGATTGTTGGTTCGTACTAAAACTTCGAAAGAATTTTATTTCTCTTGGCACTTTGGAGAATGATGGATTGAAAGCTTCTGGAGAGGGTGATTGGTTAAGAGTCTCTAAGGGTGCTCTTGTAGTTATGAAGGGAATGATGAATCCTCATGGGATTTATATTCTGGATGGCTGTACGGTTAGAGGAACGGTGACTGTATCCCAATCCTTGGATAAGTATGATGATTAAAGAAATTTGTGGCATCATAAGTTAGTACATGTGAGCAAGAGTGGGTTGTTTGGTGGAGATTCAACTGGAAAATTTGAACCCGGTAAAGCTTGTATTCAAGAGATACAAAGCAGGGTGAAGTTCAGTTCGGTTCAACACTCAAGCAAGGAGATTCTCGAGTGTGTTCATTTAGATCTATGGGTTCCCTTTCGTGTGAAGTCTCATGGTGGATGTCAATACTTTGTGACTTTTATCGATGATTACTCAAGGAAGACTTGGGTGTATTTTATGAAGACAAAGCATGAAGATGAAGTGTTTGGGCGGTTCAAGGAGTGAAAGACAATGGTTGAGAAATAGACCGGGAACCATGTTAGATCACTTAGAACATAAAATGGGTTGGATTTCTGCAAGGCTTCATTTGAAAACTTCTGCAAAACAGAAGGTACAGTGAGGCATCGTATTGTATGGCTAACACCACAACAAAGAGGAGTGGCAGAACAGATGAACCAAACACTTGTGGAGCGTGCTCTGTGCATGTGATTATCTGTTGATTTATTGGAGTAATTCTAGGCAGAAGTAGTCAACATTAATGGATCTCCATCAACTATAATTGATTGTAAGACTCCTCAAGAGTTATGGTCTAAGAAACCCTTTAAGAACACTGGTTTATGAATGTTTGGATGCTCTACTTATGCTTGTGTGAATGATGGCAAACTAGAGCGTAGATAAATAAAGTGCATATTTCTAGGATATGCATCTAGAGGGAAGGGTCATCGTTTGTGGTGCACAGAAGAACAAACTCCAAAATTCGTTATTAGGAAAGATGTGGCCATTGAATCTGCTATGTATAACCAGAGAAAGGTGGTATAAGTGTTGCGGGGAACGATCAGGATGCTAGCAAGAAGGTGGAGTTTGAAACAGAAACCCCACATAATTTTGTGAAAAATGAGGAACAGTATGGTGGCATGGAACAATGTAGACGTAAGAAATCCCTTGTTCAACCCAGGGAAGAAGTGTCTAGTGATGATGATGTCGGGAAGAAGCTTATGGATAATGATCTTGTGATGAACAATTTAGGAGTTTAAAAGAAGACAACAAGGATGGAGATTCAGAGTGATAGAAGAGCATGATCGTTATTCATTTCTCACTACATTGAGAAAGTCTTGCATTCGTTCTATCGTGATCAATCCAAACTTGTTGGTTTGTCTTTGGTGGTTCGATGCAATCAGGGAAAAGCTCATTGGGAAGTAGTCAAGTGGATCTTGCGACACTTGAAGGGAACGTTTGATGTTTTTCTGGTGTATGGTGCAAATGCACAACATACGAACTTGGTTGGAATGATAGACTTGGACCGTGAAAGTGATATGGAGATAAGAAGATCATTGGTGGTTGGTCTTGTTCAGAGTCTTCTTTTGAAAGTGGAGAAATCTTTCATGTTCTATGACAGGTTATGAATTCAAAAGTCTGGTGCCAAGGAGAATCCGAAAGACATGGTGAAAAAGATGTTGCACATAGAGAAGTTCAAGTTTTGCTTGGACTTGGTGGATGTTCGCATGAGTAAGCCCCTTCGGGGCTTGATGGCAAGAAGGGAGAGGAAGTTCTTATTTGAGGTGGAGTTTAGAGGATGCTTAAGTCATCGTGGATATTGTTAAATATGACTCGAGGATTTGGAGAACTTGAGGTTTATGGAGCAAGTGACAAAGGAATAGATCATCTGAGATGGCTTTGGATCATCAGACAAAGGAATGGATCAAGTGACAAAGGAACAAATCTTCCAAAATGAGGTTTAGAGCAACTTGGAGTCGTTTGGAGCAACTGGGAGTGACTTGGAGCAACATGGAGCACTTGGAGCAACATAGAGCACTTGGAGCAACATGGATATCATGTTGCATCATGTAGAAGGAAGTTGTACCATCATAGGGGAAGTTGCGCCAAGGTGATGTTGACCCAGGTGAAGATATTTGTAGCACCTGGTTCCTGGTACATAAAATTTATCTTAGTGTCTTTCATTTTTAGCCTTATACTTGGCGAGTTGTAGGTCTGACTCGCCGAGTAGAGACGGGATCTGGAACACGTTTAAGTTGGCGACTCGGTGAGTCCATATTCTGGACTCGGCGAGTCTCCGCTGTCTGATGAAACCCTAAATTTCAAGGGTTTGCACCCTATTTAAACCCGCTTATCTGCCCCCAAGCTCGCCCCCTTCACCCTCAGAGCTCTATACTTCGTTCAAACCTTGTTCATTGTGAGTTTGAAGCATTTTAGTATGTTTTCTTGAAGATTTGGAGAGGGAAAGAGAGTAGATCAAGAAGAAGAGGAGGAGACCAGACATCTTTGAGCTATCTCAGTGTTTTCCTTGAGGTATAACTCGAGTTTTAGCTCCATGAAAGTCCTTCTTAAGTTTTTCTCCAAGCTTGATTGTGCCTTATGGTTTGTCTTAAGTTGTTAGCCTCTAGATTTGGGTAGGATTAAGCTCCAGGAGCTTAGATCTACTGCCTTTATGGAGCCATATTGCTTGAAAGCCCTAGATCTACTCTTTTGGTGAATTTTGAACCCTAAAACCTTCATTAGTGATTATTTACACGTAAAGTTGGAAACTTTACGTGTTATTCATGCCCTAGAAACCCATATCTATGTATAGCATGAGTTGGATTCAAGCAGAATTGCGTGTATAGTATTTGCATGTGGCCGACTCGGCGAGTCGAGTCACGAGTCCCCGAGTTTTCCCCCTTTTCGTGCTTGCGGGGTGGAGTGGTGAGTCCTAGGATAGGGCTCAGCGAGTCGGAAGCTAGACTCACTCGTGAAGTAACTCGGCGAGTCAGTGCCATGACTCGGCGAGTTCAAGGCAATCTTCTTACCTCAAGAACAACTCGGCGAGTCACAGCTTAGAGTGTTCTTCGGATGAAGATGAACTCGACGAGTTGTTCATACAAATTGGCGAGTAGGATGAAGGACTATTGGCCTTTAGTTTAGAAGGAGAACTCGTCGAGTCAATGCTTAACTCGACGAGTAGAGACGGGTTTAGGGTCGGACAAAGGGATAGGGACTCGGCGAGTTGACAGGTCAACTCGGCGAGTCGGGCAAACTGACAGTTGACTTTCACTTGACTCTTGATTTGTTAAGGGTAAATGGTCATTTTACCCTGAAGTCGGTTAGCAGTATTTGACTAAGGGTTTTGTGGGAATTATAGCCGGAGGATTTCCGGAGCGGCAGCAGCAGCAGACAGTCAGTTCCCACACAGATCAGCAGTTACTTTGAGGTGAGTTTCCTTCTAGTAGTAACGGGTCTAAGGCACCAAGGCCGGCCCGTATAGACGAGATTTTAGTATTAGAGTGTGGGTCGAGCCCGTATCTCTTGGTTGAGTTGATTATGATATATGCCAGTATGATAGAGTTGTCTATACTCGTTGTCTGTGTGATACTTGTATATAATGAGTTACCGGCTGAGTGTGGGCGAGGCCCGTATCTCTCCGAGAGTGGAGTGTGGGCGAGGCCCGTATCTCCCAAATAGTGGAGTGTAGGCGAGGCCCGTATCTCCCAGCTAGCGGAGTGTGGGCGAGGCCCGTATCCTCATGAGTGTGGGCGAGGCCCGTATCTCCTAGTTGTTCATTGTATGTTTGTATGGTATGAGGTATTATGGGGGAACTCACTAAGCTTCGTGCTTACAGTTTTCAGTTTTGGTTTCAGGTACCACTTCTTCGAAGGGGAAGGAGCTGGCGCGGTAGCGGTACATCACACACATGCTTTGTATTCCGCATTATGATATAACCTGGGGATTTGTACTCTGACACTTTTATGTTTTATAAAAATGTTTTCCAGACATGCAATATTTTTTATGAAATGATATGATCGTTGAACGTTTTAGTCCTAATGTTTTGCTAAGTACATGTTTTAAAAATGAAATTTTTGGCTCGTATTTTTGGGATGTTACAATATTAAGCCAAGGATATGTTGAGCCATAAAGATGTTGTTCCATCAAGAAGAGATGTTGTGCCATGAATATGTTGTTGCTCCATCAAGAAGGGAAGTTGCGCCATCATGGACCATCTTGGTACATGATACGCCATCTTGATTCCTTTGTTGTGTCATGGTGATCCATGTATGCTTAGAAGCTGATGATGCTCAAGAAATACACCATGTTGTGCCACCATGATGGATGTTGGGCCATTAGTGATCATGATACTCCACTTGTGCATCATGTTGCTCCATATGGTCAAGGTGGTCTATCATGTGTGTTGCTGATGCTCATGGGTTGTATGACATGAAATAATGTAACGCCTGTGTTTCCGGGCTTGCCATTTTTAGAAATGTAATAGTCTAGGTTAACCTTTGTAACCCGTTTTGAAATAATAAGAGTGTATTATTTGAGTAGTATGTGCTTTGTGCTTAATTGCTTAATTATGTGGTTTGATTAATTAAGAATAAAAAATAAGCGTCAAAATTTAAGTGTAAAATAAACTTAATATCTTTGGATAATGTTGTAATAGTTGAAACGAGGTTTCCGAATATATATAGAACGCCCAAATCTGACTTCGTATGAGGAAGTTATGATTTATCGAAGTTTCGACTTTGCGGTATGCAGCATGAAATACTTGATTTGAGATCGAGCGGTTTTTAGCCGAAGCAATCTAAAAGAGGATCGAAGGTCTCGTTGTTGGTATCGAAGCGATAAAAAGTTAGGCGAGAACGGACGTCAAACGAAGAAGTTATGAATTTATAACGAAGTTTTTCTGTCGCGGCCTATTAAAAATAATTAATAAAAATAAATTTGAAATTAGCCGACGGAGTCTAAACGAAAGTTGTAGAGCGTAGTCTCACCTTCGCGTGGATATAAAGAACGTCAAAAACGGAGTTTGTATGAAGAAGATATGAATTTCCGAAGTTTATTAAATAATTTGTATTTATTTTTAATTGGAAATTCCGGCATTATCCGAAGGGGAGTCAGCAGTCCGATCCGAGGTACGCCCCGCGTACTCCGAAGATGTCGACACTCGCAGCAAGTGGCTTCAGATGACGAACGCCATGACGATTTCGGACCTGTACGCCCCGCGTACAGGCGTGCACCCCGCGTACGTGCGAGGCTCAGCCTCTATAAAAGGCTTGCGAGGGCAGCCGAGAGTTTTGTTCATTTTCTCTCTTCTCTCTCCCGTTTTGCATCGTTTTGCGTGCCAGAAATACCCCGAAGCCCCGGTATTATTCTCGAGCCCCGAGGCAAGTCCCGAGATCCCAAAGATCCCGAGAAGTGCGGTTCCCGAGTCGAAGCTCTGTCCGCGAGAAGTTCGATTTTTGTGAAGATCTTCCAGATCTGCTGAGGATTACTGCTTCTGCAAGTCGTAGTGCTGTCCGATCGTCTTCTAATCAAGTGAGTGTATACTACCTTTCATAAACACGATAATAATACAAGTATGGTTCGAGTGTATTAAGTATATTGTTGTTTATATGTGTGAGTGTGTAGTTACTTTCTTCTAACGCATGATTATGAAGTATTTTATACGAAATACATGTTATGTGTAGAATTTGTTGTTATGTGTGTTCACCCTCTTCCATCTCATAGATCTGAATTGCTTTCTATGAAATACGTGTTACGTGGGTATGCCTCATCTGTTATGTGGAATATATATTGAATGAAAATGATATACAGGTTTTAAACTATGTATGAAAATATATATTTTATCTACTAATATGTTGGGTAGAACATGAGTAGATAGTTGGTGTGTAATAAACAGATGAGAGGCCTCGATGTTGTTGTTGTTGTTGATCTAGTTATTCAGCGGAGTATGGATAACGACCACGGACTCTTTCTAGACAGTCCAGTGGAACGCTAGCAGGTTCATAACCTGTAGGTGTTGTGAACGATGTGTTCACCGGTGTACTCTATCCCCCTCATGGTTGCCTTTAGGATATCTATTGTTGAGGAAACCCCTTCACAGTGATGTCCGTCCCGATGAAAATCCTAGATTAGGTCCCTTGAGATAGATGTTATTTTAGGAACGTAAAGTGAGGATAACGGGAATGGGTAATCGGGATAGTGTTGGTTGGTGAAATTAAATTTAACTTATTTATTGTGGGTTGAAAACCCTATATGCTCACCAGACTCCCAAGCTTGACCCACTCAGTTTTATTTGTATTACAGGTAGTGGCGCGAGGGCATAAGATGGTTGAATCATCAAGTTGTTTTGTTTACAAGTCTGTATATGTATATATTTATTGAATGACTTGTAATGTTATCGTTTATGCTTTATGGTCTGTATCGGAACATGACATCCCGAGTTTTGATTATATAATGAAAATGCATCTCTTGATGAAATGCTTTGATAAATATTATTTTATCATTTTTGTTTTGGGAACAAATTCCGCAACTCTTTTAAATCAAAAGGATTTACTCTGAAATTATTTAAAAGCATAAATGAAAATCGGTCTTTTCTGGCCGAGATTTTGGAGATGTCACAAATAATGTTCTAGAAGATGTTGCATGGCGGAATATGATTGGTTGTCACCATTCATCGGCCTATGGGCCACTGGGCTTGGCACATTAAGGTTTTAGGTTTGACCCCTCAATTATAAATAAGGATGCATGAAGAGTCATTTGAGGTGTCTTATGTCTTGTATCTTGTATCCTTAGTGAGTAGGACGAATCTCTGGTGAATTGTACTTGTAACCTCTGTTTGAGAACTCTGAAATAAAGAATACTCCCTTCATACCCGTAAACATAGGTCACCTTGACCGAACCACGCAAATATTGTGTCTTTGTGTGCTTATAGTTTTTCTTGTTATCCACATTACTTCTTACCAAGCATCATCAAAACTTGACAAGTGACATCAGATTTGTTCTGAGTCTTGACAAGTATCTATTGTTTTCCCTAACATATATGATACCATATGATTATATAACCGATAAATTCCAATTTGTTAAGTTGATACTATGCTAGACAAGTAGGTTGACGATTTTTGTTTCTTAGGTATTGAACTTTTGATTTTTTTTAGACTTGTTTTCTTTACTTTTTGGTGGATTCTATAAAAAAAACTTAAAAACTTTGCTACATATTAATATTATGAATATAATTTGTATTTCTTTTGGATATAATACTTTAAATCTCCTTAAATCGTTGATAATCCCCAAAGACCCAAACATATTTACAATTTGTAATAAGATTTTTTTTTTAATTTTATAAAATTAAGATGAATTCAAATGTTAGAGTATGTATGATTACTTGTCATGGAAATCTTTTTTTAATAAAAGTCCATACAAATTTTTTTTTTTATGAATAAACATTCATCATGACTATAGATTCGCCATTGAATTCAAAGGCGTGTAAGACTGCACCATTCTAAGAGTCTATGATATTACAATAGAGTGACTTATACCATATAATCTCACAAAATTCATTGTAAGGGTATCGTAGTCAATTAACCATTCTTTGAAAAATGAAATTTCGTTTTAAAGGATAACTAATTATCTTAATTTTAAATTCTCTTTATTTAAAGTTATTTCAATTTCAATTCTTATGTTATTTTTAATCGTAACAAATTTTATTTTGTCACAATAACATTATTTTAGAATAAATTATCATTCTCTAAGAATGAGTAGAATAACATAACATTTGTATTGTGAAAATGTTAACGTAAAAATATGTTATTGCAAAATCTGTTTACACTTTTATGAGAAAGAATTTAAAATACAAATACAAACTCAAACTCAAATACATAATAAGTATAAAAAATCTTAAAAACTTTATTGACATTCTTTAAAAGAGTCTCATTTCCTTCTTGGTTTCCAACATGTATGTAATCTAGCATCAAAACAAAGCTTCATTATTTTAATAATACTTTCTCATTGACCTACAAAAAGAATATAATGCATTCTATAAGAATTAATGTAAAAACTTTTAAGTTGTAATTTACAAAAAAAAAAAAACAAACAACACAAATAGTAAAAAAGTCGTGAGCATTCTAATTTCAGTGTTTCTAAAAGAATAAAACTATAAATTGTTATAGAATATAATAGACATTACAGAAATATAATTTATTCTTAAATACAAAATACAACCATTTTGATAGAACGTAGTAGATATTAAATCTATCAATGTCACTTTGATCAAAATAAAACTATAATATCATATGCAACTACTCGATTAACATTTTATTATTAAATAGTCATTATGTGTAGAAACTCAAATAATCAACCATTCGATTTCTTAAAGAACTATAGAACGAAAACGATTGAGTGAGAAGCATTAATACTAATTGAAAATGAGAAATAAATTTTATGAGAATAAATTTGTTCATACTATGACGCATAATATATTATAATTAGTCCAAAACATAAAAAATCTCAAACACCAAACATTATTCAAAATTAAAATCAAATTTGGACGTGAAGAGTCAAATTGAACGATTTATTACACAAAAAAATTTCTATACCAAGTTTCCTGATGATATTTTTAATCAATCTAGTCTATCTTGTAATAATATTCTCATTATCATAAAACATTTTAGGCCAAAAACTAAACAGATCAAAATAAACCTTTTAATTTGAAATTAATAAAAGGATTAACTGAATGTGAAACTCAACTTGATGTATATCCCTATGAATAATACATAAATTAATAAATAATAGAAGAAAGATACCCCAATGAAGGTCTAGCAACACAAGAATGAAGTTCTAACGTTTGCATAATTTTAAGAGTAATGGGAAAAAAATCAATATTTTAAGTTATATTAATGGAAAAAAAAAAAAGATATAGAAAGAACTTCCGGCATCCTGTTTACATTTGGATCCACACGAAGATCGCCGTCATCAATTACAACTAAGAATTTTCAACAAGATTAATCGATTTTTTTGTTTGTTTTTTGCTTTTATAATGTCATAGCATAAAAGGCTTTAAGTAAATTTAGAAAAATAGTAGGATGAGACTAACCTCTTAACCTCTTAATAGGAGTTCAAAATTTGATTCAATATCTAAACATCATCATTCATAGTTGGAGAAACGGTGGTGGAGGCCGTAAAGTAAAGAAGATGATGTAGGTGTTTTCAAACGTATGATTCAATTTAAATATGGTTTAGTTGGCTGAAATAAAGGAAGGGTTTATATTTGGAGTACTATTTGATTTAATTACTTTACATAATTAACTATTAGACATAATCCCCTATCCCCTATCCCCTAATCTAATAAATAATACCATTTTCGCCACGTGGCAGTCAATGAGCCCCCTGCGAATTTTCCCGCTCATAATTTCTATGTGAAGTTCTAAAAATGCTCTTTCTGCCTCTTAAAACCACATCCGTCTCACTCTGATGTTGGAAACAATTAAAAGTTTTCAACTTCTCTGCGATAAATCAGTTCCTAAATTCCATGGATTGTTGTGAATCGTTTCCAAAGTTATTTATCAATCTCTTTATTTATACACTAATAATTTCATACCCATTGATTTTAACGCTAATTTTTTTGTTAAATTTTTTGTTGTACATTGAGTAGGAGCCGAGAATTAATCTCTTAATTGATTACAAACTTGAGATCCGATTTATTCGAGCATTACAGAAGATAGGGACGAAGACGATTGTAGTTATGAAAAATCATAAAGTGTATGAGTGGTTTCACACACAAAGCTGGAAACGGATCAAAGTTTCCAACTTCAATCTAAGAAATTCGCTCCTCAATCACCCTGATTTGTGTGCTGATTAGTAATATTCGGATAAATCCACGAAATCATGTAGGTATTCGTTTCCTATTTTATTCTTCATTCTCTCTATTTCTGCAAAAAAAATAGGGATAAAGGTATGGATTTCCCTCTTTGAAATCGCATAAAATGATATGGATATCCTTCATTGGAATCAGTTGTTTCTTTTAACCCATCCGTGATGCCTCCACCACTCCGGCAATTTATTCAGTCTCTACATTGCAATCCCTCTTCTCTGATTAACTGGTCATCCACATGATTTAGGGTTTCTTTGAAGAAAGTAACTTTACCAAAATACAAGGTAAATGCATCAACCTTTTCCTATTGAAAAATTTTATTTTCCATTTATCGGAATTCGATTTCGATTTTCTGGATTTATGTTTTCTTATTTTTGTTGAAACTGATTCTGTTTTTAAATCGCCTTTAACGATTTTGAACTTTAGATGACCAATTAAAGAACCACAAGTGTTGATTGGTTATTTTCATCTATATTTTGTTGTTTAATTATGTGAATCTAACAGGAGTAATTGAAGCAAATGATCTACAAAAAGAGTAAGGATCTTCGTATCTTGGAATAAAAATTTATTGTTCAAATGCAAAAGAATTAGAAGTCCTGGTGATACCCTTATTAATGATATATGTAAGTATATTGATTTGATTTAGGACATATTGTGCTGAAATTGCATACAATGTATCTACAAGAAAAAGGAAGAATATAGTGGGAAAAGCAGCACAGTTGGATATTATGGTTACTAATAAGTTCGAGAGGTTGAGTATCCAAGAAGACGAGTAAAACTATGACTTATAGTTGTTCCGGTAAGTAGTTTTGTGGTGGATGCTTTGTGTGATTTTGAGTATTTGAACTATGAACATGTTTAATTTTTGGTTAAAATCTATTCCATCTTTTTGCTTTCTTTTTCTTTTTCTATTTTTTTGGTTAAAGTTTGTCTTAAATTTGGGCTTTGTTGTGAAAATGTTTCTCTTTCTTAGGTATTTTGTGATTATTTTTGTTAGTTAAATATTTGTAAGTACGATTATTAAGCCTACAGATCAAAGAATAAACTTGTTGAAATCTGAAATAAAGGAAGAACTACCTATAAGATCAACAATATTTACTTATTTTTAGGTTTATATCTAACTTGAAACTATTGAGGGTAGACCTAACTGGTATGATATCTACATTTTTGGATATTGAAATTGGTGAATTATAGAGTCCTATGCTTTAATCCGTTTCTTTGATGTTAATTATTCTTTGTTGGTGCCTCTTTTACATATAGCCCTTGCTACAATCTCTACGTAAATATATTTTGGTCCTAAAATATTTATTGGATTATCTTTATTAACAACTATAAAATAAAGCACTTATATTCATATTTATGGAGTTTTATAGCATAAGTTTTATAGCATAACAGAAGCACTTACAATGAACTTTCATTCAAGTGTCTATAAGAAAGCTACAATACAAAGTATAAATTTGCTAACATTTTCTAATTGTAATTACCAGATGCTCATGAACTAAAACTGGAGAAGAAGCAACGTCATGGTAAAATGTCTCAAATTACATTATTTATAGTCTCATCATTTTTGCTGAAGTTATGATAATATTGCATCGTGTCTTCAGAAACAGTAGCAAACATGCTTTAGGCGATATGAAGAAGGTACTCCCTTTAAAGATACCAAGCTTAGTTAAGAAGAAAAAGCTCACAGAGTTTGTACCTTTGTTGATGGGTAGAAAGTTGAAACCTTATGAAAAAGTGATAATTGGACCTAAAGTTACAAAATTTTATTTTAAAGAAAATCATCCAATAAATAATTAATAATTATTGGTTGCTATTTGTCATCAAATTTCATGTAAAAAAATCAAATCTAGAAAAAAAGAGCAAAAAGAGAACAAGTTATTTTCACAACCTATTTCTACAAAGGTGGTTGCTATAACAGACTAACTTTTCAATCTTGGTTGCTATTTATTGTAAAATTTCATGCAACAAACGACCAAATCCGAAAAATGACAAAAAAATGAAACAAGTTCTTATCACAACCTATTTCTACAAAGTTGGTTGCTATTATAGACAAACTTTACAGTCTTGGTTGGTATTTATTGTAAAATTTTCATGTTAACAAAGAACCAAATCTGAAAAAAATGAAGTAAAAAAAATGGAACAAGTTGTTATCACAACCCATTTCTACAAAGATGGCTGCTATTATAGATCAACTTTACAATTTTGGTTGCTATATATTGTAAATTTCATTTTAACTAAGGGTCCGAATATGAAAAAATGACAAAAAATGGAACATGTTTCTATTAATTCAATTTTTATTGAATTGTACAAAATCATCATTTTATCAAATATCTACACATACGAATGGCGATCGGATATTAATACCGGTGTATATATTAATTTGAACTAATTATTATAAATTTACACAGAGCCTCTATGTAAAATAATAAATTTATGCAAATCATTGATTAGTAATTATGATTTGAAATTATCAATAATGTCTTTATTTCTTAACCGTGGTTTCCACGGGTTTAAATATATATCTTCTCTTAACTCTTGATTAAGATGTTTGACAAGTTATGTTATCATTTTTACTGGTATTGCTAAACTTGGATACAAGTATGTAAATATATGTATGTAACTATATTATTATCGGTCTTAGTTTCTCTATCTTTATATTGGGCGTTGTTTAGATCATGTCTTAGAACTAAGAAGCTAATTTGGAAATCCATTTCTTTATCTAATTGTAGATAATTGTCGGTCTAAATCAAGTCGTGATAACTCATCAATAAGTTTACATATTCTTTTAGTGTTTCTAAAACGAGCTTTGCACAAGTTGGGTTGATTTATTTTCTTTTTGCAAAAATTGGGTTGAAAAAAACTAATGAATATAACAACAATTTCTATTAATCTCACCAAATTACTGTTTAATTAAATAATTACAAATCACAAAGTTATTAAAAAAAATACAATATTACAATTCATAAGTTTTCTAAATTAACCGTATATTATTTTATTACAGTATTTAATTTTTTAATTTTATTTAACGTTAACACCTGTGGGTTCCACGGGTTTTAACCTAGTTAATTAATAGATAAATTTACTATTACATCCTTATATCATTAATTAATTATTTATTTACTTACTAAAATTGGTTCCTACATCCACATAATAGATGTTGATCCACATATGAACTCACCTCTCTCTCTCTGTCTCTCTTTCTCTCTCTCTCTCTCTCTCTATATATATATATATATATATATATATATATATATATATATATATATATATATATAGGGTTAGGTTATTTTGTTTCTAGTAACTATTATGTGCCAGAATGCACAGATCTGGACCATCAGATGAAATATAATCAAAGGTAATGATCTGACGGTCTATGATAGTAGAATAGGATAACATATACCATATAATCACACAAATTTCAGCATAAGGGCATTTTAGTCAATTAACCTATATTAAAAAAAAAGGAAAATTTCAGATTTTTAGGGATAATTAATTCCTTTTATTTTTAAAAATCTGAATATTTTAAATTAATTCAAAATTAAAAATCCAATTTTATTCTGTCAGAATGATAGAATGTTATCCATAAACTAGTAAATATATTTTTCGTTTTTATTCTGTCATAATGATATAATGTCAACCATAAACTAGTAAATACAATCTGAAAAGAATACACAAAAATCAATTCTTGAAATAATAATATACCAAATAATTACATTGTATGATTGTGATTCATTGAATAATAACAACATTCTGAAAGAAAAAAGTAAAAAAAAACATCAAAATCTAATAAAAACACTAATCTATTCTGAGAGAATATTATTTTTTAGCAACACTTTATACATTATAGCATAACACATTATGGTATAATACACTCTCGTTCTCTATGTTTTCGTCCTTCTCCACATCAATGTTAGCATGTTCAAAAACCTAAATCCACAAAGAAAACATAATCAAGTTTCAAAAATTAAAAATTCAATGCGTTCTAAGAGAATAAAAACTATAAATTCTGACAGAATGTATTAAAGACTATAAAGTTTGACAGAATATAGTAGAAAATATAAACTATAAATTATGACAGAATGTAGTAGAGACTATAAAGTCAACCATAAAGTATCACAAATTCATTACCAGATACACAAAATATACTTGTTGACAATTATTCTTAAACATTCTAATAGAATACATTTATATAAAATAAATTCTAATAGAATACATTACATAATTCAAGATCTGTGATTGAATACATAATTCAAGAGCTGTGATTGAACCATCAACACACATCTGCATTCATTCCCAGTCATGAATTCAAGAAATAAACACACATTTACATTATCGATTTAGAAATATGAACACCAATTTTGACTTTTTGGAAACAAAATCCAACTTATGACTATAAAGTGCAAGTTGTATCAGAATATTTCTTCAATCGAACAGAAATAAACCATTGAAGAAATCGAATTTAATAACATGATGAACACAATCTCGATCTTGAATCAACATCGAGATAAAATCAATCTCGATTGAGGTAAATAATTTCTAGTTATATCCCCTAGTTGTTGGATTACTGGACCAGAGAAAGAAGAACAGGAGGCTGTCAGAGCATACCTCCGTCCAAGTACCGACAATCGCCAGGATTTCCTCACCGTTCGCTCCTCACTTCTCATTCGTGTTCACGAACCCCACAGTAGCGCAACTGCTTCTCTGCATCCCCTTCTTCAGCCTCATCGACCCCAGAGTTCATCATCGATTGGAAGACGAGAGTATGTGCTCCCTTTTGGTTCCGTCGATTGTAGAAGAAAAAGCAAAATCGGTCATGGTGATGTGTTGATGCCGATGATGAAGTGTTCGGCCACAAACATAACTAGGTCAAATATATTTAGTTTATTTCCTTAATTGAATTATTAGTTTATTTCCTTAATTAAATGATTTCAATTAAATGATTTCCTTAATTAAAAGTACAAAAGGTGCAAAATACCCTTTAACGGTTTATTTAATTATTTATTATTTCTTGAATTCTCATTGGTGCATTTAGGCACACAATAGTTGCTAAAAACATTTCAACATAGCTCTCTCTCTCTCTCTATCTCTCTCTCTCTCTCTCTCTCTCTCTCTCTTCTCTCTCTCTCTTTCTCTCTCTCTCTCTCTCTTATATATATATATATATATATATATATATATATATATATATATATATATATATATATATATATATATATATATATATAAGGCTAAGCGCGACCCAGTATCATCATGTGTTATATCCACTGAAAGTATATTGCTATTATTTGTAGAAAGGCTAAAGTGCATTGCTATAACAGGTGAAAACTAAATCACATTTAACAGTAACATTTGATCTTTCTATCTTTGTTGTTTAAATCGCAAACAAACACACACAAATAAAAGCACAAACATGAGCTTGTAGTTTCCTTGTTCCGGTTATTCTCCTTGGCAACCATATAACACAACAATTCCCTTTTTACGCCGAAAGTCTACATTTGGTCCCTGCATTTAAATTATAAGGATTTTTGAATCAATATCGTATAGACAAACAATCACCAACATTAAGATGTTTCACATATAATACATATCAATGAAAATTTTAGGTGCATTTAAATCAACAACAACCGATGTATCATGAAGCAACCACTAACAACCGATATAAAAAACTTAATGATTGGCTAAGTCCACTAATTTATAACTGTAGAATAATATCTCGTGTATATTTTCTCTAGAATTAGGATCAATTAGTATCTCCTATTTTAGGCTATGTATATTTTGTTTCCTTATCTCTCATATTCTCCCATGTATATATTTGTATTGCTCGATTGAATGAAAGATATATAATTCTCAAAATTGCTATGTGTCTTCATGGTATCAGAGTAGATCCAATTCACTCAAAAACCCTAAATTATATTCTAAATCATTCACCCTTGTATTCCTTGAAATCCAAACTCGAAATTTTCAAGGATGACTGACGAAAATCAATCTTCTGAAGAACCAAATACCCAATTATCCTCACAAATCATCCACCACCACTACACCCACCATGATAATTCTGCTTTTCCAAAAACTCTTTCATTGGACGAATCCAACTACACCATTAGGGTGCTGCTCATGAGAATGCATATTGGAGCAAGAGGGAAGATTGGATACCTGACTGGTGCAAAAGCTGAACCCTCAAAAAACTCTCCTGAATATGAAACATGGTCTACAGAAAATGAGAAGGTAAAAAGCTGGTTAATTGATTCCATTGAAACTTCCCTTATGAATAGGTACATTCGTCTCCCAAGTGCTAAAGACATTTAGGATGCAGTAAAGAAAGCCTTCTATGATGATTCAGATGAAACTCGAATCTTTGAATTGAACAAAAAGTGTTTTGAAGCAAAATAAAATGGTCGACCTATTCCTACCTACTACAATGAATTGGTAGCCATGTTCCAGGAGATCGATCAAAGAGCGACGTCCCAAAACAGTGATGTAACAACAGTTGTTCTTGAGACATCAATGATGGTGCAGTTGCGGGTGCATATGTTTCTGAGTGGACTTGATCATGAATATGACCAGGTAAGAGGAGAAATACTAAGAAAGGACCCTAAGTTCTCACTGGAACAACGTTATGCATACATTACGAAAGTTCAATCTGAAAAACAAGCCATAGGACGCTCAATTCCTACTGAAGCCTCCGTGTTAGTTGTTCAACGCAAGTCTGCTCATGTACCTGATGGTCCTCACACTCGTCGTCCCACAAGTAAAACAAACTCCTATGTCAATAAAAAATGTACTGTGTGCGGAGAATTAGGTCACAGCAAGGAGAGATGCTATGAAGTGATAGGATATCCTGATTGGTGGGATTTCACTAAGAAACCATGAAAGAATGTGAGCAGAGCTGATGTGGCTACTACTGAAGATGAACAACCGAACGCAACTGCAAACATAGCACATTCAGGTACAAATCATGATGTTATTTCGAATACTACATGGATAATTGATTCAGGTAACTCTGACCATATGACTAATGATCCAAAAATTATAAAAAAAACCTTAAAACCTCTTCCAAAAATAGTGTCTCAACAGTTGATGGTTCAATATCTAAGGTCAATGGTGAAGGCCCGATAGTGTTATCTAATTCCTTAACACGAGACTTTGTCCTTGTGGTTCCATCCCTCTCATATAACATCCTATCTGTTAGTCAAATTGTCCTCGAACTTGCATGTACATTGACATTTCATCCCTCTTTCTGCGTATTTCAGGACATTTTAACTCGTCAGACTCTTGGTTATGGTGTTAGAAAAGGGAAAATATATTACTTGGACCTAACAGAGATTGGAGAAAAATGCAAACATTTAGGTCATGCTAATCAAATCAAAAGAGTAAAGAGTGCAAGAGAAATTATATGGTTATGGCATCGCCGATTAGGACATCTATCTTTTGGTTACCTTAGGAAGTTGCAACCTTATTTATTTACAAGTATAAGTGATTCTGAATTTCATTGTAACATTTGTGAACTTGCTAAAAGTCACCGTGTTTCATATTTACCAAGTAATAATAAATGTCCTATTCCTTTTATGAAAATTCATTCGGATGTGTGGGGTCCTGCAAAGATTCCTTCTTATTCTGGATCTCGATACTTTGTAACATTTATCGATGACTGCACCCGCATGACATGGTTAGTTGTATTGAAAAAGAAAAATGGGGTCTTTGACAGGTTTGTTGATTTTTACAAAATGGTGGCACATTAGTACCAATAACATATCAGAGTTTTTCAATCTGATAATGGAGGAGAGTTTATGAATAGTTGCATGTCAGAGTTTTGTCGTGACAACGGGATCCACCATCAGACCTCAAACTCTGTTACACCCCAACAGAATGGTCTCGCAGAATGAAAAAAATAAACAATTGCTAGAAATTGTCCGTGCTTTCTTGTTTGGCATGAATGTCCCCAAATCATACTGGGGTGAAGCGGTTAAATTAGTAGCATACGTTCTTAATCGCACCCCTTCACGAGTAATCGAGTTTCAAAATCCCCACCAGAAACTTCATCAATTGTTGGCTGTTCCTTCTATGCCAAACTTAGAACCTCGAGTATTTGGATGCACAACCTTTTTTCACATCCCAAAACAACAACGCGGAAAACTTGATCCACGTGCGACGAAATACATTTTCGTGGGTTATGTAGAGTTCCAAAAAGGGTATAGATGTTATGACCCACTCAATAACCAGATGCACATATCTCTTGATGTCTCTTTTCATGAATCTGAACCCTACTACACAGGGGGAGCTTTCGAGTCTCCTCTTCAGGGGGAGAGTAATGGTGAAGGAAATCCTAATTCTCATGTGTTGTTGATGTTTTTGAGGAAGTAGAGAACTTGTAAGAGCAACTCCTCAACACAACAACAAGATCAACGATACCCAAAGAAATAAATGACCTAAGCGAACAGAGAAATAACACAACGGATCCAGGTGATTCAGTTCATCACGAAACCGAACCCATTCATCACGAAACTGAACCCACTAGTCAAATCAACCCTGAAATCCAAAATATTTCTTCCCTTACACCAGAACCTGAAAATAATGACATAACCAACCCTCCACAAATTCCTTTAACCCATGTAACAGAGAACCGTGAACCTCGAATCTCTAATCGAATCACAAAAGGAGTTCCCAAAAAACAGTATGAACCAGACTTCAAATCTAAAACAAAATCCCCCATAGCTAACTTTATGTCCAAGCACATGATCTCTGAGTCACATGCACTTGTCATTAATCGATTATCTACTGTATCTATTCCTAATAATGCACAGGATGCATTGAATGATCCGAAATGGAAGAATGCGATAAATGAAGAATTAGAGGCTCTTCAAAAGAATGCGGCTCGGGATATTGTAGAGAAACTGGCTGGAACGAAAACGATGGCTTTCCGATGGATATTCACCATAAAACTTAATGCAGACGGAAAGATTGACAAATACAAAGTAAGGCTTGTTGCTAAGGGATACATACAACGCCATGGAATCGATTATAAAGAGACATTTGCACCAGTAGCTAAAATCAACACCATCCGAATTCTCATCTCTCTAGCAGCAAATAAAGATTGGCCATTGCATCAACTTGATGTAAAAAATGCATTCTTGAATGGAAACTTAGAAGAAGAAGTATACATGGATATCCCTCCGGGTGTAAAAACCAACTCAAGTAATGTTGATAAGGTGTGTAAGTTGAGGAAGTCATTGTATGGGTTAAAGCAATCTCCAAGAGCTTGGTTTGGAAGATTCTTAAAATCAATGAAAGATTTTGGGTACAAACAGAGCAACTCTGACCATACTTTGTTCATCAAACAAAAGAATGGTAAGATCACAGCTCTGATTGTATATGTTGATGATATGGTCATCACTGGAGATGATCCAAAGGAAATAAATGAGTTGAAAAAGTATTTATCGAAAGAATTTGAAATCAAAGACCTTGGACAACTAAAATACTTGTTAGGTATTGAAGTTGCAAGGTCAAAGAAGGGAATCTCTCTCTCACAAAGGAAATATGTTCTCGATTTACTCACTGAATCGGGGATGTTAGATTGCAAACCTGCAAAGACTCCTATTGAAATGAATCATGGGTTGGCCATTTTCCCTGATCAAGTCCCTACAAATAAAGAAAGGTATCAACGGCTGGTTGGAAGGTTGATCTACTTATCTTATATGAGGCCTGATATTGTGTACGCGGTGAGTGTGGTTAGTCAATTTATGCACTGCCCTAACGAAGAACACATGAAAGCGGTATATTGTATATTAAAGTACTTGAAGATGAGTCCAGGAAAAGGTCTTTTGTTTACTAAAAATAATAATGCTTCCAACGAACTAGATGTTGTTGGATATACAGATGCAAATTGGACTGGTGACAAGACAGATAGTCGGTCCACTTCTGGGTATTTCACATTTGTTGGTGGCAACCTTGTAACATGGCGTAGCAAAAAGAAAAAAGTAGTGGCAAGGTCAAGTGCAGAAGCTGAATTCCGAGGCATGGCTCATGGAGTTTGTGAAATGTTGTGGATCCGGAATATAATTAAGGACTTGGGTTTCAAGATGAATCGCCCAATGGACCTTTTTTGTGATAACACCGCTGCCATTCAGATTGCTCATAATCCTGTCCAACACGATCGAACTAAGCATGTTGAAGTAGTCCGTCATTTCATTAAAGAAAACTTGGATAATAAAGTTATATGTTTTCCGTTTGTTAGATCAGAAGAACAACTAGCAGACGTCCTCACTAAGGGAGTATCTCAAAAATTGTTTGATACATCAGTTGACAAGTTGGGCATGATAGATATCTATGCACCAACTTGAGGGGGAGTGTAGAATAATATCTCGTGTATATTTTCTCTAGAATTAGGATCAATTAGTATCTCCTATTTTAGGTTGTGTATATTTTGTTTCCTTATCTCTCATATTCTCCCCTGTATATATTTGTATTGCTCGATTGAATGAAAGATATATAATTCCCAAAATTGCTCTGTGTCTTCAATAACAAGGCATGTATACAGTTATTTGTATGTCACCTGCTAGCGTGGAAAGGCAATGTACTTCACTTTATTAACCATAAAATGGTATGAGACAATTTACACCATGAGAAATATGAAAAAGAATCATGTATCATATCATAATATTAGCATGGTTATCCATTACAAAAATGTTGCTAAAGTTTATCATGGCACACGTATAATAAGTATTTGTTTCGCTATTATTGGAAAATAATCTTCAATAAAGACAAAATAGAAGGAACCAAAGAAACATTCAATTAATTTTTTGAAACGATGATGGGTAAATAGGTAACCATAACAAAATAATAATAATAATAATAATAATAATAATAATAATAATAATAATAATAAACATCCATTGATGAATAGTTTGTTCAGTAATATGACCTCTTTATTGAAGAAGAGGGACAATATTTTGTAAGTCTAGAAAATACTTTCATTAATTGCTTATTATAGTATTGTACATTAAAGCTATGGTTATAAAGCAGTATTTTCACACCATAATTAATACTTGATATTCGGTTAGAAGCAAAAATTGCAGCATACTTTCACTAACTGTTAATTATAGCGTTAAGCTAAGAGTTACCGAACTGAAGAAGATGACAAATGCACCTTCAGTGTGTGAATTGAAAAAAAAAGGTTATATATACCCCAGTTTAGCAAACTATTGGATAAGCAGTCAATGAAGGAGAGGCAGCAAAGAAGCAGGGTTTCGCATAATTTCAATGTCTTCATATAATGCCATTTTTTTAATATGGCGTCCCTTGAATGTAAATTAAGTATGTGAAGTAACCTCTAAAAAACACAAATTTAGGGAATATGTAATGCTGAAAATGTGAAAATAAAATTCAGATTTGAAATAACGAGTTGTGTACTGTATTTCTTTATTGATTGTGATTTCATGTGTTGTATGCCTGCATGATTTGAGTTTTGAGGTCATCTGGTCTTCTTGTTCATGATTTTCCTATCTTTAACAAACCAACTTCATAGTCTCATTAGGGTTTCATTTCATATGTAAAGGACTCCACCTCTAAACTCTGATTTCTTTCGGCTGTTGACAAAAATGGTAGGCAATGGGTATGTACTCGTGATGCATTTGTAGAGACATAAATACAAATACAGTGGGTTCTTGAAGTACAACCAGGAAGCAAAAGATATCGAGATGAAGAAAGAAATGAGAGAGGAGGGGATAGAGACTTAAGGCTGTAAACGAACCAAACGAACATGAACAAGGTCTTGTTCATGTTTGTTCGTTTAAGTTAGCCGAACAACAAACAAACACGAACGGATAAACGAACAAGATTTTCTTGTTCATGTTCGTTCGTTTAACAAATTACTTCGTTCATGTTCGTTCATTTATGTTCGTAAACATGCTAAACGAACATAAACGAACAAACATAAACGAACAAAGATAAAAAAAACACAATTGAACATATATGAACATAAACGAACATATAATATAGCAATATAATAAGAAATAATTGAATATAGATGAATGTAAATAAACTTAAAGGAACGAACATAAACGAACGTTCACGAACATCATAAACGAACGTTCACGAACATAAATGAACGAACGCGACTATTTTTCATGTTCGTTCATTTAACTAAACAAACGATAATTTTTGTTCATGTTCGTTCAATATTAAATAAACAAACATAAATGAACTTCCCGCCGAACAGTTCACGAACGGTTCGCTGAACGTTCATTCGTTTACAGCCCTAAATAGAGCGATGGTTTAAGCCGAAAGCAGGGGAAAAAACGTGGTGATTAAGAGGGAATATTTTGCGTAAGAGTGGAAAAAAAAAAGTTAAAAAAATCGTCCACGCTAAAAAGATATGGACTGCCAAAACACTCCATCTAGCGGATTTGTTTGAGCCCATCAGGAGAAGGAATAGCCGACAATTTAGAATCCAGTCCAGGAACTTGGAGTAGCAAACTTGGCTGGAGCAACGGAGCTCCATAAGATAGAAACGAATCATCCAACCCATCATAACGTTAATTCCCAAAATTCCTAAAAAATCTCTCCAAAATCCGCAAAATTCCATGCTAAATTCTCAAGTCCTTCCCCCATCCATTTTCCTTAAATTTTAAAGGGTATTTGAGTTATTGAGTTCATTTCAGGTTATTTGAGTTATTCGGTTCAAGTGACTATTTATTTTCCGAGTGGGTCTTTTTGGTTTGATTAAACCTTTTTTTAGGTAACCTGGACCAAATAACTGGAAACTCGAATTGGGCAAAAATAGATATCCAAGAAACAACCCAAATAACTTATTTGGTCCTAATTCGGGTCGGTCCGGTCCAGGTTTCGATTTCGGTTCCGGTATTCGGTCCAAACAAACATTCCTAATAATTAATATCATATGCTCTAATAAATGAAAGTTTTTTTTTTACACTTGTTACACTCTCATTCAATTTGTTAAATGTCATTTTATGGTTATTTTGAATTTATTTTTTTTCTACATGTCATTTTATGAGTTTTTCTATTTTATTAAATTTCACATAATATTTTAATGTAATAATTGCAATAAATGGATATTAATTTCATTAATAAACTTACCTTTTAATTTCAAATTTTCTAAAATTAAAGCTTATTAGTTTCTTTTCTTTATTTAAATTATTTGTTTAAATTTAAAAGATAAAAAAACATTTCCATAAAATAATTCATTATTTTTCTTATTTTTTTATAAATTCAGAGTTCTTAAATATGTTGACATTTGTATCTAACTTTTTTTTTAAATTAACTCATATAATAAATGGGTCTTACAACTAGTACCTAATAAATAAAGAACTAGTTGTCACATGTTTTTTTCTCCTTGATTTGGACACATGACATTTTCTAAGCATTTTTGATTAAATGTATTTTCCACATATTAATTTCTTTTTTGTTCCAGTAAATTTTATTTGACAACTCATTAAATTATTTATATGAACATTATAAAAAAATCAATTACAGTAATTGCCTCCAAAACTGTCAGCTATAAATATGGTTGCTGTTGAAAATCACTCACCAATTTAATATATTATATTCAATTTTCAAATTCATTCATAATTGATTTCTAAAAATATGCTATTTTCGAAATCTCATAAACTTTTCTCATATACGGTAATAAATTCCAAAGATGTGTATATGTTAACCTATTTAATCCATTTGCCCTCTAGAATCGAGATTACTTTGATATAATTTCTTCTCCATAATCATCCTCGTCTATAGTAGTAACTAAAGAAGGTAAGATGTGTTCCTTTCTATCTCTCTGTGTCGAATTCATTCATAATTCAATCTATAGAATATAAATATATTTCTGTTTATATTCAGAGAGCATATATTCTTCTACTTTGCCATATACAACATTCATGTATTCATCTCTCTCTCTCACTCTCTTGATATTTTTGTATGAACAGGGGAAAATTCGAATATATATTATACGTAATGTTGACTATTATAGCTATTTAATTTTAGTGTGACGTTAACTTTAATTATATTTTTCTTTCGATCATGGAATTTTGTATCCTTTCAACTTACTTCTGTATCTAGGCTCGCCAAATCAACTATCATTTTACGAAATTTGAATTTTTGATGTAGTAAATTGATAGGAGTTTCCATCTGAAGTGTTATATCATCAATTAGGTATGCAATCATCTTCCTATCCTTAGATTTTCATTCAATTTGATATTAGCGACCTAAATTTCAGAAAAATCACCGCTTCCCCAATGAAAACATCTAGATCTGATTTTGGATTTTTGGGTGTAGGAAACCCTAAGTTTGAACGATCGAAGTGTGTAGCACCCGATCCATGGTACGCATTTAATTCAAAGTATTCTTATATTTTTCTCCGAGACTCGACGAGTTGGAGGCCCGACTCGTCGATTAGGGTCGGGATCCGCAGACATTTTAAGTGACCTACTCGACGAGTCAGGAGACTGACTCGGCGAGTAGGTGTTGTGCGAGTAAAACCCTAAATATGAGTGTTTTCATCCTATTTAAACCACTTATTCAGCCTCCATAGTCCCTTATGCTCTCAGAACACCTCATATCGAAACCCTAATCGTTTTTGTTAAGATCTAAGGCCCTTTTGGTGCATTTGGTGACTTGTGAAGGTTGAGAAGAAGAAGAAGAAGAAGAAGAAGACTTGAGAGTTCGAATTGGGGCTTGGGGATTCAAAGATCTAGTACCACCTTTATCCTAAATAAAGGTAAAATACCCCTGTTTTGGTCTTCCATTTGCTTAATCATCTTTAGAGTTTAGATTTTTGGGTGCATTTGTCTTCAAGGTTTCATCTTCTTGGATCGGGTAATACTCCAGTTAGGGACTAAGAGTGGATCCGAATGGGTATTAGTCAGTTTTGGGAAGGTTCGAGATTAGAATATCCTGTCATTCAGGTTCTGGGAACCGGGTTAGATATTCCTCATGATCGTCTATGGCATTTGGATAGGGTTGAGGCGGTCCTGCTCAATGCAGTAGGCCAAGATGCCAAGTGTGGTCCGACTGTAAGTCGTAGGCACGGAGGCTCGAAGGGAGCGGTATGGTTGAGGCGGTAGGCCAACAAACCCTGAGAATTTTGACTCGATAGTTGTATTGATTAGACATGTTGGTATTCTAACCCGAAAGGGGTGATATCGGTTAGATATGAGTGTCGTGTTGGTTGGCCGGTAGTGGTAGGTATGTTGATGACGGTTTGAGTTATTGTGATGTGTCTTAGGATTCGTGTGTGGTAGTAGTTTTTGTATCGTATGTTGTTCGTTGATGATAGGAGCGTCGATCAGGCCCTTCGAGTGGCGAAGGAAAGTGGATATCGGCAAGGTCGGAGTGTTGGGCAACTGAAGTAACGACAATAGTGTCGATCAGTCATCAGGAGCATTCCAGTGATGAGCTGAGGGTCGGGGAGGGCATACCAGACTCATGTTGTGGGCTTAGAGGCAATCTAGACCTATGTTAAGGACCACATAAGGGTATTCCAGTCGTAGGCTGTGGGCATAGAGATTGTGTTGGTTATGTCTGTTGTAGGAGCGCGTTCAGATTGGATGTATTGCTGAAGATTCGGGGAGTTGCACTGTAACACCCCAAGTTCAGAAGTGCAAGTTCAGGGTTCTTAGTCTAAATGAGGAAGGTCGACTCGGCGAGTCGATGGATAGACTCGGCGAGTCGAGTCACGATTCTGGTCAGGGGTTAAGTGACCAACTCGGCGAGTCTGCGGCTGGACTCGGCGAGTTGGTGTTGAAGGAAGAAAACCCTAATCTGGGGGTTGTGCCCTATATAAAGCACCTTATAATCCACCCTAGCCAATTTTGCACTCCCTTTGACGTCCATAAGCTTTCCCCATCGATTTCAAACCCTAATTTGAGAGTGAGAAGGATCTAAGTGTGTTTTAGAGCTTGGAGAAGAAGGATACTTGAAGCAAGAGTTTGTGGAATTATAGAGGAGCGAAGTGGATCTGATTTCCTTGCTTGTTGGCATCAGATTGAAGGTAAAAAGTTGTTTCCTTGACCTTGTTGTGCTTAGATTGTTCATGTATGAAGTTTAAGGGCCAAATTGTCATATATGAGTCTCTTTTAGAGTATTGGGCTCAGATATGTTGTTGCTACTACAGATGTAGATTGGTTTTGACTCATGAACCTGGAAAGTGATAGCTTTGGGGCTTGATTGAGAGTGCCCTTGCCTTAAACCTCCATTTTAGTTGATTAGAGCTTGTTGAACCTTTCATACATGTAAAGCTGGAAACTTTACGTGTGAATCTGGCCCTAGGAGTCCAGATCTATGTATTGGAAGCAATGGAATGGCCTGTGATCGTCTGAATGAAGATATTATGTATGGACTCAGCGAGTCTGGGAGATGACTCAGCGAGTTAGGCTTGATATCAGTCTTGAGTCGCATAGTAACTCGGCGAGTCACATGGGTGGACTCGGCGAGTTGTATGAAGATGGGCAGGAATTCGACGAGTTGGAAGAACAACTCGGCGAGTCTGTTGAATATTGCCTTGGACTCGGCGAGTCTGTTCTTGGACTCGGCGAGTTGGGTCGAGGAGTCCTAACCTTTTCTGGTTGAACGGTGAATCGGCGAGTCGAGGGATGACTCGGTGAGTTGAGCGTAAAGGGGTTCAGAGTTGTTGGACTCGGCGAGTCTTGGGGCGAATCGGTGAGTTGAGTCGCGATATGGGAGTTTTCAGAGCATAGGGACTCGATGAGTCATCGGGGCGACTCGGCGAGTAGGGTCACTGAGGACTTTGACTTTGACCAAGAGTTGACCAGTTGACTTCCAAGGTTATTTTAGTGATTATTGATATTTATTGAGTTCAGTCTTTTGGTATTGATCAGTGGTGGAGTTCGTGTCGGAGGTTGGAGCAGCGTGATCTTATTTCTACAGATCGGCTTTGCGAGGTGAGTTATCCTCACTATATCGACAGGGTCTAAAGCACCAAGGCCGGCCCTTTATCGGATGGAAATTCGGGTAGTTGTTATGTTATTGCTTTGCTATATGTTTGCATCCTGGTAGTTAGGATGATATATGTTAGAGACCTGGTTAAGGTCAAAATCCTGGTATATAGGATGATGCTATGTTAGTGACCGGTTAGGTCGGTATCCTGGTTAGAGTGTGCTATGTATGTGATTTTCTAGATCGGTTGATTAGTGATGAATTGCTATATGATTATATGTTTATGTGCACATGGTTGACTGGGGTTGGGTTGAGGAGGGTCCTGCTTTGTGCTGTAGGCCAACATACCCAGGGCAGACCGGATATCCCGAAGGCCCAACGAGTGGTACGGATAGGCTGTAGGCCCCATGAGGGCGAACCAGACGTGCCGAGGCTCGAAGAGTGGACCAGGCTGACTGAAGGCCCGGTGCGGGCGGACCAGTCATATTGTAAACTCAGAGAGTGGATCAGGTGGGTTGAAGGCCCAGTGTGGGCGGACCAACCACACTGCAGACTCGATGTATATGGCTAGACTCGGAGGGTGGACCAGGTGGACTGAAGGCCCGGTGCGGCGGACCAGTCACACAGTAGACCCAGAGTGCATGGATGTTCTGTTTATGATATGATATGTTATGTGTATGGTATATGTGGTTGGTATTTTGGGGGTAACTCACTAAGCTTTCGGGATTACAGGTTTCAGTGTATTGTTTCAGATACTTCAGGAGATCGTGGCAAGGCGAAGGCATGATCGTACCGCTCCTTATGTTTTATGTGTTTAGGACGTGGTTCTGGGAAATACTCTGATAATAAGTGAATTGTAAACCTTTTTGTAAAGAATTAATGATTATGGGTTGCTTTTTTTTTTTTGAAAAGTTTAAATTGGTTGAAAATTTTTGGATGTTACATGCACTCAGTTGTGACGAATCTGAGGATGGTGGTTGAAATGCAAGGATAGATCCTTGGATCTGAAGTTATGAGTAGACCCGAGTTATGTTCATAGAGGTATTCCAATCTAGGGTATTCCATCCTAGGGATGACTGTACCCGTCATAGGGATGCCTGGTGTTCCAGCCCGAGGCCGATTGGGCCAGGCATGAGTGTTCGTGTTTCAGTGGATTGATTTTTGTATGATGTTGAGGGACAATTGTCCTGCCAGCACAAAGGGTTCGCCTCAGGAAGAGGGAAAGTTGGGTTTCCGGTACATTGGATCATCAGGATTTTTGTCAGTTGGCAAAGTGGCTTGTAGTTTAGACCTTTTTAAAAGGTTCAGTTGGGTTTTACATCATCTTTCACGTTTCACAGTTGCGATAGTGCATCATGGATCAGGGGTGGTAGTATTGTTGGACGACATTCAGGTCGGTGAGCGCCTTTGTTATGTTGAGAGGCTTATGGCCATTCTGGAGAGAAAGAGGTGAAGGTTTTGCGGAACAAGGAGGTATCTTTGGAAAAGATACAGTAGGAGCCTCAATGAGGGTCCGAATGGACATGGGAGCCGGAGGCAGAGATGCGGGAGCACTACCCAAGGTTGTTCACCGCAGTAGACTTCGAGGACGAAGTCTAGCTTAAGTAGGGGAGAATTGTAACGCCTCGATTCCCGTATATCAATTAGTGGTGATAATTTCTCATGGTTTCAAGGTCTACTCGACGAGTCGGTTGCCTGACTCACCGAGTAGCAGCGGGTTGATCCGCGTGTTTAAGTGACCTACTCGCCGAGTCCAATGAGGGACTCGACGAGTAGGAACTGGCAGATGAAACCCTAAATTCTAGGGTTTTGCACCCTATTTAAGGAACCATTAGCCTCCCTTAGTCCCTTGCAGCCTCTAGAGAGTCTAGAAACCCTATTTCGTGGGAGAGCTTCATTTGAGTGTGTTTTTGCGCTTTGGAAGGTGGAACTTGTGAAGGGAGCTTGAAGGTTAAGTAGCTAGCAGCAAGCGAATCATGTGAATCTGCAAAATCTATCTCAGTTAGCTTCATTTGAGGTATCAATTCATGATATTGGCCTCATTCCTTTCTAGATCTCTTGGATGAAATTAGGGCTTCTTTGCTTGGTTATGAAATTATTCTTGGGTATGATCTCAAATCTGAAGTTGTAGCTTCAGATTTGAACTCTCCTTGATTTGTAAGTATGAACCCCTCCTTAAGTGTAAAACCCCATTTCAAGCTTGGTTTTGGCATTTCGGGTCATTAGTGCCTTGTATGCACGTAAAGTTTGCAACTTTACGTGATAAGCATGCCTTGGGAAGTTGGATCTATAGTATGGAGCCTTAGCAGTTAGCATGGCTTAGAAAGCATCTGTATGGATGAAGGACTGAAGGGACTCAGCGAGTCGCATGGTAGAATCGACGAGTCATATGAAGATGGTCATGAACTCGACGGGTTGGATGAACAACACAGCGAGTCCAATGAAGATTGCCTTGGGCTCGGTGAGTGGCATGGTGACTCGGCGAGTTGGCAAGTAATGAAAGGAACTCGGCGAGTAGCTGAGGGTACTCGACGAGTTGAGGTCAACATGGACTGTTGACCTTGATAGTTGACTTTGACTTTGACCAAGGGTTGACCGTTTTGACTTTTGAGGATAATTGGTAAGCAGGTATTTATAAATTGGATCATTGATGGTTAGGTGTTGGAGCTTGGGGCAGTGTTTCTGGAGCGTGATTTTGTGGTTCAGTTTGGCATTACAGGTGAGTTATCCTCACTATATCAACAGGGTCTAAGGCACCAAGGCCAGCCCTTTCTCGGAATGTACACTTGTCTTTGTTAGATATGCTTATTGATCTGTTAGATCGGCATCCTAGTAATTAGGACGGTATTTTGTTAGTGATCTGGTTTAGGTCGGTATCCTGGTATATAGGATGATGTTATGTTAGTGACCGGTTAGGTCGGTATCCTGGTTAGGATGTTGCTATGCTATATGATCTGTTATATCGGTTTGTTCGTCTATGGACTGTTATGTGGTTATTTGTTATATATGCACATGTTTATTTGTTTGGGGAAAAGGTTGAGGCAGGTCCTACTGTGTGCAGTAGGCCAAGACACCCTAGGCGGACCAGGTAGACTGCAGGCCCGAGCCGGGAAAATCTAGTCAGGCCGAAGGCCCAACGAGCTGTCCAGATAAGCTGAAGGCCCCGAGAAGGCGATCCAGACGTGTCGAGGCTCGGAGAGTGGGCCAGATAGACTGAAGGTTCGGTGCAGGCGGTCCAGTCATACTGTAGACTCAGAGAGTGGACTAGGTGGATTGAAGGCCCGGTGCGGGCGGACCAGTCACACTGTAGACTCGAGATGCATGGTTGTTCTGTTTTGTTGATATGATATGATTATGTTTATGAGGTTGGTATTTTGAGGGTAACTCACTAAGCTTTCGGGCTTACAGTTTTAGTTTATTATTTCAGGTTCATTAGATGACTGCGTGAAGGCGAAGGTGTGACCGTACACTTCCTCGATTGATGAATATGATTTCTAGGAACTATGATGTATAACTCTTTTGAAAGCTAATTGTAAAAATTAAATGGTTTTAAATGATTCAAAAAGTTTTAAATTGGCTCGAATTTTATGGGTGTTACATGTTCCTTTTGCCTTATTATCAAAAAATCGATATCTATGGACCCCTAGATGATTTTAAGATGACACTCATGTGTTAGGCCAAGCCTAGATTAAATTGATGTGTTCAATTAATAGTTTGATTTGATCATCATAAGTCGAAAATCGAGAAACAAGATGTTGAACTGTTAGGTTGATTCATAATCTATGACTCAGTTCAGAATGATATCTTGTAGAAACAAATGAATAATTTATCACTAATCTAAGGTTTGATACTTTATTAGATTGAAGTTTGGCAGTTGATGTGGAAGTTACACTTTGTTGGTTATTCAAATATTATTCGACCAATTGTAGTTGACGACTTGTCAAAGTGGGAGATTATTGGAAATGGGTGTTCAATGTCATAACTAATTGGTATAACTTTTGGAATAATAAAAAATTCCTTCTAGGGTTTCCCTTAAGAGCTAAAATAGCTAGAAAATGATTTGTGAGAGTGAGATAAATAGTTTATTAATTTATCATAACATGATAAATTAAATAGAAACTAGTTAAAAATAATCTTGAATTAATTTAAATTAACTGCAAATAATTAGAATTAAAAAGTTGTTTAATGGTATAGGGACTGAATATTAATTGTTCAATGGTTGAGAAAATGGAATATTATGGACTGTTAGGTCAAAATATGGTTTATACTTTGCTTTTCTAGGCAATTATATTTTTGTGTAATAATTGTGGAGTTTTTGGTCTTGTTTACGGCTGAGTTTACGGCCGTAAACACCTTACGGCCGTAAACTCATTTACGGCCCATTTGTTTCCGGCCCATGTTCCCTAGTATAAATAGAGGTGTTAGGGTGAGGAGTAGAGATTGATGAACCATAAGGAGTTTACGGCCTAGAGAGAGAAAAACGTGTGTGTGAGAATCTTTTGTAAGGAACTTAATTCATATCATCAATACATTCAAGATTCAACATTATTCTTCTTCTCCTTCTCTTCTATTTGATCTGAAATCATCCGTTTGATTGGCATTCCGCACCATCAAACGGATCTGACTGATACACGGGCAGATTAGGGACTTACAATTGGTATCAGAGCCAAGTTGTATCAGTCAAAAGGTTTTATTGTTTCGTTTGGAATCTGAATAATTCGTGTTTACGGTCCAAGCTTACGGCTGTAAACTCCGAGTTCTTGGGCCGTAAACTCTATTTGGAGCATTAACTGATCTTATTTTCGAAATATTTTTGCGTTTTTGGATAGATCTCGCAAAAATAAGGGGGGTTTGTTCTTTGTGTTTTTCACAAAAAAGGGTTTTTGATTGAGTTTTGGAGCTTTAAAGTCGAAAAATCGTTGTTTTTCACGTAATCGTTGAAGGGTTTTCGGCCGGAGCTTACGCGGAAACAGTTCACGGTCGGAGTTTACGGCCGGAAACTGTTCATGGCCGGCGGCGGAGTTCGCGTTTGCGGCTAGGGTTCCCGAGCTTGCGGCTCGGCTCGGCGGCTTGCGGATCGAACGTGTACGGCTCGGCTTAACGGCTCGGGTAGGCTCAGCGACTAGTCTCTTCATCAGCATTCAACTTCAAATAAAAATAGGGATGCGAATTGAGGGTGCCCAAAATCGAACACGGGACCTCATAGTTTTCAGTCAGCGCTCCTTGCCAACTCGACCAACGTAATCCTTGTGATTTCCCTTCGAAAATTTAAACTTAAACACTCCCTGCGCTTCCTAATTTCGAATTTTGACACTTTTTACCCCAAAACTCAATTTCTTTTAATTCAAATTTTTTTTTCATCCTAAAAATAATAATAATAATAATAATAATAATAATAATAAAATAATAAAATAATAATAATAATAATTATAATTATAATAAAATTTTGTTTTTATTTTTGACTTTTTATTTCAAATTTTGATTTTCAAGTTTGACCTTTGACTTTAAACTTTGACTTTTTCGTTTAACTTTTAAATTTTCTAATTTAACTTTTCGGTTTGACTTTCAAGTTTGATTTTTTTTGTTTGACTTTTTCAAGGTTGACTTTTTCATATTTGACTTTTGAGTTTAATTTTTTTTATTTTGATTTTTAAGTTTTATTTTAGCTTCTAGTTTTTTTTAATTGATTTTAAGGTCTACGAGGGAGTTGAAAACATGAAAGAAAGTCGTCAGGATATGTTAAGACAAAATTTCAACTTTTTCGATTATGTCCCTGGAGAAACGCTCGAAACTCAGTTGCATCGGTTTACTACACTCACTACCGAGATGAATATAGCTGGGATCTTCTTGTCTAAATCTGAGATAAACAAAAAGCTATTGAATTCACTTCCAAAATCGTGGGATATAAATGTAGCTGTCATCAAGAAGACAAAAGATCTCAATCGTCTTAGTATTGCTGAAGTAATTGAAGAGCTTGACGCTTTAAAGAGTTCTGTAAACCTTCCGGTCAATGAAGTGTCATGTTCTCATTCATGTGAAATTTCATGTTCTCAATCATGTGAAGATACGATTAAGTTTCTTCGAGAACAAATTGATGTATTTAAAAGAGAAGTTGAAGACCTGAGATATGAAGGATATCAACTTAGGAAAGGACAGAAACCCCTGAAGGCTGAATTAGAAGCAAAAACCAAGGACTTTAGGAAACTTCAGGAAGACTACAGTAACAAATGTGAAAACTATGATTATGTAGTCAAACAAAATGCTGAGCTAGTGGCCGAAGTTGAATCTTTGAAAGGAAAGTTTGAAACCGCCAAACTTGATGTTAGAAAATATGATTTCTCAAGTGAGGTGGTTGCAAATATGATAGACCAAAGCATGCAGTTTAAAAGGAATCAAAGCAAGGGTCTAGGGTATGATAGTGTAGCTCCTCCTTACAATCATAACTACACATCCATCCCTATGAAACAAGAAGAAATTGACAGGGAGGCACATCTTAAATATGGAAAACCAGCTGGATTTGTGTCAGGAGGAGTTATTAATGTAGAAGATACTAATGTTGCTACTTCATGTGCAGGTAAAGTAGTAGAAGATGAGAACAAGGAGAAAACCATTGAACAATCCAACATCTCCTTGAACTCAGAATATGTTGCTTCGAATTATGTTACTCCTAACAAACCTGACGTTGAGAAATATAGGCCTCCAATTCCAACGCAACAGAGTGCCTATTGCAAGTGTGCATCTGGGATCAATAAGAGACAAGGCAAGGATACGCCACCAGGGGCAGGAAGAAACAATTTCCCAGTGAAGAAAAAGGCTTGTTTTCACTGTTGAACACCTGGTCACATTGCCCGAAATTGTCCTAATCGCGCATACGTTCCCTACTATGCACAAGGGTGGCAGAACGCGCCAAGAGGGAGATACTCCAGAAGAAACCCCTCAAGGTTACGTTCAGCCAATGCTGATTGGAACGCGCAGAAGGCCAAGAATCAATCTTCCAAGCCCAAGAATCAAAATCCCAAGGGCAAGAAGGGAATGCCAACCAAGAAGCCCAATCCAAGAGATGCTCCTGTGAAGCCAAGACTGGTTAGGTCAAAGTTATCTCGGCAGCCGGCTTCAAGTTCCAAAGCAAGTGCTGAGCCACCCATCGGATCGAAAAAGAAATGGGTTAAACCCAACTACAAATGGGTTCCGAAGGCTCAATCTCCCAAATCAACTAACGATTCTAATATTTCTATGTATTATGTTTGTGATAAACAGGACATGTCATGGGAGAGAGTATTGTGCAAGGATGACAAAGGTCGACCCAGTTTCAAAATGGACTGGGTTCCAAAGACCAACTAATCCCGCTCTGTGTCGGAGCAGCTATGAAGGCTTATCATCAAACTTCGGTTTGTTGGTAGTAGCTGTTCCAGGCACATGATAGGGGACATCTCTCAACTGTACAACACTCGGAACATAGTTTGAGAGTATGTGTCCTTTTGAGGGAAAGGAAGAAAGGAAGAAAGGAAGAAAGGAAGAGATCACAAATGGGGTTAGTGCTTAATGATATGAAGAATTTTCGGATCTGTTCTGAGAGTATGCTTGTTGTTCTCAGACCTTCTGAATGTAGATTCAATCGGTGAATTACGGTTTGCGTTTTCTTCTCTATACTCCTGAGTTTTTCTTAAGCTGATTCACTTAAAAGACTAATTTTTGTTTTAGGATAGTTTAAATTTGCGCATTTACTTTCGTTTCTCTCCTATGCACAAATTTAGGGGGAGAAATAAAAACAAAAAAAAAATTAGAAAATTTTCAAAATTCCAAAAACATTAGAAAATCAGAAAATAAAAAAAAAATATATGTTGGTTATGAAATGTGCTTGAGGGAGATGCTTTGGGAAATGATATTATCTAAAGATAACAGACAACCTGAGTCTGCGTAACGTACCCAAAGTTGAAGGGTCTATGCTCTGGTTTGATGCGTTGGTAGGCACAAAAAATTTTAAATAGACTTGACTAGGGAGATTTGAACTTAGGAAATTTATAGACTTGACAAATCTTGACCTAGTTAGATACGTTCAGCTTGACAATATGACGCTCGGATAGGTTGAGTAGGGAGATATATATGGGAATCTACTCGTCACATTAATTGAACCCGTACTTGGAACCGTGGTTTAACTTTTCCTCGATGTGCGGATTCTGTCCTTAATTCCGGTTGGATGGGGCGACTGGTAAATTCCGATAAATTAGGTTTGTAGAATATCATTTTCTTTCTTTCCATCTGTTAGACATATGTTGTCTCCTTTGCGTGACTTCCAATCCGACCTGGTACACAACATATGCAACTCTATTTCTCTACAGGCTATATATATATATATATATATATATATATATATATATATATATATATATATATATATGTGTGTGTGTGTGTGTGTGTGTGTGTGTGAAATACTTCTATTCTGTTAGCCATATGCTGTCTCCTTTGCGCGACTTCTAATCCGACCTGGTACACAGCATATGCAACCTTCTTCTTCTCAACCCCTCTGAAGTAGTTAGCAATAGAAATTCTGAATCTCTTCTCTCTCTGAATGGTTGTCTGCTCACCCGGTGTAAGGAGTACTCTGGAAGTTCTTGATGGCTGGGGCATATCAGGAAGCGGGAAACACGTTCTAGTACACTTAAAATTGAACTCATACAGATTGTCTATAGATCTCGCTGCTCAATTTAGGTGGACAACAATATCCTTGGTCGTCGTCAGATGAATGGTCCTTAAGATATAATATCTAAGAAATTAGGATCATATATAATTTTTTTTAGGAACTTAAGTTCACCTGTCTTGTAACAAATAGTATGTCCTAAATTTGTCATAATTTTTCGTGTTTAAGTGGACCACAATACCGACGATCGACCAGACAAAGATGTGAATATAGAAGGTACCGACAAGTGGATAAAGGCTGTCTAAAAACTTTGATCCCAAATCACTCTTAAAGTTAGATATCATTTTTATTTTTGTTAAATTTGTCATAGTTTCTTCTAATTTAAATATTAGGGGAGAATTAAAAATTAAAAATAATGAAAAAAAAATTCAAAATTCAAAAATCAAAGAAAAATAAAAAAAAAAATCAAAAATCCAAAAAATATTTTTGTTTCTATTTTAATTTGTGTGCTAAGTTTTCTTTTAGTTTTGTTTTGTCTTGAAAAGTGATTTCAGGTATAGATAAGACTCATGGAGTTTGTGTTGAAGATTTCTGAGCCAAAGGCTTCATCCGTGAGCATCGAAGAATTCTCATTCGAAGGAGCAAGAAATGAAGATTATTCTTTCGACATTCAATCGTTCAACCCCAGAAGCAAGGTGAAGCTGCAATTGAAGATTATGTGACGGATTGCATTGAAGTCTCCTCAATCAGTCTGCTGCTATCGTTGTACCTGCTGAAGTGATCCAGAAGATTTGTTCTCTCTGATGTTCTCTCTGAAGATTCTCAAGCTAAAAGCACCAATTTTCAAGAATTAGTACGTCAAGCCTCCTCACCCAATGTGCATTCAATGCCAAATTCTGAAGAAAACCTCAAGTGCTCAAGATGAAGTCATTCATTGAAGATTCATATGTTCATCCTGATGCTGTGAAGAAATCGAAGATTAAAGCTGAAGCCAAAGCTCCCAATGAAGATCAACAAGAAGAGCCAGCTACTTTTTAGGGGGAGCTTGTTGGGTCAATTAAGAAAAGAAAGCTATAAACCAAGGGGGAGATTGTTAGGTCAAAATATGGTTTATACTTTGCTTTTCTGGGCAATTATATTTTTGTGTAATAATTGTGGAGTTTTTGGTCTTGTTTACGGCTGAGTTTACGGCCGTAAACACCTTACGGCCGTAAACTCATTTACGGCCCATTTGTTTCCGGCCCATGTTCCCTAGTATAAATAGAGGTGTTAGGGTGAGGAGTAGAGATTGATGAACCATAAGGAGTTTACGGCCTAGAGAGAGAAAAACGTGTGTGTGAGAATCTTTTGTAAGGAACTTAATTCATATCATCAATACATTCAAGATTCAACATTATTCTTCTTCTCCTTCTCTTCTATTTGATCTGAAATCATCCGTTTGATTGGGATTCCGCACCATCAAACGGATCTGACTGATACACGGGCAGATTAGGGACTTACATGGACCTCTAGAAGGGTTGGACGATTTTGAAGGGATAATTGCTTATAGGATTTTGTCGATGGCTGCTGATAAGGCAGAGATTTGAATTAAGATTAAATCTGATTATTTAATTAATTCAAATATGTTCTCTCTTCAATTTTTTCTCACCTATAATGTAACGCCAGTAGATCTGGGTTGTCAATTTAGAGACAATAGGCGTCAAAAATGAATTTTTAATGAAAGATTATTTAGAACGAATAATCTTAACTAAGTTATAGTATATGTTACAAGGTTTCCGTGCATATAAAGAACGCCGAAATCCGAGTTATAACGAAGAAGTTATGACCTGTTGAAGGTTCGGGACAGAACTAACACGACACTGAATGACGTAAAAAGTGAATTTACATTAGAGCGATATTTATCCTTATCGATCTAAACGAACGTCGTAGAGTTCGTTAAACCGTGAGTGTGCATAAAAAGAACGTTCAAATCTGACTTCGTATGAGGAAGTTATGATTTTTCTAAGTTTCGACTTAGCGGTATGCAACCCGAATACTCGATTTGAGATCGAGCGGTTTTTATCCAAAACAATCTAAACGAGAATCGAAGATCTTGTTGATAGTAGTGCAACGATAAAAAAGACAGACGAAAACGAACATGGGATGAAGAAGTTATGAATTTATAATGGAGTTTTCCTGTCCCGGCCAGCTAAAAATAAATAATAAAAATAAAGCCAAAATTAGCCGACGAAGTCTAAACGAAAGTTGTAGAGCGTAGTCTCACCTATGCGTGGATATAAAAAACGTCGAAAACGGAGTTCGTATGAGGAAGATGTGAATTTTTGAAGTTTATTAAATAATTAAAATATTAAATTTAATTATAAAATTTCGATATTATCCAAAAGGGGGGGGGGGGAGTCAGCGAGCTTATCCAGGTTACGCCCAGCGTAACCTTAATTACGCCCAACGTAATTCGGTGGTTCAGCCCCTATAAAAGGGATGCGAGGGCAACCGAGTTCTTTGCTCATTTCTTCCCTTTCTCTCGCGTTTTTGCATCGTTTTTCGTGCAAGAAATATCCCGAAGCCCCGGTATCATTCCTGAGACCCGAAGTAAGTCCCGAAGCCCCGAAGATCCCGAGAAGTGCGATTCCCGAGCCAAAGCTCTGCCCGCGAGAAGCCAATTTTTGTGAAGATCTTCCAGATCTACCGAAGAATACTACTTCTACAAGCTATAGTATTGTCCGATCATCTTATAATCAAGTGAGTGTATGGTCACTTTCTTCTAACACATAAATATTAAGTATTAGCTATAAATACGTGCTACGTGTATAATATTTTGTTGTTTATTTGAGATGATTGTGGAATGGATGAATTATATAAGTTTTAATGAGTTAAACTATATACGTATTTTGTATCTAAAAATATGTTGGGTAGAACATGAGTAGATGAGGTTGTTGGTAGGTGATAAAAGGTGGGTTGGACCAGGAGATAAAAGGATAAAGAGATAAACTTGTTTTAGATCTGGATGTATGAATCAGGTCAGGAGGCTAGTTTTAGATCCGAGAGTATGGATCAAATCAAGAGGTTAGTTTTAGATCCGGGAATATGGATTTGGTAAGGAGGTAAATTTTAGATCCGGGAGTACGGATTATGTATTTTTGAATTACGTGTTCATACGATAAGGTATCATGTGTATAGTCCCTTTTAGGAACGTGATTTTTATACGTGTATTGATTAAAGTATGAAATATACATATGTATGTAAAGTATTTGTTATTGTCCGAAATACGGGTTAGATATATTTGATAATATACAACGTGCGAATCGGTTATGGTTCAATATGTGAATATATGATATTATTACTTAAAAATCTGTGTTAAGTATACACTAGTTAGCATTGCCTAAACGGAGTTAATATCGAAAATTGATTATAAGCATTGTAGGCTTGCCTAGTGATGGGTTAAGGCTTAAATAGGGACGTTTAGTTCAATTAAGTTTGGACATTGGGTAACCTCTTATTAAGAGTACGTGCGTTGTGAGATTGATGATCGATGGAGTACGTCCTACGTACAAAAGCACATTTTATGTACGAAGTCTTTTTCAAAGCTCTGTGTCTTGGGTGCTGCTTGTGCCAGGGTACTATTATGTTCTCGGGTATGATTCTTTCGCATACCAAAGTACTATAATGTGCCAGAAGTACTATCATGTACAAAGTCCTTTTGACAATTTTGTGTGTCGGTTACGGGAGCATACGGGAGTACTCTAGTAGTATTTCCCCATACTTTTATTTTGAGAGAGCTTTGGAGTCAGCGTTTCTTTTATGAGGTGATCGACCGAGCTTCATATGTCAGCGTTTTCTTTCACGAAGTAATTAAGGGAACTTTGTATACTTCCTAGTAAAGTGTGTCGGTAATAGACCACTGCTAGGTATGTCTGGTGTTATATTGCTGGATAGGGTGTGTCTGGGGGTGAAATACCTCATGTATTCAGGCCACTACTAGGAAAAGTTCGATTCTGGGATAGGTAGAGTCTGGGGGTATAATACCTAATGATAGTCGGACCATACCTATTATCTAGATAACTACCTCTGACTTAACTATCTTGTGGTTCTTTCTTTTACGAACGAAGGTTCGTGGTGAAACCTATTCCATTCCCCTCAATTGATGTCTTTATTGATCCTCGTTTGCTGCCAGGGAATTTCCGAAGCAGCTTCGTCAGTTTGTAGTTCATATCGATTCCTTAGGCTAGATCTCGTAAGATCATTGTATAGGGTCAGTATGTGGGGATCGACGGGATGGGATATATTGTTTTAGAAATATAATTTATATGTGTTTATAATATTAGTGGTTTTGCAGGATCGAGATATACTTTATTATCACATTATTTGAGCTAAGAGCTTTCATTCTCTGTGTTCCTTAGGTGATTGGGTTCACCATGGATATTCGAACTAAGTGTTCATTAGATATTTGAACTTAGTGTTCATCAGGGATAATTGAACTAAGTTTTCATTAAGTGTTTGTGAACTAGGTGATCATTGGGTAATATTGGAACTAAGTGTTCATTAGGTGTTTTTGAACTAGGTGTTCATTAATTATTGTGAATTGCATGTTCACCAGAGGTAATCTAAGAACCTTGGCAGCACTAGACATTGTGCCAGTTCCTTAGGGCAATCCTTAGGAATGAATGGGAGAAGGGTAATTGGTTCTTAGGATAAATCTTTAAGAAATAAATGGAGATAATGGGGGTGGGTATTTGAATTGATTGTTTGATAATTAAATATAATAATTATATTATTGTGGGTTGAAAACCCTATATGCTCACCAGGCTCCCAAGCCTGACGCACTCAGTTTTCTTTGCATTACAGGTAATGGCACAAGAGTATAAGTTGGTGGACTTGACGAGAGATTTTGGATTATAGGCCAGTAGTTATGAATAACTGTTGTAAGGTCTATTTTGTTTTGTTTATGCTTTTGGTCTGTATCGAACATGACATCCCGAGATATTGTTATATAATGAGAATACATTTCTTTAAAGAAATGCTTTAATAATTTTTATCATATTTTGTTTTAGGAAAAAATTCCGCAACTGTTTCCTTTAAAAGATTACTCTGATTTTAAAAACAAGGCATAAACAAATCGGTCTTTTCTGGCCGTGAAATTGGGGATGTCACATATAATTAGGCCAACATGGCCGTCATTAGTTTCGTTCCTTGTTCCTTTCACTCAAAGATTTCGAGTTTTGCAAGCCTCTTATCATCTCTCCTAATTTTCTAGTGTTTAATCTTTTAGGTGTGATCCTTTAGAGGTATTCTACTTTGGGTGCTAAAACCTTCCAAGAGCATCAAGTTTTTTTTTTGCTTTCTACAAGGATTTAAGAAGAAAATTTGATTTTTCTTAAAGGTTAGTAATCATACTTTCTTTGTTGTATTATTTAGTAATTTCAAAAGTAGGTTGCTATAACTATTTACAACCTAGATCATATGGTGCATGTATACTTATGGTTATTTTAATTGCTTCCTTTGCTAAATAGTAGTGTATAGAGGTATAGAAAACCTATCAAGACTCGGTGGAAGTGTGAAAGTTGAGCCGAGATATGGGTTTAGAGATACCTCGTTTGGCTCAAGTCATCATTGGATGATAGGGACCAGGAGGAGAGGAGATGCTAGAGTCATAATACAATAGCATAGGTGTGTTATTAGAGGCTGAGGGTGGTACAAAAGTATAGGTAGGGGTGTCAGGGTGATATACATACTGAGGAGGTAGAGGTAAGGGAGTCAAGAAAATGTCGTGAAATAGGTAAGTGGTAGGAAGGGTGCTCATGAAAGTCATATGATGGTGATTGAGTTAGGGTCATGGATAGGGAAAGGGAATGAGTGCTTTTCAAATGTGATATGACGAGAGAGAATTATTTTGCAGGTGGAGAGATCGAGGTAATGGTAACCACGATGATTATTGGGGTAACTAAGAAAGACACAAGGAGTGGATCGAGGAGCAAGTTTGTGAGGTAGGGTAATATATGGATTACAAAGAGATCCAAATACATGTATGTGTGTAGGAAGGGGTTTTATTGAATAGTTTGGTAAATAGAGTTAAATTATAGGTGATGATGGAAGGAGTTCTTTTTACTAGGTGTGTAGTCATGTGTAAGGCCTCCACCCAATAGGTGGGTGGAAGATGTGCCTAAAATAGGAGCGTGTGGATGATATTTTTAATTTTTCGAATCATCCGTTCAGACATCCCATTTTCTTGGGATGTTTTGGGGCAAAAGAAACGACAAATGATGCCCTTTTGGTCAAATAAGCAATGTGACTCATTATTGTCAAATTCGCCCCCATGATCACATTGGAATGATTTTAGGTCATGATGCAATTGATTTTTAACATAGTCTGTAACGCCCATGAATCCAGGCTAGATGTTTTAAGTGATTTTAGTAATATTATTCATTTTATTGAATAACTAGAAATCCTCGAATAGGATAGTTGTTCTTCGTATGCATTATAGACTAAATAATTATTTATTATATACACATGGTGTGGACAAATATTATGAGTCTATTGATATTAGCATATTTAGCTCATATTAAGTATAGATTTTTTTTTTATCATTTATTAGTTAAATTATCGCATATCATGGACAAAAGATACTTAAAAGTGTTTAAATTAGGTTTTCAGTCCAAAAGTAAGGCTCAGAAGCAAAAGGAAGCAAGAGAAGCAATTGGGAGCTCGGGAATTGAACAAAGAAGAAAACCACCAAAAACAACACCTTCTCTGCGAGCCCGATCGAATATTCGAGAAGATAACGACCTAGAGACTGATCGCATACGGGGATTAAGAGATGGACTCGGCGAGTTGGCAATGGACTCGACGAGTCATTTCGCATCTATAAAGATAACTTCTCAGATCGACATTATCAATTCTGGAACCCTTTGGGAGAGATTAGCTACGATTGAAGAGCCAGAAGAACCTTAGAGAACGAAGATACAACTTAGAATCCAATTCCGAAGGAGATTAGAGGAAAATTCTCATCATTCTACTTAATCTTTTGTTTTCCATTATGGCTAGACAATTAGAATTCGGTTATTTGCCGTTTATTACCTCAATCATGAGCTAAAACTCTTAAACTTCTGTTTGGGGATACAAAATTGAGACTATGATTATTGGTAGGATTAATTCAATGTTGGTGATTTTTGTTAGTTTTAGCTTGCTAAAGAACCTTGTGTGTGAATGATAATTAATTTTCTGTTAATAGGAAGGTAATTAAATAGTATGAACATCTTTTGATTATCAACCTCATATGTTTATGTGACCACTTTATCATATGTCTAGGATTAATGAACATGAAACTAGAATTAATAAGAAAATTAGGTAAATTCATGTGTGAGCTTGTGTGATGACCATCAACAAGAAGTTAACTAAAGGACCAAATTAGTTAACTATTGCAAGTCTAAATTAACCCGAATAATTAATCTAGTGAATTTAATTAAATTAGACAACTGATCACTGTTTGAGTTAGTTTGTTTACTAAGGATTAGTGTACTGAACGCGAATCTAATCACTTGAATCGGTAACCAATAAAAGAGTTAATCCATTGCACTATTACCATAATATCAACCATAGAATCAATTGAGTTGAACTAAACAGAAGTCCTTCCTATTATTGAATTTAGTTAATTTTTTGTTTTTCTAGCTTTTAGATTAAGTGATACTTAGTAAGTTTCTAGTCTTGTAAAACTAGAGAAACCCCCTACTTATTAATTAATTTAGATAAAATTAGTTTTTAGTTTTAATTTACCGTTCCCTGTGTTCGATACCCTACTTATTTAGCTATACCACAATTGATAGGTCCACTGCCTTTGTGTGTTCATTTTATAATTAAAAGTAGGTTTAAAACTAAGTTGTTTTACACACATCATCTATAATATATGTATAAACTTTTTTTTATATACTTATCGATGAGCAATAATGTTTTGTTAGAAGATTATTTAGGATAAATAATCTTAACGGAAGTTGTAGTAGTCACGATGATGATTATGTGGGTATAGAAAACGTCTAAATCTGACTTCATATGAGAAAGTCAAGAGTTTTTGAAGCTTTGGTGCGACACAATATAGCAGTTTGTGACACAAAACTAGAAATTAAAACCGATTGATTGTTATCCAAAACAATGTAAATGCGAGTGGATGATCTCATAAATATGAATTTGTCGATATAGAGACAGTCGAGAACGGAGTCTGAATGAATGAGTTAGGATTTCCGCACGGATTTTAACATTGTAATCTCTATAAAATTATGAATTTAAAATAGGGTAATAATTATTTGTCAAGATCTAAAGGAAAGTTGTAGTACTAGGAAATACCAACGTGTGGATACAAAAGCATCAAAAATGTAGCTCGTGTGCGAAAGTTATGATTTTATAAAATTTGCGAAAAATACCTATTCAGGGTGACGTGGCGGCACTGGAGTGCACCATGTGGGGAGGCGACATCCTCTTCTCCCGACCGAAATGAGGACGTGTCGAAGACGTGTACCACAGTAATGACGACACGTGGAAGCAAATGAGAGGAGCATCGTCAACAAGGCATGGCGCGCATATGGCTTAGGGCACAACGCGCCCCTGGACAACCTATAAATATGTGTGATTTTGGATTCATTTTGCACATCATTCACTCCAATGCTTCTGGAAACCTTCCTCCACCTTGAGCCTCGATAGTTTTGAGTTTCTTGACCATGTTAGCAAGGTGCTACAACATCTAGAAGACCCAACAGAAAGAAGTGTTTGCTGTCGAATTTCTGCCTGCAAACTTTTTGACTTTTTGCTAGAAACCCTTCAAGTTAAGCTACACTTGCTATTATTTAAGTGTAACTTATATTTATATTCATAGTCGTTATTATGATTTATAAATAGGATTTATTAGTGATTCCAAGTCAAAAAACTGATTGATCTACTTTTGGGAGGCTAGATCTAGTGAGGTGTTTAAAGTGGATTTTCCAAACAGTCTATATTATATATATACCAAACGGATCCTACCTCTGATATGATCTTACCTAGTTGTTCCTTATTTGATAGAGCTTGAAGTATTTATTGAGATTATTCAAGAATCCAAAAATACTTTATAAGCTTATAAATACAAGCGAATACTGAAGCATAATTATATTCATATTTACAATGTTTAAAAGAGATAAGTTGAAGTGTTAGGCGATAAGTTGGCCTAACCATGGAACTTCCACATCAATCAAGTGAGTGCAAAGTTACTTTCATGAATACGATTTAATACAAGTAATTATTAAAAAGTATCAAATATATATTGAAAGTTTATATGTTAATTAAATGTTTATTATCTTTAATATTTGTTAAATGTATATTTTAATAATATACACTGTGTTATTCTTATATGGTTATAAATGTGTTAGCGTGTTTACATGATATTATTACGTGAAAAATATTAAAAGTAAGTATTAGTACTTAAAAGATTCCTGTATATAAAAATATCTAAATATCTGATACTTTGTGTTAAATATATACACTAAATTACGATAGTGTTGTCTAGATAGAGTTAGTTTTAAAAGTTGATTTCGAGGATTGTAATCTTATTTAATTATACACTAGGATTTAAAGGGGATGTCTAGCTCAATTAAGTTTGGATATTGGGTAACGGAGAGTAGAACTTTATTCTGTGACACTATCATGTGTTGATGTACGGATTACGTACTAGAGTACAATATAGTATTTCTTTAGACAACCAGATATGGTAGGTCTGATCAGGAAACGAAAAAGGTATGTATGGTCATCTCCCAGAGTAAAACGACAACACTTGATAATTCTAGACGATCTTGTGTATTACATTGCTAGTGTAGACTTGTAGTCCACAGACGTAAATGAAATGGGATACCATATTCATAAAATACTCTGATGGCTTAAATTGCCTTTATGACTTACACCGACCAAGGAAGCCCCTAGTTGTATAGTCAAACCATTGCTCTAAACGATTCAACAGGTGAGTTGATTCTTTTTTATAATCATGCACTAGCATTTGTGAGAATTGTTTGGGATGGGTATGTATGGGTGTAAGGTTTTATAAATATCTAAGTTATGAGATATATCTATTGTTTAGCAATTGTTGGTTTTGCAGGTTTGATAATTATAAATTATTAGTATTATAATATTATGGGATTGAAAATTTTATGTGTCTCATAAGGTTTCCCAACCTGACCACTCAATTTATATGTATCACAGGTAGCGGTGTTGAGACTACTGAAGACTCGAATAAGATGTTGAGTGATTAGAGAGAAGACCTGCAATAGTTTCCAGGGCTGTTAGATCTTTACGTTGTACTTATGATGTGTATCGGATTATGACATCCTTAGTTTGAGACAATCATTTGTACTCAAAATGTTTTAATGTATTGGGATTTTACGTGAATAAAGATGTTATCAATTTTAAATGCGTACAGACATTTTTTAGATTCTAAAAAGTAGGGGGTCTCACATAGGCATCAAAATATAATTTTTTTTTTCAGTAACTTCATATGTATTGCGAAGGGGGTAGACCATACAAAATGAGAATAATGATAAAAAAACTAATACAGAGTATTTTATTCTAATAATGTTATGTATATGGGAAGTCTATATATCTGAGTGAATAATATCAAACGCATGGGAATATTAGAAATAGAAGAAGTAAAAGGTAATCGGGCATGTTTTCCAAGATGACAATAATTATATGAAATAGTGTTAGAGTCTTTATTACATGCAATAGATATATTTTAATGTAAAAAACTGAAGAACAGGAGGACCGAGGTGGCCAAGATTTAGTGTCATAAGGTGGGTCTGTAAGCAAGGAAAGCTAACTGAACTGAAAGCTTTAAGACAACAAGGTAAAGGTCAGTCGAGCTATCGCACCTAAGAAGGACACGAGTTTGAAAATCCTTCATATAAAAACAAAATTTATCAAATTTAATTGTGCCATCATTATCAATAGTAAATTGACGAAAGAGAATAAGTTTTTTATGATGTCGGGAGTAACAAGAACATTATGAATGTGAAGGGGACGATGTGAGGAATGTAAGTTGGTGTGACCAGAGCGATTAACAGGAATGGTGGACCTATTCTCAATAAGAACAAAATTATAAATACTTTTATTGCTAAAAGACTTGAGAATACATGAATTCGAGGCCAAGTGAGAAGTCGCTCCCTTGTCCATCTACCACGTCGAGTTGGGGATGAGAAATGGACATCAACTTATTGCTTGAGCAATATTAGTGGGTTGATCCATTTGAGTTGGGGAGAACTACAACCACGGTGAGGACAACTCCTGAGTAACAACACCATAAAAGGCAACGGGCGTTTGCGGAGGACCTCTGGAAGTGGGGTTGTGGCCCAAAAGACCCTGTTGACTAGCAGGGGAAGGCTACCACGAGGCAGGAGGCTAATGGTGATGTGGTTGTTGATGCAGAGCAAGAGAGAGGAGGTTTCCATGGGACAGGAGGCCATCTGAAACCAACTTACATAGGAGGAAAGTAGGGCCACAACAACAATAGGTAAGGTGACTGTTGAACGAGAGAATTATGTTGAACGAGAGAATTAGTAAAGAATTCTGTTTTCAATTAATAATTACAATGAAAACAACTTTTCTGTATATACATTACAGATCTAACCGACTTATCTACCAGCTAACTAATCTGAATATATTTACAAACTAGTCCCTCAACTATGATAAGCTATACAAAAGAAACAAAATTATGTACATTAATTCCAACAGCCCCCCTCAAGTTGGGAGTTGTGAAACAAAACCCAACTTGCCAATAGCTTCTGCATGATCTTTACTTCCCAAGGCTTTTGTTAACACATCAGCTGGCTGTATTTTGGTGGGGATATGTGATAAAGAAATAAGACCTTCAAGAACTTTTTCTCGGACAAAATGACAATCAATGTCAATATGTTTTGTCCTTTCGTGAAATACAGGATTCTTTGCTATATATATAGCAGCCAAATTATCACATTTAAGAGGAATGGGTGTAATATCTGGAATCTCAAACTCAGCAAGCAATCTATTGAGCCATGTTAATTCAGAACAAATTCTTCTCATTGATCTGTATTCTGCCTCAGCGGATGACAAAGAGATAGTAGATTGCTTCTTTGATTTCCACGAAATAGGAGTTCCTCCCAAGGTGATAAAAAAACCACTAACAGATTTCCTTGTATGAGGACAAGCTGCCCAATCACTATCACAAAAAGCTTCAAGCTTGAAATTATTTGTGTTGTTGAATAATAAGCATTGAGAGATAGTTCCATGGAGATATTGTAATACATGTGTGGCAGCATTCATGTGAGTTTGTGTAGGTTGACTATTGAATTGACTCAAAAATTGAGTAGTGAAAGCAATATCGGGTCTAGTATGAACAAGGAAATTGAGTTTGCCAATTAATTGCCTGTATGAAGTCGGATCTTGTAAGAAATCGGATGAAGAATGAAGATCTTTGATTTTGGTGGGAAGAGGTGATTTCACATTAGAAGCTTCTTGAATACCATACTGTTCTAATAGATCTTTGAGAAATTTATGCTGATGAACAATCATTCCATCAGGGACTGTATTGAATTCAAGGCCTAAAAAGTAATTGATTTGACCAAGATCTTTGATTTGAAATGTTGTGTGAAGAAAGTGTTTGAGATCTGAAATTTCGGATTGATTATTGCCAGTCACCAAGACATCATCGACATAAACAGCAACAAGAATAAAAGAATCTGCAGCCTTCTTTTTGAATAGTGAGTAATCATTTGTTGATCTTTTAAATCCTTTTTGAATAAGAGCAGATGACAATTTATCATACCACTGTCTAGAAGCTTGTTTGAGACCATATAAAGACTTCTTCAACCTACACACATGATTTTTATTTGAAGTTTGCATACCAGGAGGTAATCTCATAAACACTTCCTCATGAAGATCACCATGCAAGAAGGCATTGTTAACATCAAATTGATGAATTGGCCACCTTTTCTTGACAGCTAAAGCAACTAAACATCTTACTGTATTGAACTTGACCACTGGAGAAAAGGTTTCGTGATAATCTACACCTTCTTGTTGAGTAAAACCCTTTGCTACAAGACGAGCCTTATACCTTTCCACAGATCCATCAGCTTTATATTTAACCTTGTAGACCCACTTACAAGCTATAGGTTTCTTTCCTTTTGGTAAAGAAACAATTTCCCAAGTCTGATTGGCTTCTAAAGCTTCAAATTCTTTCTTCATTGCTTCTTGCCATAATGGATCATTTTTGGCTTGAGAATAAAATGAAGGTTCAGTGATTTTGGTATTTGTATGAAAGGTAAATGAAGATACATGATTGGATGAATGAAAGTGTTTGATATCAGGTGAATGAATAAAGAAGTTTGTAATTGTGTGATAACAAGAATCGGGGGCATTTTGGTCATTTGTAACATTATAACAAATGTAATCTTGTAAATGAACAGGAGGATGATGAATTCGTGATGTTCTTCTTGGTTGAATTGAATCAACCACATTAGGAGCTTGAATATCTTCTGATTGAGTTGATTGATCGGGGGTAATATTGTCATTTTGATGAGAACCTTGAATCTGTTCTGAAACAGTACTTGAACTATCAAGAATGTCAATGTCTGAACCAAGATTAGGAAGATATCCTGGCTGATTATTGAAGCTTGACATTTGCTGAAGGGGAAAAACATCTTCAATAAACTTCACATCTCTTGAAACGGAAATGGCTTTTGTTTGTAAATCAAGAACTTTATACCCTTTTTGTCCAAAAGGATATCCAAGAAAAACACAAAACATGGATCGTGGCATGAATTTATCTCTGTTGTGTGAATGCGTGCCCACATAACACAAACATCCAAATGTTTTTAAATTGTTATAATTGGGCTTTTGATTGAAAAGAACTTCATAAGGACTTGAGTTGTTGATCACTTTAAGAGGTGTTCTATTAATAATGTATGCAGCAGTGAGAACACAATCACCCCAATATGATTTGCCAAGTCCAGATTGAAAAAATAAAGCTCGTGAAATCTCTAATAAATGCTTGTGTTTTCTTTCAACTATCCCATTTTGTTGGGGCTTGTAAGGACATGATTTCTGATGAGAAATACCAACAGATTGAAAATATAATGCTCCTTCTTGACTGGATCCCAACTCAAAAGCATTATCAGTCCTTATTGTTTTGATTTCAGTCTTGAAATGAACTTTGACATATGTAACAAAAGCTTTGATAATACTAAAAGCACCACTTTTATTTTTGAGTAAATGTACCCAAGTACATCTGGAATGATCATCTACAATGGTCAAGAAATACTTATGACCATTATATGTAGGAACTTTGTAGGGCCCCCAAATATCAATATGAACAAGATCAAATGGGTGATTAGAGACAGTTTCACTATTTGAAAAAGACATAGAATGTTGCCTTGCTTGAGAACAAATTTTACAAGAATCAAAGAAAGAACTACATTCATTTGAAACAAGAGACAAAAGTTTCAACTTATTGAATGGCAAATGCCCTAATCTATTGTGCCAAAGATTTAGAGCATTGCTTTTATTACAAGAAAGGCAAGAATGAAATGTTGATGGTTGTTTGAGAAACTTGTAATCACGAATGTAGAGATCATTAACTCTTTTTCCAATGATCAAATTACTCTTCGACGAAGGGGCCTGCATGGCACAAAATTCATCAGTGAAAAGAATCCAGACTTTCAACTGAGATGTGACCTTAGTGACTGATATGAGATTATTTTTGAATTGAGGAACATATAGAACATCATTAAGAATAATATTCTCATGAATAGGAACTTTCCCATATTGGGTGACATTAATGGATTGACCATTAGGTAAACTGAGAGAATGAGAATGACTGAATGTATGAATTGAAGAAAAGAGATTTTGATCACAACAAATATGATCAGTAGCCCCTGAGTCAATGATCCAAGAAGTTTGTTGTTTATTGTGACGAACAACATTGAATACATATGATATATGCTTTCCCTTTGAATCAAGAAATTTACCTGAACTATCCATAGCACCATTAGTTATCACAGAATTGACAGATTTGTTGAAATTGTTGCTGAGATTACTCATGAGCTGCATCAATTGTTGATACTGCTGAGTAGAAATTGTAGAATTTTCAATAGAAGCTTTATCTACACTACTAGATCCTCCACCAGGGGTAGAATTGTCAATAACATTCTGAACAGTAGAATCTTGTCTCTTAGATTTGGTAAATTTAAAATCGGATGGAAAGCCATTGATCCTGTAGCATGTTGCTTTGACATGACCAGATTTCTTGCAATGAGTGCACTGCAAATTCTTCTTATTGAAAGAATTGTTTGAATTTGAAGTTTGATGATTAACATTCATTGCCATTGAATCAGCAATTATGTTAGGGATTGAATTGATATCACGTTGTCTCTCTTCATGAATTAACAAAGAATGTACCGTAGCAATGCTAGGAAGAGGATTCATCATCAAGATCTGACCACGAGTTGACTTATAAGATTCGTTTAATCCCATAAGTAATTGAATAAGTCTTTGTTCTTCAATATACTTCTTGATCTTGGCTGTAGAACCACATGTGCAAGCCGGAACTTCTTGAATCATGTTCAACTCATCCCATATCTTCTTCATTTTTGTAAAATATGATGAAAAATCTTCAGATCCTTGAGTAGTTGAGAACAGCTTCTTCTGAATTTGATAGACCAACGCACCATTTGCTTGTTGATAACGCTGATTGATTTCATTCCAAATATCACAAGCAGTTTGTAAAAACAAAACGCTTTCAGCAATGTCTTTTGAGAGAGAATTCAACAACCAGCTGATAACCATAGAGTTGACTCGATTCCAGGTTTCAAATTGATTTGAATTCTCATCTGGTTTTTGAATAGTTCCATCGACAAAACCAATCTTATTTTTAGCAGATAAAGCTAGAGTCATGGATCTTTTCCATGAGGCAAAACCAGTTCCATCAAAAACTTTTGAAACTAAAATAGTGCTCGGATTATCAGATGAAGCTAAAAACAGAGGATTAGAAACTTCAATGATAGATGAAGAAGATGATTGAGAATTCGAAGAAATCGGATCACTTCTATTTTCAGACATGATTGAAGCAATCAAAACGAGAAACAAAAATGAAGAAGAATCATGAATTGATGAAAATCAAATAGAATGCAAAAAAAAAAATCAAGATCACGAACCGCTCTGATACCATGTTGAACGAGAGAATTATGTTGAACGAGAGAATTAGTAAAGAATTCTGTTTTCAATTAATAATTACAATGAAAACAACTTTTCTGTATATACATTACAGATCTAACCGACTTATCTACCAGCTAACTAATCTGAATATATTTACAAACTAGTCCCTCAACTATGATAAGCTATACAAAAGAAACAAAATTATGTACATTAATTCCAACAGTGACTGCAGAGGATGAGAGGCAGCAACTGTTGGTGGCTATCGACGGTTGTCTCATGATCTATTATGATTATTGTAACGATTCTCTTGATTCCAGGTTGCCACTATTGTTGTGATTTTAAGGTAAATATTGAGAGCCCAAAAAAAGAACTGTGGGTGCAGATGCATGATCGAAATGAATGACATGGCCAGGAATAACTTTACTCCTCCAAAAGTAAGATGGATTTTGCTTGAAGCACAGTTGGAATAATATCCTTGTGGCGAATAACGGTAGCAATGTGATCAAATTTTAGTGATACCGTTAAGGATGTGACCAACACGGGTACTTTCTGAGACCGAGGAGCCGATGTAAGCAAACAAATTTTCCGTGACCATCTTTTCATATAATTCGTTTATGGAACGATCTCTTATAGACACGAGAAGTTCATTGCCAAGCTCAATAACACATGTATCTTTGTTATTGAGAAAAAGCTTCAATCAAAAGCCATAGAGAGTTAGACGTAGAGTTGGGTTTTGTGACCATCTTGAGAAGGGATTAGGTTAAAGTCCTGTATATCCACATATTGATAAGAGAATTAAGAGTGTGCCATTCAGATTCATTGTCGTCGATGGGTTGAGATGAACCATCCAAGTGACCAAGAACTCCAAAATTGATATAATGGGTTTGGAAAAGTTCTTGCCAAGAATCATAGTTAATGTTATTCAATTCGAGAATGAGTGTGACAAAGGCTTTAATGTTAGTGATGGGCTGATGGCATAGGGTTTCAAGTTAGTAGCAACATTAGGATTAAGCTCAGCCATGGCGGAGAAAGGAGAAGAAGTTCACAGTGAGTAAGATAATGGGGGAGATTGTTTATAAAGACGACAGTAGCAATGGAGAAGAAGAAAGATGGTCGATAGTGATTTTGGAGCGACACAAAGGGAGTATCGACAGAGGCGAGAAAAACATATGGAGTCGTTTACAACTCTGATACCATATTAGGTTTAGAATATTTTCTCATAATGAACATTTCTATTCTATTAGGTATAAATATACAGTACAACGATATACAATAGACTAACATGAACGAGGCTAAAGTATCAACAATACATAGGCTAACAATACAACATAAATATATACACTAACATTAAGGTATGGTAAGCCAATACCTTAACTAATAGAATAAGGGCTCATTTTCATTAAGACTGCCAAATATTAGTTATATACTCTCCTAGATAAATAAAAACAATAACTTGTTGTTAATAGGTTGCTTTTTGTTAGTAGTTAAATTTGGTCCTAATTAGTTATACTACCGGATTTCCCGGGACCGTACTTATACACACTGTTCAGTATTTAGTCATAACTTTGATCTCCAAATGTATTTTGGTACTAGTACAAGTGTTGGACCAATTTCACCCCTAGCTAGATTCGGCGTAGCGGAATATATGGTAAAGATAAATGAGAAGTTGAGTATATTTTTAAATGATCGCTTTGGCATGAATAACTTAAGATCAACTTGAGAGGCTATAGTGGATACGCGTTGGATAACTGAGGTGTCGGTTTAGAGCCCGGTAGGAAGGTTTTCCCTTTCACTTGCAAATGTGTTTCTGGTTGGAAATATGTGTGCACGTAATTTCTAAGCCAAGGTGGAAAGTTGTAGAATTTATGACTTAAAATAAAGTCTAGGGTCTATTTGATAAATAAGAGAAAAGTCAAAAAATGACTTGACTTTTGACCTTTTTAACATATAAGTATATAAAAGTGTGTAAACAGAAATAGGTATGTTCACTATTTGGATAAAACCGAATTATCCACATGGACAATTTGGATTGGACTATTTGATTCGGATATTCGGAATTTTGGATTGGTTTTCAACAAAATCGAATTATTATTTTGGATTTCGGATTGGTCTTGGCTTATAAAATAAGAACCGAATAGTCCAAAAAAACCAAATAAAAATTTATTATTTATCTATTATATATATATATATATATATATATATATATATATATATATATATATATATATATATATATATATATATATATATATATATATATATTGTAATTTATTTTTTTCAAATAAGTTGAAAATGTTTCACCCGATAAAAAAACATTGATATGTATTTTCTCTCAAAAGTTTTGTATCTATAAAATATTTAACTATAATATATCTTCTTTCTTATTAGTTGTTTATAAATTTCAAATAACAACTAAATTATTTGTTTTTGCTTCTTGTGTAAAGTTGGTTAATATTAAAATTATATGTCGTTTTAAATGTTTCGGTTTTGAAAACCAAATTATAAAAACCGATCCAACCGAATTGTAATTAGATCAGATCGGATCGGGATTTGAATTTAGTTTGGACAAATCGGATCCATCTTTTGAAAACCGAAATCAATTTGGATTTACTTGATTGGATCGGATCAAACCGATCCATCCAAACGAACACCCCTAAACAGAAAGCTCTTTTGAATTGTTCCTTCATGTTACATATCCATCAAAGATGAGAAACAACTTTGTTTCTTTGTTCTAATTAGGGAAATCTTTAGCAAAATCATAATATTTTACCTTAATTTATGAAAAGTTCCAAACCAAAATTTGTTTATGAAAAAACATGAATTACAGGTAAAAATGACGATTTGACCATTTTCCCGGTTTACCGGTTTCATTACGTATTCGGTTCTATTAAAGTCTCATTATTTTACCATAATTTACGAATAAATCTCAAATTAAAATTAAGTGATGATTTGACCATTTTCTCCCTGTAACATATATATTGTCAGTTTTATTGTTGACTTGGACGTCTAGTTAGTAAATGAGCTGATGAGGTGAATATGTTGGGTTATATAATGTTATGTTTACCATAAAATTTGAAATCATGATATACTGTATATTTTTGGAATATAAATACATCCAACAAAGACTGCATTAATTACATAAACTGGCAACAACTTCGTCATTTTTTAAGTTTATAAGAACTTTCGGAAGCACATATTTTACCGGTTTCATTGCTGAACCGGATACATAATCATAAATGAGCCGATGAGATGAATATCAAATTTTCCGATAAATGTAGCATTACATAACTCATCATATTCATCTTATCAGCGTATTTAATTATTAGGCGTTCGGGTCAACAATTGAATCGATAAAATGTGTTATATGGAGAAAATGGTCAAATCTTCATTTAATTTGAATTTGGGACTTATTCGTACGTTATGTTGGAATAACGAGACTTTAATTAAACACACTAAGTGATTAAACCGGTAAAACGGAAAAAATGGTCAAATCGTTATTTTTACTGGTAATTTGTGTTTCTTCATAAATAAATTTTAGTTTGAGACTTTTTCGTAAACTATGGTAAAATTTTAGGATTTTTCTAGAAAATTTTCTTCTAATTATTCCACAAAGGCCTAAACATAGTTTTAACCATATGCAATAAAATTGTTATGATACACAAATAAATAAAATACATTGTTATTTCATAAATTTATCTCAAAGAAAAACAAACCAAATTTGAATACCACATGGTCAAATCATCCATGATGAAAGTTCCGATCTTCGGTTCAAGTCCATAGTTTTAATTTGATCGTGAAAGCTACAATTTCAAAATCAAACCAAATTCCAATTCTAATTCATCAACCTGTAGGATAATCCTGAAATTCTAGTTCTCTTTAATTCACGTTTAGACTTTCTTTTGTTCCAAACAAAGACTGAACCACCCTTAATTACTAGGACAAACCGATCGAACACAAAGACTTAATAAAAAACCATTGATTTAAAAAAAGGCAATTAATTAGTAGATTTGCAAAATTATAAATAGTTTTTTGTTATGAATAGCTTTTTGGATTTGGATTTTTTTTTTTTATGACTTTTTCTTAAAAACTAAAAGCAATAAGTATTAAAAGTTATGTCCACCCAAAGAAAAGACAAAATTGCAAAAATGGTCCCTGTGGTATGCAAATTTTTAGGGTTTTAGTCCAAACAATGATTTTTTTGGTTTCGTAGTCCTTTTGGAATGGTTTGTATGTGAAAATGGTCCCTCCGAAAATTGAAATGACTATAATACCCTTGGGATATTTATTTTTCATTTTTCTTTCATTATTCTTAAAATTTAATATTTATTTATTTATTTTAACAATTAAAAAAAATAAAAAAGGGCCCACCTCTCTCTCTCTCTCTCTCTCTCTCTCTCTCTCTCTCTCTCTCTCTCTCTCTCTCTCTCTCTCCAGTTTCAATACCCAAAGATACAACCCACCATCATCTTCTTCATGACCCTCGTCTTTTTCAAACCCTAACTCCTCACCACCATCTCTCCTTCCAGTCACCAAAATCAACTACCAACACCACGATCTACAGTAGCAGCGACAGTGGGCGGTGATCTGCAGATTTGGTGAGTTCCCAGTTTACCCACCTAGATCGTATAAGGATATGGTGGTGTCGGAGATCTACAGTAGCAACGACAGTGGGCGGTAATGGCAGCTTCGCTGCTTCCACTTCCTGTTCCGACGAGCTCGATGAGGATGGAGGCAAACTGAGATGGGTACGACGGAGGGAAGAAGTAGCGGTGGATGGTCGTGGGTGGCAGGCCTTGGTTGCCTCGCTATCTTCTTCGTTTTCTGGGCAGCAGGTCATCGAGAGGGAGGTAGTAGGAGATGGGATGAGGTTTGATGTTGTTTGGTGGTGATTCACAGTGATCAAAGTCACCGGTGGTGGTTATTGATGGAGGCAACGACGATTCTTGATGGGTTTTGGTGGCAAGCTCCCAAAACCGGAGGAAGGTAGTAGATGGTGGTGTTTTGAAGCTTGCTTGACGGATTTTGATGGCGGGGATATAAGGTGGAGTTGTGGTGGATGGGTTCAAAAGAAAGAGACAAAGACAAATGCTTCACCTTTTTGAGTAAACCACAGTGGACCAGAAAAGAATTCAACAGGTTTTCTTGAGAGAGAGAGAGAGAGAGAGAGAGAGAGAGAGAGAGAGAGAGAGAGAGAGAGAGAGAGAGAGAGGTGGGACCTTTTTTATTTTTTTAATTGCTAAAATAAATAAATAAATATTAAATTTTAAGAATAATAAAAAATAAATACCCCAAGGATATTATAGTCATTTTAATTTTTGGAGGGACCATTTTCACATACAAACCACTCCAAAAGGACTACGAAACCAAAAAAGTCACTGTTTGGACTAAAACCCCAAAAATTTGCATACCACATGGACCATTTTTACAATTTTGTCCAAAGAAAACGATAATAAAATGCACAAAAAAAAAATATAAACATTCACAAAACCATAACATAAAACATCGTTCAAACACAATTCTAGAAGAAACAGAAACGAAAATCCTAAATGTTTCATAGTACTAACGAGTATAGCAACTTAGTATTTTAGTAATACGGGTCTTCAAAGGTACCACATAGACGCATCTTGAGGAGAAAATGACGATTGTGCCCCAAATCTGAAGTCAAGGGTATTATTGTCATTTGAATTCAGGTTGTTCCCGGAATCGAAACCAGAATTTGGTCCAAAGAAACCGTCATTGAGCTGAATTTGATCAAGATTCCCACAGTTGAAGCTTCCATTGGTTTGTTGAAGATTCGTTTCATAGAATGTCATGAGATCAGAAATCAGTTTTTGACCATCTTCCGGAAGTCCAAGCTCCAAAACACCACCACCGCTGCCACCACCACCACCATATGGCGGTGGTGGTGCAGCGAGCTTAGTTTGATCAAACGACGGCATACCAAACACAGGCACTTTCTCAATATTGTTCATTTGAAAGTTTAGGTTTCCGCTCATCTGGTGGTTGTTTCTTGCAGATGTGCCATGAAACCCTGGCGGCAGGTGGTGGTTATCGGTACTACTGGATGGTCGTTTTCTTTTCAGAGTAAAATTCTCAGACGAGTCAACAATCTCCCCTTTAACTAGAACAACCGGAATCGGCTCATCAGCCACACCTTCAACATCATAATCACCAAAATCACTGATCGGAAAACACCCACCGCCGCCGCCGCCACTTCCCGGAGGACAGCTGTCGGGATACAAATTCCGGCAAAGCGCCTCCTCTTGATTAACAACCGCAATCCACGTGGCGCTTTCTTTAGCAGTCATTTTATCTTGTAAACATTTCGACTGCCTAACAAGTTTCCTAATCTTATCAATCTCCGGCGAGATATGCTTAATCACTGCCATCAAAACATTAACTTTCCACGCCTTTTTTAAATCATGCGGCTTCTTATACGGTGGCGGCGGTTCCCTCGTCATCCCGGCTTCCACCCACCACTTCTCATCTCCGGTCGGCCACCAAGGCGGCGCAACACCTTTCTCCAACGGAAACCGCCGCTGTGGCGGGTCACAATGCTGCATCAAAGCCGACAAAAGCGACCCAAGTGTGGTGTCTTGAAGCTCTTGTAATGTGTGTGGTGTTGACACCACCACCAGCGGCGTTAAACTCTCCGGGAAGTTGTCAGCCTGGTGTTTGGCGATGGCGGCAGGACCGTTTTTATCAAACCGGACTTTTTCTTTCCACCATGGCCGGAGATTGTCGGAAGCTCCGGTCACCGGTTTACCGTTTTCTGGGATGATTCCGTATACGAACCCCTGAGCTTTACAAACTTCCATCATTTTTAACATATATTTCAAGATTCCATCTTGGGCCCTTGACATTTTTTTTCTTCTAGCTTGTTCTTGAGATTGCTGATGTTTTTGGACATTGATACTTCTTTTTAAACTATTTTGCTCTTTTAAACGTCTTAAAAGTATTTTGTCCTGCCACATTCTCTTTTCAAGCTCATTAATGTCCGTTTCTTCGTCATCACTGTAATCGTCTTCCATTGATGGCCCTTGTGTTGTGGTTTCAGTCTCTAGTGGAGGAGAAGATAAAAAATCGAAGCTTTCACAAAACCCCATTTCTTCAAACATCATCGACATATATTCAGCAAATTCGTATGAATGCAATCTAGATTTAATATTGGGTTCTTATTTAAAATCTTTAAACAATGATCTCAATCGGATATCCTCCTGAAACAATCAGTCCATTTAGAATCAATAATGGTTAAATGCATATTTATGCAATGAAGTTTCACCTTCTTCCAAGGTTTTTGAAGCAATGTTTCATTTTAGGAACGAGATTTTAAGAGCGTAATGTTTCTGGTTTTTACACTGTTGCATAATTCGTTCAGTTGCATAAATAAGAAAGAAAAGTGCATTGCTGCATAAATTTGTAAAAAAGAGAAACATTGTTGCATAAATAAACATATATAGAGCAAAATAAAGAAAAACACTTGTAAAATTACCAAAAAGTGTATACTTCACCAAAATAGCACTTTTGACCAAGTTATAGAAATATCAACTCGATTAATCGGGCTGAATTAAGGTAATTAGATAACTAGATAATCATGTACGTATTCAAAGTTAGGAAAAATTAAATGGTTTTACATTTATTTCAAAAATTATCTTATTGTAAATTCTTACCAGCTTCTACAAAATTTGATTATCTTAAGAAAATCAAAATCATAATGGATTTTTACCTAATAAGTAATAGCTTATATGCAAGAAACACCAACTTACTTCCATTGGTTTGTTTATTATAACTCCCTACTTTGATTCCTTCATCTTATAGCATTGTATTTTGAAGAATTTACCAATTGTAGTAATGTAATCTAAATTCAAAATAATTTACAATGCTATAAGTGGGTAGATGGTTTATAATACCCTCATAAGACAAACATTGAAGGCACGATACTATATTTGGCTAGATTTTTCAAAGTGAAATTCCTTAATAAGAAAATAAATTGCAAGTATAACTGTATAATAAAAGAAATGAAAATAGGATGCAATAATACATAGAGAAATGAAAAATAAGTTCATATTTCTTGCATAATTGCATCTAGCCTTTTATAATTGTTCCAACTTCGGTTTAAAGTTTAAACCGACATCCAAAACACCCCCTAAAGTCAAATAGCCACAATTGATTTTCTAAAGATACAAAGGAAACACCATGGTTTGTGCTTAACATTTTTATCAAGATTCATTTATATTATTACTAGGTGTGAGACCCGTGTATTACACGGGTTTATTTAAAAAAAATTAAATATTAAATTAAAGTGTAAACATAAAATATTTTGTAATGTACAACTTTTAAAATAAGAAAGAAATAAAATATATTTATTGCAATTTAATATCATATATGATATTTAATACTTTAAATATATAAGTATATGATTTTAATTTTAAAAACTGAAGCAAATAAAAAATTGACAAGTAGATAATATTTATTTCAAAAATACCACAAAATGACAAATGTCAAAACTCATAAGAGATTGACATATGACAAAAAAACCTTCATTTATTAAGGAGGATTTCCGAATTTTGGAAAGAAATATGATTTGTTTGCAATGAAAACTTAGGTCATCTCCAACCCAACATCAAATCCAATTTTTTTACTTCGGAATGGTGTAAACCGAAAAGTCTATATGCGGACTCATTCTATTTACTAAACCATTTTTGTGTTATTCTATTCATTTACATTAAAATGATGTTAAAGTTTCATGTGTTACTTTTAGCCCCTCAAGTTTCAAGTTTTTTAAATATGACTAGTTATATTTTAAATGTAATAATTATTAGTTATAATATTATGTTAAATATTAAATTTGATATTAATTATCATAAATATAGAACTTAATCTTTATGTTTCGATACAATAAAATAAATATAGTTTTTCTTATTCCACAAATGTTGATTTAATAAAATAAAAAGTCAATGCGAATTAATAATATAGAAATAATTTATTTGGTTATAATTTTGTAATAATCTTTTATAAAGTTTATACTACAACAACAACAACCAAAAAAAACAAGATGTAAGTGAATATGTAAAATATGTCACATCCCAAGTTCAAGGATAAAATATATAGATTTAATAGTAGAATAAGATGAGAATATCGTCCCTTACAAAAATCATTTTTACGTAATGTAAGGGCTTGAACAATTTTAAAAGTGAGAGAAAACCAGCATTTTAACAAATATATTCAAAGAAATGAGCCTAACACTTGATCGAACTGATGACTAAATTTCAGTCAAAACCAAAACATTATATTTTTTTATTGAGTTAAATTCATAACTTCATTTTTTTTATTATAAATGGATCAAACACACCACAAAGTTCTGTTCTTCCTGTTTTAACAGAACAAATAAGAAACACAAAATCCCACAGAAACAACTACAAGATAACAAGAAGCTTAAAGGAATCAAACAATCCATCAAAATTCATAAAGATTTTAAAATCAATCACAAACCCCCAGGTCAAATTACACTAAAATCAACACAAGGGTTTCATGTTCCATCAAAAAAATTGATAATTTATTCACGGAATCAAAAGGGTATCAAGAAAAAAAATTCAGAAAGATGAAAGAACTCACAAGCTTTATGTGTTTTAAGATTTTGCTTAGCTTGAAGGCATCTGAAGACGAAGAAAGAATGCTGCGTACAATCTGTGTGTGCTCTTGGCACACATCGAAGGAAATGAGAATAAAGTTGAATAATAAGATATATATAAAGGCAAGAGGGGGGAATCATGATTTAATGATATTTGTGCTTTTAAAATGAATAAAATTACAAATAACTATTTATAAAGATATTTTTATCTTTATTTCTATTTTGGTTATTATATTTAAATTTTTTTAAAACCGTTATAAAAATCAATGAATTTATTTCTAAAGTAAATCAAGTAAATGTTGCATCATGATATTTTAGATATTTTCTTTTTATGGACATGATGGGTTTAAGCAAAAGTTGAAGGGTTAATAATATAAATGTCATTTTTGTACAATCGTACAAATCAGAGTTGAGGTTAATGATGAAAGATAAATAACAACGTTGTTAGAATAAGGAAACTATATATAGTCGGGCTTTAACCTCCGACCTCATTTAGGATTTCTAACTTATTAGTGATACTACAAATATGAAGGGACATCAGAAATCTTTTTTTATGATTAAAGTAAACTCCACGATGAATCAACTATAGATTTATAACTTCTCACTAATAGTACAAATATAAAGGGAAATCATATATATATATATATATATATATATATATATATATATATATATATATATATATATATATATATATATATATATATATATATGGTTAGGTTATTTTGTTCTCACTATCTATTGTGTGCATGTAAGATTGATTCTGGACCAATCATTTTAGTTATTTTAAGAAAGTAATTAATGCATATTACATCTTGAAGATATAATGATATTAATTAAATTTTCAACATTTAATATGTATTATTTACTTTTCTTAAAATAACTAAAATGATTGGTCCAGAATCAATCCTTATTGCACACAATAGATTAAAAACATTTGAACCTAACACACACTCTCTCTCTCTCTCTCTCTCTCTCTCTCTCTCTATATATATATATATATATATATATATATATATATATATATATATATATATATATATATATATATATATATATATATATATATATATATATATATATATATATAAAATGACGGTAAATCCATACGAAGCATGTGGAAATAGAACATGTGGTAACTCTTTTGGAATGTTTATCTCAAGTCTTTTTACCACTAAATCATTCAACAGATGATTGCATAAGATATTTGTTATAGATAGTTTGGTTTAAGTCATAATCTTAAGTCTTTAAACATGGTTAGGTCGCATGGCTGTCGATTCAATGAAATAAGATGAGTTTTTTTGGATGTTTTGTTAGTGATTGAATTAGGTTCATGAATTTCAGATGTTAACTATGAAATTTGGTTTATAATAACATTTCATAAAAAATATAAATATAGAATCATAGTCCGACATAGTAACATGTGTAGGAGATGAAGCAGTTATGATGTATTGATGTCCATATGACATAGGCTTATCAAGAAATAAAAATTGAATCCATCATATATTCTCTAAGTGATCTTCATGTCATTGACCTAATGTGATTTATGCGATGGATTATGAATCATTATTCTACTTCTTTACTAGGTGTAAAACTCGTGTATTACACGGGTTGATTAAAGAAAAATAAAATACTAAAATGTAAATAATAAATATTTTTAAAATAAAATTTTGAAATAAAGAATGAAGAAACATATTAATTGCAATTTATTATAATATTTATTATATTTGATACTTTACATATATAAGTATAAGATTATGTGGCTTTTTAATTTTATTGAAAAAAACCATAAATTCACATGCGGGTATTATTTATTTAAAAATATCACAAAATGACAAGTGTTAAAATGATTAACATGTGGCAAAGTTATCTTCATTTATTATAGTAAATAAGGAATGAATTTATTTCTTTATAAGGAATGAATTTATTTACTTCTATAAAAGGCAAGGGAAAATTCATGAATTTATAAGATGGTTGGGTTTAAGTCATCGTCTCAACCATGGTTAGGTCACATAGTACTCACTTTGATGCATGTAAAGGCAAGATAATGTTACACAATGTATGGTTGTAGTGCGACAACACGTATAATAGCTTTTGTATTGTTTCACCTAACCATGGTCGTAATGTGACTAACAATAATCTTAACCACGGTTAAGTCGTTACCCATCGGTAAGATTGTGCATTTAAATTTATGTTTAACGTATAGTATGTCTGAGAAGTGAGAATCATATAAATTAGATTTTTAAATAATGTTTAAAGGAACATATAAGCTACAAATCTATGGATTTTAAAATAAATAGATCCCATACAATGTTTATAAATATTCATAGGGTTATTATATTTTACAATGATTTATAGCATGTGACTATTGTAATTAATTATTTGTACATATGTAAAAATCCCCATAATCTATAGTAGGCTTTTTGGACTAGAATGTAACAACTTGTCTAAAACAATGACTAAAGAGAGATATTTTGCATAACTTTTGACTAAAAGTATAAAAGGTGATAAATAATAGTATAAACTAAGGGGTAAATACTAAAGTATAAAAGCTTTTGTTTCATATAGATTATAATGCAATACTATAGAAGATAGCTATTGTTGGTTCATGCTCATTCCTCACACCATTGTTGAGTGGAGTACTCGACTTCTTAAAGAAATTTATGTGGCTAAAATATAAAGTTTAAGACCTTGATTAGAAATAGAAAATGGTGTGAACATTGCCTATATCTACCAATTAAACGATACCAACGTACTTACATTTTTCTTTTATAACATCAATGTATTTTTTTATAAACAATAGCTAGATTTGTCTTTGTCTTTAAATATAACTAAGTTGTACATTATTTATGGATGAAAAACTATAAGAGCAATTTCCAACCCACCTTTTGAAATAGAGTTACTTTTTTTTTTTTTTATATATAAATATAAATTAGTACTTTTCAACACATTTTATTTTTACAAGAATTATATAGTTAAGAATAGTAAACTACAATCTTAGAGTTATAATATTGGGTAAATTACACCATTACACCAATCGTTCCTCGTATAGGTGCCAAAAAGCACATTCAATTTCTATTTTCAAAAATTAACTAAGACGGTCCCTTATTTGTCTTAAACTTACACGCATCATCCCTATTGACATGAAAAGACTAATTTGCCCTTAGTTAATTCATTTTTCCTTTTTTTATTTCTTTATCGGTTTAAATTAAAAAAAAAATACATAATAATAATAAAACAAGGGTAAACAAATATCCCCCCCTCCGGCACAACCACCTATCACTGATGACTCCTCCGACACCACCACATATCAACGTCACCACCTCCAACACCACAGTCTATCACCGCAAACACCTTCCCCTTTCCTTTCCCCAATTTTCTTCTACCTTCGTCTCTTTCTTCTCACCCATTCCCATTAACCAGCCAAAACCCCAAATCAGTGTACCAAAATCAGACCCCAAACCACAACCCTTATCTTTGTTCTCTCCCTCTGCCTTAAGAACACCAATGACCATCAAAACTACCAATTTCAATGTAACATCCCAAAGTCAGAATCAAGAGTTCAGGGGGTAAAAGTGTAAGTTGGAAGAAAGGAACTCGACGAGTAGGAGCTTCAACCCGTCGAGTCTAAGTGGGTGCCAGGCACATGTTAAGTGATCGGACTCGCCGAGTCAGAGGCTGGACTCGAAAAGTCCGTGCTGGAATGAGAAACCCTAATTCCTGGGGTTTCCACCCTATATAAGGAACCTTAAGCCCCACCCCAGCCTCTTTAGCACCTCCTTTGATGTCCAGAAGCTTTCCCCATCATTTTCAAACCCTAATTTGAGAGTGAGAGGGATTTAAGTGTTTTGTGGAGCTTGGAGAAGAAGGATACTTGATGCAAGAGTTGGTAGGATCATAGAGGAGCGAAGTGGATCTGATTTCCTTGCTTGTTGGCACCAGATTAGAGGTAAAAAGTTGTTGCCTTGGCTTGGTTGTGCTTAGTTTGTTCATGAATGAAGTTTTAGGGCCAAATTGTCATATATGAGTCTCTTTTCGAGTTTTGGGTTCAGATTTGTGGTTGCTACTACAGATCTAGAATGGTCTTGACTCATGAATCTAGAAAGTGATAGCTTTGGGGCTTGTTTGAGAGTGTCCTTGCCTTAAACCTTCATTTTAGCTTGTTTAGAGCTTGTTGAACCTTGCATGCACGTAAAGTTGGAAACTTTATGTGTGAATCTAGCCCTAGGAGTCCAGATCTATGTATTGGAAGCATTGGAATGGCCTGAAATCGTCTGGATGAAGATGTCACGTCTGGACTCGGCGAGTCACATGGGTGCACTCAGCGAGTTGTATGATTATGTGCATGGACTTGGCGAGTTGGAAGAACAACTTGTCGAGTCTATTGAAGATTTCCTTGGACTCGGCGAGTCTGTTCTTGGACTCAGCGAGTCTGGTCGTAAGGTCCTAACCTTTTGGTTGAGCGGTGAATCGGTGATTCGAGGGACGACTCGGTGAGTTGAGCAGGAAGTGACTCAGAGTTGGTTGGACTCGGCGATTATTGGGGTGACTTGGCGCGTTGAGTCGTTGATTGGGAGTTTCTGAGTATAGGGACTCGATGAGTCGGCGGGTTGACTCGGCGGGTAGAGTCAGTCAGGAAGGTTGACTTTGACTGAGGACTTTGACTTTGACCAAGAGTTGGCCAGTTGAATTCCAAGGGTATTTTGGTAATTATTGGTATTTATTGAGTTCGGTCTTTTGGTATTATCAGTGGCGGAGTTCGTGTCGGAGGTTGGAGCAACGTGATCTTATCTTTTCAGTCAGCAGTTGCGAGGTGAGTTATCCTCACTATACCGACAGGGTCTAAGGCACCAAGGCCGGCCCTTTATCGGGTTGTAATTCGGGTATCGTTGTTATGTTATTGCTTTCCTATGTTTGCATCCTGGTAGTTAGGATGGTATATGTTAGAGACCTGGTTAAGGTCGGTATCCTGGTATATAGGATGATGCTATGCTAGTGACCGATATAGGTCGGTATCCTGGTTAGCATGATGTTATGTTATGTGATCTGCTAGATCGTTTTGATTGGATGTGAATTGTTATATGATTGTATGTTTATGTGCATATGGTTGTTGGACTGGGGTTGGGTTGAGGCGGGTCCTGCTTTGTGTTGTAAGCCAACATACCCAGGGCGGACAGGTTATCCCGGAGGCCCAACGAGTGGTCCGGATATGCTGTAGGACCCAAGAGGGAGGACCAGACGTGCCGAGGCTCGGGGAGTGGACCAGGTCGACTGAAGGCCCGGTGCGGGCGGACCAGTCATACTGTAGACTCGGAGAGTAGACCAGGTGGACTGAAGGCCCGGTGCGGGCGGACCAATCACACTATAGACTCGATGTATATGGCTAGACTCAGAGAGTGGATCAGGTGGATTGAAGGCCCGGTGCGTGCAGACCAATCACACTGTAGAATCGATGTATATGGCTAGACTCGGAGGGTGGACCAGGTGGACTGAAGGCCCGGTACGACGGACCAATCACACAGTAGACCCGAAGTGCATGGTTGTTTTGTGTTCTGTTATGATATGACATGTTATGTGTATGGTATATGTGGTTGGTATTTTAGGGGTATCTAACTAAGCTTTCGGGCTTACAGTTGTGGTTTAAATGTTTCAAGTACTTCAGGAGACCGTGGCAAGGCAAAGGCGTGATCGTACCGCTCCTCATGTTTATGTATTATGATGTGGTTTTGGGAAGACTTTGATAATAATTGTATTGAAAACCTTTTTGTAATAACTTAACGGAACTCGGTTGATTTTGAAAAGTTTAAATTGGTTGGAATTTTTAGAGCGTTACATTCAATCTATGTGCTTTGTGGTGAAACTGTAACATCCAAAAATTTACAACCAATTTTAACATTTCAAAAACAACCCATATTCATTAAGTGATTACAAAAAGGTTTTCAGTTCATTTATTATCAGAGTATCCCAGAAACATCAACATGAAACTGAGGAGCAGTACGATCACGCCTTCGCCTTGCCATGTTCTCCTGAAGTACCTGAAACAATACACTGAAACTGTAAGCCCGAAAGCTTAGTGAGTTACCCCAAAAATACCAACCACAATACCACACACATATCATAAATTGAACAACCATGCATATCGAGTCTACAGTGTGATTGCTCCGCCTGCACTAGGCCTTCAGTCCACCCGGTCCACTCTCTCTCCGAGTCTACAGTATGACTGGTCCGCCCGCTCCTGGCCTTCAGTCCACCTGGTCCACTCTCTGAGTCTAAAGTATGACCGATTCGTCCGCACTGGGCCTTCAGTCTGTTTGGTCCACTCTCCGAGCCTCGGCACGTCTGGTCCGCCCTCTTGGGGCCTTCAGCCTATCCAGACCGCTCGCTGGGCCTTCGGTCTAACCGGTCCGTCCTGGGTATGTTGGCCTACAGCACAAAGCAGGACCTGCCTCAACCCAACCCCATTCCGACAACCATGTGCACATAAACACATAATCATATAGCAATTTATAACTAATCAACCGATCTAGTAGATCACATAACATAGCATCATCCTAACCAGGATACCGACCTAACCGGTCACTAGCATAGCATCATCCTATATACCAGGATACTGACCTTAACCAATTCTCTAACATATACCATCCTAACTACCAGGATGCAGACATAGCAAAGCAATAACATAACAACAACTATCTGTATTTCCATCCGATAAAGGGTCGGCCTTGGTGCCTTAGACCCTGTTGATATAGTGAGGATAACTCACCTGCAACTGCCGACTTTTAAGAAATAAGATCACGCTGCTCCGACCACCAGCACGAACTCCAGCACTGAACATTACCAATCAACCACCATTCATGAATCAATAATGAAATAGCTTAAGGAGGATGTTCCTTACCCCTGAAATGTGCCCAAACAGAAGTAGATTCCAGATCTACCCAAGACCCTTGATGATGGCCTCCAAATCCCCAAGCTTCTTACACCAAATTTCTCTTACAAGCTCTAATTCTTCATCAATGGAGTCACACACACGAGATGAGGGTTTCTGGATCTCAAATGGGTAGCAAAGAGGCTGAATGTGGGTTATAATGTGCTTTATATAGGGCACAATCCCCGGATTAGGGTTTTCTCCCTTCAGCACCAACTCGTCGAGTCCAGCCACCGACTCGCTGAGTTGGTCACTTAACACGTGACCAGAACCGCGACTCGACTCGCATAGTCTACCCATCGACTCGCCAAGTCGACCTTCCTTATTTACACTAAGAACCCTGAACTTGCACTTCTGAACTCGGGGTGTTACAATTGTCCCCCACTTAAATTAGGCTTCATCCTCGAAGCCTGCAGCAACACATTTCCAGATAATACTCCCACATTACAGCTCTTGGTCGCAACCGACGCAGGTTCCTTCAAATACTATTAACAAATATCAATAAAACCCAACTCTTCCCTTACAGAGTCATGAAACTTGCTTCAAACCAACCATCGACTTCTTCCTTTTAATGATAAATGCATCAACTAAGTATCACCCGATGACACTTCCATCATTCCAACTCACCCAATCACTTGCCTCTTACAAAAGTTGGGCATCACTATAGACCACCGGATCCTGACCCGGTACCAAACTGCTATCCCTTTCCTCGACTGGCATAACTTTTATCGAATTTCACTGCTAGGACTCATTTCTCTTCCTTTCTGAATCCTACTCTTTCTTTCCCGCGCTGACAGGATGATACATCCTACCGCCCCTGAGCAGCTCCCATGAGCTCCCATCTACACTCTCATGCCCATATTGTACCTGATCCAACATCCTCGGGCTAGAAAACCCGACACACTGATGATACCTCCAGACATCCCCATGATGAATTACCGCTACATACATAACCTCCTGATCACAACCATACTGAAAATCCAAGGCTCCATCCTTGCATCCCTTCCGAACTCCTCTGGTTCTACACCACCAGAAATTCTTCCGCAACCTCAACAGACACCCAATCCGGATGTGCTTCCATACCACTAGCACAATCACAGTGCTCAACAACCATAATTGAAATACTCTCAATCATCCATTCTCACTACTGCTTTCACTTTCGTGAACCAACACTCCCTCCCGGAGTTACATACCTTTCCCTTTCCTTATCCAAGGAAGTCTACTTGAACACCTTGTTACTTCAACAAGTGCCATGGTGCTCACACCCCACTCTACATTATTCCCTTGTATAGTAACCGCTATTCCATGCATCACACACACTCTGAATCTGCTTGCAAGGACTCTCGGGTCCATGCACTGCCTTCCACAAACATGATCAATACCTGGGGCCAGACCTACTGTTTGCTATTGCATCACAACATACTCAATCCATCTCCTCATATAGATCTATCAACACATACACAGTCTTCAGCATGACTGGACCGCCTTACCAGGCCTTCGACTAGTCTGGACCACTCTCAGAACCTTCAACATGTCTGGACCGCCCTCCAGGGCCTTCAGCCTGTCTGGACCGTTCTCCAAGCCTTCGGATTCACTGGTACACCCACCGGCCTTCAGTCTCCCCGGACCGCTCAACTATCATACATCATCCCGAACTATCCTTCCCGGGAATCTCTCTCGTACATATTGTTCTAGCCCTCTAGAGGTTCCGAACTCTAACTCCATTCCATCTACTCAGATCCCGGCCTAATCCTAGGCCTCACAACAACCAAACACCTTTTACGAAAACCTTGGCATGTACCCCGCCCCATTTGTCAGTCACTTACTCATACCAGCCCATACTCATGGCTGACTGAAACACTGATGAATCCTAAACAGCCAATCAACCTTTAATGATTGTCGATCCTCCTAAGAATTTTCTAATTCTCCCCACTTAGAGCACTGACTACCAACCACCGGTGACTCAACCGGCATAAATCAATCATCCCTACTCAACATATGCCTCTTATCCATGAACTGATTTCCTCTGAAACGAGCAACCTCCACAAAATCACTTCCCGACATCGCACGTCACGAACTCTAAGGGTGTTCGATTCTCCGCTGAACACTTCTCAAATCGCAATTGCTATACCCGACAACAAGACCATACAACCAAATTCTGACCATCAATCCCTTGGATGCTAACCGCCTTCAACTCCTAGTTACTAACACTCCCAACCAAACCATGAAACACGCAAAACGGCGAATAAAATACAACACTACATAAATAACCAGATAACCAGACAACAACGAAACGAAAACATACCCGCAACTGCATCCGACTCTGCCTCGACCTCCTCTGCTGCGAGCTGAAAAGCGCGCCCCTGAGTCCTCGGAGGCTCCGCTCCACTCTGACCCCCGCCAGTAATCCTCACAGAATACGGTGCTGGAACTTGCACTGATCTGGAAACAAGTTGTGGACAATTGGCCCTCAAGTAACCAACCTGATGGCAATGATAACAAATCCTCAAATCCTAAATCGGGGCTGACTGACGACAATCCCTCGTGTAATGCCCCTCTCTCCCACACTTGCGGCACGCACCACCAGACCTACAAACTCCGGTATGACCCTTCCCACACTTCTCACAAGTGTGGCTACCCTGACCTCCCAACCTAAAATCAATGGTCTTAGACCGTTTCGGCGCCGGCTGCGACTGCACCGGGGCCTGCCTCTACTCTCGCAACTGCAACTCAATCTCCAACTCACGCCGCTGAGCGGCCTCCTGCAACTCCAGCAAGGTCTCGCACCTCTGCGTAGACACAAACTGCCTGATATCCCCCTTGAGCATACTCAGATATCGGGACATCTGAGCCAGCTCCGAAGCAAACTCAGGGCAAAACATCGCCCTCTCAGTGAACATCCTGGTGATCTATGTCACCGACTCTGAATCCTGTTTCAGCTCCAAGAACTCCTGAGCCAACCTCTCTCTCAACTTGCGGAACATAACAGGTACTGAACATCTCCCGAAACTGATCCCAAGAAATCACAGCCCGCTGCGCATCCGAATAAGATCCCGTGGTCAACCTCCACCAATCCTTCGCCCCGAGCCTCAAAAGGTTCAGAGCACACCTCATCCTCTGATCCGCAGGGCATGAACACGTGAAGAAGCAACCCTACACGTTTGACAACCACCTCATAGCAAAGATCGGATCCTGAACTCCATCGAAAGTAGGGGGCTTCGTATTATCGAAGTCCCAATACTGAAAACCTCGATCGGTTCCTCCCCCTGCCGCTGATACAGCCGATGTAGCTGTCGCGGCAGTCGCCCCTATAATAGCTGCATAGCGCTCATCAAAATACTTAACCATGGTTATCTTGATCGACCCAAACATCACCGGCAACTCAGCCCGGAACATAGCAGCAATCTCATCATGCAGGATCTCACGAATCCTGGCATCCAACTCGTCCGTACTCATCTGACCAATGACCTCATGTGGTACCGATCCACCCTGATCACCCTCTCCTGATTCCAATCCCGAACCGGATCCTGCCCCGAGACGTCTCGTAATCGCCATACTGAAAATACGCCACAAGATTATTAGGCATTCCTCATAATAATCCCGAGAACTAGCTCCCAACAACACCCTAGGGGTTGTGACTTCCTTGATATGCATATGGGTCCTGTGCTTTCAGTAGTACGGGCCCATACTACCTTCCACGCCTACCCATATTTGTATCAAGTATCACCACAACACCCTAACAATAACATATACATAATGAACACTCGATCCCCACTCCTGGAGGAGCACCACTATCCCATAACCGACCTATCGGTCTCACGCAACCCTCCCATTCATGAAACTTCCACCAACCCTGAAGCACTAGTGTATGCTAGCCATACATAACGCTGGACACCATAGACTTTCGAATATCCAACCCGACCCTAAGCTCCCAATCAAACAACAACAGAACATAAGGCCAAATCAAACAAGAACAGAACATAAGGCCAAATCAAACATTCTCAGGCTATAAGATCTTAATTATATATGGTCGTGATGCATACATTAAATAACTACAGTAATGATGTCAATTTCATACAAGGAAACCCTATGCTAGCAGGCATCATATAATCAGATAATTCTATCATGCAAATTCCTGAAGATCCCTAGCCTAGTACTAGCATGCTGCTCTAACATATCACATAATCAAATAACTTGTATGGTATTTTGGGGTCTACTTACTGGCTCTAGCTGATCGTACCTCCGCATCCTGCTATACTCATTTTTGAAAACTATTTTAATTTCACTTTGAAAACTCTCCTTGATTTGAGACTGGATTCACACGAATGTTCCTCCAATTCACTCAAACCAAGGCTCTGATACCAACTTGTAACATCCAAAAATTTACAACCAATTTTAACTTTTCAAAAACAACCCATATTCATTAAGTTATTACAAAAAGGTTTTCAGTTCATTTATTATCAGAGTATCCAAGAAACATCAACATAAAACTGAGGAACGGTACGATCACGCCTTCGCCTTGCCACGTTCTCCTGAAGTACCTAAAACAATACACTGAAACTGTAAGCCCGAAAGCTTAGTGAGTTACCCCCAAAATACCAACCACAATACCACACACATATCATAAACTGAACAGCCATGCATATCGAGTCTACAGTGTGACTGGTCCGCCTGCACTAGGCCTTCAGTCCACCCGGTCCACTCTCTCTTCGAGTCTATAATATGACTGGTCCACCCGTACCGGGCCTTCAGTCCACCTGGTCCACTCTCTGAGTCTACAGTATGACTGGTCCGTCCGCACCAGGCCTTCAGTCTGTCTGGTCCACTCTCCGAGCCTCGGAACGTCTGGTCCGCCACCTTGGTGCCTTCAGCCTATCCGAACCGTTCGTCGGGCCTTCGGTCTAACCGGTCCGCCCTGGGTATGTTGGCCTACAGCACAAAGCAGGACCCACCTCAACCCAACCCCAGTCCAACAACCATGTGTACATAAACATATAATCATATAGCAATTCACAACTAATCAACCGATCTAGCAGATCATATAACATAACATCATCCTAACCAGAATACTGACCTAACCGGTCACTAGCATAGCATCATCCTATATACCAGGATACCGACCTTAACCAGGTCTCTAACATATACCATCCTAACTACCATGATGCAGACATAGCAAAGCAATAACATAACAAGAACTATCCGGATTTCCATCCGATAAAGGGCCGGCCTTGGTGCCTTAGACCCTTTTGATATAGTGAGGATAACTCACCTGCAACTACCGACTTAAAGAAATAAGATCACGCTGCTCCGACCACCAGCACGAACTCCACCACTGAACATTACCAATTAACCATAACCAATAAACACCAATCATTACCAAAATACCCTTGGAATTCAAACTGGTCAACCCTTGGTCCAAGTCAAAGTCCCCAGTCAAAGTCAACCTTCCTGGTTGACCCTACTCACCGAGTCAACCCGTTGACTCGTCGAGTTCCTATGCTCAGAAACTCCTATGCCACAGCTCAACTCGCCGAGTCGCCCCAAGACTCGTCGAGTCCAACAATATCAGAGTCTCATCCTGATTAACTCACCGAGTCGTCCCTTGACTCACCGATTCGAGGCTTAACCAGAAAAGATTAGGGTTCCATGACCAGACTCGCCGAGTCCAAGAACAGACTCGTCGAGTCCAAGGCAATCTTCAACAGACTCGCCGAGTTGTTCTTCCTACTCGCCGAGTCCATGCACATAATCATACAACTCGTCGAGCACACCCATGTGACTCGCTGAGTCTCTTCAGTTCTCATTCCATACAGAGGCTTTTGAAGCCATGCAGGGACTCCAGTCCATAGATCAACTCTTCTACAGCCTAACTCTCACATAAAGTTGAAAACTTTACGTGAAAGCAATGAGATATAAGGCCAAAACAGTTCTTGGGCTAGGGTTAAAGACAAAGGGCTTCACCAATAACTCTTAGACAGGAACTTTATGACCTTTTGGGCCATCACAAGTCTAGATCTGAAGTAGCAACTTCAGATCTAAGCCTCAAAATCGAGATAGCTCCCAAACAAGCTAATGAATCCCTAATCAACCACCATTCATGAATCAATAATGAAATAGCTTAAGGAGGAGGTTCCTTATCCCTGAAATGTGCCCAAACAGAAGTAAATTCCAGATCTACCCAAGCCCCTTGATGATGGCATCCAAATCCCCAAGCTTCTTACACCAAATTTCTCTTCCAAGCTCTAATTCTTCATCAATGGAGTCACACACACGAGATGAGGGTTTCTAGATCTCAAATGGGTATCAAAGAGGCTGAAGGTGGGTTATAATGTGCTTTATATAGGGCACAATCCTCAGATTACGGTTTTCTCCCTTCAGCACCAACTCGCCGAGTCCAGCCGCCGACTCGCCGAGTTGGTCACTTAACACATGACCAGAACCGCAACTCGACTCGCCGAGTCTACCCATCAACTCACCGAATCGAATTTCCTTATTTACACTAAGAACCCTGAACTTGCACTTCTGAACTCGGGGTGTTACAGAAACCCAATAATCAAATCAATCCATCCACTGCTCTAATCAAAAGTTATTTCTCTGAACCATAACCAACAACATCGAAACAATAATTCAATCTTCGAAACCTTGAAATATTCACGAGATTTAATCAACACAAATGAGACCCATAAGCAATCACAGTCACAAGTTCACAACATCTCACTAGATTCAAAGTCCCAACCTATCTTCATCTTCAAAATCGAAACAAGTAATTGATTGAAATCAAGTCCAAGACAAATCCATCAAAATAAAATCAAACCAAACCTGAAACGAACCTCAAAATCAAAATGAAAACCTACATCAGTTTCAATTTATGGATGTGAGATGACGATGAAAAAAGAGGAAACTCAAAATATGTAACGACCCAAAAATCAAGGGTAAAAATTTCATTTTTGGTTACAGCTAAAACATTGATACCATTTATTTCAAACATGCATCATTGCGGAAATCATAGGTGTGTGCACTGCGATCAATCCGAGCCCTTCATTTCCAAATTGATGAAACCTGAAACCAAAACTGTAAATCGTAAGCACAAAGCTTAGTGAGCCCCCCAGAGCATACCCCACACACACAATCCACATAACACATATCATGTTAGCTATAAAAGCTACATGTATCACATTCCCTGCTAGCTAAAGAAGCTACATATAACACATAAGCCATGCATACCAAAAACCTGTAAGAATGTCGTGGGCTCCCCCCAGGGTCTTACACCATTGTGCCTTGGGCTACCCCACATGGTCTTAACCTAGGATTGCCATGGGCTACCCTACATGGTCTTATATCCAATGCCACGGGCTCCCCCCGAGGTCTTCCATGCAAGTATCACAAAGACAGCTAGCATAGCACATACCACATAACATATCATATATCACAGAATAACTACACATAACACAAATAACCTGTAAGGATGCTGTGGGCTCCCCCCAGGGTCTTACTATTGGATTAGATGTCTAATCCCATAACTATTATTGGTATGTACTTGACCCGAGAGTAGCATGGTCCATTTGGGTTGCATATCATCAGGACAATTTGTTAGGATGGACTTTTGAGAGAAGGTTATTTATGGTTTATTAATATATTATAAGTTATAATATATTAATATGAAATCATATGTTTTAATTAGTATCGATCAAGAATTAATTTGGAAATAATTTAGTGATCAAAAGAGACTAATTAAATCTATGGGGACTAATTATGATAATTAGTTATATTTATATGTGTTGGGCTTATGATCCATGTTGGACCAAGTTTATGTATGGATACATAAAGAGTTGGGCCACATGAACCATGGATCATAAAACCCATGGGTATGGATTATGGGTTATACCCATGACCCTTGGAATCCTACATATAAATAGGTTACTCCATAGCCAAAATCACCACTTCTTTTCTTAGAGAAATATGGAGGTGCTTTGGTGAATGGAATTCTCTCTCAAGAGCCACCTTTGTCCTAGGTGTGTTGTGATTCCATTTGAGGCATTTCATACTAATGGTGCTAATCTCTTAAGGCCAAATACATCAAGACTTCAAGCTACATAAAAGGTATGTTTCCCTAACTAGTATATTATATGGTTTATGTCAAATGCATGCTAGTTATAGGTTTAATGCCTTGGAAACCATTTGCATGTATAATTAGTGAAAACATAGATCCAAGGTATTTAGGGTTGTATGTGCACCATAGGATGTTGTATTATACCAAAAACTCAACAGTGGTATCAGAGCCACGTGTTGTTTTCTACTATATTTGATGCAAATATATTTTTTTTCAAGTTGATGGGGAAAAAGAGAAAAAAAACATGAAGTTTGTCAAACTTTATGATAATTACTTGATTTTATGAAAAACTAATTATTTGTAAAATTTGAGTCACTTTTACTACAAGAGTTGAATTAGGTCGATTTATTAAAAGATAGAATGATATGATTATTTTATTAGTTTTAAAAGTTTGATCTAAAGAGTTTTATTTTTTGAAACCTCCATAAGTTATGGATATGAAAAGGTTTTAAAAAAAATTGATTCAAAGTTTTTATGGAGTTACAAAATTTGGTGTTAATGTTTTAAAGGATTCCGTAAGTTAAGAATAAGTTATGGATCACCAAAACTTTTTTTGTGTTACCTTGTTTTATGCGTGAATTTAGATTAATGAATAAAATTATGTGATAGTTGGTTTTAATCCAAATTAATCTAAAAGAAGTTCATAAAATGTGTTTATGTAACTTATAAGTCACATTTATGAATCTTAGAACTCATAAAAGTTGTCATAGGTTACAAAATGAAGAGTCTTTTTCCTCATTAAATTGTTTTATGACTCCATAACTTGTCCTCAAGTTATGGATGTTCAAGAGTCACTTCATTAAAGTTTTTAAAACTTTAATTAAACTCATAAGTTATGAAAATCCAAGAGTTTTGAATAGTTTCAAAACATGCCCTCAAGTTTTGGAATTTGTAAAGTTTTCCCATGAATACTTTAATTCCAAGTTAGCCCTTAGAATTTTAAAAGTTAAAATTCAACCCTTATACTTTATAATATTATAAGTTAATAATATTTATATATATGTATAAGAGTAAAGTCAGTCTTACCATTAGTAGGCCTCATTCACGAAGCCGGTCTATAAGGGGGTATAAGGTTACTGCCTATAAAATGGTAGTTTAATGGGTGTCCACTCTCACCCACCGCTTCCTTGACCGGTGGAGGGTCGTTAGCCGAACGGGTAGGACAAGGACTAGAATTATCCCTTCATTAAAAGTATTAATGATCAATACTAAGTAACTAAACTCTTATAAATACCCAATCTTAGTTACTTAGGAAAATGTGAATAAGGTGCTAATCCATGAAATTACACTTTGCACTTTGTTTAAGTAGGTTAGTGGAGCGTGTGTGGTTAACCGACACACTAACTCGTATTTAACAAGGTAAGCAAAGGGTAACTTAATGTTTATCATAGTATCGATGGAGCATGTGTGGTTAACCGACACATCGATTGAGGGGTAAACACTTAAGGGTACCAAGTAATTTGCATGGTTACTTCACACCTTGTTTTGTGATCCTCGGCATCCCAGTCACAAAACCTAAAGGGCACACTCGAGATTGAAACATGCCATTGAAAAGTTCAATGAATCTCAAAAGATATAGGAGTTTCAAATCCAATTAAAACCTAATAAATTATTTCGTTTTTCATGGTGGAAATTGGTGAATCGTCATTCACCTACCTTCAAATATTTTATAGCTTGGATTACGTCATCCCTATTCTAAGTTATAAAATAGTTTGTTGGGTCCTAGCCTTAATATTTCATATTGGGTGTCATATTAAGGACTTTAGATCAACTATCTTGAATATCTCCCAAAAGATGTCTAGTTCAGACATCTATGATCTTCCCAAATATCTTGGAACTTCACTTCCTCCACCTCCTCCAATTATTCTCCCTAACCCACAAGTTCAAGGTCACTCAAGCCCTATTGGAAAGGCAAGGTCTAGGTGTGATCACATCTTGGAGATGAAGTCACATACTGACAAGCCGGGAGAGTTGGGTGTCAAAGTCTTAAGAAAGTTAGTGGTTCAATCACTTTCTAAGTCACATAGTGAGTTCCTTAGGACTCCTATGAAACAGACTATGACAAGACCCTTAATGATCTTATCTATTTGCTTGGTGCTGCTAAATCAGAAATGATTTAGTGTACTAGTAAAGCAAATTTGATTAGGAGATCAACTTCCCAAAAATTATGGACAGGGACAATAGTGACACAAGAAATCCAGAAAAGCATTCTCTTCCCAATGGAAAGGGATCGGCCATAGTCAACTCGGTTGACCAAATGGTAAAGAAAAAGGCTAAGTCTGAGATAGTCCCATGTACTATTACCTAAGGGTCCATATGGTCCTATTGCCAAAAGGAAAGGGAATTGGTTGCGAAGCTGTCAATTTTACCTGAAAGATCATAAGGCTAGTAAAGTCAATAAGTTTGACTCTATTTCAGGTAAGGTCCACTATCTAACTCGGTTAAGTTTCTATTCTGAGATTCTTATTACAAGATGTGACTAGGTCACATGTTGATGTTTAAGAATCAACGGAAAAGTGAAGGAAACTTAAAGAAAGAGTATGTTGAATCTGATCGCGAAGATGGATTTGTATTGCTTGATTGAAGATTGGATTCTTGAGCTACTCTTAGGAGTTATGATAGATTGCTAGGAAACATGTAATAACATAGTTTTCATTTCAAGTTACATTGTAAGGAAAAGGTTTTTTCTGCATTTTAAAATAAATAAAAGTTTGTTTTACTTTATTTTTATCTCCTTACAATGGCATTCATGAAAACTTGATGTTTGTATGTTTATAGCAATATTGGAAATATGAATTTGATTCGTTCATTTGTGGTAGTGTCTAAATTTACCAAATAAGGAAAGATTCTCATCACCCAAGTTTCAAATGGACCGAAACTTGGAATCATGCAAGTTGTATAGTATGATGAATGAGAACTTTCGAGCATTGGAAAAATTAAGACTAACTACTTGTTCACATGGATGTGTGAGTCAAGAAAAGGACTAAGGGATCAAGTACACTTTCTTGTACACTTGTCAAAGTCCACCACAAAACATGGATAAGACTATTCTTCATGATTTACTAAGGTTTAGTAAATATGATTATACTTACAAGCTTAAGTATAATTCTGAAACATTGGAAAATTTTCAATGTATGACAAAACGAATAAGAAGAATCAAATTAGGCAGAAGGATAACAGTTTCTCAAATTTGAAAAGATGGGAGAGTACTTTAGTATCATGTTTTAAGGTCATCTTAATGATTTTGAGACCTTATCACAATTCATCCTCTAAGTACATTCTGATAGTTAAGAAGAGGAGTTATGAATTGTTGAAGTGGTTAAATCAAGAAGATGATTCATACTTCATTCCAAAACAATTCATAGAGTTATAATCTAAGATTGTAACTTGAGTGACATGTCTTAAAGAAGGTTTAAAACACTTGTCAAATGTAAGAGTAAAAGTTTTCTACTCTTGTACATTTGAAATTGGTAAGTTGTGATGTTTTGGATAAAACAAAGACCAACTAAGGCCAATTGTGTTAAGTGTCTGTCTTGATTAGAATCCACATTATCTCTTGAATATTTGGAAAGAAAGTTGTATAAGTCAAGGAGACAGTGGGAGTCTAAAAGATCCTGGAAAAGGTTTCAAGAAGTAATCAAGAATAAAACCTGTATTTCATCGCTAGCACACAAGTAGAGGTGTATAACCTATCGTGCTGACATTTCTGTGCCCATTCCAGTTAAGTTGGCTATACATTTGAGTTCTACATGTTCTCAATTGTTTGCATAACTACTTGGAAGCAATGGCAGGCCCTTGAGCTGCCAGGTGGCAAGAAGTTAAGATTGCACAAGTTCAATCCATATGAGTTTGGATTTGTCATTATCCTTGTCTTGTGACTATGGTTTTGACAATTCACATGGATAAGAACACATACACCATTAAATCTAATTGTCATAAGGTTTCTCTTCGATTCATGAAAATGATGGTAAGGAAACTCTTTCACTAAATAGATTTTGAGTAGATAGCAATTGTGGGAATGACAAAAGGTCTAAACATTATGATTACGACATCCCTCTTCATAATTGTTTAGACACACATGTGAGCTATCTAAGAAAGGTTTATGATATTGATAAATTTTTGGGTACATGTCAAAGCTAGTCGGAGCATAAGTGTTATGCTAATAATCATCATGTTAGTGGGAGCATGATAATTATGATAAGTATAGCAATTTAGCAATGTTAATTATAGAAAACAAAAGTTTCAATTCATGAGGTTGCAGGGGTTGAAAAAGTTGTTTTGCTATTATTAAGGGAGAGGACATTATACTTCATCTCAAATCTAAAAGCTTAGATTGAGGTCTTAATCGTATTTAGTCAAGAATATATATGAATTTAATGTTGGGATGGCTCAACATAAGGAAATTCTATATATGGGTTCATTATTTGCGTTCTAAAATTCGATTATGATTACGGCATCCCTTTTCATAATCTGAATTATGAGAACTTGGCAAATAGAACTGGAAATATTATAGCAAAAGACTGGTTTAGTCTTTATGTGAGACATCATGAATATTGTCCCATATGATTCGGATATAGGATCGATTACATGTGCTATATTCACTATTTCTAAGTTTTTCCAAATGCCTGGGCATGAAGAAGGGAAAAAGGTCTAGAAATTGATATGACTAAAATGATTAAGCAATTATTGAGTACAATCTAAGGTTTACCAAAGATTGGTTGCTCAAGGACAGTTGGAAGTATAGTATTAATTCTGGAAGGACCATATTGACATAATCTGTAAGGAGGCAACTCTTGTTCAGAAGTGATAGTCAAAATGGAATATGGAAATGCTTCAAAGTTAGAAAGTATTCAATCTGTATGATTAGGAAACTTAATGCAAGAAGGATGTTTCCAAGGAGTTGATCTCCTTTGAAATACTCTGTAATGATTGTTGCCAAGTCTTTGTGAATTTATGCATAATCATTACAAGAGGATCAATGCATATAAGTTTAGAATCTAACAGATTTCAGTAAATGGCATGAATTTGGAATTCTTGCATTTGCAGTAAGATTTGGGACTGTGAAATGAGAATCATTGGAGTTATGTTCAATTGATCTATTTCACAAAGTAAAGATCATAGACATACATAGTATGCATACTTGGTGTGTGGCATGACTAGTGTTTAGAAAAACATAGTGTACATGCTTGGAGCATGGGACAACTATTGTTTTAATTCACGAATAAAGTTGATAGCTGAAACAGTATATAATGAATAATGTGTAATCATATGGTGATAAATAAAAGGTGTTTTATTTATATTCATAAGTTTTGAGGCCATATTGGATTCTATTATTATTGTGTTTCACTTTTCATGCTTTGACTTCCAGAATAACTAGGTCATTGTTCTAATTGACTAAGTTATTCAAACCATCCACAGTCGGTCATATGTGGGAAGTAGATATGAATCAAGACTGTCATGGGTTGGGTTTGTAGAGGTCTAAGATGTTGGACAAGGTGGTGCTACAACACTCATGAGTGCTCATAAGTTCTGAGTATTGGATTCAACCCGCGCTCATTGGCATTACTTCATGGATTTTATCACGAGTGATCATGAGACGATAATATCTTATATTCTTCAAACCTAGATATATGAGTTATTACTATGAGTTGGTTATACATTGATTGCACGAAAACGCATTGGTAACTCGATGTTATAAAAGGTGCCTTTGTGTATGATTCAACAAGTAGTAGAACAAGCCATATGAGTCGAAGTTTATCCATTCCTTTTACCTTCGGGATAAAAGCGATATCTATGGACCCCTCGATGATTTGATGATGACAAATGGAAGTGCTCGGCCGGGCCAGGACTGTTTTGATTTGTTCAATTAGTCAGTCGTCATAAATCGGAAATCGGGAAACAACAAATGGACAGAGAGAATGATTATAATCCATCTCTCAGTCCATATGATATCTAGAATGGAGGAATATATGATCCCTTATCTAATGGACGCGTCATTGATTTGTTCAGAGTTCAACAACAGCTTTAAGAGCTACGATTGCTAGTCAGGTTATGAAGTCGTACTTGCAATAATAGTTTTAGACTTATCCAAGTGGGAGACTGTTGGATTAGATGTCTAAGCCTATAACTATTATTGGTATGTACTTGACCTGAGAGTAGCATGGTCCATTTGGGTTGCATATCATCAGGACAATTTGTTAGGATGGACTTTTGAGAGAAGGTTGTTTATGGTTTATTAATATATTATAAGTTATAATATATTAATATGAAATCATATGTTTTAATTAGTATCGATCAAGAATTAATTTGGAATTAATTTAGTGATCAAAAGAGACTAATTAAATCTATGGGGACTAATTATGATAATTAGTTATATTTATATGTGTTGGGCTTATGATCCATGTTGGACCAAGTTTATGTATGGATACATAAAGAGTTGGGCCACATGAACCATGGATCATAAAACCCATGGGTATGGGTTATGGGTTATACCCATGACCCTTGGAATCCTACATATAAATAGGTTACTCCATAGCAAAAATCACCACTTTTTTTCTTAGAGAAATATGGAGGTGTTTTGGTGCATGGAATTCTCTCTCAAGAGCCACCTTTGTCCTAGGTGTGTTGTGATTCCATTTGAGGCATTTCATACTATTGGTGCTAATCTCTTAAGGCCAAATACATCAAGACTTCAAGCTACATAAAAGGTATGTTTCCCTAACTAGTATATTATATGGTTTATGTCAAATGCATGCTAGTTATAGGTTTAATGCCTTGGAAACCATTTGCATGTATAATTAGTGAAAACATAGATCCAAGGTATTTAGGGTTGTATGTGCACCATAGGGTGTTGTATTATACCAAAAACCCAACACTTACACCATTGTGCCATGGGCTACCCCACATGGTCTTTACCTAGGAATGCCATGGACTACCCCACATGGTCTTATATCCAATGCCACTGGCTCCCCCCGGGGTCTTCCATGCAATAACACATAATCACATAGCATATCAAATCACAGATGGCTAACACATAAACCCTAATCACATAATGGGCCGGCCTTGGTGCCTTAGACCCATTGGTATGGTGAGAAGACTCACCTCGCACTGCAGAAGCTTCCTGCATGAATTCTTTAGCTGTTGCCCTGCCAGTTTCCTGAGCAGTCGCTACCAATCAATATACCCAATTAGCAATTGGGTCCCATACCATAATCCTTAATCCATGCATGGGGTAAAATGACCATCTACCCCTAGCCCAGTATGATCCAACACTAAGGCCCAAACCAAAAACAAAAGCCCAACATTATAATGTCCATAAAATTATCAATGGCCCAATTTTCCAAATTGGGCCTAGACCTTCCTAATGGACCCTATACTAAAGCCCAATATTCTCCTTAGTCAATAATCCTGACCCAATTGGCCCACGAAGGCCCACAACAACCTAGTCCAAGAATTGGCCCAATCCTAGGCCTATAAATGTGAAGTCCATTTCTATATTGGGCCATAAGGCCCAATAGGCCCAACTATACCAAAATTAGCCCAAGATACATTCAGATCCAACAAACCGCAAGTCTAGGCCCAAAACCATTAGGTTCCAAAGGTCCGAAGTTTACTAAGGCCCAATTCCTCCTGAGAGAGTACGCTTACCGTACCTCTTATGTACGCTTAGCGTACTGGGCAAAAGAATTGTACGCCCAGCATACAAACGGCTCATGCACAACATCCATTAAGTGCTTAATACTTAATCCAATAAGTCCAAATCACATATCTGAGCTATACTTAACATCTAAACCCATAAAGTCACTGACTTTGTGACTTTGCATGCCCCAAACAAACCCAAACTCCGAAAATGGCATTCTACTTCCATAAAAGTGACCCTAACTCAAGCATGAACCCATTAAGACCATCAAGATGGCGACTTTATGCCATAGGGACTCAAATAGCATTAAGGGTGGCAACCCCAAGCCTAAAAACGGATTTGGAACCATAAAGCCCCATTCTTGGGACCAAAAAGATCCAAAAACTCAACATAATAGATCTAAGCATTCACTGGTCAAGTTCAGAGCTTTATACCTTCATTAAGCTGAGAATGAGTCCTAAAAGCCAGATCCATAAGCTCCTCCTTGATTCCCATCCTTGCATCAAACTCCAACTTCTTGGAAATGGGTTAAACACCCCAAAAATGGACTCCATAAGCTCAAAATGCCACCATGGATGATATATGTTGATTTCTAATGTTTAGAGGGGTTGAGGCTGAAGATGTTAGGGTTTGGTTATGAGATAAGGGGTTTAAATATGGTCCAAGACCCTAAAATAGGGTTCTGATCTGACGGGATTACGCCTAGCGTAATTCTGGTACGCCCAGCGTACTCCAGAGAACCTTCGTGACCACTCCTGGTCATTACGCCCAGCGTAACCCAAAGTAAGCCCAACGTAACCCAAAGTACGCCCAACATACTCCCTTTTTCCCTAGTACGCCAGCGTACTCCTTGTGTACGCCCAACATACTCGGCTAAGCCTGAAACTACTAAACTTCCGAAAGCCATAACATCTTCGTTATAAATCCGTTTTCAATGATCCTTATATCCACGGAAAGGTGACGAGAAGCTCTACACTTCTAACAACTCAAACTTTCCTTAAGACCTTCCGAACAAAAATCCATTATCCACAAAAGTCCAAACTGACACTTTACCAAATTACCCCTAGGCTCCAAAACACAACCCGAACACCCGAAACACTTCTAATACATCACCCGCACCCAAATGGGTCGAGATCTTACCTTCTCTAGAGAAATACTCCTTATGAATACCAACCTTCGGCTTACAGCCTTAGACTAGAAGTCAATTCAGAACAGAGCGTTACAAAATCAAAATCAAGGTTAAGTATTTCTCTATCTTAACGTGCTATATCTCTATCTCACCCATTTCCTATGGTTTCCTTTTTTGCTTTCATCGAGTCTATCTCTCTCACCCTATTTCTCTCTCGGTATCGTGTTATATCTCCATGTAACACCCCGACTCCCAGGTATAAAAATTTAAAGCTTTTTAGTAACATTCTTGGACCTACTCGATGAGTTGAATTCCCCAACTCGTCGCGTAGAAGCGAATCAGGCTAAATGATTTATAAGGTCTACTCGACGAGTTAAAGGACCCCAACTCGACGAGTAGGAGCTGAATGAGAAAACCCTAATTTTTTGGGTTTACACCCTATTTAAAGGACTTAACCCACATCCTTTGGCCTCCCTTATCACCTCATTACCCAGAGAAAGAAACCCTAGCCATTCTTTACTATTTCTTTGTGCTTGTGAGGCTAAGAGAGTGTTTTTGGTGCATTTGTTGAAGAAGTTTGAAGGTTGAGAAGCTTACAACGGGAAGGAGCTTGTAGATCTAGCATCTACATCATTTTGTCTTCCATCTGAAGGTAACAATTTTCTCCTTTATCATTCTAGTGTTAGATCTCCTTATTCTTAGGTTTAAGGCCATTTTTAGCATATTTATTGATCATTTTGGGTATTGGGCATGATCTGAAGTTGTAAGTTCAGATCTGGACTCCTCTAAGTCCTTATAGTTATAAAGTTATTGAATTTATTAAGCTGTGGCCATTCTCTTTGGTTTAAACCTCTCCCTTAGCTTGGTTTTGGCAACTAAGACCTTGCATGCACGTAAAGTTGCAACTTTACGTGGAAACCATGCCCTAGGAGGCTAGATCTGCAATTTGGAGATTTAGGGTAGCTTAAAAAAGTCTGAATGAGAAATAGACCGAAAGGAATCGACGAGTTGCATGGTCAACTTGACGAGTCAGATGAAAATTGGCCGTTGTTGGTTTCTGCATGGAGTCGGCGAGTCAGTGAGACGACTCGACGAGTCAGTTAGGGTTTTCCCGACATTTGGACACCGCATGGACTCGATGAGTTGTATGGGAACTCGGTGAGTCACTAGGGTTTCCACGATTTCTCGAGTTCTGGAAGGAATCGATGAGTTAGTGGGCTACACTCGACGAATTGGGTCAACATGGACTGTTGACCAAGGGTTGACTAGTTTGACTTTGGGGGTATTTTAGTAATTTGGGAATTTATGGAAGTGAATCATTGGTGGATGTAAGTGATTGAGTTTGGAGCTGCATTTTGGGAGTTTGACATTTTTCATTCCGAGTTACTTGTGAGGTGAGTTGTCCTCACTATACTAACAGGGTCGAAAGCACCAATACCGGCCCTTTTCAGATTTGTATACGGGTTTATTGCATGATATGTTTATTAATTTGCATCATGTTAGTTAGGATGGTGATATGCTTAGTGACTTGGTAGGTCGGTATCCTGGTATATAGGATGATGTTATGTTAGTGATCGGTTAGGTCGGTATCCTGGTTTTAGGATGTTGTTAAGATTAGTGGTATGTTAGATCTGTTTGACTGTTATATATGCTAGTGTATGATATTTATATGCACATTATTGTTTGATTGGGGGTTGGGTTGAGGCAGTCATGCTTTGTGCTCTAGGCCAACATACCCAGGATGGATCGGATAGACTGCAGACCCGATTAGGGCGTACTAGTCAGGCCAAAGGCCCGACGAGCGGTCCAGATAGGCTAAAGGCCCTGAGAGGCGGTCCAGACGTGTTGATGGCTCGGAGAGCGGTCCAGATAGACTGATGGCCATGCGAGGTGGTCCATGGCTCATTATGCATGCTGTTTATTTATATGATATGATTATGTCGTATGACATTGGTACTTTTGGGAAACTCACTAAGCTTCGGGATTACAATTGTTGATTTTGTTTCAGGTACTTCTGATGATCGCAGGAAGGCGAAGGCATGATCGTGCACCTCATTAAATTTTATGACTTGATTCTAAGATACTTTGACATGAAAACCTTTTGAAATAAAATTTGTAATAATTATTGGTTTTTTAATGATTTAAAAAGTTTTAAATTGGCTTGAATTTTATGGATGTTACACTCCATATCACTTGGCATATATCTCGATATTGTATTATAACACATGTGTGTGTGTTTTGGGTTACTCTCTTATCACCGATCAGTAACAATTGTGTGACGGTTTAGAAGTGAAGGGGTGGATGGGTTGGAAAAGATGAGAGCAGGTATCGAAGAAGAATGGGGAGAGAGAGTGAAAGATCGATCAGAGGAGGTAGTGGTATTTTCCACTGTAATTGAGAGAGATAGAGTTACAGAGAGTTGTTTTTTTTATTTTCTTTGTTAATTTATAAATAATAATAAATAATATTAGCAGAATTAAAAAATAAATATCGAAGGGCATTATCGTCATTTCAAATGAGGCACGGACTACATTCGCAAGAAAAAAGCATATCAGGGACGAAGTGTGCAAGTTTTATGTCAATGAGGGACGGTCGAGGTTAATTTATGAAAATAGGTACTGAACATGCTTTTTGGCATGTGCACGAGGGATGATTGATGTAATTTACCCTATAATATTCGATTAAGAGTTGAACTTTTACTTGTTATAATTTTCCCTTCAACTTTGAGTTATAATAGGGCAAATTGCATAAATGATACTAATTTTATACAAAATTTCGATTTCAGCATTGTGTTTTATTTTTACTCAATTAAGTCACTTTGCTTAAAATTTGGTACAAATTTAACCAATCATCTGGTTTGCTTCAAGTGTTTTATGTTTATCAATTGCTGATTAGGCAAAATGCTGATGGTTCTTTTATATATGATCATAGTTGGCAAATATTTGGGTTAAACTGAACCATTAAATAGAATATGTACTCACGTTCCCTTATTTTTATTCTTTTCTTCTCTGAGAGCATCGCAATTTGGTGCAATAGCTTTCCAAGGTCGCTCATGTGGTTCATCACTTAGAGTGATGTAAGCAAGGTAATATAAGTTTCTTTAGGAGATATTATTGTGGACAACCATTCTTTTCTTGCTTACACCAATCTAGGATTGTGAACCACTTGAGTGACCTTGGAAAGACTTTGCACAAAATCCTAATGCTTTAAGACAAGAAAAGAATAGGAAATAAGGGAAAGTGAGTACAAATACATGTAAGAGTTCATTTTAAACCAAATGTTTGCCAACAAAGATCATATGTGGAAGTCACATCAACTTTTTTCCTAATCATCAATTGATAAACATGAAACATTTGAAGCAAACCGGTTGATTGGTTAAATTTGCAACAAAATTTTAAACTTAGCGACTTAATTGAGAAAAAAAAATCAAACAATGTGTCAAAATCAAAATATTGTGTAAATTTGGTGTCTTTTATGTAATTTTTCCATTACAATATGATTACATAAATTAATATGTATTAATAAAAACCTTGTAAATTGAAGGGGTATTAATGAAAATATTAAAAATATATATCAAAAAAAGAATATAGTTGGAATATTCTTTTTGGTGTTAAAAATATAGTGTGGTAAATATGAATCACTATTAGGATGGACGGAGTGTCAGTAGGTCGAGTGCTAGATAAACATAGTACCAGATGTACCTCCAAGATCTTAAATCATCGGCATGCTAGATGAGGGTTGGGTGGCTTTCACTATCAAGCTGAACATGCTCATTTCCTTCTCTCTCAGCATGTATCATATGTTTCAGTACTTTTATATTAGGTGTGGGTTGGAAGATGTATTATTTGTGTTGTGGATTGAGAGGGATGTAAGTGAGAGTAAATAGAAAAAGTTATGTGTCGCCTTCGTGGAAAATACCTATATGTGGTGGTCACTTGAGGAAGAAGGGAAACGACGATTAAAGGAAAATCCTTAGAAGTGTGTAGGTGTGTGTTATTGATCATTGTATCCATTGGGAGAGAGAGAGACGGGGAGAGAGTGAGTGGGGGGTTGAGGGGTTGGGGTTGGGTATTAGTTTTTTGAATATGAAAAATTAGGAAATAAGGAAATAAATAAAATATATGTGTATATTACTCATTTCAAGTTGAGCATGGACCAAAAAACACAAAAAATGCTAACCACGGGGCCATTTTTTTCTCAAGTTGACGATTTTATCATTTAAGACATTCCCAAGAACAAGATATATGAGTTGAACAGTTGTTCTTAAAGCATTAAGTGCTTAAAAAGTCGATTTTGGGCTTCTGAGGCATATAATGAGTTCCCTCTCGGTCGTAGTTCAGTACGTTGGGCGTAAAGGTGATATGCATGGTGTGATCATCTAAAGTGCATTTATGCCATTTTGGGCCTTAGGTTAGTTTGGGTCATTTTGGGCCATGGGGTTAGTTTAGGTCATCGTGGGTCATGGCCTGTTGAACCTAAAGCAGGAAGGGTAAAAGGGTCTTTTACCCTTTGTAAGATGAATTATGATTTGGACTTTTAGTTATGGATTATTACACTAAATAGTAATTAGGGTTGGTTTAAATGTGTTCTGTGTGAGGAACTGTTGTAGTAGCAACTTGCGTGTAGTTGCTTATCATTATATTGAGGTGAGTTTCTCACAATGCTTGGTGGGTCGAAGGCACCAATGTCGGCCCATTGATTATTGTGTATAGGATGCTAGTTGTATTTGTGACTCTTATATGTATTTGTATGTATACCGGGTGGGAACAAATGCCATGTGAGGCCTAATGAATGTGTTGGGTTGGATCCATCGCATGTTACTGAAAGATCTATACTTGACGGGGCCTAATGCCAACAGAGGCACGATGGATGTCAGGCGAGACTCATTGTATGTATGGTATGTGGTATTTTGGTGAAACTCACTAAGCTTTGTACTTACTATTTAAGTTTAATTTTCAGGTACTTTCAGATCGAAGGGGAAGGGTCCATCTTGCACTGCATCCACCCGTGTTCAACATTTTTATGATTTTAGGAATTATTCTATGGTAACTATTTTCACATTGACATACTTATGGATGGTTTTATATAAATAGTTGATAGTTTTTGGTTGACCTAAAAATGAAATTTCCACTAATGATTTTTTGGGATGTTATGATAAAATATATTGCTATTTTATTTAATTATCGTTTACATTTTGGAAAACTCTAAAGTTGTGATGAACTGATTCATAGATTCGTTCATTTGGTTTTATTTTTTAGCGATCTTCATAAATGGTCTTTGTGGTTTTCTAGAAGACAAAACTGCAAAAATAGTCTATGTGGTATGTATTTTTTTTAGGATTAGTCCAAACCTCGACTTTTTTTGGTATCATGGTCCTTTTGAGTTGGTTTCTTTGTGGTTTTGGTCCCTTGAAATACTAAAAAGACTAAAATGTCCTTTTATTTTTATTTTTACATTTTTAATACTTAATTTTATATTTTATTAATTAAAAAACAAAAGAGGACACACCCCCCCTCTCTCTCTCTCTCTTTCTCTCTCCTTCTCCAATCCTGAGCTATCTCTTCATCGCATACAATAGAGGAACTTTCCCTGTTTTTTGATCTCCACCCTTCTCCCTTGATTTGTTATATTTTTTCAACATAACGACCATAATTCCACCATTTATGATGCAAAACTGTTCAAAATTGGTCGATGATTTTATAGTTCACAATCAAGATCACAAATGGTGAGTTTGAAGTCAGTAGTTATGAGATTCAAGAAATAAGGAGACCAACTAGGATATTATCAGAAGCTTCAAAGTTAATGGTAGCTAAATTTGTTGATTCTTATTTTACTTTGGGTTTGATGACAATTTCAGGTGCAAACCAATTTTGGTTGGGATGAAAATGAGTGATGGATGGCGGAAAACCCAACTAACAGGAGTTGATTCTAGCGACTCATGGCCTAAAATCCATTTTGTATATGAATCTTTTAGTTTCAGAAATATGTATTTGATTTGTGATGTGAACTATGAGCATTGATTTGGCATGCAGAATTAAATAACACACAAAGAACATCGTGATTTGGGTGTTAAGAGATGCATTTGGAAAGGTGTTACAAAAAGTATAAGCTAGATCTAGACAAATAAATAGCTCACACAAACACTCTCAATGTTACATCTCTCAAGCACACTTCTATAAGTGGTATGAACCCACCTTATATAGAGGTGTTTACATGTCTCCCTCTCTTTCTCTCTCTCTCTCTCTCCCTCTCTCTCTCTCTCATGTCACAAGGTTATACCACCACATGCAAGTGGGTCTACAAAAAGTCAAACCATTTACAAAGTCATATATGGATAACTTTGTACCGAACATTCTCCCCATCAAAGTTATGAATGGATGTCCCGCTTCAAATCTTCCAAAATCGAGCAACTTCATGAACCGGGCCTCAAGCGTGGCACATGTAGAAATGAACTTCAAATCTTCAATTCTTCAATGATTTATCAATCCGGGTTCTAGAGTTTGAGACCATACAAACCGAGCATCAAAGGTAATTAGGAGTATCCATATCTCCAAAAGATTACCCAAAAGTTGAGCATAAAAGCACACCCCAAAAATCTTCAATAAATCCAAACCCATCATGAACCGAAATCACTTCCGAATCTCCAATCAAATCACTTCATAAACTTCGTTGCTCAAAGTCACTGTGGTCTTCAAGTACGCATAATATGAGAAATTCAACTTTCGAATTTCCATATCTAAATCTCTCCCCCTTTTTATAATTGAAAAATGATTGTAAAACCAAAAAGGAAATGAGAAAGCGCTCAATTCGGAATTTTTCTATCCAAATTTCCCCCTTAACACATGGCATAAACATTTTGCTTAAACCTGAAAAATCCAAAAAATATTCAATTTTCAAATTCATTCACGGATCGCCTTTGACAAAATTTCACAAATTTGGGTAGAAATTGTCGATTCAAAATTTTGCAGTGACCCGGTTCGCCAAAAACAGCTTAAATAATGAAACACTCCCCATTTGCAAAACTAGACATAAAGTGTATCTCCGCATTAACTGCAGGGACTGATCTCATAAAATCTTCAATTTTTCAGCTTTACTACCCCAATTTCGAAGTTGGATTATTTTTGCCAACATTTCGAAACTGCAGGGACTCGCTTTGAAAATTCTGCATTCTTCATAGTTTTTTTGTCACCATTTCGAATTTGAGTTTAAATTTTCATATCTTCGAAACATTAGGCGTGAGTTGTAGGATCCAAAGTACTCTATGGATTATGGCAATGGGTCCCCATGATGAAGTGTAGGTTAAAGGTCCAAGACTTGTCTTATTCCCTATATATTGTCATGTATTATTAATAATTAGGTTAAGAATGAGGCAAAATGTAGCCGCCAAACATTATGAGGGTTATTAGGTAGATTAGATTCATTAGTCTAATCTGAAAGTGTAATTTATTCCTCATGTTCATGAATAAGTCGTTGATCATTCGAAATATCTTCATAATTGTGTTCGTTCTTATTTTTTGCATTTTATTCATCAAATCCTAATTAGGTTTTTGTCACAACAAGTGTTATCATAGTGGTTCTTTGAAGATCTGTTGATTTTTGAAGTATCGGTTCTTGATTTAATGGTTTTCTACACAAGTTTTTGAAGATTTTTGGTGTTTTGGCGCCTTGGAATCAAAATTCTATTCAAGCCACTTTTCATGAAAATTTATGATATTCTTCTACTGTTCATCTGGTATCATTTCAATTTGATTCGTTTTTAGTTCATATTTTTGATTGGATCGGATCACTTGTTTGATGTCGATGGATCTATTTCTTTTGATTTAATCCATTAGTTCAATTCCATATTGTTCTTAAGCCCAACAAGCGTTGTTTACTGTTCATTCTTGAGCCTAAAAACTTTATTCACTGATCGTTCCTTTCTTGCATTTGAAATCAAATCACGCAGTCAACACATCTCTAGATTTGGAACATTGCATCTTGAAATCCTCTGGTCAATCTAAGCGATTTATTTGATTTAGTTAATCATTTGTTCCAATTTGATTTATCAATCGTTTTCTATTCTTAAGTTGAGATGTATGAATCGTATCATTTACAAAATCGATTTTGATTTTGTTATCTGATTGTGTTGTTTGGATTGATTTGCTTAATCTGTTCCTCATCTCGATTGTATGTTTGTTGAGTGGAAATTTTGGAGTCCTGTGATGTACAGTTGACGAACAAATGGTCAAGCCTGAAACATATTCAAAGTCAAAATCAATCTTGGAATTGAATTGATTCTTTAGTGGTGTTTGGCTAAGCTTTTGAAAGGCAAAAGTCCTTTTAGGAAAAGTTACAAAAAGTCAGGATTCTCTAACTTTTCCAAAAAGTTCATTTTTCCTTATATAAAAAAACTAACTTTTACAAGATTACCAAACATCTTTTGTCTTTTTATCTTTTCCTAAAAGCTAAAAGATGTTTTAAAAGATAAAACAAACACCCCCTTGGTCTTGGATCTAAATTTATGGAGTATATTGTCGACTGACTTGGAATCAGAATGGTCATTGTTTGTCACCTATAAAAGTCAAAATTACTATGAATGGCCTTACCTGCGAACGGTTTGGGAATTGGTGTTGGAAATTTGGGCTCACACTCATATCCCCTACGAACGTCAAAATTACAATCAGATTTGGAACCGATTGTTCGCTATTGGTATGCTCAGAGTTTGGTATTGATTCAGAGTTTGATATCTTTGGATTCGGGGTTGATAGTGATTCGCATCGGGACTGAAATTGTTTGATTCAGAATGAACCGACTTGCAATCGAAACTACGAATGGACTCGAAATCAGAGTTCCTGTTGGCTCGAATTAATAACCAGTGCTTGAAACGATGGGGTTGATCGGAATCGGAATTTTGGTTAAAACCAGAATTAGTTTTCGTTTACGAGCATTCGGAATCGGTTCGTTTTGCTATGTTCACGTTTGATTGATCAGTTGGGGAAGATGACTTAAATTTATAGTATTGGTCCCTATTATTTTCGCAACTTGGCAGTTTTGATCCAAATTCCAAATTTGTCACAAATCAAAAGGATAATGATGCTGAATTACTATTTAGTCCCTGACTTTCAGCAAGTGACAATTTCTGCCTAATTTTCGAAAATGGTCATTCAAAATTGGATTGTGGCTTTTCAAATTTGAAGATTTTTTATAAAGCTTGTGGTAGTAATATGAAGGTAACTTTTACAGAAGAAGTTCTTCATTGAGATCATCTAAAGCTTTTACAGAGAAGTAGCTTTTACAGAAGAAGTTCTTCATCGAGCTCGTCTAGAGCCTTGATATATCTCTGACTTCTAGTATTTTCTCGATCAAGTGACATTACAAATCTTAAAATTTGGGTTGTTACATGATATTTTTTGGTGGCTTATATCATTAGCTTATTTGAAGATCATTGTGACTTGGAGGGGGAGTTCTTCAAAGACAAGAAGTGATTTTGTTTCTTAATTCTGAAATGGTTTTTTATGGCGGGTTTGGCTTTCTTGAAGATCTTTGGGATTACATTAGAAAATGAAGTTTAAAACCATTACTTCAATGCTTGGTTTATATATCCTAGAACCCTTTTTTGAATACTATTGAAGAATGAAGATTCGTGGATCACTTTTGATATTCCTCGTAATAAGATCTTTTTTTATTTACTAGATGCTTGTTTTGGAAGTTGAAGTCTTGTCATCCATTCCATACTTTGAAGGGGAATGTAGGGTTCAAAGTACTCCATGGATTATAGCAATGGGCCACTTTGATGAAGTGTAGGTTAAAAGCCCAAGACTTGTCTTATTCTCTATATATTGTCATGTATTATTCATAATTAGGGTTAAGAATGAGGCAAAATGTAGCCGCCAAACATAATGAGGTTTCTTAGGTAGAGTAGATTCATTAGTCTAATCTAAAATTGTAATTTATTCCTCGTGTTCATGAATAAATCGATTGATTATTTGACATGTCTTCATAATTGTGTTCGTTCTTATTTTCCACATTTTATTCATCAAATCCTAATTAGGGTTTTGTCCCAACATAAGTTTCAAAACTTTTCATTATCTTCGTCCCAATTCGTGATAGAAGTAATGAATTCCACCCTTCGCAACATTATCAACCCTATGTCTTCGCTTTTAAGAAATCTCCATCGACCATCTAACCAAGGCTTCGAAACATCAATTGACAATCCTTTTGATTTTATAGCCTTCGAAACCCAGTCAATAATCATCGACATCAACAACAAACCAAACTCGACTGTCAACTCTCAAAATCAATCTCATAGATGCGAAGTATCATCCATTGATGCAAAAGTTGACTCCATAAATCCCACAGCGAACTCCAATTTAGACATCGACACATTAAAACATGTTTCCTCACCAAGTCGACCTTTCCCAGTATGTTCCCAATCAATCGACATCAAAATCTAACACCAAACCAATCCTTCGTTCTTTGAATCCAAAATATCCCAGTTGACATCACCAGTCAACATCGACATCTAAACAGCCCATCTACTTTCGAAATCAATTCAAAGTCATGCTTGTTCATCTTATCAAAATCGATTATTGACTTTTGATTCCAATACTCGACATCAACCTAAATCGACATCGATATCTAACTCTCGAAATCAATCAATTCCCAGTCTTCGAAACCAATTTCATTAACCAAACTTAAACATCGATTTCCATATCAGCTTACAAGTATCGAACATCACATCCTTTGCATTCAAGATCAAAAGCATAAAGTTCAAAATTAGAACCAAATTCAACTTGATTTCGACATCCATAGCCTCAAAACAACTTGTATTTACCAATTTCGTCTACCAATTCATCAATTCATCTCTTAAATCTCGACTTTGACTTTTTCACAATTTGACTTTTCAAAGTCAAAGATCAACAAACACCAAATTGATGATTCTAATGCCCGATTTCAGATCAAACCACGTTCAATCAATAGTTCTTCACATCCTTCAAGTGTTCTTGGTCAAGTTATTTAAAATCAAAGACTTAATTTTCGATTTCTAAGCAAGACTAGAACAAAATCGATTTTAAGAATGAACACAAAACATAAAATTGATTCATAAGGCCATTTTAACAATCAAACCAAACTCTAACCGATTATTAAGAATCATTCAACTGAAATTGAAACTCAAGAACGATGACACAACAAACGAATCGCTTGGATTATCAGAATGTACAACTCTTATATGCACATGATGAAGAATGATGAATCAACAAATCTGATATCTAATTATAATGAACATTTGGGCTATTTGTTTTAAGATAATGGATCAAAAACTAACAAAATGTTGGGCTTAAAATGTTCATGAATAGTTTCAAATATCATGGACTCAACATAACAAACTATATTATTGGATTCATAACATGATTTTTGGGCCAAATTGTTGATTTAGACAAATAATTTCAATTGAGAATCAAATCGAACAAAAAATAGGATTGGAATAGGATTGATCAATGAAAAAATTATTGGATCATAACAAGTGGGTTTTGTTAAAAAAAATTGATCCAATGAATCAAAATGATCAAAAAAAATTCAAGAACGCAAGCACAAATCAAAGAGATTTAGATAGATCATTGAGAGACTCACCATAAACGTTCCAATTGTGTTGAATGTAGCCAAACCGAGAACCGTTTTTTTAGAAAATTGTTTTGATCTTCGAAGACCCCCTCTGATACCAATTGATGTGAATTATGAGCATTGATTTGGCATGAGGAATTAAAGAAAACACAAAGAGCATGGTGATTTGGGTGTTTAAGAGATGAATTTGATCATGAATGGTGTTACGAAAAAGTATAAGCTAGATCTAGACAAATAAAGAACTCACACTAACACTCTCAATTTTACATCTCTCAAGCACACCTCTACAAGTGGTATGAACCCACCTTATTTATAGGTGTTTACATCTCTCTCTCTCTCTCTCTCTCTCTCTATATATATATATATATATATATATATATATATATATATATATATATCATGTAACAAGGCTATACTATCACATGCAAGTGGTTCTACAAAAGTCAAACCATTTACAAAGTCATACATGAATAACTTTGTACCCAAAAATTTGGAGTAGTGTTCTAGGTAATTCATGAATGATTTATGTGTGTAAAGGACCAAATATTATGACATCAATTGTCAAAAGCCTCAAACATATATTTGATCTTTCATCCTCTTCATATAAACATATATTGAAGTAGTGTTCTGAAACCTAAATCGTGAGGAAAAAAACCATGGAGATGTGTGTTGTCTTGTCGATCATCCATCCATCTTTGTGTTCCCCCACCTTGTGATGTAGATCCTTTCTGACAGCGAGGTTGCTACAGTTGCTCCTCCTGATGTTGCAGATCTGTTATATGCCAGCGGAAGTGGAGAACGAAGGTGTTTGGTGGTGGCTATAGATTGCCAACGATGGTGGGTGTAGAAATCACATAGATTAGATGACGGTGGTAATTGGGTCATAGGCGATAAAATCATAGGTAACATGTGGAAAAAATCAAATATGAATCATTTGTTCTTCAAATCATTTTCGAAACAAAAAACCTAGAAATCGATTTGTTCAAGTGAGTTCATCCTAGTGTTCTAAAAGGCACGCCATGGTGCGCGCCAAGGCGGGCCAAGGCGGGAGGTGTGTCGTCGCCGTTATGAAAAGCCTCATAACGTTGCTGTTAGGCGTGACGTATGACAAAGCGTGATATGGCATGCCACGTTATGACGCGTGTTTTTTCGTTTGAGACACGTTTTTTTTGCTCTTTGTTATGTCTTTTTTAATTGGGGATAAAAGTATTTTGCTTTTTGTAAACTTTTTGTTATTAGTAATTGATATAACACTTCTAAAAAGTAGTTATACTTAATATAAATTTATATTTATGTGGTAATATACTTATAAATTAATGCAAAATTGTTACTTTACATCACGCCTTGAAAACGCCATGACACGTTAAGCTTGAGGGTTGACCTTGCCATCACACAATGCCTCATGCCATTTAGAACTTTGGTTCGTCCCTAAAACTTGATTTTTTTGTGTGTGTGTTTTAATTTTTGAAATCAAGTTCCAGAAACCCAACAAACAAAATACAAAATTGATTTCATAAATGAAATATAAAATCGGTTTAAAAAACGAAATATATGTGTGCATCTGATGCTTTTGGTCTTGAGTTATTGAGTTCCAAAATTGATTTCAGCTGTGTGTTCTCTTTAGGAAGATGATGAGAGGGAGAGAGAGAGAAAGGATGGGTCCTCTTTTGTTTTTTAACTAATAAAATATAAAAATAAGTATTAAAAATGTAAAAATAAAAATAAAAGGGCATTTTAGTCTTAAAAGTTTTTCAATGGACCAAAACCACAAAAAACAGCACAAACGGACAGCAAACACAAAAAAATCTAAGTTTAGACTAAACTTCAGAAAAAAAAATACATATCTCAGGGATCATTTTTGTAGTTTTTTCTTTCTAGAATATCAAAGTTAATCGTTAATTTTTTTGTCTTTCTAAAATCGAAAATCATGGGGACCTTCGATGAGTACGAAAAAAGTTATGTATTAAACTTGATATTCTAGAAACCATGATGACCATTTATAAAGATTTGTCCTTATTTGTTTTCCATGAAAATGACTTGGGAAGGTAATTAACTTTTCAGTAAGTTTACATCTGGGTAACTATCTTTTTTTTTGTACACATTTAGGTAACAAATTTGTTAGAAGTGTTCACATATGACAATTATGATCGGTTATAGCAAGTTACATCCTAGATGTGAACACTTTTAACAAGTTCGTTACCTAGATATGTACAAAAAAATAGTTACCTAAATATGAACAAAACAAAAAGTAATAGTAAATTACACGAATGATCCCTATGGTTTGGAGGAATTTTTGTTTTTGGTCCCTAGCTTATTTTTTTTTAAAACTTGGATAGTCCCTACTGGTTATTTTTGTTGCGCGTTTGGTCCATGTCTTACATAAAAAGACTATTGTGTCATTATTAATTTATTTTTTAATTAAGTTTCTTATTTATGTATTTATTTTTTATATATTTAAAAAAATCAATATACCTCACATATTTGTATCTTCTCACCCACTAAAGATGAAGAGACAATGTATATTATAGGGATGATCCGATCCGCAAGGACCATGATTGGGAATTGTTTGATCGTTTTTCTTTGAGGAAGAGACAAAATAGAATCAACTTGAATTCGGGACCACTATTCGAAATCTTAATGAAACACTGGATTTGTTATCTCATGTTTGCTTTTCGTGAAAAAATATCAATTGAAGTGGAGGGTTTTTTTAAACAACAATGGGATGGGTCAACTATTAAAGCAAATGATATTAAGCACTAAAGATGAGAAGATACAAATATGTGAAATCTATTAATTTTTTTTAAATATATATAAAAATAAATACATAAATAAAAAAATTAATTAAAAAATAAATTAATAATGGCACAATAGTATTTTTAGGTAATACAAGGACCAAACGCACAACAAAATAAACAGTATGAGCCATCCAAGTTGAAAAAAATAAGTTAGGGGCAAAAAAACAAATTCCCCCAAACCACAGGGACCATTCGTGTAATTTACCCTTACTTTTTGTTTTGTGCATATTTAGATAACTATTTTTTTTGTACACATCCGGGTAATGAACTTGTTAAATATGTTCACATCTAAGATGTAATCTACTTCAGCCGGTCATAATGGTCATATATGAACACTTCCAACAAGTTTGTTACTTAGATGTGTACAAAAAAAATGATAAATACAAATATAGTCAAAATCCTTAATAACTTATCAAAAAATAGCCAAATAAAACCACTAGCCAAAAATAACCCAGAAAACTACTATTTTCCGCAATTGACTACTCTTTTCCCCATAATGGGCTACTGTTTCATGTTTTGTATAATTTTTTTTTTCATTTTTAAGATACAAAACCGTAGGTTTTTTAAAACCTATGGTTTCCCAAACCGTAGCCTATGGTTTTGGGAAAAAATACGGTTTTTTTTTTTTTTTTTTTTTTTTTTTTTTTTTTTTTTTTTTTAAATCCACTATTTTGGAGTTAAAATCTACTATTTTTTCAAAAAAGCTACTGTTTTAAATTTATTTATTTATTTTACTTTTTTTTTGTGATATAAACTATAAAAAAAAATTGATTATAATATGTAGAAATTGTTAAAATAATTCTCAAAATAACTTGTAAAAATAATTCTACATTTTATAAACAATTCTCAAAAAATTTAAACAAAATGATTGTTAAAATAACATATTATAAGCAATCTTTTTTATAAACCGTAGGCTACGGTTTGGAAAACCGTAGGTTAACGAGAGGAAACCATAGGTTTTAAAAAACCTACGGTTTTGTATCTTAAAAATAAAAAAAAATTATACAAAACATGAAACAGTAGACGAATATCGAAACTTACGGTTTCGTGGGCTATATTTTAACATTTACTAATTTTTGACTAAAAATTGCTAATTACTTCCCTAATTTAGCTAGTATAGTAATTGTCCCCCCAAAAAAATTATCCAAATATGAAATTTACTTAAAAGTTAATTATCTTCCCAAATCATTTTCCTTTTGTTTTGTCTCTCGATACTTGAGTACCTACTCTTCTGTATTTATTCCATAATTTATCTTCAATTCAGTTTTTTATTTCTTATTGAAATTTCTATATTACCCTCTCAGTTTTCATAAATTCTCATTTTCTTTTAGTAAATTAATTATATTTAAATTTTCATTTATCATATTTAACAACCTTAACCTAATTTAAATGATTGTGAGGCACTTGAAATAACTAATATGGTTTAATATCAAAGGAAATAATAAAACAACGATTTTGTAAAAGAACTTTAAAAAAAAATTGTTTTGCTAATGTATATGATGTTAGGGTACGTTTTATACATAAAAATAGGACTGAAGCAAAAAATGAAAATGAATATAAAGAAAATTAAGATAGAGAAAAATTATTGATTCCATTGGTATAAAAAAGAATTAATTGAAAAAATGTATATGAGAATCAATTTTTTTTTTTGTTTAATTGTACTGATCAATAAAATGGAAATGAAATTTTTTATAATATATTTTAGAATAATTTCATTATAATTTACATATTAATGTATCATATTATAAGGTTTTATGTACCAATTTTTCATTTTCTCAATTAACTCTTAAAAACTGTTTTTTACAATTTATATATTTATTTTCTAATTTGTTTTCTTGATTATTTTTTACCAATATTTTATTTACTATGTTCCAACAAAAGAATCCTTCATTTCAACAAGAATTAGCTTTGAATATTAATGAATCCGGACAATGAAAGTATATAAATAGCTTTGAATATTAATGAATCTGGACAATGAAAGTATATATCGGCTGTACATCTTTATGAAACGAAGTGTGCCACGTTTTCATCCATGAGACATAACGCCACGTTTCTTTCATCATTAGACAATGGCATATCATCTAATACACATCAAAAGTTAAGTGTTAGCCAATTTTTTTAAACATAATATATACACTAAACTCAAATTTGGTACCTATGGTTATCAAAAAAATATGGATTAAGTCTAAAATCTTTTCAACTTATTGGTCCAAAATTCAATCTTTTTTTTGGATATGGTCTCTGTCAAACTTAAAAAGACTATTATACCCTTCTATTTTATTTTTTACATTTTTTTTACATTTATGTCTTTATTTTACTATTTTGATAATTAAAAAATAAAAATAAAAACCCACCATACCCCCCGTTCCACCGCACCCCTCTCTCTATCTCTTTCTCTCTTTTACACACAGTCACACACACAGCTCCTTCAAGACATCGTCTTCTCCAAACATCCCAAATCAATGAACAAAAACCTGAATCAAGCCATAGAAACCCCTTTTCTTCTTCAACTGGGTTTACAAACCCAAAGGTTGAAACCTCATGTACACAAGAACAAAATGATTTAAATATTAGCTAATAAAGAGCTTCCATAGAAAGACCGCTCGCCCACTGGAGCTTCTTTTTCAAGGCTGATATTCGATGGTTAGGTTTTCCTCGTGAAGTTTGTGTGGCTCATTGTAAAACACAAAGAAGGGGTGATGAGTTCAACAGACGAGCATAGACACACATACACCTATTTCAAATTTTGAATGATGAACACACACACACACACAATCGTCTCTATGTCATAGGTTCGGTGGGATTTCTAAAAGCTATGTAATTTCTGAGATTGAGCCCACAAAGAGGTATGTAGTGATTGCTTTAACCCTAATTATCCTACAAAGGAACAAAATTTGATTCCCATATACATGGCTTTCTGCAAAAACAAAATGATCTAAAACTGAATTTGATGAGAAATTTGAGTTTTTTTACTAGATTGGGAGGAAGATGTGAAAAGTCTGGGGGTATTGAGGTTTTCAGTTGGAAATAGAAGACAAATAGTAATGTGTGTGTTTCGTAAATTATGTGTGTGCTTAGTAATTATGTATACATGGTGAATGAAATAAACAGGACAAAAGAAGGTGAAGGTGAAGTTATGTCTAAACACGATTAGGTTCGTAGTGTTCATGTTCATTGAGAGATGCAATGCATTAGGGGATATTTTGGTGGTTTTAAACAATAGAATGTGTAGATGTGTAATCGTCAGAACTTTTTTGTGGTTGAATGTCGTCAACGGGTATGGTCGTCGGAGAAGACAACGTCTAGGCAACTTTCGACAGAGCAACCGCATGGGACCAGAAGAAATCAAGCTTATTTCAACAGTGGTGATCGGAGGATTGTGTCCAGAGAGAGAGAGAGAGAGAGAGAGAGAGAGAGAGAGAGAAAGACCAGTAGATGATGACTTAAGTGGGTGGGTAGCCTGTTTCTTGTTTTCTTAATTATATAAATATTAATAAAATGAAGAAATAATATAAAATGAAATTAAAAGGGCATAACAGTCATTTCAAGTTAAACAGGGACCAAAACCACAAAAAAAAAATCTATTTTGGATTATCCATGCAAGTTAAAAACTTTTTGGACCTCATCCACATTTTTTTGATAACCACAAGGACCAAATTTGCAGTTTAGTCTAATATATAACTAAAAGGTTACCCCCGCTATCCAGGGGCCAGAAGCTTTCAATGTTGTTTCTGAATCGATAAATATGACAGACGTAGAAAGTGCAAGGATGAAAAGTCTGGGCTTTGCCACAGACCGTTTATTTTCATGTTTTTATGAAAAAATACAAAAGTTTTGATTGCAAGGACCAGAAGTGTCAAAATGGCTAAAGATTTAAAGGGGTAGGAATAAGCAACTTTTTCGAAAAGGGATCAAAGTTGTCAAACCATAAAAGTTTTGTGACCAAACTTTAAATATTAAAAGATTCCTAAAAACTATAAAATTATTGATTGCAAGGACCAAAAGTGTCAAAATACTATAAAGGTTACCCCCGCTATGCGGGGGGCAAAAGCTTTTAATGTTATTTCCGAATCGATAAATATGACAGACGTAGAAAGTGCAAGGATAAAAAGCCCGGGCTTTGCAACGGACAATTTTTTCATGTTTTTATGAAAAAATGTAAAAGTTTTGACTACAAGGACCAGAAGTGTCAAAATGGCTAAAGAATTAAAGGGGTAGAAATTAGCAACTTTTTCGAAAAGGAATCAAAGTTATCAAACCATTAAAGATTTGTGACCAAACTTTAAATATTAAAAGGTTCCTAAAAAGTGTAAAATTATTGATTGCAAGGACCAAAAGTGTCAAAATGACCATAAACTAATACAAATTATTGTATGGGGGATATTGATTCCATCGGATACTCCACCATCACCATCCCCGTCGAAGACAAATGTCGACACAGTCATGTGTATTTTAGTCAACCAAGCCTTCATGGTGAAGGCATGGAAGACCTATTTGAATATTGTTGATGAAACCCAAGTGAAATTGATGACAACCTGTAACGTCCCAAAATTCAAGACTAAAAATTTCTTTTAATAAAATATTACTTAAAGTAAAATCATCATTTCAAAACATAAACAGAGTATTAGTTTTCAAAACACATGTTCATTATCAGAGTAAAACATTCCCAGGCTGACTAATTTATGGTGTGTGCCATGCGATCATCCCGAGCTCCATCATCCGCTACCGGAAGCACCTGAAACCAAAACTGAAAACCGTAAGCATGAAGCTTAGTGAGTTCCCCAGATACCACATACCATACAAACCATTCATAGCCAAGTACCATACGTAACCGACTTATCCATAATCAAGTAAGGTGCTATGTGCCAAACATAGTCTTGCCATTATGCCACGGGCCGCGCGTGGTCTTCCTGGTCAAGCATGGGCCGCTCCCTGGGTCTTACTGACAAGTGCCAAGGGCCACCCCCTGGTCTTACAGACATGTGCCAAGGGCCACCCCCTGGTCTTTTATGCAAGTATCACAAAGACAACTGCACATACTACTCTACTTAGCTAAACAGCATACAGTGTGCCAGAAGCCACCTCCTGGTCTTTCATATATAATAGCATACAATGCGCCAGGAGCCACCTCCTGGTCTTTCATACATATTGCCTAGGGCTAACCCCCGGGTCTTCCTATCATCCATAATACCATACAGTGTGCCAGGAGCCGCCCCCTGGTCTTTCATGCATATTGCCTAGGGCTAACCCCCGGGTCTTCCTACCATACATAATAACATACTGTGTGCCAGGAGCCGCCCCCTGGTCTTTCATGCATATTCTAAATGGGCTGGCATTGGTGCCTTAGACCCATACAAACAGTGAGGAGACTCACCTCGCACTGCTGAACTCTGCTGATAACCTCTGGCTGCTGACCGACAACTCTCTGAACTCCTGCTCCACTCGCTCCCCGAGCTACCAATGTCAGAGCAACACTGAGTCTAACTGACCCCCGAAAGACAACCAAGTCAACTCTGGTCAAAGTCAAAGTCCTGGTCAAAGTCAACCTTCCAGGTTAACCCTACTCGCCGAGTCACCCTATTAACTCGTCAAGCTCATATGTTTAGAGTCCTTCTCTTAGCGACTCGACTCGCCGAGTCAGTCCATGACTCGCCGAGTCTACCGATTACCGAGTCCTGACCTGTCCAACTCACCGAGTCTCCATTCGACTCACTGTTTCGAGTCTCAACTCGAAGGGTTTGGGGTTTCGCGACCTGACTCGCCGAGTCCAAGAACAGACATGCCGAGTCCAAGACAATCTTCATCCAACTCGCCGAGTTCATGCCCAACTTCATCCGACTCGACGAGCTATTCATCCCACTCATTGAGTTCCTCCTCATCTTCAAGATACTCACCGAGTCCACTCAAAGGACTTGCTGAGTCCATCCGGTCCTTCACACATGCAGAGGACTTTTGAGTCATGCAGGGACTTAAATCCGTAGATCTTCCCTTCCCAAGCCTATTCCTCACGTAAAGTTGCAAACTTTACGTGTAGAGAAGGAGATCTAAGCAAAATACACCATAAACTAGGGTTTAAGGCCAAGGGGCTTCCACATTGACTCAAGGGCTGATACTTTATGCTTATCTAGTCCATAACACACTTGGATCTGAAGTAGCAACTCCAGATCCGGCTTCTAACTCAAATGGGTGACAAACCATGGCTTAAAACCCCTAAATCTCACAACCATGGAAGATCTAAAGGAGAGAGATGACTTATTACCTCCAATATCTCAGAAAGGCTCCACAAACTCCAGATCTGAAGCCAATCCTTGAAGCTTCACTGATTCCCCTCTTTCTTCTTCCTTCAATTCACCCAAAAATGGCTTGGAAGCTTGAATGCACAACAATGGAGGCTTAGGGTTCGCTTTCTAAATGAGGGAGGATCTAAGGAACCCTAATGGAGAGAATAAGGAGCTTAAATAGCGCCCAAAGTCCCAGATTTAGGGTTTTCCTCGCACAGACCAGACTCGCCGAGTCCACTTGGCCGACTCGCCGAGTTGGTCACTTACACCTCGACCAGGATCCCGCTCGGACTCGCTGAGTTCCTCTTTGGACTCGTCGAGTTGTCCCTAAAAACTAGGGTTTTCTTTCCTTTCTTGGCCTTCAAAACTTTGGGTGTTACACAACCCATGTGAAATCGGACATTGAAATTGACCTACAAGAGCCCTCTTGACTGAAATCCTTACCTTTTTCAGTTTCCTAGAGGTGGTGGTGGGATTGATGTTGACCATAGGGCTCCATTTGCCCGTAAATTACCAACAAAAAACAGGGTGAAATCCATCTGTTGTGAACATTTTTGTTGCCCAGAAATAGAAACAAATTGATTTCCTTTCTTTTTTCTTGAGTCCGACCTGCAGGTTCCCTTAAAAAAATCGATGTATGTTTATTATTTTTACTGAGTCAAACTTAAAAGTTTTGAAATTTAATTTTCGATCTTGATGGGATTTCACCTGAGACTCAAGTTTGTTAACCACACTAGATTATCGAAACCTCCAGAGATTTTCTGGTGAGCTTGTTTGTAGAGAGATCGATGATCTCAATGTTGTTTCAATTCTTGAAATGAATATGAGATTTCACCTGTTAGATGAAGGCGAAGACTAGTAGTTATATGATGAACTTCTTGTTTCTTGTTAACACAGCTCAGTTTCTGATCTTCTGTAAAATCGCACGGCTCCAAGCTCTTCTTGGTCCAGACTTCATTGATGCGTAGGCTACAACCTTTACACGGTGAGAGCATTTATGGTTCAGGGTGTGATCAAAAGCTGATCTTTTCATGTTGAGGGTGTTTAAAGCACGAAGGAATCGATAAACGAGATGGATCCTAATGGAGGTACGGTTTTTGGATGTGGGTTGAGGTGCAGACATTCTGAACCAACTTACAGAATTCGGTTGTTTGGAAGAGAAAGAGAGAGAGAGGGAGAGAGAGAGGGGGGACCCATATGCATTTATTCCATTTAAAAAAATAAGTGAAAACACCATAATTGGTCCCTATGGTAGTGAAATGACAAAAATACCCTTCAGTTAACGGACAATACTTAACGGAGTTAACAATAAGGACCAATCATCAAAAGTTTTGAAAGCACATGGACCATCTATGAGGTTTTTAAACCACGATGACTAAACTTCAGATTTTGGGTAACCACAGGGACCATTTATGATGTTTTTTCAAAAATAAATAATATATAATGGTAGGATTATTTAAAATTAAATTAGAGACGGATCCTTCCGTTTTCTAGTTAATCGCCTTTTTTGTTGAATTCATGCTTTTGGGCATATTTTTCTTTTTCTTTTCATTTATTTGTTTAGATAGAAAAAGAAAATGATGAAATGAAAAATTATTTATTTACTGTTTTTGGATTTCTCAGCTTTAAACAAACAAAGAAATAAAAACAATTTCATTTACCTCGTCTCATTTCTCTATACTATACACCTCTTTAGGGTTTGAGATGAGAATAATGTTTTTGAAATTGATGAATAGTTTGGATTTGTTTTAACGATCGTGTGATGACTTTCTGAATTTGATATTTTGATTATATATCTAGGTATACGAAATCCTGATTATGAGATAATCCTTCAATGAACAATATCAAATTAAGGCATCGTTAAGAGGCTATGAAGTAGGGTTTTGTAGCCTTTTAAATTCTTCTGATTACCAAATATAAGATCAATCAGCATTAAATAATGATTTTATTCATTTAATTGATGATGGTTTCAAAGATAAATATTGAAAGTATATTATGAAAATAATACTTTCTATGATACTTTCCTTAACAAAACCAATTTTTCAGCCAAACCAATGCCCCTAAGACCTCACAAGGGGGTAGCCTCCTTGACTATGGTCATTTGGTTAAGCCAAATCAAACTCGTTTTATATAAGCATGCACTTTGCACCATCTAACTTATCTAGAATAAAAAATTGAACCTCAATGGTAATCTATAAATTTCATTATATTAAAACGATTTGGTGACACTAAAATAACCAACATATGAGGCATTGCAAATATTGAATAAAAAAATTGTTCGTTTGCTAATGTATATAAGACAATGTAAAAGCTGAAAAAAGAAACGTTAAGAAAATATTGTAAAATAATTTTTTTTTCAAAGTTTGATAAATAGTTAAGGATTTTTCTTTATAAACCATTATAAAAAAATTATTAAGAAAGTTATAGAACAATAAATTAAAAAAAAAAAATTTAAGATGAATACGTAAAAAAAAGTTTAAATTCAAACCAAATTTGTCATAGATTTTGAAATATGGGTTAAAAATGTAAAATTTGAAAGATAGTTGACCTATTCTATATAACATATAACCATCAGAAAAAATAAAATGACTAACCTTTTAAAAGTAAAACACGCTTTAAAAATAAAACACGCTACTTGACAATTCTAAGATATTTTTAAAATTTAATTTTCAAAAACTAATGATAAACCCATTATATATACTCATAAATTATTATACTTAGTGATAAAATAAATTGAACTAAAAATATTATATAATAACTTAAAAGGATAATTTTTTTTTGATTTGTATAGATTTAGCAACAGAGTCTTTTTGGTCTATATTTGACCATTTAATTTGGTTTTTTAGTCCATATTCAATCTTTATAACTGACTACTTCAGATTAAGTTGGAAAAATGACTTAATAGGGTAATATATTTGTCTGTTTGTACACATTTATTCCTTAATGTTTTTGTACATATTTAGTCCTTATGACCGATTTTTTTAGATTTTGCATGACATCATAAATGGGACAAATCATTAATGAGATGTTCTCATACGTGGTTTGTCCTTCATTTATATCAGTAACCTAATTCGCAAATCAGTCAAATAATATTGCTGCCATAGTTTTCTTCAAGAAAAAGATGTATTCGTTTTCGGTTTCATCTATCTCCATATCAGACAATGGGATTTTTTTGTCTTGGAGAAAACTATGACACCAACGTTATTTGATCGATATGTGAATTAGGTGACGAATATAAATGAAAAAAGTACCACGTATGAGAACATTTTATTAATGATTGTCCCACGTAAGATATGGTGAGCAAAATATAAAGAAACTGATGATAAGGACTAAATATATACAAATTAAAAAATATATTATCTTATTAAATTATTTTTTCAGTTTAACCTAAAATTACAAGTTATAAGGATTAGATGTGGACAAAAAATAAATAAAATGGTCACATGAACACAACAAATCAAAAACTATATCATTTTTTAATTCATTATCCTCTTATTGTATTATAAAAAATTCGTAACTAATTCATATATTTTTAATTGATGTTGTATTTATTACCTATGGCACGTTGTAAAAACCAAATCTTCTTAGAAAAGAGAAAAAGTGGTGTGCAATGCCTAAACGTAAAAGCCTATCTTAAAGGATGCGTTCCAATTTAAATCGAAACCACAAACGCTGAAATCGAAGTTCTTGTAAAATTGGACCTAAAATTGTAAGTTAGTAAAGTGGTGTGCTGTATCTTGATATAAAAGTCAACTTTCAAAGAGTTTTGTAGCAAAATCGGTCCTAAGATAATATAATTGTAGGTAGAAACGTAATATCGTACAACATTAATCTTATTTTCTTTTTAATTTGGTATTTAGGGTCTTAAAATGTAAACCGTGAAGTCCTTTTTAACACTTAAACTCAATCTCACGTATTAGTTTGATAGTCCAACATATACCCTTAAAATTTTGTGCTTTTTACTCGAAATCGGGCCACAAAATTCGTCCATTAAACTAGAAAACCCAACTGTACCTATTGCATGAAACCACATATAATCTCACAGCCTGGTGAATTGTTGTTTCTTACTCCAAGATTTTGCGATTCTTGACAAATATAAGGGTGTGCTTAGTTGTGGAAAAATGAGTAGCTTTTCGGAAAAAATTTCAAGAAAAATGAGAATTTTCAAAACACGTTTACTTCGTCTATTTTTCTAAATTTTTCACGAAAATTGAAAAATTTTCGTTTTCTAAAATTAAAAAGAAGTTGGAAATTTTTAAAAAACCGATAATCATTGTTTTCCATATTTTTCAAATTCTAAAATTTTTCTAAAATATAAACACACACACATAGGACGCGCACGCGCACACAGACACACACACCTACACCTAACCCCACACCCACCCCACAAACACACATGCACCTCCTAACTTTTTCTAATTTCAAAATTTTTCTAAAATATAAACACACACACACACACACGAACACACACACCCACACATACACCCACAAACACACCCATGCCTACCCCCACACCCACACCAAAAACACACACCCATAAACACACATGCACTGACGCACACCTACACACCCATACCCACACCTACACCCATCCCCACAAAAACACACACACACACATCAGACACCACTAGCACAATCATCAACCTATCATCACCATCACCACCACCACCGCCCCATCACCACCACCACTGCCGCCATCACCACCACTTCCACAATTGCCGCCGCCGCCTTCACCCGCACCCTTCCACCGCTATCATTTTCTAAAAATGAAAATTGATACAAAAATAAACATCTAAATACGTTTTCTAATTTTCTAAAACTGAAAATGAAAAATGAATAAGTTTTAACTAAACACGTTTTTAAATTTTTTCAATAAAAACGGAAAACGAAAACTAAAAAGAGAAAACGAGAAACGGAAAATGAAAGCTGTTTTTTCATAACTAAACGCAAACTATGTTTTTTAATAGATCGCATTTTGTTTTCATTGCGTACACTAAAGTTTTAGGCAAAGTCCAGTTGCGTTTTAGCTTTAGATAACTTTTAGAATAGACAATTATTAAACAAGCCAAAAACACTAATTAATTATCTAATTTTAGCCAAAAATTAGCAATTGTCCCAAAATAGCCATCCAAACCGTGGATGATTAGAATCACTTACTCTTTCGCCCTAAAACATACAGTTTCAATTTAAGTATAAAATGTTTTGAAATTAAAACCTTAGGGTTTTAGAAACCTACGGTATTCTCTCGATGACCTACAGTTTCCCAAACCATAGGTATTGTTAACACGTTGTCGCGCATATATTAAACAAATAAATTTATCAGTGCTGGTTGCACTAAAAATATAGCACAGGAAAGCAATGTCGAATCCTCAGGGACACAACCTAATGGTCAATGCCTTTTTGAATTAGGCACATCTAGTCAAAACAAAAATTATAAAAGGGGGTTTTAATTGTAAACTAAAAACTAAAATGCAATGATATTAAATTAAATGAAAGTCAATAATAAAAACAATTTCAGTTCTGCTGCGACTTTCCTAATCTTGCAACTGATCCAGATCTGATTATTTGAGATGCGTTCTATCTAAGCCGGTACTGAGAAAAACTAACAAGCTCTAGTAATTTCTCTTTTACCTAAATTAGTTAATCAAAACAAGTTCTTCAATTAACCCTAACTTTTTACTATTCAATTAAACAAACTCTTAATTAAATCAGAAAAGTTGCATTATAATCTATGTAAAATTCCCAACAATACCCAATATTTCTCACAAGCTCGGAAGCGTAAAGGTATGATTTTCAGTTTATAATAAAGTCAAATCCCAAACACGGAACCGATTTATTACTTGTTACTTATTACCAGTTGACAAGAACAATTACATATTATATAACTGATTAACTGGAATGATAAAACCCTAATTAGGTGATCAGACTCAAGAATCAAAATCAAACATTCATTAAGAACAAAACTGAAGAATCTAGATAGAAGCACAAATCAAAAACCAGATCTAATGATCAATCACATGAAAAGTAATTGTCTTTGCAGAACTGAAAACTAGCGTTTAGCCATACATGGCCAAAATATGATGAAAACAAATAAAAAGAGACATCAAACAACTAATCTTACTAATCTACTTGAAGGAGATGATCCACAGTCTTCAGATCTTCCGAAATTGATGAAATCAGAGAAGAAACGCCTCCAAAATTGTATTTTCGTCGTCTGGTACCTCTGGAATCGCAAACTTCGGTTACAGGGATACTATCAGGGTCTATTTATACATCCAGCAGCAAAAACGGCGCACCTACGATCGTATGTGCACAACCTGCGATCGCAGGTTTTGAAGAAAACACGTCGCGTGCCTTTTTAATGATGTAGAATCCTATTTTGACACTTTTTAGCCAACTTGCGATCGTAGGTATTGAGTTTTCACTCCCGGATGAATTTTGGGCACAAAAGAACCTCGAAGACAAGTTACGACCCAAATTGCGATCGCAAAAGGCCCCATGCGATCGCATGAAGGCAACCTGTGATCGCATGTTGTGCCTAAGACGTTCGAAATTTCGTCTAGTTTTCAGATCATTTTGAATCGCCTCAATCAGAGTTACGGTTCTAGAGATATGGTCAAAGTACTGACAGGGGGTCAAAGCTGCCAACAACATCCTTTAACACTAGATTGCAAATTATATCTTCGTGTGATCAATTCAATCGAATGTTTCTTGACCAAAGCATCTTCCAAACATTCAACATAATCCTTCATAAGTCCCAAGCTTCATTTTAAGCTCCAAACACGCATCCAACTGCTCCCAAATCACTGATCCACTCAAACTATCTAAAATTGACATAAAAACATGAGTTGAACATTATTTAAATAAATGACATGCAAATGTACAAAATATGATCATAAATGCTAATGAAAATTACCCTAAGATGCATAAAATGACATCTAACAAATGTCCCCAAGCTTGAACCTTACTTGCCCTCAAGTAAGAAAAAGGATTAAGACATTATAAACAAATGGAAAGATGTAGATAACCTAAAAGCAATTTAAATTAAAAAGAAAAACTTAAACTAAAGTACTTCACTCTTTTTTTTGTTCACATGATCAGATTTCACAATGGGGAAGCTCCAATGAAATCACTATCTAGAAAACAGTCTCAATACTTTATATTAATGGTTCACAATTATATTTAATAAGTTAAACCAAACTTGAGCAAATAATTTTCACGCCGAATTAAATTTGTGAAAACAATGTATTTTTAAAAATAATTTCACAAAAATTCGTTTATAAAAACTTAGCTTGACCAATCCTCTTTTTTTTCTAAACTCGTCCAGTAAACGCGGTAAGCTCCATTATGGACAGAAAATCCAAGTTTACCCCTATGATTCCACTATCAAGGGATCAATCTCATTATACCACACATATTCTTCGTCTTGATCAACTCTTTAGATTTAACTTGCTTGCTTCTTGATTTTGACTAGAACTTGGCTAGGATTTGACTTTGACTTGTAGATTTCTTCAAGTTTCTTGATATACCATTTCTAACATATATATAGATCAGGCATGAATTTTACTTTGATACCCTTCATATCTTCAATACTTCAAAAATGATAACAATTTTGTGGGTATAATGAGAGTTCCCTCCCAACCTCAAAAGGCGTAGAAACTATAGGGTTAAGTACTTCAAGGAATGATAAGGGTTATCCAATCTAAGTTCTTTTTAAGGCATTCAAGGAAATTATTTTCAAAACACTGTTTGTTTTTCCATTCCACACTTACATTGTAAAAATTATCCGACTCTTATGTTGGTTCATATTGAAAACATTTAAAGCACTTGAAAATATAATTCTTAAAATTGATTATAATGAGAATGTTATTTTCGGTGACTATCACACTTCATCTTAACAGAGCTATCGAATGTAAAAAAAATATCCTCATCTCATGTAAATTAATTTTAAAGATTTTTAATTTGATTTTTTATATGCAGAAAATAAAAATAACTAGAAATAAAAATATTTTTGGTTTTTTTGTTCTCTTATTATGAATGCAGAAAAATAAAATATTTTTTGGACTTTTTTTGAATTTTTTATATGCAAATGCAATGCAGAAAATAAAATGCAAAAATAAAATTTTGAAAAGTTTAACTAAAAAAACTGAAAAATTAAAATTTTAAACAAAAATACAAATTTTTACACTAACCCCCTCCCCAAACTTAAAATTATGCATTGTCCTCAATGATCAGAGAGGAATGAACATCTCAATAAAGAATATAAAAACAAAAATGTGCAGCCAGGAAAGAATGTACCTGATAAGTTTGCAGAAATCTAATTTTGACGAAGATGTGGCGAAAAATCTGAATTTCAGCAACTCTGTCGATCCTCTGATTTTCCCAAGCTTGCTAGGAACTGCGACCATCTCTTTATTGAAAGCATAAAAACTAAAAACTACTCATTGGGTTGCCTCCCGGAAAGCCGGCCTTTTTGAAGGTCGTTGGCTCGACTATACCTGAAAACTAGATTACCTGTACGTAAAGATTTTTGGCACAAAACAATTAGCAGTACTGTGTCCCCGGCAACGACGCCAATTTGTTAACACGCTGTTGCGAACATATTAAACAAATAAATTTATCACTGCTGGTTGCACTAAAAATATAGCTCAGGAAAGCAGGGCCGAATCCTCAGGGACACAGCCTAATGGTCAATGCCTTTTTGCATCAGACGCATCTAGTCAAAACAAAAATTATAAAAGGGGGTTTTAATTGTAAACTAAAAACTAAAATGTAGCGATATTAAATTAAATGAAAGTCAATAATAAAAACAATTTCAGTTCTGTTGCGACTTTCCTAATCTTGCAATTGATCCAGATCTGATTATTTGAGATGCGTTCTATCTAAGCTGGTACTAAGAAAAACTAACAAGCTCTAGTAATTTCTCTTTTACCTAAATTAGTTAATCAAAACAAGTTCTTCAATTAAACCTAACTTTTTACTATTCAATTAAACAAGCTCTTAATTAAATCAGAAAAGTTGCATTATAATCTATGTAAAATTCCCAATAATACCCAATACTTCTCACAAGCTCGGAAGCGTAAAGGTATGATTTTTCAGTTTATAATAAAGTCAAATCCCAAACACGGATCCGATTTATTACTTGTTACTTATTACCAGTTGACAAGAACAATTACGTATTATATAACTGATTAACTGGAATGATAAAACCCTAATTAGGTGATCAGACTAACAAGAATCAAAATCAAACATTCATGAAGAACAAAACTGAAGAATCTAGATAGAAACACAAATCAAAAACCAGATCTAATGATCAATCACATGAAAAGTAATTGTCTTTGCAGAACTGAAAACTAGGGTTTAGCCATACATGGCCAAAATCTGATGAAAACAAATAAAAAGAGACATCAAACAACTAATCTTACTAATCTACTTGAAGGAGATGATCCACAGTCTTCAGATCTTCAGAAATTGATGAAATCAGAGAAGAAACGCCTCCAAAATTGTATTTTCGTCGTCTGGTACACCTGCGATCGTATGTGCACAACCTGCGATCGCAGGTTTTGAAGAAAACGCGTCGCGTGCCTTTTTAATGAAGTAGGATCCTATTTTGACACTTTTTGGCCAACCTGCGATCACATGTACACAACCTGCGATCGCAGGTATTGAGTTTTCACTCCCGGATGAATTTTGGGCACAAAAGAACCTCGGAGACAAGTTGCGACCCAAACTGCGATCGCAAAAGGCCCCATGCGATCGCATGAAGGCAATTTGCGATCGCATGTTGTGCCTAAGACGTTCAAAATTTCGTCTAGTTTTCAGATCATTTTGAATCGCCTCAATCAGAGTTACAGTTCTAGAGATATGGTCAAAGTACTGAAAAGGGGTCAAAGCTGCCAACCTTTAACTCTAGATTGCAAATTATATCTTCGTGTGATCAATTCAATCGAATGTTTCTTGACCAAATCATCTTCCAAACATTCTTCATAATCCTTCATAAGTTCCAAGCTTCATTTTAAGCTCCAAACACGCATCCAACTGCTCCCAAATCACTGCTCAACTCAAACTATCTGAAATTGACATAAAAACATGAGCAATACGAGAATTCAAACGAAAGACATGAGCTGAACATTATTTAAATAAATGACATGCAAATGTACAAAATATGATCATAAATGCTAATGAAAATTACCCTATAAGATGCATAAGATAGCATTTAACAGGTATATAAAAAAATAGGGTTTCAGCAAGAAACCTACAGTTTCGTGTGTGTGTGTGTGTGTATATATATATATATATATATATATATATATATATATATATATATATATATATATATATTAATAAACATTTAGCCACAAATGTTGAATTTTAAGAGGTACAAGTCTTACTGCAATACTTACAATCATTTTAGGCATTAAATCAAATACTAATCTTATCCGGTCTACAAAAATACTAAAGTATATCCTATAAATTGAACAACATTCCTCACGATTTCTTCCAATTGAATCGGTCAAGAGGGAATACCTTAAAAATTGACCCCGATTGAATCGGCCAACTTGGAATACACTATAAAGCTGCCTTCGGCCACCTATATCCGCCACAATAGATAACTAGGAGGCTTGATTGTGTTGTCAATGAAAGATCCAAGAGTATTGGAAAGATCAGATTTCGTCTCCGTATATGCTTCTAACAACTCACCACCATCATCACTATTTTATGTCACTCTCTCCCTTCTCCTTCTACATCTCCATCTTTAAAAAACCCTAAACCTATCGACTAATGCACACTAATCTTGGTAACCATCATTTCTCACCCTGAAACACACACTCAAAACCCTAGATCCATCGCATCCCTCCTCTTTGAACCGGCCAAAGTAGATCCCTGCTCCGCCCTCTACTAACCATAGGTACCCCACCCACTTCCATGAACGCCCACACACAGACGCAGAAGCACCCTCCTACCTCCACATTTTTTACTTTCAAACTACGACTTCAGGAAATCAAAGGTATGATTTTTTCAAGATTCATTTAATGGAACACAAATGTCTACCAAACTATTAATGTTTATGAATTAGGTAATTTGGTGATATTGCCATATTTATACCTATTTTAGGCAATATTTAAGTACATTTTTATATATAAGTTGGTAATTTGTTTAGAATAATGGTACTTATGGGCTTAAATGTTATTTGCAGTAAAAAAGAAGACATTTTGAAGAAAAGGGACTAAAAACGTTAAAGGAAGAAACTTTGGGAGTTAAAAGATTAAAGGACAAGAAAATCAGGAAAAAGCGTCTTCACGTCATGAGAACTGGAAGATTCACGACGTGAGAATAAGTTCTAGAAGATATGTACGCGGGTGAAGGAATCCTTGACGGGCACAGTTATCTGGAACTCACGACGTGAATATCTTATTATTCACGACGTGAATTATTAAAATAAGCAATTATATATATCCTTAACCATTACAAATAGAGGAGACTTTTGGCTAGAGAAAGGGATTCCAGAAGGCGATTTTTAGCAGAAGAAAAGTCCTGGAAAGAGGTTTTCAACACCATAAGAGTGAAGGTCCATAATTTAGTTTACTTATTTGTTACCTAGGAACATGTTTCATTATACTTTGATTTGTGTTAGTGTGTTAGTTGCTATTATGAGCAGGTGAATCTAGCTACTCTTGTTTAGCTAGATGAAGCTTCCAACTTATGAATAGCTTAATTTTTATGGATTTATTTAGCTGTTAAATTGCTTGTGTTTGATTTATAGTTACCTAGCATGCTTGTGTTTGTTTCTTTAGTTGCTTAATTTCATGTTCTGTGTAGCTTAGTGACCATTAACTGCATGAACTTGTTTACCTAATGATTTAGTGAACATTAAATTGTTAGAGCTAGGATTGACCAATCTTAGTTAGTAATTAAAGTAAATAAACTTAGTTGTGCTAGAGAACGTGAATTATGACTATAATTGCGTTTACATAATAAATCTTACATAGCATATTCATATTCATAATTGGTTTTGTGTTTAATTGTGTGTGACCATACATAGTTTTACATGAATTAATTAATTATTGGTTAAGTTAGACTTAAATTACTAATACAATTAAAACCAACTTGATAATCCATAATTATTAGCTAGCCATAAGGACGAAGTGGATTCGAAGTAGGCAAGAGTGTTCTTACTTATTGATTGAATTTGAGTTAAGTTCATCTAATCTTGTAAAATCAGATAAAACCCTTTCTAAACTTGTTAATAATTAGGTTAATTTGATAGCAAGTAAATTAATTAGTAACACCGTTCCCTGTGATCGACACCCGACTTACCCAAGCTATACTATAATCTGACTAGGTACACTGCCTATAAGTGCATAGTTAGTTTAAGTTTGTTAGGTTATAAATATTAAAATTAGTGGGTAATTCCGTGCACATCATCTGGCTTATGTGCTCTAATTTTTCAGTGTATTACAATGGCAAGTATTCAAGAAGAAGCATTAAAAGCTCAATTTTTGGTTTAAGCGATCTTCATCATCTTAAAAAAACTTATGGTTAATCATTCTATACATAAAAAAACGAGCATACTATAGTTTTTTTTATTGTATTTGGTGGTATAGTTTATTTCATCACAACATTGAGTTTTTCTTTCTTTGAGTCTGTTGGTTTCTATATATTAGTTGACCATCATCATCCCTTTTCTGTACATTCAATTGAAAATAATTAAGAATCAGGACCAAACATAATCAAGCAAGGAAAAACTTGATTCAAAAACCATTTACTCACTAAAGCTCTGTTTCATGTCCTATTCTAATCTATATGTTTTGCATTTATTTGGTCTGTGTATTAATTCTAACTTTATTGGGTTTTCAGATTTTGTAGGTTCTTCAAATTTTACGCTTGACGGTGAAGTTTTTTGTTTTTTTCTTCAAGTTATGTCGAACGTATATAACTTACTTCCATCTCTTCCTCTAAAAATGTGAAATCTACAAGTTCATTGCATATTAGTTTCTTCTCCCTCTTCATTTCACAAAAAAATTAATAGATTATTTATTTTCAGTGTTCAAAGCATGGTTTTACTTTGTTAATCTTTTTTTTCTCTTTTAAAAACTGAAAGAATGTTTGTATAAATGGTATGTTTGAAATAAAAAGTGTAATGAGGTGCTTTATTTTTTGAACTTAATTGTAGAACAGCCAAAGCTCAATGGACCTCCACTAATGAAATTATTTTACTCATCAAGTGAAGCAAGTCAGGTTTGGCATTTAATTTCACTAACTATTATCGGATCTTTTATGCTTTTTAGATGATATGTTGAATGGAGTACATAAAATGTAAATAAACTACCGTATCCTGGTAAGTTTTTAAGATTTTTCTAGCGTTAAGCTTAAGACTTTGACCAGTGTACGAACCTTTTGATTGCGATACAGTTATGGTGAGTAGTGAAGAAAAGAGAAACATATGCATGCTGGTAAGCCTCTCAACATAGTTACTTGAAAAAGGTTTAATTGAGTTTATATAAGCCTTCAAAAATTTAAGTTTATTTCCCGTGTTCATTCTTCATGATAAAGAGGGAACAATGTCACAACCATTTGAATTATACTGTTTGTGGAACCCCCAATGATTTCCCCTTTTTTCATATACAATAGTCCTGATTTTTGTTTTGGTATGTAAAAAAACTTATTGTCAAATTATATAATGGCTTACTCATTTTTTAATTTTCAATTTTTTTTGGAAACAGATCAATCAAGAGGTCTTATGGAAAGAAATCGATGTTGAATGAAAGAAGAAAGAATGGCAAGAAGTCTGTGCATAGTCAACAATTTGAAAGCAGAAGGATTGGCAAGAAGTCGATTAGATCTTGAGGAACAAACCCATGGATAGGTGAGTTTTTCTCTAGGTTAATCCACGCCAAGAGTCAACATACTCAACATTTTCTAATGCATTCAACACATTTGATAACAAATCTCTTTAAATAAAAACGAAACCCCTATGGGAGATTGTTGCAATAATCAAATTTAGGCTTACTATGTGTTTCTAATTGTTATCACTTCATCTTATAATGCTACATATGTTTAAGTAACTTTTAAAATGGTTTTTGCATCCTTCTATTGATATTAAGGAATTTTACAAAATTTGAAAACTCACAGTTGACGAATTGGCAGATGGAAGTTGCAAATTTGATGAAGAAGTATCATGTTGTAAATCTGATCTTGTTTTGTTTAATTGTTGCTATAAAGCTTATCTTATTTTTTTTTATCCTAACTTGTTGTAAATACGATCTTCTTTTTCTATCCTAAGAAGTTTAATTAGTTGTTTGTAGTGAATTTTAGTTCAAATAACTTAAGCTCCTGATTTATATGTCAAGATTTGCGTGATTGATTGAGTTGATTCTGTCAAATACAGTTGAAGGGAAAAAGGGTCTTTTACTACCATTTTTGATGATGGTGTATAATGGCTTCTTTGATTATCTTGAAGGAATTAATTTTTCTGATGTTGAAGTATTGATGTTGCTAAGGGGTCTTTCGAATTCCCTAAAAAACCATTGATGAAGATTGAAGGCCATGTGGCTGTAAGTTTCATTTTTTAACTTTCAAATCATTTTTGGAAACATCCAAATAAAAAGATCTAATCTTTGAATGATATTTGAATTGTTCTTATTGAAGGTGGTTTAAATTTTAGAAAATCCAAAGAAATCCAAATGAATAGATAGATTTTTATGACTATAATTTCTTTAAACTTGGTTTTGGCCCTTAAAAATTAAATTAACACAATATTGATACCAAATTAAAATCAAAATATTTGACTCTCTTTTGTAGAGAACATAGTACTTCAAAAGTTTTCTTTCTTTTTGGAAGTGAAAAAACAAATCTGCTTAACCAAATGAAGCTTTTTGAAGGTTTTTATTACTTACATGGGATCTCTGTAACGCCCGTAGATCAGGGCTAGTCAATTTAGAGACGATAAGCATTAAAATGACTTTTTGATAGAAGATTATTTAGAATGAATAATCTTAACTAAGTTGTAGTATATGTTACAAGGATTCCGTACATATAAAGAACGCCGAAATCCGAGTTATAACGAAGAAGTTATGACCTGTCGAAGTTTCGCGACAGAACTGACACGACACAGCGCGACGTAAAAAGTGAATTTACGTTAGAGCAATATTTAGCCTTAGCAATCTAAATGAAAGTCATAGAATATGTTAAACCGTGAGCGTGCATAAAAAGAACGTCCAAATCTGACTTCGTATGAGGAAGTTATGATTTTTCTAAGTTTCGACTTAGCGGTATGCAACCCGAATACTCGATTTGAGATCGAGCGGTTTTTAGCCGAAACAATCTAAACGAGAATCGAAGATCTCGTTAATTGTAGTGAAACGATAAAAATATAGGCGAAAACGGACGTTGGATGAAGTTATGAATTTATAACGGAGTTTTCCTGTCCCGGCCTACTAAAATAATATAATAAAAATAAATCAAAATTAGTCAACGGAGTCTAAACGAAAGTTGTAGAGCGTAGTCTCACCTACGCGTGGATATAAAGAACGTCGAAAACGGAGTTCGTATGAGGAAGATATGAATTTTTGAAGTTTATTAAATATTTTCGATATTAAATTTAATTATAAATTTTCGATATTATCCACCGGGGGGGGGGGAGTCACCGGGCTTATCCAAGTTACGCCCAACGTAACCTAAGATTACGCCCAATGTAATTCAAAGTTCCAGACCCTATAAAAGGGTGTCGAGTGCATCCGATTCATTTGCTCATTTCTCTTCTTTCTCTCGCGTTTTTGCATCGTTTTTCATGCAAGAAATATCCCGAAGCCCCGGTATCATTCCCGAGCCCCGATGCAAGTCCCAAGGCCCTGAAGATCCCGAGAAGTGTGATTCCCGAGCCGAAGCTCTGCCCGCGAGAAGCCGATTTTTGTGAAGATCTTCCAGATCTACCGAAGAATACTACTTTTACAAGTCGTAGTGCTGTCCGATCATCTTCTGATCAAGTGAGTGTGTAGTTACTTTCTTCTAACGCATAAATATTAAGTATTTACTATGAAATACGTGTTATGTGTTTATATATTGGTCTTGATTTGAAGGGGGTACCTAATCTCTTTCAAATGCACGATTGTATACAAGTATCGATTTAACGTACTAAGTATACGTGTTATGTGAGTGTATCGATGTTATCTTCTAATCTCACAAATATGATTTATTCTGTATGAAATATGTGTTATGTTTATGTGCCTCATCTTTTATCTGGAATGTGTTTTGAATGAACATACTATACAAGTTTTAAACTATGTCTAAAAATGTATATTTTATCTAATAAAATGTTGGGTAGAACATGGGTAGATAGTTGTCTTGTGATAAAAGGACGAGAGGCATCGATGTCATTGTAATGCAATCATCTAGCGGAATTTAGATGACGACCACAGACTTTTTTAGACAGTCCAGTGGAACGCTAGCAGGCTCATAACCTGTAATGTCCCAAAATTCAAGACTAAAAATTTCTTTTAATAAAACATCACATTAAGCAAATTCATCTTTTCAAAACATAAACAGAGTAATAGTTTCCAAAATACATGATCATTATCAGAGTAAACATTCCTAGGCTGACTAATTTATGGTGTGTGCCATGCGATCACCCCGAGCTCCATCATCCGCTACCGGAAGTACCTGAAACCAAAACTGAAAACTGTAAGCACAAAGCTTAGTGAGTTCCCCACCCTACCACATACCATGCATAACCACATACTGCACATACTGGGCCACGCCCGTTATCCTGGGCCTCGCCCGCTACAACGACCCCGCCGCTCCAGGCCCCGCCTGGCTTCGAGCCCCGCTCGGATACAAATCTGTTTCATTTATGCCTCGCCTGTCACAGGGCCTCGCCCACTAACATACAATAGCACATAAACATATCACATCACATCACGTAAGCTTAACACATTCTAACGAATCTTGTCCTAAGGCCTCGCCTATCTCTGGGCCCCGCCCTTGTCCCACTACTGATGAGTCATGGAACCCCGTCCATACTCTGGCTGATAGTGAGGTACGGGCCCAGCCCAACCTCACTCCTTCCCTAACTTGGGCCTCGCCCCTGAGCTGCTGCTACTGAGATGTGGAACACCATCCACACTCTGCTATTGGTGAGATACGGGACCTCGCCCACACTCACCTCCCTACCAGGCACATACAAGTATCACACAGACAACAAGTATAAACTATCACATAAACCATTCCTTGGGCACCCGCCCTCTATCATTGGACCTCGTCCCGAATATCATACTAGCATACTGTGCCTAGGGCTAACCCCCGGGTCTTCTACTCATAACTACATGGTCCGGCATTGTGGCCGTAGACCCATTCATACAAAGGGAAACTCACCTGCACTGGCTGAACTCGCTGATGATCCCACTGGCTGCCAACCGACAACTCTCTGAACTCCTGCTCCACTAGCTTCCCGAGCTACTAAAACCAATGCAACACTTAGCTTAGCTGACCCCCGACAGTCAACCAAGTCAACTCCGGTCAAAGACAAAGTCCTGGTCAAATTCAACCTTCCAGGTCAACCCTACTCGCCGAGTCACCCTATTGACTCGCCGAGTTCATATATTCAGAGTTCTTCCATTCGCATCTCGACTCGCCGACTCAGTCCATGACTCGCCGAGTCTACTGATTTCCGAGTCCTGACCTGTCCAACTCACCGAGTCTCCACTCGACTCACTGATTCGAGTCTCAACTCGGAGGGTTTGGGGTTTCGCGACCTGACTCGCCGAGTCCAAGAACAGACTCGTCGAGTCCAAGACAACCTTCAACAGACTCGCCGAGTTGTTCATCCAACTCGCCGAGTTCCTACCCAACTTCATCGGACTCGACGAGCTGTTCATCCCACTCATCGAGTTCCTCCTCATCTTCATGGTACTCGCCGAGTCCACTCAAAGGATTCGCCGAGTCCATTCAGATCTCTATACATGCAGAGGACTTTTGAGTCATGCATGGACTCCAAACCGTAGATATACCCTTCCCAAGCCTATTCCTCACGTAAAGTTGCAAACTTTACATGTAGAGAAGGAGATCTAGACAAAATACACCATAAACTAGGGTTTAAGGCAAGGAGGCTCCATAATCAACTCAAGGGCTGAAACTTTATGCTTCTCAAGACCATAGTATGCTTGGATCTGAAGTAGCAACTCCAGATCCAACTTCTAACTCAAATGGATGACTATCCATGGCTTAAAAAGCCCCAAATCTCACAACCAAAGAAGATCTAAAGGAAAGAAACGACTTATTACCTTCAATAACTCAGAAAGGTTCCACGAACTCCAGATCTAAGGCCAATCCTTGAGACTTCAATGATTTCCCTCTTTCTGCTTCCTTCAATTCACCCAAAATGACCCAAAAATGACTTGGAAGCTTGAATGCACAACAATGGGGGCTTAGGGTTCGTTTTATGTATGAGGGAGGCTCTAAGGAACCCTAATGGAGAGAATAGGGAGTTTAAATAGCGCCCAAAGTCCCGGATTTAGGGTTTTCCTCGTACAGATCTGACTCGCCGAGTCTCCTTGGCCGACTCGCCGAGTCGGTCACTTACTCCTCAACCCGGATCCCGCTTGGACTCGCCGAGTTCTTCCTTGGACTCGCTGAGTCCCCCCCTTAAAGTTAGGGTTTTCTTTCTTTTCTTGGCCTTCAAAACTTTGGGTGTTACAACTCTCCCCCACTTAAACTAAACTTCGTCCTCGAAGTTTGCCATGGTCCACCGCCTGCGATCTGCTTCCAAAACCCACCAATTATCCCAACACCAGCTGCCTACCTTCGCTGGTCTTCCACCTGGTCATTCTGACTAACATAAACCTCGCGGATAAAACCTCGGGTCAAACCTGACCCTGAACAACTTAGAAACACAACTTACTCAACCGACAATCCTTCTGGTATTCTCCGAGTACTGCACTTGAACTCATAGGGGTTGACCCCTTCTTTCCTTACGTGATTCCCTTGCCTTCCTAAGGCGATGCTCCATATCCAACTATTTCCTCTGTCACTGTGAAGGTCCTATCCTTCACCAACCCATCACCCCCGATATTTCAAGTACGGGTCATCCCCGTCAGTAACCGCTGACACTCTCTTCTCTGTCATAACTTGGTGTCGAGCACCCCTCGATTCAACTAACTGAATTCCACCATACACTGCTTACCCGCAGTACTACTGACTGAAAATTCTGCTTTTCCTTGTCTGCCTTCCGTATGAACTGAGACCACCCTGTTCCCTACCAACCTATCAATGTCTGGATTACCGGCTCCCACCGGTAGCTAGTCCCAACACTAAGGTCCCTACCAGGTCTCACCTGTGCTGCTAAAACTCACGGGCCTCGCCCACGGGTCCCACCCGCCTCTATCCTTCTAGTCCCACTAGTCTAATCACTCTCGCTTGGGCCTCGCCCATGGGTCTCACCCAACCATATCTTGGAGTGGCCTCCCAAGGTCTCACCTCTCTAGGGCTATATAGGCAAACTCCCTATCATTCTCATCCACTACCCATTCCTAATCACTACTAGAAAAACAACCTTTTACGACGTTTATTACGCGTCGTAAAAGGCTCAGACGACGCGCAAATGCGCGTCAAGGAAGGCCCTGTCATAAAGAGAGACGACGCGCATTTACAGCGCTCATTTACGACGCGCGTTTACGACACGCAATGCGTATCAAGGAAGGCCCTGTCATAAAGGAAGACGACACACATTCACGTGTCGTAACCTTACGACGCGCGTGTTAATGACACGCAATGCGTATCAAGAAAGCCCCTGTCAAGAAAGGTCATGTCATAAATGAAGATGACACTCATTTTTGCATATCATAATTTTAAAGGCTTAAAAAATATTATTTATAGATTCACTAATTTTCAAATTAAATTTTTATTTAATGTCTCATAATAGAAAATAAAATATCGTATACAAAAAATACAATCCATTGCATAAAATTTAATGTCATACAAAATAATCGTTCCATGGAAAGATAAAACAAATCAATAGAAGTTGTAACAAAAATTAACAAACTAATTGGATAGAAGAAATATAAAAATATATACCCTCAAATGTTTTTCAAAGTCTAATCTCCATGTCAGCTCTTCAACTCACTTCTCCAGTTTATCCTTAGCTTCTTTAAGGGCTCCAGCATCTCTTACAGCCTGTGACAATCTAATTTGTGGAATCAACCAAAATAAATAAGTCAAATTAATAATCTTTTTATTTCCAATATGTTTTTAGTGTAAGACACATGGTAAATACATGCATAAAGTAAAGTACCTTTGGGTCTCTTCCATTTAACATCTTTCCAATTTGGCGAGCCAGTAGAGTCTTCCCAGTGCCAGGTGGACCCTATTACAACATTCCCTTAACATGCTTTACATCCAATCTGACACATAAAAAATCATAAAAATATTTCAAAGAAATGTTGTATAGATGAGATATTGATAGAATTATAGGACATTACTTGCTTGCCACATGTGGAGGGAAAACCCTACCCACTTGCCTTACATTCTTCCAAAAAAAAGTTGTGTGACAGGATTAAATTAGCGTTATATAAGATTCCATTACAGAAAGGCAATATAATTGAGGAGGCATACTAGCATTGGTCCAGTAGAGAGTTCATTATTCCCATCAAACTCAAAAAGAGCATCAAAAGCATGCAACTTCAAGTCCAAAGTTGGAGTAGCCACCTCACTTTCCAAACAAACATTACCGTGCACCTGAATCAAATACATACAAAAAAACATCAAAAGAATGCAACATCCAATCAAAAACATGTTGGTAATACTTACAAGATTGCAATCATTATTAAGGAAGCTCACAGCTTTAGTTATGCGATGCAGGCCCCAAGCATAATATTCATTCCTGGTATCAAAAAAATAGTATAACATTAGAACATCAACAACACTATTATATGATAATCCAAACTAAGTTGGGAAGCTTGAATAATAGAGACATCAAAGAATTAAAAAGAGTGATTATGAACTAATTTTAGGACATGAGAGCACAAAAAATAGCAATAATAACGAACAAAGAATCCATTTGAAAAATGAGCATGTGTACATTTGTATACCTTCTAATCCCAATTCCCTGATCTTTTTTGCCAATAGCATAACATGTTTAGGGATAATATAGATAACAACCTTTACAACCCATCAAATATCTCAGCCTCAGTACTATGGAGAAACAATAATATATTTGGATGCCTTACCTAAATAACAAATTACAGACTCTCTTTGACTTAACAGAAACAAATATGGCCTTAAGTTCACTAAAAATGAGATTTTATCATTTAAACTCACCAGAACAGAAACATCACCAAGTACAGTGTGTTTTTCTCCCCTATGCAATTAAAATAAAAAGTGAACTGTAATTTCTATAATCAGACAGATGTTGGTTAAACACAATAATGAGCGATTTAGTAAAATGTTGGATATTTTCAAGATTGACAGCAAAATCAATGCAGGTGCTTCCACCTTTTGTTCCACAACACATATCAAGAATCGACTAGATTTCACCTTCCAGATTGGTTCCTGCAACCAGATATGCCGTTGCTTAGCTGTACACATTCTTCAGTGGAGCTAAGGCAACATATACAGTGTATGATGGGCAATTAAATGGAGTTTCACATACATAATAACATATATTACTATATTACCCTTTCTAAACTAATGTTGGTAATAAATGAAATAACATATATTACTATATTAAGCTTTGTAAACCCATTGGTGTAGTTTCACTTACATAATAACATAATCATATGCAAACCAATAAATGAATTTGTATTTTATATTATTATTTTGATTAAATGTCTTACTATCGGCAATGGAAGTGAGTTGTGGTCTCCAACATTTTACTGGAAAGTCACCCCCTGTGGGATCCGCATGCCCTCTCCATATACATGCTCTTCTCCATACCTTACACACATATATATTCACAACAGAATATCGATGTAATATGTATTATCCTTCTTTCCTTTTTCCTAATTATAACTCAATTACTTTTCCTTTGTTTTGCATACCTCGGCATCACCTACAAAAAGGTCATCAATCTCTTCTACAGTCTCCATCCACCCCACCTGAAAAGTAACTCTTAACCATAATATATATATATATATATATATATATATATATATATATATATAAATGCTCCATGAGTTTAGCTTTTTTTTTTTTTTTTTTTGCAATTGTCTCAAAAAGTTTTCTCCTGACTTTTTGCTTTCTTAATGGAACAAGTAAAATGGCAGCCACCTTTTTCAAAAAAAAAATTATTTAACTTAATTGCGTAAATTGTTTTTCATTTAACTTAATTGCGTAAATTGTTTTTCATTTAACAGAAAACTCAATACAAATGAAGAATTGCAACTTCAATGGATTCAAAATTCAGATAATAATATCAAAAAGACAACCCTACCCTGTCCATTCGACAAAAAGATGCCACAAAATGTTCTCACCACTACTTATACTGACAAAAATAGACCCAATGCAAGACTTTTCCCAAATTACCCTTCAACCATTTTCTGCCCTTTTCTTGCATATGTGTCATTAATTGGAGGCTTAGCGCAATAACCAAAATCGTTAAGCTTCTTCAAGCAAAATGAGGACCAAAATGACTATAGAAAACCTTATGTGGACTAAAATTGGAAAAATAAGCTAGACTCAAGGATCATAAATGTAGTCTTATATATTATAGAGATGAAGTTAATTTGGAAGCTGGTTGGCAGTTTATATATCCCTAAAGATGCAACAGCAATCCATCCACTATCACATCTGTTGCAACCAATTTTATATTAGAAAAATCAGACTCAAAACAAGAAATAATTATATTTTTGAATTTTATAATAATTACCTGCATATCAGAAGGGACTAGTTGATTCCAAAGCTAAAATAAAAAATTGAAATATAGAAATTTAGAAATGGAATGAATTGTTATATGAAAAAATTTTACTACATGTAAATACAAAACTCAACTAAAGCTAAAATAAAATATCATTGTTTTGTTATTTTTTAGAAAATAAAGTGTTATTCTATGTAAAACCACAAGAATTTTGAAGAAAAAAATGACATTAAAGCCAAAACATCTTTTGAGAGTCCAGCCTTTTTCTTTTCTGCGTTGTCTCTGACTAGTTTTGTTTGAGGGAATTGGCGAGTCACTTTTGCTGCCTGCGGCTCCTCAGAAGTTAAGTATCAATATATTCTAATGAAGCCAAGAGAAACACAATCCAAATCCTATGTTATGAGTTAATTAGGCATTAAAGAATAAAGGCTTAAGAAATACTAGTAACAACTATACATACTACATACCCTTCTGTGAATCCTTAGCCACGATAGCCACCAACTTTTTTACAATGAACATGAGCTGCAGGATCTGTAGACATTTTTAAAAACTATGAGACTCAAGTTATGTATCATTCTTGTATAATTAGAATTAACAAATTAAGAGTAACCTTCAGGTGTAAGATAAATTCTTTCAAGCTCTCCAAATTGGGAAAAAATTGATGAAGCTTTATAGGATCCATACGTGGAGGAATTTGGCTAAAATAGCATACCCCGCACTTATCAGCCTTAGCATCTTCCTTCAATAAACATCTTTTTATTTTCAGTTTTCTTTCTGCCTTCATTTTTTCTGCCTCTTTATCAGTAGTCTGTTCCTTTATGTATTCATTTCCTTTGGTTAGTTCTTCCTCAAACATTCTCCTGGAAATTGTTTAATATGATTAACTTTAGGCAAGT